>NW_004524577.1:3813484-3839859 GCF_000260255.1 Octodon degus
TGTATTGTGTTGTGGGGATCGAACCCAAGCAACCTGAGCCTGACTGTTTTGTTGAAGCAGCCACTTAAAGAACTGAGCTACCGGGCAGGCCCCCCCGTTGCTTTATTTTGAACTAGTGTCTCACGTCGTGGCCTAGGTGCAGTTCAGGCTTGCATCCTCCTGCCTCAGCCGCCCCGCGTGCTGGGATCCCAGGTGTGCACCCACCTGTCTTCTATAGCTTTTGGAATTCTTTCTCCGTTCTGAATTTCTGGCATTTTGATTATGATGTGTCATGCAGAGATTCTTTTTGCTTCTGTCTATTTGGAATTCTAAATGACTCATTTACATATATGATTTATTCCATAAGTTTTAAAGTTTTTCTACGGTAATTTCAGTGAACAGATTTTTTTCCATAATTTTATTGATAAACAAATAGCAATGAGACAGTTTCAAATCAAATTGGTAGGACAGTTTCACTAATTCACACATTGCATAATTCTTCCTAGTGGTTAATTGCTGTACAAGATGCGGACATGATATACTATTTACAAACACCATAAGAACAAATCACTCTTCATTAAGAGATTGTAACTATATATCTATCCTAACCACTTTGAATACACAGATACAAAATGGACATTCATCTGTATCCCCTTTTTTTGTTAAGTTCCATTATTTGAATATTATAGGTGTGTAAACTCAGTAAAATATTCTAAAAGAGTCCAGTAGCCATAATAGTATTGGGTCTTCCGCTTCACTGGCAATGTCAGAAATTGTTGACCTGAGTCCCCTACAGCTCAACATAACAGCATGGCTTTACTTCTTATATTTCGTTTTTATACTTTTCTGCTGGATGGTTAAGACCAAGGTAAAGCAGGACCTATGCAACAAGAGTTGTAGCTTTTGGGTCTGATAAGGTCAGTGAAATTCCCTCAGGATTTATCCTGAAATCTGTACCTCAGATTGTAGAACCTTTGTCAGTGTCAGCCATGTGGATGAGTCACGGCCATTGCTTGGCCAATGTGCTCTCTGTGAAAGCCTGAGAGAATGTTTTCTCTCCAAGTGACTCTCCTTAGGCACACTCTACATCATTGATCACTTTCCTCTTTGGCCCCGTAATCTCCTTGATCAGAAAATTTGGGACACTACTGAGTTACATGATGTTACAGTACAGGTTCTCAAATGTCCTGAGTCTTAATTGACCTTAGAAGGTTAGGGCCAAAATGTTGGCTTTCCTTGCAGCCCTCCTTTTTCTCTAATTTTGGTCTGCAAACTTAGGTTGTTAACCATCTAGAAGACAAGCTTATTGTTATTACCATACAACTTAGGCTGTTAAGCTTAACCTCACTATCTGTCTGCAGATAATATGTTCCATAATATGGAACAGGTATTTTTTTATTGAGTATTGATATGTTGAACTTTAAGTCCCTACAGAATATGATAAAAAACATTTAAAAATTAGAATATATTTTAAAAATAGGCATAAAGAATTATATACTTCTTATGTTTACACATAAGTCCAAAAATCTCACCATATACAACCTTGAAGCAGGACAGTCCCACAATATTCCTTTTCCTGTCTCTTGCTTTCATTCACCACCCCCTTCTTGAACATCCACCTACCCGAGAGACATCATACCAGCAACTGTCATGTCATGACAAGCAGCCCATATTCAGAAGACCAGAATGACAGGCTCTCCAAGCATGAAACTATTACAAATTACCATCTGCAGTGCAGTAGCTTAGTTCACAGGTATCAGTATATATAGTTAGTCAAGGTGGGATCTTTCCAATTTACTGCTAGATTCAAAAATCTTTTGGAGATTCTCAGGATCATTGCCTTGCCCATCTTCTACATATAGCTGTATGGCTTGCCACTGTCATGTTTCCTAGCTCTTCTCCTTTCCCTCTCTTGATTAGTTAGTCCTTGAGATCCTGCTTTCCTTTTACTTGTATTATACCTTTCTATTTGTATTTCTTCTTTTGAGTTTTTATACAAGGGAGACTATCCGATATTTACACGTGTGTCTGGTTTATTTCACTTATGAGTATTATGTTCAAGTGGCATCCACTTCAATATAAAGGCTTCGAGTTTATCATTCTTAATAGCTGAATAATACTCCATTGTGTAAAAATACCACATCTTTTTCAACCATTCCTCAGGTGATGGGCATCAGTGAACAGATTTTTAAAAATACCCTCAGCTCATAATTTGACACCATCCTCAAGGTTGATGAGTAAGATTGTCCTTTTAGAGCTGTCTAGGAGCTCTTGGCTGATTTTTCCTTTGTTTCTTCTTTTTAGTTTCATCCTTACTGACAACCCTGTAGCACGTTCCCCTGCGTTCAGGTCTGCGCGGCCGTCTTCTGTAGCTTGTTCCCCTGCGTCAGGTCTGCACATCCTGACTTCTGTAGCATGTTCCCCTGAATTCAGGTCTGCACGTCCTGATTTCTTTTTTTCTTTCTTACCTCTTTGCTTAAAGTGATCTTTCACACCCTGCATTGTCTTCCTTAATTAATCTGCTTATTTACCTCTTCTTTGAGCTCATTAGTCATTGTGACTATCAACTTTTAAAACTCCTCGTCTGAAATTTTACCTGCTGGAGTTTCTGCGGGCCTGGCTTCTGGGGAGTTAGGGGTTTTGCTGTCCTGCTGTGTTGCACTCCGGGTGTCTCCGTCTCATTGGCCCTGCAACACCCAGGACTTGGGATGCTGTCCCAGATGAATATTTCAGACTTGGGTTCCTCGTCTTAGCAGGGGAACCACTAAGCTGGGCCAGAAGCGAAGGCAGTGGTGGCTACGGTGGGCGCAGAGGAGCAGTTGCTCCCCTGGCGTCTTTCCTGGAGGATTTCGTACTTTTCACACCATGACGCACTCTCCAAGTCTGTGCTGCCAGCAGTGGTGGGCTTGAGTGGTGGCGTGGTCCTGTTTCTGGGTTTCACTGTGTGCTCTTGCCTTCAGGCTGTGTTCCTCTGGCTGGTCTCTCTACCACTCTGCCACGTAAGCAGTGACAGGTGGCGGTGTCAGCGGTCACCTCGTGTTCTTGTCTGCAGTGCGCTGTACTGATTGGCTTTCCCACTGCTGGACGGCATCCTTGATGCCCAGGATGGAGGAGGGTTTACGTGGCTCACAGTTAGCAGGGGGTTCGTCTGTGATGGCTGGCTACAAGGCAGAAATATGGGGGAAGGACCTGGTCAAGGAAAGCTGCTCAGCTCACGGCATCCCGGTAGAGGGGGGGAGAGGAGCAAGGGCTGGCAGCTCACCATTCCAGTCTGGTTCCCAGGGACCCACCTGCCAACGGCCCAGTCGGCTAGAGAATGAGAGGCTAGTGCACTGACCAGCTCAGCACCCAGTCATCCAGCCCTCTTCCAACAGCCCCACTTCTGGACGTGACACTCTGGGGAACAGTTTAGATCTGGACCATGATAGCTGCCACTATGAATCTTCTGATTTTGTTTTTTAAATTCTGTTTTCTTTTGATTTCATCACAGATAGAAGCAGCAAACACGTTTCGCCCTGTCTTGTGGCAGTGGGCAGGTCTGGGGCTGGTCCTCATGCTCTGCACCGTCCCCAGCTCCCACCCAGGCCCAGGCTCCCAGAGAGCTGCTTCTGGTTGGCTGCGTGGCCTGCCTTCTCCCTTCCTTCTTTCTCAGGCTGTTCTTCCCCTTGGGGAGTGGATGTGGTGGAAACTGGCCTCAGCTTTTCTTTTCAGTAGCTCTCTCCACTTTTGGGCTGCCACACCCGGGGAACACGTGTCCGCCTTCTGCGTGCTTCCAGCGTGAGCTGTTCCGCTCCTTCATCAAAGCCTGATCAACACCATGTGAGAGGCGGTAGGCGGAGTAAACTTTAACCAGAGGTTTTTCCCTTTGGAGGAAACGTGAGAGAAGGGCAGTGTGCACAGCTGTCTTTCACCTGGTCACCCCACCTGCCACCTCACCCAGGAGGAGGAATTTCATTTATGCCAGTTTTCTAACAGACACCAAGGCGACAGCAGCCTTGCACACATAGTATTAACTGCTCACCCGTCTTACCCTGTTTCCTAATTAATAGTTTAAAGCAGCAAAGCCAGTGGAGGGTGAGAATGTGAGTGATTCTAATGATGGCAAACGCCTAGCTTTTGTGTACCCTGTACCAGGCACCGTTCTGAGCTTTACATTAGCGTGTAATTATCGCAGCAGCGTGCAGCGCAGGCGCTGCTACTGCCTCAGCCAAGGCGAGGAGAATTCATTCAGCAGAGAGTGATGGCTTCATGGCTATCGTCTGGCCAGGATTCAGGGACTGTGTGGCCACGAGCACCCTGTGTCTCGGGCCGTCGTTAGTACCGTCTAGAGCCCTGCTCTTCCCAGGGAGAGAGCAGTGTCACTGCTTGCTGGCATTGTTGTCATGAGAACACTAGGTCATTTTATATATCGTTAAGGTGACGTCTTACAGAAACATTCCTTGACAAAATCCAACATCCATTCATGGTAAGTGCAGGAAGAAAATGGTTATGGAAAGACCTTACCTCAGTCTTTTTTCTTTTTATGTATTTAGTACAGGGTCTCTAGGGTCTCACTACGGATCCGACTCGTAGTGATCCTTCCTGTTTTTCAGCCTCCCAAGTGCTGGGATTACAGGTGTATGCCACACACCCAGGACCTTGTGCTTGCCAGGGAAGCACTTATTCTACTGAGCCATCTCCATACTCATTCAGTGTCTCAGTGTGCCCCAGGGGTGGGGCTGGCACAGCAGGCCAGGGATCGAACCCCCAGCTCCTGTGTCTGCCTAAGCAGGCACTTCAATCCACTGAGCTATCTGACTGGCCCTTCCTTAATCTGATAAAAGCAATTTATGAGAACTCTCAACATCATATTAAATAAAGAAGAACTGAAAGTTTTCCCTCTAAAATCAGGAGGAACAAGACCAGGACATCCAATACCACCACTTCTGTTCAACATTATACTTGAGATAGTAACAAGAAGAATTAGGCAATAAAAGGATACCATTGGGAAGGAAGAGATCAAGTTGCCATTATTTGCAAACAACATGACCCTCCACATAGAAGACCCAAAAGAGTCCTACAATTAATAACCAAATGCAGTAATGTAGCAAGCTACAAAATCAACACACAAAAATCAGTAGCATTCCTGTACATTAATAATGAACTCACTGAAAAACAGGGAAAAATACCCTTCACATTAGCACCAAGAAAAATCCAATACTTAGGAATTAACCTAACCAAGGAAGTGAAAGAACTTTACAATGAAGCCTACAGTACGTGGAAAAGGCGATCAAAGAAGACATCAAAAAATGTGAAGATCTCCCCTGTTCCTGAGTAGGCAGAACCAGTGTAATCCGGGGGCCACACTTGCAAAGCTCACGAGTGGACTTGGCACTATCCCATTCACAATGTCAGCAACATCCTCATAGAACTAGAGAAAAAAGTCCTAAAATTTGTACAGAACCGAAAGGGACCCAGAATAACAAGCAGCCGTGGGTGGTGAGCACACCAGCAGGCATCAGAAGCATCATCGATTTGAAGTTAGATTGAAAAGCTGCAGTGATACAAACAGGATGGTACTGTCCCAGAAAACACTGAATCAGTGGATGGAAGAGAGGATGCCGAAACAGCCAAGCACATTCAGCTGTTTGATCTTTGACACAGAGGCCGAAAACCCTGGAAGGATGTCCTTTCAGGGCCCCAGTTGCACAGCAAAGAGTGCCATTAGTCAACCAAGAGGATCTTATCAAATTTAAAAGCTTCTGTACAGGGGCCGGGGAGATGGCTCAGTAGAATAAGCGCTTGCCTGGCAAGCGCAAGGGCCTCAGTTCGATCCACAGTTCTGCCAAAAAAAAAAAAAAAAAAAAAAATCTGGACAGCTAAGGAAACAACCAACAGAATGAAGAGGCAATCTGCAGAATAGGAAAACACTTTGGGAGCTATCCATCAGAGAACTAAGTCCTTAACTTATAAACCAGTTCTGCTCCCAGAGAACTTCCTAGTGCGTCTGATGCAGCACAGCTGTGGAAGGTCACAACTCGAATGTTCGTCAGATGGGGACTTACTGTATATAAAGCACGCCAGAAACTTGGCGCCTTTCAAGTAAAAGACCTGACTGGGCGAGGGCAACTGAAATGGACAGAATTACAAATGGTCGATAAATGCATGCTCAACACCGCTGGCCATTAGAGCAATACAAACGAAGACAACACTGAGGTTCCACTTTTCTCTAGGAGTGATCATCAACAAGAAAACAAAAATAACGCATGCTGGGTTGGGGGGACACGTCCTGCCTGGCAAGTGCAAGGTCCTGAGTTCAACACCCCGGACCCCCCCCCCCCCAAAAAAAAAAGTGCTGACAGGACTGTAGGGGCAAAAAGAAGCCTGCGACGTTGGTGGTGGACTCAACTGGTACAGCCACTGTGGACATCAGTGCGGAGAGTCCTCCAAACACTAAGACTGGGAATTCCACGGGACCCAGCCCTCCCCTTCCTGGCGGACCCCCGGGTTCAAGGCAAGGGCGCTCACCACGTGCATGACCGTGAGGGCGGCCGCCCGGTTCCTCACAGCTGAGTCTTGGAAGCAGCCTCAGCCAACGACAGACGAGCGGACGAGGAACGTGTGCGCGCCCACGGTGGAGCAGCGCCGTGCGCAGAGAGGCTCCACCCGAGGCTCCGACTGCGAAGGGAGGCGCGTGAGGCGGCGGCCGGAAGTGACGTAAGACGCCCAAGTTCGCGTGCCGCTCAGCTTCGCTTATGGGAAGCCAGAAACATAAGAGCAAAGGAGAGCAGGGAGTTGGGGCCTGCTCAGATGGGAAGGGGCGAGAGGAGGACAGAGACCAGGACGGCCTCGTGCGCGCACCCACTCCTCCAGGAGAGCAAGCGTTGTGTGCCGCGCACGTGGACCGTGAGGCGCGCCGGCTTTTGTTACCTGGTGACATGACAGCACCCTGCAGGAGTGCTCGGGGCATTTGTGCCGCTGAAGGTTAGTTGTGAAGTTTTTCAGCTAGCATTTTTCTTCTTAAAACTCAAACAGTAATACCACCGGTAGACTAGAAAAACCACACAGTACAAAAACTTAGATCTGGCATACTTCCTTCAAACGTTTGACCCCAGCCATCCGACCCAGGAAGTGATGCTGCCGCATTCTGGAGTGTCTCTGTATGCATAATCTGCTTTCCTTGAAGGGGGATGGAAGCTTTCTGCCCACTTTCCTCGATACTTGGCCGCCTAAAGGTTCACTTTGCAGTCGTTCCTTGCCTGTACCTGGCTTCCTGTTGTCGTGGCTGTGATACTTCCTTCCATGCAGATGTTAGAATTTAACCCAGGATGATGGGTATTTGTTTCCAGGTTCTTCCTATTTCCCAGGACACTGTAGGAATTTTAAAAACTCCGCAAAGGTGCCTCCATCTGTCAGTGGGACAGTTCTGCTCGTGGCAGTTTATATCCCATCACAGGCTGAACGACTGACGTGGGGCGCATACTACCGAGGTCCTTTGGGGCGTGGGTTGGCGCTTCCGTCACGCCGTGTGCAGCGTGTGCTCCTCCTTCCTCTGCCAGCACTGCATGTGGGTTGTGCAACATCAACCTTGGCTGATCCAAAGCGGGATGCTGCTTATTTTGCATATTAAAAAAGCCAACCTTTCCGCTGACGCCTGGCCTTCTTTTCCCTTTCCCAGGTAAACATGGATGATCGCTTTGGGCAGATCATGGTCGAGAACCTTTGGAGGCGACAGTGTCACCTGGCGGGAGTGGAGACCTGCAAGTCGCTGGAGTCTCAGGTCAGCGGCCAGGCGGCATCCACGGAGCCCTTGGCCACCCAGGGAGGGCGTTTGTCCCCATGGACGAGCCGGTTCCCGAATCCCTGCCGAGCGCCTGCGAAGTCGGACTTCGCCGTGTTGGTGTGCAAAACTAAAGTTTACGTCTCCTGAACCCCACTTCATTATGCAAGCTTTATTTTTAATGTAAAATCCCTTTCTTATTATGTAAAATGTTAAACTTAGACGGAGAAGGGATGGTAAGTACCCATAGCCTGGTGGCCAGCTTTCAGTTGTTTTGTAGATATCACTTCATGTGTCCTCGCCACAATGTTTTTGTCAGAATATGTCTGTGCAAACCCCGGACTACACGTGATTCCACATCGTATTTCCATCTCAGTCACTTCCAAGGCCTGTCTTCTGCGAGTGCGGTGATGTCATTGTCGCGTCTCACAGCAGACATGCGCTTCAGAGCATCAGATAGCTAATGCGTGTTCACTTCCCCGCGGGCTACTTGCCAAGCCTTAACTCCCTGCTTCTCTACGCCCTTCTTTAGAGAGAGCGGCTCCTGTTGAACGGGTGGGAAACAGCGTCAGCGGTGGACATGATGGAGTTGTACAGCAGGCTGCCCCGCGCCGAGGTGAACAGGTAGGGACCAGCTGGCCACTGGGAACTCACGGAGCGGGAAGCACGGAAAGAAACCTTCACCAGACTTACTTGGAAACAAATTAAACATTTGTAGCAGCGATAGTCACTCCTGAGCTGTTATCTGAGACAGAGAACAGATTATGTTAGAATAAAGAGTCACACCTGGAAAATTCCCAGGACCACCTCTCGGTGGAAATTTTGCATAATCCCTGTTTTGGAGAAGAGGAAAATGATATGGTCCAAGGATTTCTAAGAGGAAAAAAAAAGCCCTCAAATAGCGATTTTTTTTTTAAATTTTATTTATTTATTTATTTATTTATTTGTGTGTGTGTGTGTGTGTCTGTGTGTGTGTGGCCAGCTCAGCCCACCAGGGGGAGGGGCTGTCTGGCATGTGGTGCTGGGGGATTGAACCGCGGTCCCTGTGCTTTGCTAAGCTTGTTCTAAGTAGGTGCTTTAGTCCACTGAGCCATCTCACCAGCCCCTCAGCATTTTAAATGGACTTTCTCAACATCATAAAGTAAATAAACATCAGTGTTCTGAAACACAAATCCACACGGTGCGCAGGCGTGAAGCAAGAAGCAGCCTGCACTCGCATGGTGCAGCCCGCGCTTGTCAACTGAGCGGGTCGCACTCCCTCTCTGCGTACAGACAGACGAATGTGGATGTGTAGGTGGTGTTTTCTGAACCGCTGGCTTCACACTGCTGGTCGCGAAGTCACCCTGTCTTTGTAAAACTTACACGTAGGACTAATCCATTTTAGTGTATCAAAATGCTGAGGTTACCCTATCCTGCGTGTAGGCCCATGGTACTTGTGTGACTCCGCAGAGAGAGTAGATCCATAGTCCCAGTTTTAAAGAAGTTAAAAAATGGCTGTAGCTGGACGCTGGCAGTGGTATCCTTTATTTCCGTTTTCCTGTTGCCGCAGGAGAGAACCGCGCTTCCTGGGCGTCTGTCGGCGCCCACCTGAGCTCTCTGCAGACTCTGCTTCCTGACTTGCGCTCTGTCCTTTGGAGACCTTGACACCATGAGAAAACATTTTTTGTCTTGCTGTCCCATAGAACTTACTAGTGCTTGGAAGTATCACAGTGTTTTCTACGTATCTAAGTGTAACTAGTGACAAAAACCATTAGCATTTGAGAGAGGGAAGTCTTCCAGTAATCAGGTTAGTGCTTCCTGGATTCTTCTGGAAGCACCCTTTGGTGCCAGAAATCCAACTCACAGCCTCACAATTGCCGGGCAGGCACTGTGCCGCTGAGCTATATCCCCAGCCCTGGAAGCACCCTGTCTGCTAGGCTGGTCAAAACTATTTTGAGGGCCAGCCAAATTGCTCTGCGGATTAAAGCGCCTGCTTAGGCAGATGCAGGGGCTGGGAGTTAGATCCCCGGGCCTGCCATGCTGGCCCTGCCTCCAGGGCTTGCTGAGACGCATGGTGGCCTGTGATCCCAGCACTTGGAGGCTGAAAACAGGAGGATCATTGAGTCTGATCTACGCAGTGAGACCCTGTAGACCCTGTCCTAAATACAGAAAAACTATTTTGCATACCCCTGGCATGGCACCTAAAGTGGGCATGCTGTAGAACCTTTTCCAGCTCCCCGGGGAGGGTTCTGCAGTTAGCACAAGCCAGACAGATTTGTTTCCGGCACATTGGTCTCCTGTGACCCTGGTCCTCCGAGGACAGCACCGAGCAGCCCAGTGGGAGCCAGTAGGGAGGCGGTGTGGGCTCTGCTCTGTCTCTGGGCTGAACAGCCTGCATCTTCATGACTGTTACAGCGTGAGCCTGCACCTGCTGGGTACGTGGAGGACAAGGAAGAGGCCAAGGCCAGCAGGTTCATTTACAGACGCTGAGCATCTGCTGTGTGCATGCGGGACGCATTTTCTGAGCAGAACCCAGAATAGACTAGAAAATATGAGATATGTTCAGTATACACAGTGAATGTGTAAGTTAAAAAGTGTATTGCAGTAAACAGCACCCTGCCATTAACCCTCTCAAAATACTCTCCTGCACTTTAAACACTCGCATTCATTGTTGGTGCTGCCACCTTCTGAAGTCGTTCTGGAAGTTTTTTCTGTGAGTGGAGTGATCGAAGTGCAGGGAACACTGCTGCCTCGTGCTGTTGTCCAGCACGACGGCAGGCTCGGTAAAAGCATGACACCACGTCTTCATCCGCCATGTCCCCTGGCTCCGGCTCTGCGCGACTTCTGGCTTTCTCCCAGAGTCAGAGTGACCTGCAAGGTGCACGTCTGGAATTGACTCAGGCGCACGAGGCCGCACAAGAGTGCAACCAGTCTTGGGACTCGTGAAAGAGGCGCTCCAGAGCTGCTTCAGAAGGGGGCAAGGATGGGGGCAAGGGCATTGGGTGCGAGAGGAGGTGTTTCAGTGGAGCTCAATGGCAACGTGTCTTCCTGGAGTATATTTGGTTTTAGTTTTGGTACAGGGTCTCACTACATAGCTCAGGCTATCACATATAATACTGGTCAAAAAAAAAAATTAACCATTAACTGTACCTTCCAATAGACCGTTAAAACTCAACAGTACAATTACCCAGACTATCTTGTGGCTACTATGCACACATTTCTTTTTCCCGTTCTTCTTTCTTTTCTCCTTTCCCTCACGCCAGTTGTTCCTTCCCTTTAGCAGTTTCTTTCCCTTTCATGGTATCTATTGTGCCGCTCCAATTTTATTTACTCTTCCAGGTTCTGGCACCAGGGCGACAGTAAGATGTGTACACATGCGGGCTGACTTACTTCACTTATCAGTTGCTCTCTAGTTGCATCCATTAACCTATAAAAGCCTTAAGTTTATCTTTTGTATAGCTGAGTAAATACTCCACTGTATAAAAATGCCACCTTTTTTATCCATTCCTCAGTGGATGGGCAGCAAGTATATTTTTCTGGTTTGTCTTATGACTCATGGAGGGCGTTGCTACAGATTGAGCCCAGGGCCTCATGCGTGTTAGGCGTGCACTCCAGCACTGTGCTGCGGTTAACGCCAAGCTCTTCCTTGCTGGTGTGGTATGTCACGGGATCGAACTCAGGACCTTGTGCTTGCCAGGCAGGCGCTTACGCCACTGAACAGTCCCTGGCAAGCTTATGTTTAGTTGTGATGAGATTAAAGTGGGACCGCACCAGACACACACCTCTTAACACACTGCGCACGCCACATCAGAGGCTGCGGCCGCCGCCTGCCACTGTGGTGCTTCCTCGTGTGATGCTGTCTTTTACTCTCCGCACAGAATAGAATCCCTCGAATTCCTGGATGAGATGGAGCTTCTGGAGCAGCTCATGCGTCACTACTGCCTGTGCTGGGCGACCCGAGGGGGACAGGAACTCGGTAGGTGGTGGTTCCTTGTTGCCGTGACCTGGAAACGGGGGCTGTTCTCCTCCCGAGAGCCACGCTGCCTCAGAGGACCGGGCGGCACACACTTCTCTGCGCACGTCCAGAGAATTTTCAGTTGCGTTTTGTTTTTATGGCGCAGAAATCGGATTATTGAAGTAAGCTGCCAGTACAAGAAGCAGCAAAGTGGGGCGGCGAGGCAGCTCAGCAGAGCGAGGCGCCGCTTAGGCAAGTGAGTGCAGCACTGCAGTTCCATTCCTAGCACCACATGCCACTGTGCCGGAGCGGGCTGAGCCAGCTAGAGTGTGGGCGCAGTGGCGCTTGCCTGCAACCCCAGCCTGGGCAGGCTGGAAACAGAGGGAGCGCCACGAGTCTCGGCTGCGTAGTAAGACCCTGTAACAATCGAATACATTTTTTAAAAAATCAACCTTTGACAAGTTGGCGGTGGAATTTCTACAGTTTAAAGGTTAAAGCCCTTGAGGGCTTCTGGTAATAACCTTAATAAAAGCACACAGCGTTTGTCTCCTTCAGTAGCTCATAATCATGTTTATGACTTGTTAAGTACACAGATCGTTACATTTCTGTAACAGCCATGCAGCTGGGGGTGAATTCCACCCTCTTATCTCTAAGGGACAGTTCCCTGGCGGTGGCAGAGTAAGCCCTGTGGAGCTAGCACGCATCTGTCTCAGCGTCTTGTTATCTTTAGTAATCCCAGAACTGTGGCAGTGATCAGCTTTCATGCCGCCCCAGCTTTGTACCTGCCCCAGGCGAGTCTGGCTTCCCTGCCGGTTGTCCGTGGACACCTCCCAGCCCGGTGGAGATGGTGTCAGGCCCAAGCTTCCTGCGGGGATGGCTGACCCTAATGACTTAGGACCTCACATAAGGAGCTGGTAGAAAGCACAGACCTGGGCAGCGGCAGGGACGTCTCCAGGGCGAGAGTCCAGGCTGCCATGAGGTAGCCTGGTGACCCCTCTGATCCAGCCTTTCATTCTCCTTGTTCGTACACTTACCCAGCTGCGGAGCTCAGCGCTTGGAGTCCTTCCAGTTTGTTTCTGATTTAAAATCATTTATTGGGGTGTTTTTACATAAACTGTTACACCTCCCACTTATAAAACAATATAATTTTTAGTAAAGAACTTGGAAACTTCTAAAAGTATGGGGGGAAAATAAAATTTATGTGGCTACCTATTATTCAAAGATAAACTCTAGGTAACTTTTCTTTCTCCTCTTTCTCTAGCTGTTTTATTTTTAATAGTTGGATTTAGATGTTTATGTAACTTCCATTCCTGATTTATTGCCCTTAATTAATATTGTAACATAAGCATTTCCTCCTTGCTTTAGAAACTCAGTGAATGTGTTTTGTGACTATTAAGCTGGACCATGTGACTCAGGCTGACTTGACTTAGCTCTGCCATGCTTTCCACAGGATGGCGTGCGGACCATGTTTTTCCTTTTTGTGGTCCTGGGTGCTGAAGCCAGGGCCTTTGCTTTAAGCCATATTCCTGGCCCTTTTAAAAGTATTTTGATTTTGAGGGTCAGCCAAGTAGCTCAGCGGATTAAAGCGCCTGCAAGCAGGCGCAGGGGCCAGGGGTTCATTCCCAGGGCTGCCCTGCTGGCCTGCCCCCAGGGCACGCCGAGACTGCTATTGAGGCTGGGCGAGGTGGTGCCTGCTTACAATTCCAGATCTTGGGAAGCTATAAACAGGTGGATCACTATGAGTCCAATCTACTCAGTCAGACCCTGAACACCCTGGACACCCTTTCCTAAATACAGAAAATAATTTGATTTTTGAGACAGCTCTCCCCAGGCCACTGGGTGCCATGTAGTGCTGTGCCTGGCCACCGCAGATGTGTCATGCAGAGGCCACTGTGTTGCCGGCTGCCGGGCTGCCGGGCTGCTGGGCACGGCCCGTGTTCATCTCTGGGCAGTGCAGGAGCTTCATTGCATGTGCTCAAAGGTCAGCAGTTCAATGGCAGATTTTGGATGTTTACAATGCAGAGCCCATAAATTGTTATTGTGCTTTCTCAGTCCGTTTTATACCACTCATAAACAGAAGCCTCCTGCCCAGCGCCCTGGCGTGGACGCAGCCTCACTTCACGGAGCCCGAGCAGCGCGCCTCGGCCCACTCTGCTGCACTTTGAGGGCCTCTGAACAGCCTCTGTGTTTGCTTCCCAGGTCTCAAGGAGATAACGTGCTGATCCGTGGCGGCTCCTCCTGAGCTGGGAGCGGCGGGCTCTGGCCTGCCAGGGACACTGCAGGGCTTCTGGGGAGATGGCCTGCCATGCCCGCCGGCCTCTTCCCGCACTCAGAGACGCCTGTCGCAGAGGTGGCTGCACGTTCCTGTTCCTGTTGACTTGTGCTGTTTAAATAAATCTCTCTTGCCGCCTGCCATGTGTGGAGCCTCTGCTCATCATGTGGCCGTGCCAGGCCGCATGGCCAGGCCTTGCTTCTGTAATAGCTTGCGCCCACTTGCCTGGAGCCCTCCCCTGACCCCAGCCTGCTCCCTGTGAGTCAGATGCACCTTGTGATCTGAGATTCATTTTGGGATTTAATCTCCTGTGAGCTTTTTATGGTAGTACCTGACACGCCTCGACCTGGGCTGCCTCTGCCAGATGCGAGAGCTGTCCTCTGCTCTTGGTTCTGCCCTTGCTGGCTTAGCCAGCCTGGTTGCGTCCTTCCTCTTGGTTGTTGGCCCCTGAAAGCGGCCCTCGAGAAGGTCTGTGTCCTGATTCGCAGAACTTCCCGTGGCGAAGGGTGCTTTGCAGATGCGATCAGGTAGCAACTTGAAATGCGGTCACCTTGATTGTCCACGTGGCTTAAAGTGACCCCAGGACTCCGTGTGAGAAGGACGGCGAGGTCAGAACCAGAGGAGACAGTGTAGCGACAGACACAGCGACTGTGGATGCGTCTGCTTCGAAGATGGAAGCAGGTGCCAGAGGACACGGTACTTCAACCACTGGAAGAGGGAAGGGCGCGAGCAGTCTTCCTCAGAGGCTCTGGAAGGAGCCAGCCTGGCCAACACTTTGATTTTGCCTCAGTAAAGCTGATTTCATATTCCTGTGCTTAGGGCCATAAGAAAATAACTGCAAGTTTTTGTTTTATTTTTCAGATAGGGTTTCCTTCTGTAGCCCAGGCTGGCCTTGCGTTCACAGCAGTCCTCCTGCCTCAGCCTCCCGAGTGCTGGGATTGTAGACGTGTGTCGCCACTCCCAGCTCTGTGGTGTGTTAAGCTACTAAATTTGTGGTAGTTTGTTTCAGCAGTAGCAGAAAAGCGGTAAAGTCATGCTCCAGAGTGAAACCCACAATGCAGGGATGGGCCTGATCCTGAGCTGGGGCTGTCGCCGTGAACCCGAGTGTTCAGGGGAGGCCATGAGGAAGCCCTGGTGTGCTCCCAGAGTGGTCACAGCCCCGTCTTCCCTAGTCTGGATCTCCCAGTCAGCGTCCCTAGAGCAGGCTGCATCCCTGGGGCATGGCTCTGGGTGGGAATTGGTGCGTGCAGGCAGCTTGCAATAAAAGTGAATCACTGCGTGGGAGAGCCGCGTCCCTTACGCGTCCCTTTCGCACTCAGTTCCAGAAGGTCTGGGGCTAGTAGTGGCATGTCCTTTCTATATTGTTCACTAATCCATGTTTGTGAAGCCTTGGGACCACACCATTAGTGGGCAGTGAGTCAGTTTTGTGGACCAAGTCCATTAATTTTAAGATATGGAATAAACAGTAAAGGTGAGTATTGTTTTTGAGACTTCATTTTCATGTGCAGTATGTATACACAGGCATGATAATAATTGTCGTGGTTTGGGGTTTTTATAAGGGGAGCAATACAATCCAGGACATGTTTTATAAGGTTATTTTATAATCACCCGAAGAAGCACCTACAGAGAGTGCGGGGAGCCTGCCCACACACTACAGACCAAAGCTTCCGGCCGAGGCCCGGATCCTGATGCCCTGCGTGAGTCCCGCTGCAGCCCTAGAGCCCCAACAGGGCCTCCCACAAGTCCAGCTGAGGCCCGGAGCCCACGACAGTGTCTCACACAGGCCCGCTTCACGGCTCTGTGCTGGGAAGGCCCCAGGGTCGGGTGGAAGTGAGGAAGTCTGTGCCAGCGGGATGGAGGGCCCGTGCCAGCCGCTGAGGGGTCTGCCCTGGGGCCAGGAAGCAGCGCTCAAGGTAAGCCCCAGAGCGGCCCCAAAGTACCACAGCCGTCCTCAGCCACAGCGAGGTCCCGAGCTCCTCCAGAGGTGAGGACAGCTGGGTTCCCGTCAGGACGAGCTTCCCCAGGAGGCTGAGCAGCGCCCCATCTTCCCCTCCAGAGCCAGGAAGTGCTGTTCACGATGAGGACCAGGGCTCCGCCAAGGTGAACCACAGCCATTCTCAGCCACAAGGTCCTGAGCTCCTCCTCCCGGGAGAGAAGCCAGGTTCCCCAGAAAAGGCAGCATGCCGAGGTCCTCCAGCAGAACAGCCCGGGAGAGCTAGCAGCTTCTCCAAGCAGCTGCCTCACGGCCTCTCACCAGCTTCTCCAGTCCGGCCTCTTAGGCTGCCTGCAGCCGCCCTCCGGTGGGCCTCCCACACCCGTGACTGGGTGGAAGAGGGTGATTGCCAGCTAACCCTCCACTAGCATACTGTGAATGTTTAAAAATTGTATTACTGTAAAAGACTTCGGCCATGCATCCCACAAGATACTGCCTGCTTGGAAACACTTATGCCACTTTTCTTGCCACTTCATGAAGAAGCTCTGGAAGTCCCAGTTTCTTCATGAGATGTGATCAAAAATCCGGCGAATGCTGGTAGCAACGAAAGGGCAGGCTCGTAAAAACGTGGCCGCGTGTCCCAGTCCGCCTTGCTCACTGCGTCTGGCACTGTGTGACTTCTGGGTCTTCCCCAAAGTCAAAATGACCACGAGGGGGAAATAATTTGAGTCAGTTCAGAACATCCGGGCAGCCAGGACAGCACAATAAGAAAAAGGACTTCAGGAACTGCTTCAGCAAGCGGCAAGACCTGGGCTTCTTCCCAGTGAGGGAGTCACCTGAGGATTGGTGGCAGTGTGCTTTTCACCGTGATGCATGTTTTTTGGTGCAACCAGGGATTGAACTCGGGACCTTGCACTTGCCAGGCAAGCGCTTATTCCACCGAGCTATGTCCCCAGCCCCCACGCTGCATAGCTTGTGAGCAGAGATGTTTCACTTCCGTTCTGGCTCGGTCCATGAGCCAGGGCACTCTAGCAGGTTGACGACGCACAAGCCCAGAACCCCCTGCAGTGCGTTCCTGGTTGCCTTCTTCCCTTGTGTCTTATGTTGACCCTTTGTTCAAGGAAAATGATACTACCGTAGTGTTGACAATCGTGTTATAAAGTATCCCTCCGAACACCAGCACTTTTACTTTGTGAGGTGAGGCTCCTTGAAGGTAATGACTAAGAAACAAAACCAGCCAGTAGGGGCGCAAGGTGCACTGGGAGAAAATCCCAGAAGCAGAGTGTTTGCAAGTCTTGGAGTTGAGAAGCAGCTCGTATGGTGTGCGTGGATGGATGCCGGGCCTGGAGGAAAGTCTTGGGGGGGTCAGCCGCTCGCCTGGCTCTCTGCCAGGCCTCGCAGGCGTGGGCCATGCATTCCAGAGGGCACCCAACTTTACTTTTTTTAAAAAATAAGAGGGGGCTGGGGAGATAGCTCAGTGTATAATACACCTATCGAAATTTACCATTTCAAACACTGTGTGAGTGTAGTTCTGGGACATTAAGTCCGTTCTCGTTCTGTGGCCCTGGTCACCATCCACCGCTGGGCCTTTTTCGCCTTCCCAAACTGAAACTTTCTGCACTGAGCTGTTCCCCAGTTCCCCTTCCCGGCCCTGGATACGTTGTGCTCTCCATCTCATCTTGAAGATTTGAGGAGTTAGCGCCTACGGCTGGAATCGCACGCAGTCCTTTGCATCTGCCTGATTGCACTTAGCGAGGTGTCTCGGAGGTGCGCTCATGCGGCGCGCGTCAGAATCGTCTTCCTTTTAAAGACCGTCGTATGTCGTTGTGCGTATTGCTGGAGGCGCAGAGCGGAGAGAGACCACCTGGGCAGGCTTAGCATGAGCACCAGTGGCTGTGTATTCACCCGGGCAAGCAGAGAAAAGGGAATCGGGACAGAAAAGGGGTCAGAGCAGAGCAAGGAGGGAGCAGAAGGACTTAAAGGGGAGGGGCCTCAGCCTCAAGGAATGTGGGGGTGGGCAGTGGGGGCCAGCTCCTCCAAGTGGGTGATGCACATGCTAGTGTGAACACGCCTCTCCAGCCGGCAGCCTGGTGGGGACACGTCCTGTCCTTGCTTTCTCCCCCAGGAATCCTCTTGTGTTAGTTGGGAATGAGCTCACCCATTAAGCACGGTGTTCTCATCCTTGCGTTATTTTAAAGGGAGGGGAGCCTGGTGGTGCACGCCTGCAGTCATAGCTCTTGGGAGGCTGATGCAGGAGAACTGCTGTGAGTTTGAGGCCAGCCTGATCTACAAAGTGAGACCCTGACTAAAAAGAGCCTTAATATAAGAACCACTGTTGCCCACCCACTGAGGAGAGGGGTGCTGTTTCTCAGGGCTTTCTCAGGCTGGCACGTGGATGGCGAGGACACCTTAATTGGGAGAGAGTTCTTGGGAACAGGAAGGTATGGGGGAGTGGCTAGAACCACTGTTTGCTGCCTTGCCTGACTGGTGACAGCCTGAACTAGATGCTGTAGGAACTGTAGGAAAAACAGCAAACCCTAAAGAAGGGAGGAGAATAGAGACAAGAGGTCCAGCCCCAAATGTTGGACAGGCACTGTCTGATTTCTGAAGCCTTGTCAGCCTCTTTGCTGTCTGGAGCTATGCCCGACCAGTAGTTGGCACAGAAGCGACAATCTAGAAGATGCGTAGGCCACCGTCTTCAGCTGTGAGAAGAGCTAGACTCCCGTGATTTTCACGGGCTGCTGCGTCCAGCAGTCTGATTCTGTAAAGAAGGTATGGAGTCCGGGGCTGTTGGTAGCAGGTCTTTCTGCGGATCTGGGCTTGAATGGCGACAGGTGGGCTTCGGTTTCCTGGGGCCATGTCTGGCTGGGGGCTGAGGTATGTCGGTGTACAGGGACCCGGCCAGTTAGTGGCGGCGTAAGTACACGGATGTCCCACAAAAGAAAAAACACCTCAGCTGGGTAACAGAATTGGTTGTAGATGTTAAGGAAGCATGTGAATTTTTTGTTTTTATGTTCCCAGCCACACAGAGCACCTGGCAGGGCAGTGTTCATCAGGGGATGGAATTTGGCTCACAGGGTTTTTTTGTGTTTGTTTTTTTTGTACTTTAGGGAAGTGTCTACAGGGTGCTCAGGGTCTCATTACTAGATTGGACTCGTAGTGATCCTCCTGTTTACAGCCTCCCAAGAGCTGGGATTACAGGTATGCGCCACCATGCCCCGTCTCAATTGCCATTTTTTAGTGTGCCCCGGGGGCGAGGCCGGCAAGGCAGGCCCAGGGATCGAACCCCTGCCCCCTGTACCTGCTTGCCAGCAGGAGCTAGAATTTGGGATGGCGTGAGGGAGGTAGGAAAGATTATCTTTGAGTTTCATGAGGAGAGGCCAGTTCAGCAACCACCAGGACACAGCCGTTGGTTATTGCAGATGACCGGGAAGGGTCCTGTCCACATGGACTGTAGGGACCAGGACTTTAAATCTTTCATTAGGACCAATTTGTTAGCTAGACTGTCCTCGTCAGGCTGGGTGCCAGAAGGCAGGAGGAAGGCTAACATCATCTCTTTCAAGCTTGTTACAAAGCTGGGAGGTAGTCCCCAATGGTGTCGGCCTCCAGAGATTTGGCCGGAGCAAAAAGGTGCGGCCATATAAAAGCTCTAAAGAACTGTATCCTGTGGGCTCCAGCGGGTGGAGGAGGGTTTATATAACTGCCAGGGTAGGATTAGCAATCATGTGAACCAGGTGCGGCCAGGGTCAGGAAGGGGGAAGGTGGAGAAGGGCGAGGAAGGAGAGGCTGCTACATGTATCAGAGACAGACACGCAGCGAGTGCTGTGGTTCAGGGATTGTGGAAAGGGGCCGTGTCAGTAAGGTCAGAAGCCCAGTTAGAACTGGGGCCAGGGTGATGGTAACCCTGGGAGTTTCCTTGAAAACCAAGCAGGGCTGAAGAGGCTGAGGAAGTCCGAGAGGGGAGATGGAGACGCAGGTCCCTGAAGATCCCGGGAGGAACACAGGGTCAGAGGAGCGCGGCTGCTGCTGGTGAGCGTTTCTGGGAACATGCGGGCTACGCAGCAGCTGCCCATTGACACCACGGCCAGCCCGGAATGGTGAGGTCAAGCTTGGCCAGGAGCGTGACAGAACATGGGCTCGGACCTGTGTTCAAAACCCTGCTACACTTCCTGTGTTGGCTGTGTAGAGTCTGAAAGCTGGGTGAGGTCTGGGAGGGCCAAGCACAGGGCTGTCTTAGGGAGTCCTTAAGGACGAGTGCAGAGACTTCTTGTGATCTAAGGGCTCAGTGCAGTCTCCTTTTATGAGTTTGTAGTGGGGGTTAGTGCAAAGGCAAAGCCAGGAACCCAGAGGTGGATGCGTCTTCTGATGCCAAGCAAGGAAAGGCGTTGCTGTTGGAGCATGTGGGACCTGGGAGGTCAAGTGGGTGCAGTCTGGAGGGTGCTGCCCAGATAGGTGACAGACAGGGAAGAGGTTTGGGCCCTAGAGGGAGGTGCCCAGTGTCCCTTGAATCGGGGTGTCGCAATAACAAGCGGGTGTGTTTTGGGGATGCCTTGTAGGAGGGATGCAGAGGAGGCCATTGAATTCTATATGAGATGAGAGGAAGGGGCAAAAGGAGAGCCAATGGTGGGCAAGGGCCTGGCTGAAATGGTGGGAACCTTGCGGCAAGATGGTCCAGGTTGGCTGTTGGGGCAGATGACATCGAGCTCTGTAGAGGAGAAGGCACAGAGAGGCTGTGAGGAGGGCTGCAGCATGATAATTAAAAAAGCATTTTTAGATTGAAGAGAAAACTGTGTAGGACTTTGGCACCACGGGCATAAGGAAGGGACAACCCTTGGTGTGGACATCTTGTACCAGCCTCTGAGAGCCAACCACTAGAAGAATGGGGGTATAAGGGGAGCTGATGGGGATTAAGAGACCGAGTCACTTAGGTGAGAAATAATGGGCTGTAATCCCCATAAAGCAGTGACAGGGATGGGCTATTGTTACTGGGCAGGGTAGGGGTGGTTGGGCTAGAGAGGGTTAGTAAATTGTAGGGATGCAGCCAGGGACAGGTGGTGAGGTGACCCAGGCTCTGGGACTGAGTTGAGGGGAAATGACAGGAGCCTGGGGGCAGGGAAGGAGTCATTAGGGTGGCTCTGAATGAAGGTTGTGTCCCAGTGGTGGTCAGAGTAGCCGACTATTAGGTTGTCCGGCGCAGCAGAGGCAGACAAAGAAAGGAGAGTCCTTTATTGAGGACACAGAGGACCACAGAAAGATGGCAGGCGTCCTCTTACCTGAGGCACAGGGAGCTGGGGATATATGGACTTTCACTAGGGGTAGAGTGTAGGGGTCACTAGGGGTGGAGCGTAGGGGGCAGGCTCCGTGAAGGGTAAGGAGCTGATAGGGGTTTTTTCTTTTCATAGGAGGGATAAGAAGTTGTATTCGGGGCTGAGGGGAGAAGATTGGGAAGTGGTTGTGGGAAGATAAGCTGTTGTTCTGGGGCTTCAGCCATGTTAGACCACTACCATAAAGATTTACCAGTTCATACTCGGGCAGGAGTCCATCACTGACAACGTGGTGAAGACGTCTTGCCCCAAAAGAAGAGCAGGGAGCAGGACAGGTAGGGATGGCTAAGGAGGAATAGGGAAAGGTGTTGACCTAGGTGACACTGCGTGGGGGTGGTTAAGGGTCTGGAGTTTGCTGTCAATGCCCACAACAGGAATTGGGGCCACAAAGACCAGTCCTTGAAAAGAAGGGAAGGTAGATTGGGAGGCACTGTGTCAATCAGGAAAGGGATGGGCTTACCCTCTCTTACCATAAGAGCTACCTGAAGTTCAAGGTCCACGATGCTCCTGGGGGCCTTCGAGGCCTTCCGGTAGCTTTAGTCTTCTGTGTCAAGCCAAGCAGGTCTGGGAAGGAGCCAGTCAGAGGCGCCCGGGGTCACGGCGCAGAGAGGAGTGGCTGTACGTGCCAGGCCGTGCTGACTTCTGGTGGGGACCCCCACAGGCAGGCCATGGCATGGGGGGAATCCCAGGCTGCAGGTGTGCTCTTGCCCAGGAACCATCCTGGCAGCATTTAGAGCTTGGCCCTGGCAGGGTGCTTCCGGCTGGGGGCACCTTACATCCCTTTGGGTCAGCCCAGCAGATGATGCTACGAGGTCTCCGAGAAACGCACTGCTTCCGAGCTCTTCATCTCTGTTGTTGCAGACCCTAAGGGCCAGGTTCATTAGCCCCGTTGTGGGGTTTAGGACCAGTCTCCAGGGTTTGGGATGTTTTGTGAATGTCAGGGGTAAGTAGGTGATGAAGCCCATCTTCATAGTAAGTTGTCCTGGTGGCTTTGGAGGCCCACTGTGGTGAGTGCCTAAGGGAAGCGGCAGGCAGGCCTTGGAATAGGCCATGGCTTTGTCTTGCTTGGGACTGAGTGGTCTCTGGGTTTACTGACATCAAGTGCCACTGGGTGGGAGAGCAGGGATATTGACTGGCTGGTCCCTGGGCTCCCACGTGTTCCTGGGACAGCCATGTGCCTTTTGGAGGTCGGGCTGAGGCACCTGCGGGTTTCCCAGTAGATTGTTTTGATTGTTTGGAGTGCTTTGAGATTCTATATGAATTTTAGGATGGAATTTTTTTATTTCTGTAAAAATGTCACTGAGATTTATCTTTTTCTTTTTTTTTTTGCAGTACTAGGGGTTAACCAGGGCTTTTGCACTGATCTGCATCCTCACCCCTTTTTAAATTTTTCATTTGGAGGCAGTATCTCCCTAAGTTGCCCAGGCTGGCCTCAAACTTGTGGTCTTCTTGCCTCAGCCTCCCGGAATTGCACTGAATTTGCAGATTGAGTCGGGCAGTCGTGTCATCTTGATAATATTCATTCTTCCAACCCGTGAACATGGGATGACCTTTCATTATTTGTGCCTTCAATTTCTTTTTATAAAGATTTGTATTTTTCCATGTATAAGTTCTTAGCCTCCTTGGTTAAATTTTCTAATTTCCATTTTTGGGCTTATTCATTTTTAAAATATTAAAATATAGCCGATGTCTGTGTGTTTGTACCCTTCATCTTTTTTTATCTCACTTACTAATTCTAATATTTAGGGGGTGGGACAGTCTTACTGTATAGCTCAGGCTGGCCTTGAACTCATTATGTCGACCAGGCTGGCCTTGAACTTGTGCTCTCCTCTTGCTTCAGCCTCCTGAGTGCTGGGATTACAAGCATGCACCACCGTACGTGGGTCTGATTTGTGTGTGTGTGTGTGCGCGCAATATTTAGTTTGCCATAGAAGATGATGGTATTTATAACAAAGACAATTTTCCTTCTTGCTATCCAGTTGGGATGCTTTTCTTGTCTAGTTGTTACCTAGAGCTTCCAATACAGTTAGCATGGAATGGGCTGTACAGCTCAAGCTGTTGTGTGCAGGAAGTGTTGGCCCAGCAGCAAGTGGCAAGCAGTGACATCTATTAAAGATCCTGGGAGTTGTGTTCAGGGCACGTCTGTGCTGACAAAACATTGGTAGCAGGGTTTGAAATGTTGGAGTCTCCTTCAGGAGGTGGTTTCTGGGTTCTTCCCATCCAAAAGAAAGACTTGGACAGGACAAGCAAAGACGGTGGTAAATTTATTTGAAAAAGTCAGAGTGAAGGGTAGGGGAGAAACACTGCAGAGCAAGCCTGGCCAAATGAAAGAAGGAAAGCAGCCTGCCCTGAGCAATGCAGGGCGGGCCCTGGTAGGAAGCACGCGCCAGCAAGCTCTTGGTGGTGTCTGTGTCTTTACCCCACCCACCTCTCCCAGGGACTCTGGAGAGCGTCTGTGTCTGGGGTCCTGAGAGGTGGAGTCTAGGGTCCTGCCACGCCTTCTTCCCAGCCAGTCTCAGCCGCCCGCATCTCCTATTTCCACATGACATGTGATGGGTCAGGCTTTCCCCTCTAGAGTCTTTAGGCACGATTGACAGTGTGCTGAGTCATCCGGGGGATCTCTACGTGTGTGCTTGTCCCAGATTTACTCTGCTCTTAATTATGTTTATGAAATGTGCTACTATTTATGAACCCTTAATGAGGTAGGAGTAGGGTGAAGGCGAGTAGCAGACCCAACACCCCTGGTCCGTGCCTAAGGCATCGGGGAGCTCCTGGGGTTTTGTTACTTTATTTTCTACCTCTCTTAGGACAATGAAAAGAGAAATGCTTTGGAAGGCTGTTTAGCAATAAATGGATGTAGGAGAGTGACTCCCTCAGTGCCATTGTTCTGGTACTAATACCACGTAGCCTAGAAGTGCAAAGGTGGGCGTCCTTGTGCAAGATCTGAAATATTTGCGTCCTTTACTATTGAGCATGATATTAGCCGTGGATGTTCATATATACCTAAGATGTTCATATAACCCTGAGCCTTATCATATTGAGGTAGTTTCCTTCTAGTCCTAGTTTGTTGAATGTTTTTGTCACGAAGGACTCTGGATTTTGTTAAATGCTTTTTCAGTATTAATGGACGTGATCACAAGTTTCCCCTTTGGTTAATATGGTGTACTGTAGGACTTTTTTTTTTTTTTTTTTTTTTTTTTTTGCAGTAGCGGGGATTGAACTCAGGATTGAACTATTCCAGGGATACTTCCACTTTGTCATTGCATACACCCCTTTTGATGTGCTGCTGAATTCATTTGGCTAATGTTTCATTGAATTTATTTATTTTTTTTCCAGTACCAGGGGTTGAATTTGGGACCCTGCCCTTGCAGATAGGCACTTATGCTGCTGAGCTATCTCCCCAGCCCTTCAGCTGGTATTTTATTCAGGACTTTGATGTCAACATTCATGCAGGATCTTGGTTTGTGGCATTTTCCTCCAGTTTCGGTATTAGGATAGTCCTGGCCTTGTAGACAGGGTCAGGAAGTATTCTGCCCCTTGAGCTGTTTTGAAAGAATTTGAGGATAGTTAATATTAATTCCTATAAATATTTGGTAAAATGCACCAGGAAAGCCACTTCGCTAAGAACTTTTCTTTTTGTGTGATGTTTTAAATTACTGATTCACAAGGAGATTATGGGGCCACAGAAGAACGTGATCGATGATGTAGTGTGCTAAGGAGAGTCACATGGAGAGAAAACATTCTCTCAGGCTTTCACAGAGAGCAAATTGGTCAAGCAATGACTGTGACTCATCCACATGGCTGACATTGACAGAGGATCTACAAACTGCAGTACAGAGTTTCAGAGTAAATACTGAGGGGATTTGACTGACCTTATCAGATCCAAAAGCTACATTTCTTGTTATATAGGTCTTGTTTTATCTTGGTCTTAACCATCCAGCAGGAAATATAAAAATGAGGTATGAAAAGTAAAGCCATATTAATAGGCTGAGCTGTAAAATGCTCAAGTCAACAACTTCCGACATTGCCAGTCTTATGGAAAACCCACTACTATTATGGACTACTGGACTGTATTGGAATATTTTGCTGAATTCATGCACCTATAATATTTAAAGGACAATGAAATACCCATCTCTGACAAAACTAAACAAAGGGCATACAAATGAATGCTGACCATTTTGTATCTGTACATTCAAAATAGGATAGATATACAGCTACATTCTTGTAATTCAGTGAATAGAAAGATTTGTTCTAATAGTGTTTGTGGACAGGATATCATGTCTGCATCTTGTACAATGAATAATAACTAAGAGAACCATATGCAATGTATTAATTATTGAAACTGGCCTACTAATCGGATTTGAAACTGTCTCATTGCTATTTGTTTCTCAATAAAATTATTGAAAATAAAATAAAATAAATTACTGATTCAATAAACCTTTCCAGGTCCATTTAGATTATCTTTCATAATTCAGCTGGAGAAATTGTCTCTTTCTAGGAACTTGTTCATTTCATCACTGTCTTGTTGCCTAGTTGTTCCTAATACTTTCTTACAATCCTTTTTATTTCTGTAAAATCAGTAATAATGTCTCCACCCTTATATCAGGTTTTAATAATTTGAGTCTTTTTTTGTCAGTGCCACTGACAGTTTGTTACTTTGATTCGTTTGTTTAAAAACTACCTTTTAGTTTCATTGATTTTCCATCTTGGTTTTTTATTCTCTTTCATTTATCTTTAATACTTATAATATCCTTTTACTAGTTTTGGGCTTACTTTATTTTGAGTTTTCTTTGTTTTCTAGCATAAAGCTAGGCTGTTGATTTTTAGATCTTTTTTATTTTATTTATTTAAAGATGGCAATTTTTATTTTTTATTTTATTTATTTATTTATTTATTTATTTTTAGTGGAACCAGGGATTGAACTCAGGCCCTTGCGCTTGCCAGACAAGCACTTATTCTACTAAGCTACGTCCCTGGCCCCTTAGATCTTTTTTTTAAATGTAAGCATTTATTTTATTTTTTAAAAAAATTTTGGAAAGGGGATGAATGAGTTAGGCATTTTTAATTTTTAAAGAATATAAAGGGGCTGGAGAGATGGCTCAGTGGTCTAAAGCACCTACTTAGAACAAGCTTAGCAAAGCATCAGGGACCGCGGTTCGATCCCCCAGCACCAC
>NW_004524577.1:3839959-3889638 GCF_000260255.1 Octodon degus
TTAGCAAAGCATCAGGGACCGCGGTTCGATCCCCCAGCACCACATGCCAGCCAGCCCCGCCCCCTGGTGGGCTGAGCTGGCCACACACACCACACACACTCTCTCTCTCTCTCTCTCTCTCTCTCTCTCTAATAAATAAATAAAATTTAAAAAAAGAAAGAAATCTGTTAAAAAAAAAGAATATAAAATAGTAAAAAAAAGTATTAGAAATGATATAAAATTTTGTTAAAGTGTTGCATGATGTTATCTTCAAATTAGTTGTTTAGGTTACCAAATATAAATCGGCATAATTCATTAAAAAAAAAAAACATAATGAGAACCTACAAAACTCTAAAAAACCAAAACAACAACTAAAGTTATAAGAAATTACAAAGAATAAAACCAAAAAAATTTAAGCATTAACTGTTCCTTTCAAAAGATCAGCAGAAATCAGTACAATTATCCAAACTGTCCAGCATATATAAATAAATACATCCTTTTCTTTCTCCTTTCCTTCATCCCAGCTTTTCCTTCCCCTTGAGCAGATTCTTTCCCTCTCACAGTATCTATTGTACCTTTCAGAATTTATTATTCTTTCAGGTTCTCACACTAGCGAGACAATAAGATGTTTGCACATGTGGATCTGATTTATTTCACTTACCGATACAGTCTCTACTTGCATCCATTTACTTATAAAAGCCTCGAATTTATCTTTTATATAGCTGAGTAATACTCCATTGTGTAAAAATGCCACAACTTTTTAATCTGTTCTTCAGTTAATGGACGTTTGGGTTGTTTCCAGGATTTAGCTATGACAAATTGTGCTGCTGTAAACATGGGTGCACATATATTGCTGTGGTGTGATGATTTCAGTTCTTTTGGAAAAATACTAGGAGGAATATCGAGCTTGAGTGGGACCTCCAGTCCTAGGGTTCTAAGGAATCTCCATACCGATTTCTTTTCTTTTCTTTTTTCTTTTTTTTTCTTTTTTTGGCAGATCTGGGGATTGAACTCAGGCCCTTGTGCTTGCCGAGCAAGCGCTTATTCTACTGACCCATCTCCCCAGCAGACTTTTTGATGTAATATTTAAAGCTTTGACTATCTCTGTTGGCTCTTCTGTAGTATGCCCTACTTTTTTTTTTTTTTTTTTTTTTTTTTTTACACACTGTGCAATTTTCTTAACCATTCAAGTATAGTAATATCCGTTAAGATTGGGACAGAATTGGGATTGAAAAATGAACAGATACTCAGCATCTAAAAATTTCAAAGGAGCCGCGACATACTTTTTCACAAACATGTTTTCACAGAGCCAATACAGCACTAGCCATTAAGTCAGTACACCAAGTGTACTGAAGTAGAAAAGATGCCACAAGAAAAATAGCTACATTAGAAAGACCAACACTTTAGAGAAAAAGAGTAAAACAGTTTCTCCCTTTATCCCCTAAAACAACATCTTACAATTTGAATCTACATATATAGTCCTACGTCAGCTTCTAGAATATTCTTCAGTAGGGAAAAAGGAAAATGATAGGGGCCAGGGAGATGGCTCAGTAGAATAAGCACTTCCCTGGCAAGTGCAAGGGCCTGAGTTCAATCCCTGGTTCTGCCAAAAAGAATTTTAAAAAGACACTGGCTGGTACAGTCTTTGGATATTTAGGAAGCAGAGGGGGAGAAAGGCAGTTGTCTGAAGAAATTAGTTAGCTTCAGTTTCATCAGCAGGATCTCTGGAGTCTTTGTCCTTCCGTATTCCTTCAATGTGTTTGTCTTTCTCTCGCAAATGCTCCAGCTTGCAGCCACTTGTGCCTCTCGGTTCTCTTCATCAGCTTCATCCTGCGGGTCAGCTTCTCTTCTGCCGATTCGGTTGTTCTCTTCTGTTGCTTTTTGAAGCGCTTCTTTCTCCTGCTCTCATTTCTGCGCAAGCTGCTTCAAGACCTCAGCTGCACGGGGCTTGCGTCTTCCTTCTGCGGCTCTCATTTCTTCTGAATTTCCTCCAGGGAGAGATCCTTCTTCTTTGGAGGGGAAAGGGGGAAATCCAGGACAGACTCTTCTGACCGTGGGCTGAGGGTCAGCTCAAAAGCCTGACCCGAGCCCGCTTCTCAGTTCTTCCACCTGAATCCCCGAAGAAGCCTTGGGTAGCAGAAGAGAAGAGCCTGGCAGGCGGCGTAAGGAAAGCCTCCCCGAGCCGCCGGCCACACTCTGAACACCAACCTACGCCCCACGTTTTGATGTGCTGTATTTTCACTTTCATTTACCTCAAGCTACTTGCTAATTTCTTGTGATTTCTAATTGTCCTTATCGATTACTGAACAGTATATTGTTTAATTCCACATGCTTGGCATTCTGCCTCCAAACTGATGACAAGTCCTGGCCTTTCTATGACATTTTCCGAGTGCCTGTCTTCCGTCTCTTTGTTGGTGAGTCACCAGCCCCTGAAATTCAGCATTTCTGAAACCAGAACCAAATGCGTCCTTTACCCCTTTAAACTTTCTTCTTTCAACACTGCATTCTGTCTCTGTGAGATCAGCGTCCTCAGAACCCTTGACTCTGCTTTTCTGCACACGGTGGCCATGACCCACTGATTTTTCTTCTTTTCTCGGGTCAGCACGTTTATCCCCTCTATCGCCGTGGTCCTCGTGCCACCGTCCGTCAACCTTCTCCTCCCTCACGCTGAGCCTTCTTGTCCTCCGCTCTCCGTCGCTGCATTCCTGTGTGGCACCACACACGAGGCTGTTGTGACTCCTTTGTGTTTGTCAGCTCCTGACGAAGCTGATAGAAGTGCAGGGAAGTGCTCCGTGATTGAGCTTCATCCTGCAGTTAGTCTTACTCCATGGTCAGCAAGCCAGGCGCTGCCCGGTCTTGTCACATGTGCTGAATGGTCAGCAGGTGCAGTGGTGCACAGGTGTCTTACCTTCTCGAGAGGCAGAGGCAGGAAGATCGCTTGAGCCCAGGAGGAGCAGATCAGAGACCCCCAACTCAGTCAGCTAATCAACAAACAAATAAGCAAACAAATGAATGGATTAATGAACAATCTACTGAACTGTATACTTTTCCACATTTCCCGAGGCCACTCTGTCGACTTTCAGAGCCCATCACAAAGGCTGACTCCCTCTCCCTTTCCTCATTCTTTTATTACTTTATTCCATACAAGGGAAGTACCTACTGTGAACACACCTACTGTGTGCTCTTAGAAGCTTCCTCCTGGGGGAAGACATTTAAGTCAGCCTCACTGTAAGGGGTGGTGGTCACCAGGTGAGGAGGCCACGATCCACTAGTGAAGAAGAAAGTATCTGTAGAGAGCTGTCCTCAGGAATGTCACACAGAGAGGCGAAGGTCGAGGCCCTGGGCAGATGATTAGTGTAAAGCAGAGCATGCCTGTGTGCTGCGGCGTCTGTTACCCCTCCTGGATTGGGTTTTGTGTTGCTTTTGCTAATTCATTCTGTCCTTACCACAATTTGTGTCACATACTGTTTTAATCCTCATTGTATTTTATTTTTTTCCTGGAACCGGGGATTGAACTAGGGCCCTTGCGCTTGCCAGGGAAGCGCTTTTTCCACTAAGCCATCTCCCCGGCCCCTTAATCCTCATTTTAAAGATGATTGTCTGGGGATATAGCTCAGCCGCACAGTGCTTGGCTGGCAAGCCTAAGGTGCCGAGTTTGATTCCTGGTTAAAAAAAAAAAAAAGATGGGATGAGGGTATGTGGTTGTATTCAGTCATTCAGTAAACGATGGACTGGGTGTGGAGCAAGCCCGCTTGACTACAGAGCTTTCGCCTTTCCCCGAGGGCCTCTGGTGGCACCCAGGGCCTCACACGTGGGTACCAATTTGTTGGGCAGACATTTTCTGAGGAAACAAACAGGACAAAAGAAGCCAGGCTTTTGAAGCTGTTCAGCAAGGCTTTCCTTCTGCAGAAGGCTGCGTGGATATATTAAACAAAGCCAGCCAGCCCACCCAACAGGATGGTTTCTTTGATCTCTGACACAATAGGCACTGCCCCCATGAGGGGAAGTTCCTAACTGTCCGACCTGATTGGTTAATACTTATAATGTCATAGTTTCTGGGCAGAACAGATGCTGGGACTCTTTGCTATGCGCATACATTTATTCTGGCATGTGCCCTTTGTCTTAATTTTGTCTTCGAAGGAGTGATGAAACAGCCCATATACATTTTACAGAAACAGAGATCTGCATAAAATAGTTACCTTAAATATCCCCTTTAGGGGCTGGGAAGATGGCTCAGTGGAATAAGCGCTTCCCTGGCAAGCGCCAGGGCCTGAGTTCAATCCCCGGTTCCGCCAAAAAAAAAAAAAAAAAAAAGGGGCCTTTTTTTTTTTTTTTTTTTAATTTTTTTTTCTTTTCAAAGTTTTATTGATAAACATATAGCAATGAGACAGTTTCAAATCAAATCGAAAGTACAGTTTCAACAAATAATACACTGCATATATTCTTCTTAGTCGTTAATTGCTGTACAAGATGCAGACTTGTGATCCTACTTACAAACACCATTAGAAAAAATCATTCTATTCATTAAGAGAATGCAACTATATATCTATCCCAACCACTTTGAATTAGTGTGCTTATTTTTTAAAATTTATTTTATTCTTTTGGGGTGGGGGAAGTACCAGGGGTCAAACTCAGGACCCTGCACTTGCCAGACAGGTGCTTGTGCCACTGAGCTATCTCCCCAGCTCCATACATGGTGTGTTTCAATTTAAAAAAGTTATTACAGTAAAGGGCACATTATGTTAATCTCCCTCAAAATACTTCCCCTCAGTTCAAGCGTACTTGTGCCACTGTCCTTGCCACTTTCTGAAGCAGTTCTGGAAGTTCTCTTTCATGAGTGTCTTTCATTATGCTACTGTGGCTGCTTGCGTGTGCTGAACTGATCCAAAACATTGATCTCGCACGGTCATTTTGACTCTGGGGCAAGCCAGAAGTCCTACGAATGCAGGCAGCGCCCTGGTGGCTGTGGCCCACTCTCCCTCCTCCTACCTGAAGCTGGACAGCACCCAGTGCCATTCCTCCTTCCAGTGTCCCGTCCCGAGAGAAGCAGAAATAATAATAATGACTTGGAATTTCTAAAACTTCAGGCTCGAGCACATGCGTATGAAATACAAGAGCTTGACCTACAGAAACCTTCCCCCAACTTGAAATTCACTAAGCGGCACGCACAGGGAATGGATGTCGGGCACGCGAGTATAGCAGAGTAGACTGGAGGTGTCAGGCACACCGGAACCCTTGAGATGACTCAGTAGCCTCCCTCCTCCCTCCTCCCTTTCCTGTCTGTCTGTCTGTCTGTCTGTCTGTCTGTCTGTCTGTCTGTCTGTCTGTCTTTTGGTCTCACTTCATAGTTCAGGCTGGCCCTGAGCTCACTGTGTAGCCCAAGTGGGCCCTGAACTCACAGTGATCCTCCTGGCTCAGCCTCCTGAGTGCTGGGATTACAGGTGTGCACCGCTGCATCTGGCTTTGCCCATCATTTCTGCTGGTCACGTCCAGAGAGACCTGGCAAGAGATGCGCTAGTCAGGTACACATCTTTTAAATCCGGAAGTCAGTCCTATCTTTTCTCCCTATTTTCCCTACTACCCTAATACCACTTCTTTCCTGTCAGTGAGTGCCGCCTTTTTGCTTCTGTTGGCATGAACCCACGGACTGTGACATGCTTCCCCTGCTGACTTCAATAAACATAGCTGCTTTTCCTTTTCTTGTGGGATGTATTTTCTTTTGTGCAATGCCGATGGACACAAAAATCTGGAATCTGTCTCTCAGGAGCCCCTCAGGCCTTGTAAGGCCATGGCGCCAGGTGCAGTGAGTAGGATGGATCAGGACACACCTGTCGGTTCCTAGGAGCCTGTCTTTGCATTGGATGGCGCTGAGAGGACATTCGGGTGTGGCACACTGGCTGGGGAAGTAGGCGTGACCTGTGAATTACAAAGATCCTGGAGCGCATGCGCACAACAGTTCCCAAAGCCCCGCAGAAGAACTCAGCTGGTTTTCAAGGAGATGGCCTAGACCTGACGTCAGCCTGAGGCATGGGATCGTGGTACTGCCTGTCAGGACCCGGATGTAGATGTTCTCGTGAGATTTGGACAGTTTAAAGGACGTAAACGCCAAGAAGAGCTTGCTATCATGACCTTCTTCACAATAGCAGCCCTGCTTTCTCCAAGGTGTCCTTTTGTTGCTTTTTCTCCTGTTGCTTAGCCAAGCACACTGCAGAGCCAGTTTCCCCCTCGCCCTTCACTTTTACTTTCTTGAATAAACTTGGCTCCTGCGTATTGCTCATTGTGTTCCATCCTTTGTCCAAGATGAGAAGAACCTGGACTCTTAACTCCAAAGGAAAAGGTGAAACCCCAGAACCTGGTAATGCTTAGTTGGTGAGCCACTTTGAGTAGTGGGCTACCTGGTAACATCTCGGCTTAGCCAGCCAGGAGAAAAGCTCAGCTCTCAGAGACCAAGGAAAGGTCCATGTGGGCACGCTTTTTTCTTTCTAAAATGATTTAAGGTTTGTTTTCTCCTTATCTTGCTTATTCTATCTGTTATAGTTTGTGTCTAGATGTCCCTCCAAAGCCTCATGCAGTCAGGTGGCTTCTAGAGTTTGCGATTAATTCATAGCCCAATGCTGGGATTGTAGGTATGAGTGCTACGCCTGCTCTTCAACGGGTACCCTGCACACAGTATGAGGGAGGGAGAGAGGCCTACCTCTGCCTCTGTCTCTGCTGCTGCCACCGCTGCTCCTGCCTTTCTGCCCTTGCTGTTTTGCTGTTCTCCAGCAGCATGAGCTGCTGCCCTCTGCCATGTTCCACTGTGCCTTGGAGCCAGCTGAGCATGGACTGAAACCTCCACAAGGTGTGAGCTAAATAAATCCTTCCTTATGTTGGGTGTCGGGTATTTTGTCCCAGCGATGATGGAAGAGTAACTGCGGCGCCATCCCATCGGCTGGAAAGGCAAGGACGGTTCTTCAGCTGTACTGCGAATACTACGGGCTGTTTTCTGCTTTTCGAGCCTGGAAAAGGAGGGAGGGAATGCGCGCTTTTGTTTTCTTTCCAGCTGCTTGCATTCACCCCGTAGAGATGCCTGGTTGTCCACACATTTGCTTGTTGTAGATTTTGCTAAATTATCCTGGCTCTATACACTCTAGTTTGCAGGTGGCTTTTTCTTAGTTTGTGTCTGGGTTGGGTGTGTCACCTTGCTACCATGCCATGGAGTCAGCCACTGCTTTGTCCTGCTGCTAGACTATGCATAACTTCTACATGGATGTGTGTCACCAGCTGCCACCATCTTTCTTTTTTCTATCCCCCCTGCTCTCTTTTTTAATCACAGGTCTTATGAGCCAAGCTCCTGATTTTAAACAGTGTATGGGCTTATGGAAAAGCAGAGAATGGAGCCCTTTTCTTTCTTCCTGCAGGAAGGAAAAACTCTGCACTGACCCTTTAAGCACTCATACAGCCTTTGCCAGTGCAAATCCTTTGGGTGGCAAAGCTATAAGGAGGGCTGTGGCTGCCTCCCAGGAAAAGATGGGGGCATTCAGGCGGGGAACGAGGCAGCCCGGCTTCCTAAGAAGCTTGCAGTTCTGCACTGTAGAGGGCGGAAGAGACGCGTTGAGTCTCCTTGGGAAATCAAAGGCTCATAGGGAAGCAAGAAGGGCGGGGTGGGGCAGCCTTACAACCTCTTAATGCTCAAGCTTCCATTCCAGTTCCTGAGGAACCATTAAAACTAGAGTAGACACTGGGCAGGTGGCGCGCGCCTGTAATCCCAGCTCTTGGGAGGCTGTAAACAGGTGGATCACTGTGAGTCTGATCTAGTAGTGAGACCCTGAACACCCTGAACACCCTATCCCTAAAAAATGCAAAAAACAAAACAAAACAAAAAACCGAAAAGCTAGAGTAAACCCCTCCCCAGGAAAACAACTGGGCCTCAAAACCAAGGGGAATCTAGTAGAGACTCTGATGGTATTTAGAAGACAACACGGCTCTTCCTCCAAGGGTGCAGTGGAAGTCTTCCAACACCCTTTACAGCTCCTTCCATCTGGAAAGAGCTGCTACACTAGGAGCGGTTGCTCAGCTTTGCATGGGACTAGGACTAGCAACAGCCACCCGATGAGTCTGCAAGACGTGTCCATTCTGCACCTACAGTAACCCTGGCAAACCCAAACCGCCTCCTTTGTTAGAATCTGCACAGAGGAGAGGCCCTGGAGACCTTACTCCCATGCTACCAGGTGGAGGCTTTAAACAGATGTTAGTCCTGATTGTTGCCTTTACAGGCTGGATGGCAGCCTTCCCCACCCACTCAGCAAAGGCTGCAGAGGTAGTCAGGGTGCTCCTTAAAGAAGTCGTGTCAAGATCCGGACTGCCCAAGTCTCCCTAGAGTGACAGTGGGCCTTCTTTTATGTCCCAAATAACTTAGAGGGTGACAGTGACCTTAGGAGGAAAGTACCACCTCCATTGCTCCTGGTGGCCTCACTCTTCTGGAAAGGTGACGAAGGCCAACTAGACCCTAAAGCGAGTGCTGGCAAGACTTTGCTAGAAGACACCAGAGTCCTGGTCCAGTTGCTGCTGATGGCATTCATGAGGGTTCATAACATGTCCACAACCGGGCTAAGTTTGAGCCCATTTGAGATAGCCTGGGAGGCCCTTTCTATCCTTTGATATGACGTCGACCCTGAGACAGCCAACCTCTCATATCTCATCAACCTGCGCTGAGTCCAACAGGTGTCCAAAGGCAGTCAAGGTGGCAGAAATGGATCGTTGGATTCATCTTTCCAAAATAAATCCAGTCCCACCTGGACAGTCTGAAAACAAGATCACCCACAAGGAGAAAGCTACTCCTGGGAACCTCTGGGACGCAAGACTTCTCCTCAGGAAGCAAGACTGTGGCAATGGCTGTGGGAAGCACGGAAATGAACCTGCTCCTCCTATTTGGGCTAAAAGTGGGTCAGTGGCCATTAGCTGTTTTCTCATTGATTCCTGACAGATTTTTTTCTTTCTTCACCCCAGCCAGTGAGCCACAGTGCCCCAAGGCAATTGAGAGCACAACATCCCCAGTAGATGGGGCCTATCATTCCTTCCAGCTTGAAGAAGCTATAGAAGACCAAGACTCCAGTACCTCAGCGCTCCCACATGGAGAATTGTGGGTATTTGTATTTTCAGGGGGAAACAAGATAGAAGATTAAGGTGTGGCAAAGCTGGCTGGAGAGGTTGGGGTGACCTGTTAATTACAAAGACCCAGGAGCACCAACAGAATAGTCCCAAAGCCCTGCATGGGGCCTTCTCAGGAGAATTCGAGCAAACTTCCAGTAAGTGGGCCTGTCCCTGACATCAGCTGGAGATGAGGAATCTGAGCACCACCTCTCAGGACCCGTATGTAGACATTCTCATGAGTCTCTTCAAGATTCGGAAACCACGTAAGGCTCCAGAAGCCTCGAGGAGCCTGCTGCTGTGACTTTTCCGGTGGCAGCCTGCCCTACGCTTTCCAGACTGTCCTTGTATCTTGCTTTTCCTCCCTTTACTGGGTCCAAGTTTGCTCTGCAGAGCCAGTTTCTCCATCACTCTTCACTTCTGTTTTTTTTTTTTTTTTTTCCCAAATAAACTTTGTCATTGCCTTTTTTGCTTATTTTGTTCAGTTCTTTGAGACAAGAGAAACCTGGAATTTAACTCCAAAGGGTGTGATGGGTGAGCATCCTAGAACACGGTGACATTTAATCGAGGAGCCACTTTTAGAAGCCGGTGACAGCATACCTTCACTCAGAGCTAGCTGCTCCAAATGTCAAATGTCTACCCTGAGCTCTCCTGTAAGACTCCATGGGCTCTCTTCCTCGTGGTGTGAAATCCAGTGCCTGCCCACTGCACGGAAGACCCTAACACCCACCATCTGCTCTCTTCCTTTGGACCCCCTCCTTGGTCATGCCACCCCTCTAGCCCTGCCTCTGTCCCCCCTAGTCCACCAGATTGGGCTTCTGCAGGCCTTGGCACCTGCAGCTCCCTTTCCCTGTTGTCTTGACCCCATAAAGCACAGTTTAACCCCCACCGCAAGGGCTTTTCCTTATTGTCCTGCATGTACCTCCCCTGTGGCTGTAACCCAGCACTCTATTTGTTGCCTGTCTCAGTTACTCTTCTCTCATTGCTGGGACAAGTACCTGACTCCCAAAATGAAGGAAGGAAACATTTACTTAGCTCACTGTTGCTGGAGGTTTCATCCCAGACTCAGCTGGCTCCAAGGCAGAGCGGTACCTGGCAGAGAGCAGCCTTTCATGGCAGCAGCAAAGAGCAGAGAGCATGATGGAGGAGTGGCAGCCACAGTGGCTACAGAGAGCAAGTCTGCCTCCCTTAAGTTGCATTCAGGCCATGTGTCCCAGGCTGGGTGCAGCACTCACACCCATAATCCCAGCAGCACCCACACCCATAATCCCAGCAGTACCCACACCCATAATCCAGTGCAACCCACAGCAAAAGTAAAGATACTACAACATATTTGTAATTACTGGGGAGCCAAGGAGCCCTAAGTCCAGCCACAAAGATGGCTTTCTGGAACAAGAGGCTGACCCAGGGAAGCACCTGAGTTTTATTCAGTGGAGGAGGAGTGGTTGAAGAGGAATGACTGACAATTGTGGGAGGTAGGTGAGTACTGTGAGCTGAGCTGGGTGGGTGGCCTGCATTTACCTCTGCCACATGCAGAGAGAAGGATCTGCAGAGAAAGTAATTTGTGTTATGCTATTGAGATAGTATCTAATGTTTCGGGGGTCTGGTGCTTCCGCTCTGATGTAGTCTTTCAAGCCCCAAGAAGTCATAGCCTCTGTCTCGAAGCTCCATCCCAGCTGGCAGCATGGATCATTGGCTCTTTGTCCTGTCTTGACCTGGCTCAGTAAAGAGCAGCATGTGTAGGTTACCAGGGAAACACACACACCACCTTCAAAGACTATCCCCAGGACCTCAGCTAGACCAATACACATTACTTAAGGCCAATTGAAAGGATAAACAGAAGTCCCAGCCAGCTCTGTACATATCGACACAAGGATCGATGGGTGAGACTCAGTCAAAATGGAGACCATCACCCTTCTTTCAAGGAGAGTTGCTCAGGTGGTCCTCCACAGGAGGCCAGCAAAGGCCCATTTCCTGGTTTTATCCACCCCTTGTTTCCCAAGTACAGATGAGCTTGAGGCCTGGAAGGCCCTAAAGCCAGGGGTGGCTCATGGCCTCCGGGGAGCAGAGGACAGAGGAAACAAGAGGGAGATGGGGCTTAGGTCAGTGAGAGGTTGAGCTGGTCCTTGAGGGGTGCGGGTCAGGATGGGAGGTGATATCAGAGTGACCAGCATGCCCAGGCCTTGGGCAGGCCAAGGAGTCCCACAGGGGGCCCTCACCTCTGGCTGCTGGTGAGTTTTATTTCTTCAGCAAGAGGCAGGGCCTCTTCCCTTTGGAATCTTGAGTGGCCGTGAGACTTGCCTCAGCGGATGAAACAACCCAGCCATGCTTTTGCACTTGCTCTGCCCCGTGTCTTCCCCAGAGAGCTGTGCGTAATCTTCTAGATTCCCGTGTTGCTCCAAACTGTGTCACCTCAAAGGGAGAAGCCAGACAGAGGTAGCTGGAAACAACAAAACTGAGATTGGCCCTGGCTGATCTCTCAGATTGGGGAGAAACTGAGCCTGTGGAACAGAGGCTGAGCCGTCCTGGGCAAGGTGCTCCCTAAATCCAGGCCCTGGACCAAGCTGACCTCGATGGACACGCACTGCCAGCTGCACACCCGAAGCCACTGGAGCAAGAAGCGCTTTCCTGGCCTTGCAGAACTGAAGGGATGGAAGGGCTGTGGGTTCAGAGCCTGGATCCTTGGGGAGCGTCGTCAGTAGATAACCAACTTCGCAGCGGGAGGGGCCGGTGGGGGGGCAGACGATGGCTTGACCGATTGGCTTTGTCAGTAATGTGTGCTTCGCACCACGTTCTGTGCTAAGATAAAAATTCAACATTGGATAGGAAGGCGCCAGCTTGACACAGTGCCTGCAGCTGCGGCCTCGGGGAAGGTGTCCACAGGGACAGAAATCGGCTCTTCCAGTGTCTTGTGGCAAGGTTAGGAAAGTGTGTGGGATAATGTGTGCGCGCGCGCACGCGTGCACGTGCAGAGGGTGGTGGATGTGCCCAGAGAGTAGGTGACTGGAGGGGGGAGGGAGGGAGGGAGGGAGGGGAGGGTGGGGGAGGGGTAACTCCCGACTGCTCAAGAGTTGGAGCAGAGTGATTGTCCCTAAGTCCCCCTTCCGGCTGGGGGAGATGTGTGAGAGGTTACACTTGTCCTCTGAGGGCCACAGAGATGTCCCAGGAGGTTGCAAGGATGCTCCTGCGGTATGAACGCTTAGTGAAGGTCACTCAGACGCCAAAGGGACAAATTCGATCTTGGGGGATAGTTTGTTACCCTTGGGGGATGGCGACAAGGGCAGTGATTAGGGGAGAAAATAGCCCAACACTTCTCAGAGGACAGATTTTGCAAAGGTTTGAAAACCCTGCACTGAGGGACCCCACTTCCTGTCTCATTGTAAAAGTACAATTATTATTGTATTTCTTAATCCTGTCTCATTATGTGAATTACTCGAATGAGTAAAACCTGCTCTGTCCATCTCATTAACCCTGCAATTCCAGGGGCTGGGGAGATAGCTTGGCGGTGTAAATGCCTGCCTGGCAAGCACAAGGACTCCCGTTTGAACCCCCGGTACCACCGTGCCGGTTCCCCGGACTCCCAGGTGTGCCATGCCATCCACCAAAACCGGGCATGGTGGTGAGCGCTTGTAATCCCAGCTCTGGGGACCTTGTACCAAATAAATCAATAAATAGGTTTTAAAAATAAAAAGAAGCAATCCCAGTGGAAGTTTTTTGTGTTTAGAAATCATCAGCAGTTGTAATAGAGCTGGGTTATTGCGATCAGCTGTCTACCACTAATGATTGTAATGATAATTCAGTCCAGACTGCAGTACAATTAACATTTAGGGCCATGACCTCACTCTTGAAATAAATTTTTATATGTATTTACATAATTTACATTATGTAACTCTGTACTTTACATCTATAGGAAAGTATGCTAGGACAATCAATAAAATCTCTCAAGCTTAAACTACCTAGGGTAGAGACAAATAAAATAAAAATCTAATAGTAGGTAGTAAATGGGAAAATATGAAAGTTGCAATTGCTTAAAATGAGCTTGTTATATATTTTAAAAATGGGTGCTGAATAGCTAAAAACACTGCTATACTCTTTGTATTCCATTCATGATTTTAAAAGAATGCTAGCTTTAACTGAAAACTGTAATGTCGATAAAATACCAGTTACGTTTTTCGCAACTATAGCACACACACATACAAGTGTGGCCTTCAAAAACTACACAGAAAGACTCTTTTGGCTCATGTGTGGTGCTCGCCTACAGCCCAGCTGTTCAGGAGACGGAAGCTGAAGGACTCGAAGGCCAGTGCGAGCAATTTATTAATGAGACTCTGCTACAAACCAAAGGCAATGAGAAGGCTCTGGGGTGTAGCTTGGAGGTAGAGCATGTGCCTAGCAGGCAGAGGATCTGGGTTTGATTCCCAGCACTTCTAACAATTTAAAAACAGTTTTTGAAGCTTTTTTCCCCCTATAGGTACATACGATTTTTATCTCATTGTTGTCAGCTCTGGGGTTCCTACTTGTTTAGATGGAGCAGAGCACATTTCCAGTTGGTAACTTTAGTAATTTTTAGCTGTTACGGGCAACGCTGCTGCAGGTGACTCTGAACACTGGCTGGGTCTCACCTGCTGAGTCAGAGGAAGCACATAGTTTACATTTTGGAACACGCTCCCCTAGTCACCTTCTAAAGAGGTTAGACTTTCACCAGTGGTGCTAGAAACTGGGTTTCTAGTATCTGTGTCAGCTTGGGCAAGAACATAAAATGCCCAACTGATTTTGAAAAGTTCTTGTCTTGGGCAGGCCAGGTAGCTCAGCAGGCTAAAGCGCTTGCTTAGGCAGAACACAAGGGCTAGGGTTCGATCCTTGGTGTGCCATGCCACGCCCGCCGCCCCTCCCTGCCCCACCCCCAGGGTGTGCTGAGATGGCACCTGAGACTGGGCGGGGTGGCATGCACCTATAATCCCAGTGCTTGGAAGGCTGAAAGCAGGAGAATCACTACAAGTCCGATCTACACAGTGAGACCCCGTAGATCTGTAGACCCTGTCCTAAAAATACAAAAAAAAAAAAAAAAAAAAAAAAAAAAAAAAGAAAGAAAAGTGCTTGTCTTGCTTGGCATTTATGTACCTGTAAGTGAGAGTATCAAAATAAATGAGATTGTGCAACTTCTCATATGCATTAACCATTTATACATCTTTTCTATACCTGGTTAAAACTGAGTTATCCTTTTCTTAGTAGTACTGTATATGAATACATTTTATCAACTAAAAAAACAATTAGACCGACTCTATCAGTCATATGCAAAACATTTTCTATTTTATTCACTGTTTCTTTTTAAGGGGGGAGGGTACCAGGAATTGAACTCAGGACCTCTCACTTGTCAGGCAGGCGCTGTGCTGTTGAGCTATATCCCTGACTCTTTTTGTTTTGTATTTTAATGAAATCTTATGTGCCTTAAAAAGTAAGTCTTTTATTTTGAGCTGATTATACATTTATGTGCATTTGCAAGGAAAAGTACAGACTGGTTTTGGTGGTGTTTCACCCGGCTTCTCGCAATGGTTTAACTTGCGAAAGACAGCAACATATCTTCTGAGGTTACTGACATTGGTACAGTCTCTTGGGATGCATTGGTCCATTGGTGCCCCCCCCCCCCGAGAAAATGGGGTGAGGATTTGAAAATAAAGAGGGGTAATAGCTGAGGTCAGGTGGTGGCCCAAGCCTAATAGGCAAAGGCCCCCCAAACAACACTAGGGTGTTATTTATACCTTTACAATGTTATAAGACACAAAGTTGGGGTTTTTTTTTGGGGGGGGAGGGTGGAATGGTCTACAGGGTGTCAGGGTCTCACTACTAGATCAGACTCGTAGTTATCCACCTGTTTACAGCCTCCCAAGTGCTGGGATTATGGGCACGCGCCACCACGCCCAGTCTCAATTACTGTCTCAGTGCACCCCAGGGGTGGGGCCCGCACAGCAGCCTCAGGGATCAAACCCCTGGATCCTGAGCCTGCTTGCAGGTGCTTTAATCTACTGAGCTATTTGGACGGCCCTTCAATTTCTTTTCTTTTTTCTTTTAAATAATTACTGGTGGTTATTTCTTTCCTTTTTTTTTATTTTTTATTTTTTGGTGGAACCGGAGATTGAACTCAGGCCCTTGTGCTTGCCAGGCAAGCTCTTATTCTACTGACCCATCTCCTGGGCCACGACCCTTCAATTTCTATAACTCTGTCATTTAAAGAACCTTATTGACAGACTCACACAATATAGAAGGGATTTTTTTTTTTTTCCAGCATAATGCTCTGGTGGTTTATTTATTTATTATTGCTATTTTTTTGTTTGTTTTTGAGATGTGTCACTATGTAGCCCAGGCTGGCCTCGGAGTCGCAGCAATCCTCCTGCCGCAGCCTCCCGAGTGCTGGGATTCCAGGCGAGCACCACCATGCCGAAACTCTGGCCCATATCCATTATTTGCACCCCATTGCACTGAGGGTACAGGCTGTCCACATGACGCCTCACCACTGGTGCTGCCCCAGGCCCTCTGAAGGGAGGCTGTGCGTGTGACCTTCCCCACTGTACAGTTAGATGGACCCCCCCTTTGCACACTGCTGTTTGGGAGAAAGTCACCATGTTCAGTGTACACTTACAGGAAGGATTGGAGTTTCGCCTCCATGAGGATGGAGTTTTCCCAAAATCTACTTAATATTTTTCCCCCTAGGAGATTTGCTCCTTCTTCTTCATTTGTTTATCCAGTCACATGTGTATATCCCTGTGGGTTCATAAAGATGTATTTTGTTCTTTGGACTAAAAGTAATATTTTTTATAGGTTTTTATATAAAACCATCAAACTATTTACCAACAATACACGAGTAAGCCAGTTTCACCACATCCTTGGTAGTACTTGTTGTTTTTGCTTTTTTAGTTTTTTAAAAATGTAAGTAATTTTAGGGGCCGGGGAGATGGCTCAGTGGAATAAGCGCTTCCCTGGCAAGTGCAAGGGCCTGAGTTCAATCCCCGGTTCCACAAAAAAAAAAAAAAAAAAAAAAAAGCACCTGTCTTTTGTATGTTTCATATTTTCTGTCCCTGCTCAGGAATGACTTCCTCTTTACAATAGTATAAATTAATTAATATGCATCCTTAAGTATGGATTTAATTTTACCTAAAAGGGATCGTATGATATTTGCTGTTTATAAATTACCTTTTACTCCAAAACTTCTTTTGTTTTGAGACAGGTTCTTGCTGTTTAGTGCAGCATAGTCTTTTTAAAAATTATTTATTTATTTATTTTTTATGTATTTAGTACAAGGTCTATAGGGTCTCACTACGGGGATCGGACTCGTACTGATCCTGCTGTTTTCAGTCTCCCAAGCTCTGGGATTACAGGCGCAGGCCGCCAAGCCCGGTCTCAGTCGCTGTTTCAGCCCGCCCAGGGCGGGCCCGGCGCTGCACTCTGGTCATCAAACCCCGGCCGCTGCATCTGCCCCAGCAAGCACGTTAGTCCGCTGAGCTAGTGGGCCGGCTCTCGTGCTGACTTGTAAGGGCTGTCTCCACAGTAGGCATCGTGACGCTGTAGGCAGGTACCTGTGCGCCGTGTTTCCCCTCAGTCTTTCCTTGTCTTTAACCTTATTTCTAGTAATTATTTTTCTTTTCTGGCTTAGAAGTTCTGCCTTTCATGTGTGGAGCGACGGAATCCTTAGCCCGGTGGGGAGGCCCCATTGCCCATGGTCGGCCTCTGCCTTAACTGATGTTTTATTTTGGTGGTCTTATGACCTGTCTTTTGTATTTTAGCCTTCGATGCATTTTCAGCATTTCTCCCCGCGCATGCTCCTGGGACACGGCGCTGACAGTCCTGGGGTGCGTCGGCGCCTGCGCGCCCCAAGTCTCAGCTTTCAGTCCCCTTCTCCTCTCCTTGCTCCCGCTTCTCTTCTTTCTTGAGGCCCTCCCCATTTGGGAAAGAGCTCCTTATTTCCTATTGTTCATCTTTTATTTTGCTCCTTATTTATAATTTCTCATTTAGGACAAACCAGGCAACATTTAACCTTGTATGTCAGATTTATTTTATTTAACAGTTAGGTAACAAGATGTGTCCGTTTTTAGGCCAGGCATGGTGGTGCACGCCTGTAATCCCAGCACACTGGAGGCTGAGGCAGGAGGATTGTTTCGGGCTTGAGACCAGAATAGGCTACAAGGTAAGCTCAAGGGCAGCCTGAACTGCGTAGTGAGACTCTGTCTCAAAAAAAAAAAAAAAAAAAAAAGAGTCCATTTTCCTACAAATGACTCATATTTATCTTTCTTTTTTTCTTTTTCCTTTTGCCAAGCAGGCCCTTATTCTCCTGAGCCATCTTCCCAAAAATCTTCCTCATTTTTTTTGGTGGTACTGGGGATTGAACTCAGGACCCTGTGCTACACTGATCTTTCTTTATGACAGAGTAGTATTTCATTTTGTGTAAATACCGCATTTCCTTCATCCCTCTGCCGCAGACGCAGAGGCTACTTCCGAGGTCTGGCTGCCATAAATGGTGCTGCTATAAACGTGGGTAAGCACGGATCACTGTGTCCTGACTGTCACTCTTACGGGAAGAAACCTGGACGAGGAGCAGGCAGGCAAAAGGGACCTTCTATTTTTAGCTTTACCGGCACTCTCGGTCCGGCTTTCACAGTGGCTGACCAGTTGACCTTTCTCTAGCCAGGAAGCGGGCCCCCACCCCCTCAGCCAGGCCGGCTCGCCAGCATTCGTGGTTCTGTGATTTCTCGATGGTGGCTGTTCTTTCTGGGATAAGACCGTGCCCCAGTGTTGTGTTAATTTACATTTCTTTAATAGCCAGAGAGGTTAAACATTTTTTCTTGCATGTATTGGTCGTTTATACTCCTGTGACATGTCTACTTTTTTTTTTAGTTGCCCTTTTTTTTTTTTTTTTTGATTGGATTTGGGAGGTCTAATTTTCTTTTGAGTTTTTTAAAAAAGTTATTTTTATGGGTTCTCTACATAGAAACCAGACCTGAGTCCAAATTAAATTTAAATATGAGCCTTTTATTACTGGGCCTGGGACCGCTTGACCACACTCATGCAGGAGAGGACAAACAGCCAGGAGCCTTAGACATAGAGAGGTTTTGAAGGTAGAAACTGCATCCTGTGTGGCAAACAAATTTGTCATTTAACATAGAACAACACCTTTAGGGACAGCGTGACCATTACTCAGCATACATTTTTTCTGGGAGCATTATTTTTTGGGAACTCTCAGTCTATTGATGATTTATCAACAGTACACCAATCCTCCTTGCGGTCTTGCAGGGAAACAGGGTCACAGAAAGTTGAGCAGAGTCATTTTTACAGTTAGTTTAACATTAACTTGTCATACAGCTTTCACATTAACCCTTTACAGTTATTTATTTGGTACAGGGTCTCGCTACGGAGCTTGAACTTGTAGTGATCCTCCTGTCTCAGCCTCCCCAGCGCTGGGATTACAGGCATGCGCCACCGTGCCTGGTCTCAGTGGCCGGCTCAGCGTGCCCAGGGGCGGGGCCGGCAGTACCGGGACTGAAGTGGCGTCTTTGGTGCTTGCCAGGCAGGTGCTTGGGCTGCCGAGCTATCTCCCCAGCCCCCTTTGAGTTTTTATGTATTCCAGATATTAGTCTCTGTGAGCAATGGACTCAGATATTTTCATTAATTTTTCTTTTGTATAGTCAATCTGTTTATTTGTGATAGTGGGGTATTGAGGTTTCCTGTTATAATTTTAAATATTTTTATCTGTTCTTTTATGTCCAGTAGTACTTGTTTTATGAAGTTGGTTGCACTTTTGTTTGGTGCATACATGTCAGTCATTGTTATTTCTTACTCTTGTGTTAGTCCCTTAACCAACACGTAGTGATTTTATCTCTTTGGATCAGTTTTGGCTTCAAGCCCACTTCATGTGAATGCAGGAGAGCCGCGCCTGCCTTTCGGGGAGCTCCTATTGCAGGCAGCATCGTTTTCCATCCTTTGATTTTTGTCTATGAGTTTCTTTCCTGCGCACAGCATGCTATTAGGTCTTGTTTGTTGACGCCTTCTGCCAGTCTACATCTTGTGTGGGGGATTAAGACCATTCACGTTGAGAATTGTCACTGGTAAGTTCTGACTCAGTCCTGTCGTGGCCTTGTGTTCCTGTTGCTCCTTCCCTATCTTTCCCTCTGCTTAACTGCTCACCCTGCCTGAAGTATTCATTCTATTAGACTTTTGTAATTGTTAACTACATTGTTTCTTTTTTTAAAAAAATGTGTTTAGTACAGGGTCTCACTATGTAGATCAGACTCTTAGTGATCCTCTTGTTTTTGGCCTCCCAAGCGCTGGGATTATAGGGCCACCACACCCAGTCTCAGTTGCCGTCTCAGCACACCTGGCAGGGGGTAGGGGGCTGGCACGGCATGCTGGGGACTGAATCCGGTCCCTGCATCTATCTAAGTGCTGAGCTTTAGTGCACTGAGCTATCTGACTGGCCCTTGTGTCAATGTTTCCTCACAGGATATCTTTGAGAATGTTCTGGAGTTCTGGAGTGCTTGTTTGGTCATCATGAGTCTTTGTCAGTGTTCTTTATCAGGGAAAGACCTATTTCTCCGTCAATATTGAAAGACAGTGTCGCAGCTTGTGTGAGTCTAGATTGGAGCTTGTTCTCTTCTAGGGCTTGGAGCACACTGGTTCGGGTTTCCTGGCCCAAAGGTCTGGGCTGCAAAGCCTGCTGCAAGTGTAGTTGGCTTACCTTTGTACCTGACTTGTTGCCCCTCTCTAAATGCCTTAAGATTCTGGGCTGTGTCACAGAGAAATTCATTCGTGATCATGGCATGCGGGCTTCTCCAGCCTCATCTCTCTCTGCATTAAACTCTTTTCCCTCATGGGGTGCCTTGGCGCACACGCGTTTGTTTGTGAATAATCAGTCTCACAAAGAGAAACTGTTGGCAAAATTGTGTTTTTGTTTGCAAACTGCATCAGATGGCAAATGCAGCTTGACCGTCCTTTCCAGAGCCTGGAATAAATCAAGTTCATGAACCGAGATACCACTGTAGTTGAGAATTTTCTGCTACTATTTCAGTAAAGCTTTTTAAAATGCCATTTGATTTGTCTTCTGATTTTTCACTAATTCCAGTTCATCTTAAACTAGCCTCTTTGTGCTGTCTTGGAGCTACTGCATCCAGTTTTTGGGGTTCTTTTTTGTTTTTAAGGTATCTTGTACTACTGGGTCGCCAGCAACAGCCCCATCCTCTACTTATGACACGCTGTCTTCTGTCTTTACGCTGGTCACTTCTGCAGCCCATACTTCTGGCTTAATTTGATCTCCTGACTTTCTATTTGGAGCACTTTGACAGACTCACTTTTTTCTAGGCTAGTCCTTCGTGTTTTGCTTGTTTTGTTTTGCTCTTCCAGCCTTTATTGGCGTCTTCTGTAGACCTGCTTCTTGTTTTATTTGACCCATTATCTATTTACCTACCTCTTCTGTGAGCTTGTCAAGTTCCTTATTGATCTGTTTTGTTATTGCCTTTGATATGATTTCAAATAATTTGATTGTGTGGCTTTTGGTTTCTTTCCCTTCAGTGTTTCTTGGACCAAGTTTGGTAGAGTAGGGAGTTCTGGGAGCATTTTGCTGTCTTGTCTTCTTATGTGTCCATTTCTTTGCTTGTTCGTTTATATGTGCTGAGGATGGGAGGGATTATGGTGGGAAGTTTTGTTTCTACTCTAGAGACCTCTTTAGCTAATGTCAGCTTTCCACTGGTGACCTCTGAGTGTTGCTAGCTGTTTTGTTACTTTTCTCATTGTTGACACAAAGCATCCAGTGCTCACAAGTTAAGGGAGGAGGGGTTTGTTTAGCTCACAGTTTGTAGAGGTTTCAGTCCACAATCGGCTGGCTCCAAGGCAGGGTGGTGAGAGCAGACAGGCATCGCAGAGGGGAAACAGCTCACGGTGGGCGGAAGGCAGCAAGACAAGGGATGACCACAGCTATTTCTATCCCTTCTATTTTTTCCAGTAGGGTGGGTAGCACTCACACCTTTAATCCGAGTGCCTGCGTTCCTACATTACACCATGAATCAATCCAGCACCACACACACTAGACCCAGCTACTTCTGAAAAAGCCCCACCTATGACCACATGAGGCTTTGAGGGGACATCTGGACACTAGCTGTAAGACTCACTGTTGGCCTCCGCCTCCGCCCCAGGGTCCATTTGCTTCCATTTACTTGGAATGGAAGGCTGCAGCATCTTTGACTCAGCACCAGTTCTCCAGGAATGGGTTGCAGTTTGTTTATGACTCCAAGACAACCCGTATATTGGGATCCCAACAAAACCAATTCATGTCAACTTTAGCACCAACTGTCACTTTGGCTGTAGTAATAAAATCAGCATCAATTATAGCGTCAATTGCAAACAATATTGACAAGCCTGAAGGACCAAAGATGTTCCATCCTTACCCATAGAAAAAAAGAGATTTATAATTATAGTATTAACAATAAGAGAGACTAAAGATTGACTTAACTATTGGCCTACAGTAGGTATGTACTTAATGGAACAATTTTACCTCTACTAACCATAGAACAGCATTCAACACTAATAGTGTAAAGTTAACTAGAGAAGGGAAGAGGGAGTGAGGAATCAGAAAATGAAAAAAAAAGATTTGAAAAATTAATAGGATTTGAGAAGGAGAAAAAGTGAAGGAAGGCTTTCTATTGAAGAGTCAAAGGAAATTAATAGTGTTAGAAAACAGTTGCAGGAACAAGCGGACAAGAAAAAGGAGAAGCAGCAAAGTGCAGGAAGTATAAGCAGGATAAGACAGGATAGGAAAAAAATGAAAGGGGAAAGAAAAAAGAAGTGAAAGTAAGAGGCAAAGCGTAAAGACAGGAAGTTTCCCCAAATTTCCTTAGAAAATACCCCAAACTCCCCCCGAAACACACCAAATCCACCCAGAACTAATTGGAAAATGAAAAATAATTGTAAAATAGAAAAGTTAAAAAAAAAAAAAAGATTGAGTCAAAGAATTCCTCTGTGTTTTTGAATGAGTGTTTTCTTTGCAGGATCTACAATCTTGGAATCCGGCCAGTTACCATCTTCTCGGCCTGGATTAGGACCTTTGGGCTTTTGGGGTGTGCCCCTCGCGCCAGAGGCCGCTCTGTCTGTTCAGCCCAGAGTGTGGCTGCTGTCCACGCCGAGGCACGCTGTGCTTCTGTTGGAAGATGGGAAACCAGATCAGCCCTCTGAGCTCCCGGGGTGTAGGCTGTGGCCAGGGGCTGCCGTGGACTCTTGGACTTCGACTCAGTGATTGCGGTGTGCGGAGCTCCCTAGGAAGGGCACGGCCCGCGTCCTTCCCTGCTGGACTCCGCACTTTCCTGGGTGGGGCCTATGCCCTGCCCACGCCCTCTCGGGGGGGCGGGGGGGGGTCTCTGTCCTGGTCCGGGAGAGGGTCGCTTGAGTCCTGAAGCTGCTGGTCGGTTCCACACTCTCTGCTGGGGTCCGCTGGCTCCGCAGCCTTCCCTTTGCTGCCCCCGTCTCCCTTACCCGCGATCCTGTCCCGGGCCAGCCCAAGCCTCTCCTACCCCAGGCCAAGGGAAGCGCAAGGCAGAGCCAGCTTGCACGGCGGGCGGCTGTGCCCTCGCCTCCGGGCTGCTCTGCGGCCTGCTTGCTTGCACCGGGGACGCGTGGCTCACTTAAAATGAATTTATTTGGTTTAAAATTTTATTTTGAGATAAGGGAGATAAGGATGCAAATTCTTTTTAAAAAGACACAACAGGGCCGCAATTCACATGCCTTGCTGCCAGGAGGCTTTGATTTGAGTTTGATTGATCCTGGTGCGCGCATAACTGCTGGCGGTGCGAGCATAACTGCCCCACCAGGTGAGGTGGGCCACTTGTCAGGGGGCCTTGGATTACAGTAATGCAAGACAAGGAGCGATGGAGCAGGCCAGATGTCATATTACAGTGCCTTAGGAGAGCGTTAAAATGGCATAAAAATTATAATACAGCTACATCAGCAGTTCGGTCACTGTAAGGTTTCCATGTTAGCCGGGGATATAGCTCAGTGGCGTAAGCGCCTGCAGTCCTGAGTTCAATCCCTGGTACTGAGAAAAAAAAAAGAAAGGAAGAAAGAAAGAAAGAAAGAAATACAATGTATGCTTTATCTTTAACTGGTTGCTTTTTTCTTTTATCTGGTAGCAATTTGTATGGCAAAGGAAAGAATTTTATTATTCATGTTGATAGTTTATTTATATTTCTCCTAATCGGAAGGATAAAATGATTTAGAACTGAGAAACAGGTACCTGCTGAACTGCTCATTTCTGCTGTGCATTCTGCGGCTGTGTTGTGGGAACGAGACAATCTACAGAGTGTGCTCCCAAACCGAAAGAGCTTTTTTGTTTGTTTTCTGTTCTTGAAACAGGGTCCCTCTGCCGTTCAGCCTGGCCTTGGGCTCACTGCGTAGCCCTGGCTGGCCTCAGACTCACAGCGATCCTCCTGCCTCAGCCTCCCGGGTGCTGGGATTACAGGTGTGTGCCACCAAGGCCGGCCAACAAAAGAGTTTTTCCAAAGACATTAAGATGACATTTCATCAAGTTTCAAAAGAAATCAGGTGCTTGCTGGCTGTGGGGACGCGGCCAAGCTCCCGGGACCTTCCGCACGTATGTGGTCTTGGCACACGGATGGCTGTCACCTCTCGGGGGCTCGGCGCTGTCCTCTGTGGAATGAGGACATTAACCGTAGAGCCTGCCCCTGGAGCTGCTGAAAGGACTCAGCGAAGTACGAAACCTCCGTCTGCTTCCTGGGGTCCTGGGCTCTGGGGAGGCGCGCGCAGGCTGCGGCCTGCCTTTGCCCCCTTCCACACCTCCTCCGGGGTTTCAGTTTCTGTTTCTCACTTGGCAAGCTGGCCCCGGCTGTCCCTCAGCACCTCTATGCCACCGTTCTCTTCCGGCTAGTCTGTGGCACCAGAATTCTTACGTGTCCCAAGAAGAATGCAGATGACTCCTCGTACTGTCAGAACTTCGGGCAGTGTGACCAAGAGGATGTACAGCTAACCTGCCCACCCCGGGTCAGGTCAGCTCTGGCAGCCATAAACTCCGGGGCAGCTTGTCATTGCCCTCACCTTCTGCTGGCTGGGACAGTTATTTACGTCGGTTGTAAGGTTCAGGAGAAATTCTCTGTTACTCATCGCTACTGTAGAAAAATAGGTGTGCCACAGGATGACTAGAGTGTCACGCTGCCCCTGCCTAGGGGCCAGTGCAGGTCCACAAGCTCCTCGGGCTGTGTGCTTGCTTCAGGGAGGTGGAGGCCACACTTTTAGAGACTGCGAACCCAAACTTCGATCCCAAACCCAGTTACTTATCACCAAGTGCCAAAAGTGCACCGAAACCTGAATAGGAGGCTTGTGTTTAAAAGGAAATTCTCATACATTAACTTTTGTCTTAAAAGAAAAACAGCAGCACATGTGCCATGGCTTTGCCACCACTGCTCTGCTGGGGCTGATCTGTCGCCCCCTGGGAATTCTGAAATCGGAAAAGAAAGTAGTGGCAGTGGAAAAAAAGAACACACAGTGAGCACCACGCCCTTTTTAGTCAAGAGACAAAACCCAAGCTCCAAATGACCTAAGAAAGAAAAAGGGGTGGCAGGCCAAGGACCCAAGGCCCAGCCGGACTCAGGGCACAATGCAGACCCGCGAATCCTGCGCTCTGTGCGCTGGTTTTCTAATGAGTGGCCTTGGTGTCTCTGCTTCATCTCTTATGGTGCCCGTATGGCTGTGGGCAGCCCCAGGTCTACATCCTCACCCTCAGCACTGCTCCCGAAGATCTCTGGGGAAAGATCAGAGTGGTATGTTAAGAGCCTGGAATGGGTCACCTGCCCCTGGACGAGACAGTCTGTGGTCCGGGGCTCGGCAGGGAGACGGAAGGTCCGATTGGCTGGCTGTGCCAGGGCTGGGACAAGCACACAGTTTAGGGGGCTGATGCAGGTGGGGAGCGAAGGCCTGCGAACTGAGAGTGGAGGGAGCGAAGGATGAAGTGTTGAATAGATATTCATGCCAGATACCCGTTATGGGGGCAGAACAGGAGAGAAGGAAGGAGCGATGACAGAGACAGAGACACAGAACCAACGGGTGGAGATGACCCCAATGTCCATCAGATGAGTGGATAAGCAAACACTGCCTATCCTGGGCGTGATGGGGCTGTCCTGTGATCCCAGCTGCCTGGGAAATGACCCGGGATGCACACAACTCCGTGGAAAAGAGCTTGCTTAGTTGTATGAGGTCTCGGGTTCTGTCTTAGTTACTTCTCTCATAGAGACAAAATGCCCAACACCCACAGTTACAGGAAGAAGGGATTATGTAGCTCACAGTTGGTGGAGGCTTCAGTCCCTATTCACCTGGCTCCAAAGCAGGGTAGCTCGGCTGACGGACATCGCAGAGGAAAAGAACTCATGGCAGGCAGAAGACAGGCAAAGGCAAGCAAGAAGCAGGGGCCTTAGCAACCTCTTTCTGCCCCCTTTCTTCTCTATCCAGGCCACCGGGACTAGGGTGGGGCCAAACCAGTCAGTGAACTGATTTAGCAACCACACACCCTTAATCCCAGCATCATACACTCTAGATTTAGCCACCTTTGAAAAAGCCCCACCTGTGACCACATGAGGCTTTGAGGGGACATCTAGACACAAACTGTAACAGAGTCCATCCCCAGAACCGCAAACTCATATATGTAATGAACTATGGTTGAGTTGTAGAAATGTCATACCATAGCAGAGGAGAGGTTTTTTTTTTTTTTTTTTTTTTTTTTTGTATTTAACACAGGGTCTACAGGGGCTCACTACACAGGTTGGACTCATAATGAGTCTCCTGTTTTCAGCCTGGAAAATCCCAAGTGCTGGGATTACAGGTGTGTGCCACTACGCCCAGCCTCAATCACCATCTCAGTGCACCCTGGGGGCAGGGCCAGCACAGCACGATAGGGATCAAACCCCGGTCACTTCATCTACTTAAGCAGGCGCTGTAGTCTGCTGAGCTACCTGGTCGGCCCTGTAGGGGTGAGTCTCGAGGGCCTTATGTTAGATAAAATAGGCTAAACACAAGGATACAAATACCAGACAACTTCACTGTCAGAGTCGCCTCAAATTCCTAGGGACAGAAAGAGAGTTGTTAATTTGATTTCCAGGGTCTGTGAATGGGACAGCTGGGAAGTTGTTTAATGGGTACTTTAAATCTGTTGAGTTTCAGTTTTACAAGGTGAAAAAATTCTGGAGATGGATGGTTGCTCAATAATACGAATGTACTTCATCCCACTGAACAATGCACTGAAAAATGACAAAAATGAGCTGGGAGGTGGTGCAAACCTGGGATCACCACACTCTGGAGGCTGAGGCAGAAGGATCCCCACCTGGGCAACTTAGTGAGACCCAGTCTAAAAAAAAAAAAAAAAAAAGGCTGGGAGTGTAGTGTAATGTGAATTTCTGGTCTAATTCTCACTAAGGGAAAAATAAATTAAAATGATGAATTTTATGTTATGTATTTTTTACCACAATAAAAACTAAATTAAAAGAGAAAAACCATTGTAACCGGGCCTGAGAGGAAGGAGGGCGCCTTGCTCGCGCCTCTTGGCACCTCCCTCACCCCGTACTTCACGACTGCGTTGCTCGGCCAACAAGAGGTCAGAATAGATTCGTTGCTGGATAAAGCAGCTGGAGGGACTGTGGCCCCGTCTCCAGGCAGAAGCGGTCTCTGAGCACACACAAGATGATCCTGTCGAAAACGCCTAGTCGCACTCTGAACGCTTGCGTCGGTGCAGGCAGGCGCCTCGGTGTCGCGCTGCGAGGGATTCAGCGCTGGCGGGCCAATGTCAGGGAGGAGGCGGCGGCGTCCGTTATGAGTTCAGATCTCCTTGAGCGCTCAGTCAGCTTTGCTTCCCAGAAGACTTCGGGCAGACGCTAGAGACTTCTGTTTCTAGAGCTGGGGGTGGCGCCCCGACCTTGTGCGCACGTGCACAGCCGAGGCAGGGGCTCTAACTCGCAGCTGCACGCCCTGCCCGTCCAGAGACAAGGTCGGCTGTCACCGCTGGGAGTTAGGGTACTACTGCGGCTGGCGCCTTCCTCGCAGCGAAAAGGTGTTTCCTCCTAAGTGCTGGTAAGGTTCAGGGAGAGCTAGCCTTGGAAGGCTTCTCGCACTTGCACACAGGCACACGTACATGCACATACATGCATGACCACGCTCTTGCACACTCACACCCTCACCTATACCCTCCTACTTACCTTCCTGGTCTTTGTTAATTTTTAATGAATCACAGGAAGTTTACAACATAGACATGGACTTCTAAAATTAGCTTCTTGCTCAATATCCTTTAAAGCAAAGGGCCATGCAATAAATTTGTCTTGGATTAAATTCAGTACTGGGGATGTTACATAACAGGTCAGGGAGAAGCTAGAAAGGAGGGGTGTAGAGATGCAGGTGCAGCATAAGCAGGGGCGAGTAGGGTCCGTGTGGACCATTCCGGTCTCAGACAGAGGCAGGTCAGCCAATCACACGAAACAGACTTGCTGGAAGTTGGAAGAGGGGCTTGGAATAAGTAAGGGAAATATACAATATCTGGGGAAAAACTACATTTAATGTGATGGTACAGTTTTGTTTTGAAATAAAACAACAAGCAATCGTCATTTTTATGCTTTTGGAAAGGAATTATTTATTTTGCTTTTTGTCTTATGTATTTAGTGCAGGGTCTACAGGGTCTCACTACACTGATCGGACTCGTAGTGATCCTGCTGTGTTCAGCCTCCTAAGTGCTGGGATTACAGGCGCGCGCCTCCATGCCCAATCTCAGGGGCCTTCTCAGCGCGCCCTGGGGATGGGGCCGGCATGGCACACCGGGGATCGAACCCCAGTCCCTGCGCCTGCCTAAGGAGGCACTTTAGTCCGCTGAGCTATCTGGCTGGCCCTCAGGAGCTATTATTTAAAAGATGCTGCAGTTTGACGCATTCAGTCAGAATCAGAAATAAAAATTTCCATTTAATTAACAAAAGTTCTCTTTAAAAACAGTCAAGAGATTCCGGGTCATCTGTGGCGCGACATGTGGGGACTGTATGGAGAAGGAGTGTCCCAACCGGTAGTGGACTGGAAAAGTAACATGTGGATGGAGTGTCATAAAAGAATGAGGAATAAATGCTTACTCTCTTCTTCCATACACAGCCCTGAGAGCGCTCTTAGAAGAAAGGAACTGATGGTGGTGCTGGGAATCCGCAAAGACTCACTGTGGCATTAGGGTGACAGCTGCCTGGAGAATGGATCTTTTTTCCTGCACATCACTGGCTGTGCAGTATACACTAAGCAGGATTTGATGCTGATCACAAACACGTCCCTAAAGGAGGAAGATGGAGAAGACACAGTGACCTATGATCACCCGTGCAAGGCGGTCATCACGTAGTGGCCGGGCACGCATGCTCACTCAGTAGCATGGATGAATTTCAGGGATGTACCATGCCGTGTCTGTGGTGGCAAGGCTGAGGACGCTGTCAGCATTCTCCCTGATGACCCTCGACAGCTGACTGGTATTCTAAGAGTCCTTCTCCAGTTCTGTTGTGCCTGTGTTGGGTTGGTTTAAAATACAGCAGGCCTGATAGTTTGTCTCATAAAAATAAATAAATAAAACCAGAAAAATAAAAGCAAGAGTGAAGAAATCTAACTGCCTGGTCCCTCCCCACGGGGAAACGCATCCACACCAGCGTCTGGCTGGGGTGTGGATGGCCGTGTAGATGATGAAGGGCTTGGAATTTTTAAACTCATCATATAGTTCTGGAAACTTTCTCACCTTGCAGTTAAAAAACCAGTCTGAACTGTTTTCTTTGTATTCTTCATGAAATTTCTAAATTCATATTCCATTCATTTTTTAAATAAAAAGTCTCAACATATAACCTTTTAATTAACATTTTCCCATGCCAGAGTTACCGTCCAATATTTTCTGCTATTATTTGTAATAGTAAGTAGAACGTTACTTAATGCTTTTGAGGAAAAGATATTTTTCCCATCAAACAAAATTATTTATTGTAGTTCACAGTATGTTTTCTTTTTCTTTTGGCTAGTTCAGGCTGCCTTAAGGGCTGGTCTGGTACAGCTTGTGGAGTTGGGGATTGAACCACGATCCTCTGCATCTGACTGCGTTTGCCCCAGCAGCGCTTTAAACAGCTGAGCTAACCCGCGAGCCCCTCCCCTCTACAGTATGTTTTCTTTTGCTTTTGTGTCTGTTTCTTTTGCATTGTGTCCATGAGATTCGTCCATCTATGGCTGACCAGTGTACACACTAGCATTTCCCACTAGCCTTCCCTCTTACTCCTTCCAAAATCATATTTTATTTATTTATTTTTGGTGGAACTAGGGATTGAACTCAGGCCCTTGAGCTTGCCAGGGAAGCACTTATTTTGCTGAGCCATCTCTCCAGCCCCTCAATATTGTATTTTATGTACAGCGTATCATTTATATTTCAAGGAGGCCTTGGAAATGATCGGATCTTAGTCGAGCCTTGAAGCCCTGCTGGCGGGGGAGCTGTCTGTACCTCAGGTGTGCAGGACAAGCTCACTGCTTCTCACGAGTTAGGCAGGCCCCATGAGGAGTGCGTGCAGCTCGGCACCTGATGCACAAGGTGACCTGGCCTTCCCCTGAGGTGATGTAGACACTTCCCCTCATGCAACCACCGAGGCACGAGCGTGTTTTGCTGAAGGCTGGATGTTCCTCCTCTTCTGGATCTTCCCTCCCCTGGATTCTGCATGAGCATCCCCTTACGTTGATGGTGTCAGTGAGCGTGCTGCAGTTGCCAGGCAGCTCTGTTTTGCCCATCAGGGGAGGGGCTCCCCCGACCTCCGCTTTCTGCATTCCGACTCTTGTCTTCATTTCTTCATCCCCCATCCTCCTCCTTCTGGAATTTCAAGAGCTGTGCTGGATGCTGCAAAGGATGAATAGGATTTGGTCACAGTGAGGGGGCAGCTTAGGTAAAAAACCAGACTGTCCAAAGACTTGAACAGTGTGTGAAACTATACGAGGTTAGAACCCTGAGCACGGCCATGCAACATGGAGTGGCTATTCTCTGCTTGTTCAGCTATTTTCTTCACTCAGATCCCTCGCAGTTTAGTTTTTTTGTGGAACCAGGGATTGAACTCAGACCCTTGCGCTTGCCAGAGAAGCACTTATTCTACTGAGCCATCTCCCCGGCCCTCCCTCGCAGTTTTACCTATAATAAACAACAATAATTAACATCTCTGTAATACCTTCTTCCTTATCAGCGCTTTTATTTCTACAGGATAGCTTTCTCCATTAAAGGATTGCTGAGGTTATGAACATGTGCATGTGAATATTTAATTAAATACAAAATATTTTGGTCATTCTTACTTTGACCAGCAGCATCTGAATTGGCCTATTTCCGTCATCACTGTCAGCATGGGATGTTAATTGCTGTAAGATTTTTTTCCTACCTAGATAATAGTTAAAATGGATATGTTTTTCTGTTTCAATATTTTTTAAGCTACCGTCGAGGTTGGCATCTTTTATATTTATAGAGCTCTTTTTATTATGTATTTAGGTCCAAAAACCTAGAAAGTACTTATATGCTGCCAATTTAGCAGCCACTTGAAAAAACAAACCTATAGAAAAAATAATACACATACTACATGTAGAAAAAGTATGCATGTATTGTGTACCTATGTGATAGTGTACATTGAAAATAATACATGCACTCTAAATAATATGTATTCATTGAAAAACATGCATTTGTATCTTTCAGTGGTCCCTCACTGGGGGTTTCAGATATCCCTGTGATAAGGGAAAAATCAGGGTAGTAGTGATGATATATATATATTATATATATATATATATCACATATATATAGTGATGTTATATTTATTTTAGTATTTATATATATTTTAAGGCTTTCTAAACCCTTTCCACACTCTTGTAAACCTTTTCCACACTTTTAGAAACACTTTTAATGTTCTTAACCATTTTCTAAACTCATAAACCTGTGCAATTTTTAACAACATTTATATACTGTATGGTACTGCAAAATCCCGTGATATAGAGAAAAATCCGCGATAAATAATTTAGATGAATAGTTATTGAAAAGCCGTGAAACAGCAAGTCCGTGAAAGCCAAACCGTGAAATATGGAGGGATGACTGTATTTCATTCTTAAGCAGCTGTGACTGAGAAAGTCATTCTTGAGTCTCACCTTTCACTCTTAAGTACTGCAGTTCCTCGCCACGACATGCCCATGCCTTGGGAGCGCTGCTCAACTGCCCGGGCCTCAGCGCCCGACCGCACACTGCCGTGCTCACTTCTTCCGCGCTGCTTTTCCTGGGGTGCTTGCATTCTATCATGTCAATGGCTATAAAACCAGATTCACAAAGAGATGCTCTCATGGAAGAGAATGCTGGGCCATCTGAAATCAAAGATGTACACTTTTCCTGAGCTAGTAGCTGAAATGGTAGCTGACAGCTACTCAGCGTCACTGCAGTGCCTTTGAAAGGTTTAAGTACAAATCCCCTTCGTGAATTCTGGCATGCTTAGGCACCCAACCTGGAAGCTGCAGGTCAGCTTAGCAAGCAGTCAGGAGTGGGGACACTGGGGTTGGCCTGGTGGCTTGGTGATGTCACCAAGGAAGCATTCTCTGGCAGGTTGTGCCCATGGTTTTTAAAAGATTAATTAATTAGTTAATTAATTAATTGGTACATGGTCTCACTACACAGCTCAGATTTATAATGAGCTTCCTGTCTCAGCCTCTCCGGTGCTGGGATTGCGGCATCAACCGCCATGCCCGGTTTTGGTGGCTGGCTTGAAGTGCTCAGGGTTCTGGGGTGGCACGACACGCAGTACCAGAGACCAAACCTGGGTCCCTGAGCTATCCAGGCAGGCGCTTAGACCACTGAGCTGTCTCCCCAGCCCCCTCATGGTCTTCTGATGAGGCCAGAGCACCAGCACTTCATTCGTGTGTGGCCATGTGGTGGTCACTGCAAGAAAAGGGGGAAGGGTGATGTCCCAGGACACAGTGTGGCCATGTGGCTCTTGTGGTGGTAGAGACTTCTTGAGCTGCTCTTGTCCAAATGGGGATACAGATTAGAAGCCTGGATCATGCCAGGCAGACGTGAAAGGCTGAGACGTTTCCCACCCAAAGAGTTCCTTAGGAAATACCATCTAACTCATCTCCTGGGCTTTCTCATGGTTTTTGAAGGCCCATATGTGGCATATGAAAACATCAGGCAATGGAGAAATTCTCATGTAGCAGAAGTATATTGTTTTCCTTGTATGACAGCCTGATTTTCTCTGGTGAGCCAGTGGTTATGGAGGTAGGGAATCCATCCATGGCTCTAGGGAGGAAGCGACATTCCCACTTGGCCCAGGAATCAGGGCGGACATGGTATCTGATTTGAGATTTGAATGAAAAGTTGGCCAAGTGGGCAAAAGAAGACTCTAAGTTGAGAGCGCAGTGTGGCAGAGACGCGGAAGTTGGGGTGGGGGAGCGTGTGGCTTGCCTGGTAACGTGTATAGGGTTCATGTGACAAGGGATGAATCCGAAGCTGGGACTAAAGGCCCGGGTGGGTGGCTAAGGAAGTCGGATTTTGCCTGGGCATTAGGGAAACCATGTAAATCAGGGAGGGATTTGGATGGAAAACCTGTGCGGCCACTATAGTGTGGCCAAAGTTGCCTGGGACTCACGCAGCACCTTCCTGTCTCCTTCTTTGCACAAGCTGGACTCCATTTCTGCTATGCTTTTGCAGTTGGGTGGAAGCCAGGCCGTCAAGTTCCGGCTGGTTGTGTGCAGCTGGCGGAAGGAACGGTCATTTCCAGGACAGGCTCCTGGCACTCTCTGGCAGGATCCAGTGCACCTGTGCATTCTTTCTTTCCCTCATTTGCTGGAGAAGATTCTAGGATTTGGAAGCTGGATCTCCACGATGGCACTAACCGGGTTCCCTAGGAGGCCACTCAGTAGGAAGTCTGGTGCGGACTGCGCTGTTAAGGCAGTGCAGTGTGGGGAGGGGTACTGGTTCCAGCAGTCGCCCTGTTCAATCCCGTGCCACGTGCATGGCTAGGTCACGAGGGCCTGCATTGTCTCGGTTCATCCACAGAACATGTCTGTGGGGGTGGAGGTCACCGCAGCTTGCTCTTCTGGAAGAGACTGAGATCGATAAGCAGATAATGGGGAAAAGACAGAGAGTTCTGATCCCCAGATCTGTCCTCTGTGGCTGAGTTGTGCCCTGTTGGCTCCAGCATGAAGGGGAAGCATGAAAATTGGCTGAGAGTTAGACAAGAAGTTGTTATAGCTGTGCCGGCGAGGTCTGCTTGTGAAATGGGGAAAGAAGCGAGTTATTGTAAACACTGATGGAGTGAACTGAGGGGTTCAGCTCAGGGGTCCTGGCTGCTGCATCATGGATCGTAACGGTTTTTTTTTTTTTAGAATCATGTGATGAAAACCTGGGTGAAAACAAGAGACAATTGTTCTGGAAACCACACTGGACAATTTGGGCAAAGAGCAGAGGAGACAGCAAAATTGAGGGTTGGCTAGCAGCCTTATCTTGTTTACAGGGCAGGGCAGGAAGGCCTAAGATACATCTTGTACGTGAGCTGCGGGGGAGAAGGGAGAGAATGGAGCTAAAGATAACTGGCAGCAAGCAGGTCCTGAGCCCTCTGGGCCTGCAGATGTCAACAGAGACTCTGCTCTGCCAGCCTCCGGCTTCCAAGGCCATGAACAAACTGTCGAGCCCTTGTCCTGCTGTAGCCACTTCTTTCCTGAGGCAGATATGTGTAATCTGCACGGCCAAGCGGGGGTCGCTGCACTCTTTATGCCTCCTGTTTCATGGGGGAGCAGGACAATGAGTTACAGGACGCATCTCCAAGGGCTGCTGGGAACAGAAATGGGAGGGCGGGGCTGGGAGGGCAGGCAGCAGCAAGTGGCAGAAATGGTCACTGAGCGCCACCGTCTTGGACGTCATTTCTCTCTCTGTCTCCATACCTGCACATGCTTTGACAGTAGCTGTGAGACCTGGAGCAGGATTGTCTACTGTCTTGACTATCATTTCATCACCACCAACCAGAATAATGACAGCCTCACAGAATTAGCTATTTAAGTATTTGTTGGATGAATACGAAGACCTATCTTGCTATCTTTCTTCTCTCCTGCCTTCTATCCACCCAACCACCCATCCATCCATCCATCCATCCATCCATCCATCCCTCTACCCATCCAACCATCCACCCACCCAAATGTCCATCTGTCCATCCATCCACCCACCCCTCCATCCACCCACTCACCCACCCACCCATTCCTCTATCCATCTCTCTGTCTGTCTATCCATCCATCCATCCATCCATCCATCCATCCATCCATCCACCTACCCACTCACCCACCCATCCATCCATCTACCCACTCACTCACCCACCCATTCCTCTATCCATCTCTGTCTGTCCATCCATCCATCCATCCATCCATCCATCCATCCATCCATCCACCTACCCACTCACTCACCTACCCATCCATCCATCCACCCACTTACCCACCCACCCATTCCTCTATCCATCTCTCTGTCTGTCCGTCTACCCATCCATCCATCCATCCATCCATCCATCCATCCATCCATCCACTCATCTATCTGCAGAAATGTCCCTCTGTCCATCCATCCACCCACCCACCCCACCCACCCACCCCTCTTGGAAAGAGGTGCAGCAGGCTGGCCCACAGCATTTTTTCATCCAGTGATGATGAATATACATCACATAAAATGTACTTTTAACATTTCCCCCTTACTATTCAGTGATGTAGAGTAGACTCATGCTATTTGCATCCATCTCTATCATCCAACTCCAGAACCTTTCGAAATTCCCAAACTAAACCTCAGAACTCGCTCACCCCATCCTCCCTAACCTCCAGGCCTGTGAGCCAGCACTCAACACTTTGTACCTATAACTCTAGCACTCTTGTGGGCATTCATGCAGGTGGAATCAAGCCCTTTTGTGACAGTCCACGAGTTTTACAACCACATACATAGCATACTGCTGGGAGAGCCAGTCTTCCTGAAACTCTGCTTTCCTGTCTGTAAATGGGCTATAAAAATAGTTCCTTTTCAAGTTTGTTGCGAGGTTAAAATGAGATAGAGCACACAGGCTGTCCCCTAGTGCGAGGCACTCTGAACGTGCTTGGCAAACATTAGTGACATCTAACTATATACTCTACATTAGCGGACCCCAGTATTTATACACTGTTTTGATTGATGTATTCTAGAGAAGCAGGCAAGAGCATTGTGTCTGTCACATGTCTGGCATCGTCTGGAGTACTTTATGTACACTAACTCATTTTAAACTTGCACCCATGGGGCCAGGGATATAGCTCAGGGGCATAGCACCTGCCTGGCAAGCGCAAGGTCCTGAGACTCCTGGTACCCCACCAGAAAAACCTCTTATAGGCACTCTGTGGAATGGGATGGAGAAGAGAAAAGGAAGGTTCGGAGTGGTTAGGTGACATCCCTGAGGCACAGAGCGGGGTTTCCAGCCAGGCAGCCTGAGCAGGGGTGTGGTTAGTGGCTAAGCGGATGCCTTGTATGCTTGGAACCCTGGGTTTCATCCCCAGTGCTGGGACGAAAAAAAGTTCAGGCAGCCTGTTTCCAAAGCCGTGATGGACCCCAGCCGCTTTGCACATTTGGTCCTAGCTCAGACGATCAGATCGGGTGAGCACAGGAAGTGAGGCGAGAGATCTGGGGGACCGGAATGACTGAGGAGGAGCCACTATGTGTGTGCATGTGTGTGTCTATGTATGTCTCTGTGTATGTACATATGTATATGTGTATGTACATGTGTATGTGCATATGTATGTATGTATGTGTGCATGTTTGCTTGCGGTACTGGCCAATGTACCCATGGCCTGCGCACTGAGCTACAGCCCCATTTTTTATTTGTTTGCTTGTTTTTTGAGACAGGGTCTCACTACATCACTAAGTTCACCAGGCGGGGCTTGAACTTGGGACCCTCTTGTCTCAGTCTTCTGGAGCGCTGGGATTACAGGCCTGTGCCACTCTGCCTCGCTAAGCTTGCTGTTGTTAAGCAGGAGCAGCTTCCCTGAGAGCCCTCCCGGTGCCTAATTATAGACACTTGTCACCTTTGCCCCACAGGGCGCCGTGTCCATCTCCGCAGCTCCGTGATGAAGAAAGCTAGGGCCTTTCGCTTCCCTGGCAGGAAGCCCAGCAATCCTTGACCCCCACTCCGCCCACCCGCCCAGCAGAGATTGGCCTCCTCTCCTGGGTGCCAGGCCACCTCCCACTGGCTTTATTGTTTTCTCAACACCTTCGCTAAGCTGCTGCTCACTTTAAAAGGGCAGAGCCTGTAGTGGGCTCCTGGGTCTGCATCCGTCCCCCAGGCCGGAGTGTGCAGCACAGCAGCAGATTCCCAGCAGCCTGCAGCAGAGCGGCAGGGTCCCAGCAGCCCTGGCGGGAGCCCGAGCACCAAGCCTTTTCACACTGATGTCAGGAGAGGTGAGCCTCGTGGTGGCTTGCACTCCGGGCAGGCCTGGGCCGGGGCTTCTGTCCAGGCTCTCCTCCTACCTCTCTACCTCTCCTCCCCACGGCAGGCACACATGTGTGACAGCAGCAGGACCAAGGAGCAGAGCATGGGGGGCAGGAGTCGTGCGTCCTGGTACGAGCGCTTCGTGCAGCCCTGCCTGGTGGAGCTGCTCGGCTCCGCCCTGTTCATCTTCATTGGGTGCCTGTCGGTCATTGAGAATGCACCGGGCACCGGGGTGTTGCAGCCGGCCTTGGCCCACGGCCTGGCCCTGGGGATTGTCATCGCCACACTGGGGAACATCAGGTGAGACCAGCCACCTGCATGGGGCCCGATGCAGGTTGGTGCACAGCTGCGGGGGGCACCCTAGGTCCACTCGGTACTGTGGGAGCACTGGGGGGACTGCAGGCGCCGCCTCGCTCTGCAGCTTGTAAGCAGGTCACCTCCAGACCCAAAGTCCCCACCTAGCAGGTGCAGTCCCAGTGTTCTTCTCCAGTTGTCTCAAGAGAGCACACACTGACCGCTGACCCTGTACCAGGCGACATTCGAAGCACTTACTGGCCCCGATCGCCACCCCTCATGCGGTCTTGTGGGGTCCAAAGATAGGGTTGCTCATCCCAGGGCAGGAAGCGGCAGAGTGAGGAGTTGTGAACAAGCCACCTGGCTCCAGACCTGCAACCAGAGTGCCTCGCAGGAGGCCACAGAGCGAAATGACGCAGGGCCTGGCCTTGACTGATCTGCCCTTGATATCGCTGGGGGCTGTGTAGGAAAGGCAGAGAGGTGCTTCTGCCGAGGAATGTGGCTGTCTGCAGGGGCCCAGGCGGCCCAGAGCCACCCAGAGTCGGAGGGCGGGAGGGGAGGTGCTCGTTTGGCTTCACTCTCTTCTGGATGGGGGCTCAGAGGAAGAGGCCTGGAAGCTGTGTGTGTATGGGGCTGGTGGGTGGGACAGCCTAGTTATTAAGCAGATACAGGTGTGATTAAAAACATTTTACAGTAAAGGGCACGGTGCTACTCACCCCTCCCCCACTCCTCCTTGCTGGGAACACACGCACCCCATCACCCTTGCCGCCGCCGTGGGAAGCAGCTCTTGGAGTCTCTGCCAGGAGCCTGCACCAGGTGTGACAGAAAAATACAGTGGAGGCTCCTGCCGAGCGCCATCCATGGGAGAGGCAGGCTTGTGCATGTCGGGTGGGGTGTTCCCATCCCCTAGTCCCTGGATCTGGCACCAGGGGGCTTCTGGCTTTTCCCCCAAATTAAAATGACCATGAAAGGTAAACATTTGGGATAATCAGGATGGGGGCAGCCCCAGTGGGGCAACTGAAGACCCCCTGGAGAGGATTCCCAGCGCTGCAGAGTGGGGAGAACAATGGGGTGGTGTGTTGAGGAGAAGGGGTGTAAGGGCAACGCGGCTTTTCCTGGAATCTGCCAATATTTCAACATTCACCACATATTTTGATCTGTCTCTTATCCGGCATGAAGCCCCCTGCAGGGGGACCCGGGAATTGGTTGGTCTGAACTGAATCTCATTCAACAAGTAGCTCTGAGTAAGGAAGTGGAAATACTGTCTTGGAGAAAATCAGAAGGAAGCTTAGAGTGCCCGAGGCGGGCTGTGAGAACGATGCCGAGCGCAGGACTTGTGCTCAGGCAGATCTGGGATTGAGAGCAGCCTCGGATGCCTTCTGGCCCGGCCATCAGGGCCAGAGCCTTCGTGTGCAGCGGTGCGAATGTGACTGTTCCCTGAGTCCTAGCTATGTGGACAGTGTTGGGCAGGGCAACGCACCCCCGAGCTGTCCTTAACAGAGACCATGGCACAGAGACTGGGGCCGTATTCCTCCCTTAGAAATCCATTCTTGGGAGCCAGGGGGGCTTGATGGGCAGCCTCTGGGAAGAGACCCTTCGTCCATCCTAAGGAAGCAGTGGGAGGAGAGCTGGGCCTGAGCAGGCTGAATCTTGGGCACCATGAGCCTCCAGTCCCTCCTCTGATTTTCAGTGTCATTTCCATCTGGAATGCCTGATCCCAATTTTATGTTCCCAAGTAGTGCAACTATTTGAGGGCTTTGTTCAGGATCGGCTATTCGCCTGCCCAAGCCTTGAGGGCTCTGCTGCTCTGGAGCCTCACTGGGCCTGAGTGACCTTCAGCCACATCTCTGAAGAGCCAGGGGGAGTGAAGCATTCTGGGAGGAGCCCAGGGATGGTCTTCCGGCACACTTTTGCTCTAGAGTCACCCAGGGGTCAGGGCTTAGAGGCTGCTCCTCCCTGCCCTTGCCCTTCACCCTCTGCCTGACACCTCAGGCTGGGGACCTGGGCTGACACTGGCCCCGCTGGAGGCTTTCTCTCCCAGTCTTGCTCAAGCCCCGCCCCTGGCCTCATGCCCTCTTTCTGTTCTGCTGCAGCGGTGGACACTTTAACCCCGCAGTGTCACTGGGAACTATGCTGATCGGAGGCCTCAACGTGGTGCTACTCATCCCTTACTGGATCTCCCAGCTGTGTGGTGGGCTGATTGGGGCTGCCTTGGCCAAGGTGGGTGATTCTGAGGGGCGGAGCAGCTGGAGGTGTGGGGAGTGGAGGCGTGTGGGCAAATATTGGGCTCTGGCTTTGTATTTGCCAGGGGAATTTTCTACCGAGGTCAGGGCTCCTTGGTTCCCTATCCTGTTTCATCCATGTCTGGACCTAGCCCTCTCCTGGCCAGGCCAGGAAGCTCGTCCAGGCTAGGATGTGTCGTCCTGAGCCCGTGTCTGGTTTGGAGTAGATGTGGCTAATTCTCCTGTCATTTCCTTCTCTAATTCACTCACTCATCTGTTCATCTGTTCTGCAAATTATCTCCTGAAGCACGGACTGAGGGTGCCGTATAAGTCTAGTGATTCTCCTTGAAAAATTCCTGAGTCAGCTCCTCCGCCTGCCTTGAAACCGAGTTACCGTCCTTGGGAGCTGCGCTTCAATGTGTGTTTGGAATCCTCCCCTCCAACCCAGAAAGCCGCTCTTCGCTCTTCGCTCTTGGGGAGGCCTGTAGCTTGGTAGCACTGGGCACAAGTCTCTGAGCGCTGACCTGGCAGACCTCAGGCTCAAAGCCTGCCCTGCTGTGTGCCTTGCCCTGGGTCCTTCTACCCCACCCAAGCCCACAGCCCCATGGGAAACCTGTCAGATGTGCTGATGAGCACACACTCCACCCATGCCAGCACCACCCCAAGTCAGCCCTCGGAGAGCACTTCTTATGTGCCATGCTGAGGGCTTCTTTATGGATCATAGCTGTCACCAGCACCACTGTGTGGGGTATGGCGTGTGCGTGTGTGTGTGACCAGGAATTGAACTCAGGCCCTTGCACTGATTATTTATTTATTTATTTATTTATATATTTTTTGGCGGAACCGGGGATTGAACTCAGGCCCTTACGCTTGCCAGGGAAGCGCTTATTCTACTGAGCCATCGCCCTGGCCCCTGACTTTTTATTTTTTGAGATGGGGTCTTGCTAAGTTGCTAAGTTGCCCTTGCTGAGCTCAATCTTCTGATCCTTCCACCTCACCTCTCACAGTGTCACACGTATGTGCATTTTACAGGTGAGGAAATGGGCACAGAGACATAGGCTCTGGCCCGAGTTCAGCCAAGCTGCTGAGTGGCGGGCCCGAGGCTTACGTGCTCGCTGGCTTGCTGTGCTGTCCTGTGCTCCCAGAAGTCTGGCTTCCCTCGCAGAGAATTCAGTTTAAGCTTCAGAGCTGTCCTTCCACAAGCGCTGTCTGAGGTCTCACTGAAATAGTGACGTGTCACCTGGTCACAGTGTAAAGTTCTAAGGGGGGGAAGATCTTCATTTTCTCTTTCTTGAAGTCCTCTTAGTTATATACGCTTCCCCTGGAGCCACGAGAGGGTGACCTGTTTTTCAGATGAGCACAATGAGGCTCGGAGAGGTCTAGTAGATGCATACAGTGAAAGCAGGGGTCGACCCCGATCTGTCCACCTACACATGGGTCACGTTTGCAGGTCCCCTCTGCTCAGCTCCCGCCTTTCTGTGTCTGGCCGTCATGCTGAGTAGCTGTCTTTGCAGGCTGTCAGTCTTGAGGAGAGATTCTGGAACGCCTCCGGCGCGGCCTTTGTGACAGTCCAGGAGCATGGGCAGGTGGCCAGGGCTCTGGGAGCAGAGGTCATCCTCACCACGCTGCTGGTCCTGGCGGTGTGCATGGGTGCCATCAATGAGAAGACACGGGGCCCTCTCGCCCCCTTCGCTATCGGCTTCTCTGTCACCGTGGACATCCTGGCAGGGTGAGTGTCTTCGCAGCAGGTCTGCCTCCCAGACCTTGGCTGTCTTAGTCCCTGAGGTCAGATCTAAGGGCCCCAAACTTGGTTGCCAGTGAGGTTCAGGAAGTGAATGCAAAAAGGTAGAGAGTGACTCTGGGCAGCTGATGGGCAGGGCGAGGAGCTGGGAGTTAGGGGTCTCTGTGTGAGAATGTGGGCCTGGGGCGAGCCTTCTAATTACATTCAAGTCAGAAATGCAGTCAATGAAAGGATTTTTATGCAAAGTTAAAAATATTTGTATGGTGAGTGAAACACTTCTGTAGACTGTAACCTGACCTTTACAAAGGTCATTTGAATCATCCTATTTATTTTGAACCCTTGCTAGTCCTGAGAAGACATTCAGGGGGCGGGTTCTTTTTTTTTTTGCGGAACGGGGGATTGAACTCAGGTTCTTGCGCTTGCCAGGAAAGCGCTTTATTCCACTGAGCCATCTCCCTGGTCCCTGGGTTCTTGGTAAGGGATGATTTCTCCCATTTTAGAGATGAGGAAACAGGCTGTGAGGGGACAGAAGTGATGTTTAAGGCTATTGGGCAGTGGCAAAAATAGAGGCATCGATTTCTGCGGAAAGGGATGTGGGGTCCTCTTCCTCGTGTCCACCGCCTTCCATTCTTTGGGATGCAGAACCAGGTCGGCCATTCTCCAAGGCCACAGCCTGCTACCTCTGAGAGATGTATGTCCTCGGGGTGGGCGGCGGCGATCACGGGGCAAAGCTGCGGCGATACTTTGCTGCCCCCTAGTGGCACTTGCTTCTCTTACAAGACCACTGAGCCACCCCTTTGGCTATTGGACACAGCGCGGTAGGGTCTGTAGGACCCTAGCCTGGGCGCCCAGGGAAGGACACAGACACAGACTGCAGAAGTACCCTGAGGAGATCCGGGGCCTCCAGCGTGTGTCGCACAAGGGCTCGTCTGCGCCAGACGACTGTAGTTAACTCTAGCTGCGCGCTAGGCACGGAGGAGGCCCGGGCTCTGTAGACACGCCCGCCCGCTCCTGACAGCACCTAAGGGAGGGGTGTGTCCACTTCCGGGGAGACACAGAGGGAACGTTCAGAGAGATCACAGAGCTACAACTCGCTGGGCTGGGCTCTGAATATAGGTCAGCTTGGCTCCGGAGTGGTTGACAACTGTTCGGCTTTGTTTTATAGACCTTGGAGGAAACTTGATGCCTCTTCTCCTCCTGTCGTGACCGAGCAAGCATTCTTGCTGGTCAGGGTGTGGGGCGAGAGGCGGGCAGCCCGTGTCCACGGAAGAGGTGTGCCTTTGACTTCCTACTGCTAAGAGCTTTTCCTTTGCTGGGGTCCCTGACCTGAAAGCTTAGGGATGGCTTTTGGGGGGGGCTTGACCATGTCCCCAGCTGGGGACCTGGGCTGGGGTGTGTCCGGGCTGGCTGGGGCCTAGTGGCTGCGTGGCTGGATCTTCACAGGGGTGCTGTCTCTGGAGCCTGCATGAACCCCGCTCGTGCCTTTGGACCTGCTGTTGTGGCCGGCCACTGGGGCTTCCACTGGATCTACTGGCTGGGGCCGCTCCTGGCTGGCCTGCTTGTAGGGCTGCTCATTAGGTAGGTGTCTTAGGGGCCCCTGGTGACAGCTGTCAGGCGATGCCGTGTGGGAGGGCTGGGCTGTCCCGTGGGTCTGGAGAAGGACAGGGAGAGGTTCTTCAGAAGCAAAGAATCAGGATCTTTGGTTAGAAGTGACAGAAATCAGGGCCGGGGAGACAGGTCAGTGGACTAAGCACCTGCTTAGGCAACGCAGGGACACCACCCCCCACCGCATGCTGAGCCGGCCACCGAGACCAGGCGTGGTGGTGCACTCCTGTAATCCCAGTGCTGGGGAGGCTGAAACAGAAGGATCACTATGAGTCCAAGCTTCATAGTGAGATCCTGTACCAAATACATTAAAAAAAAAAGTGACAGAAATCCACCTCACAAGGGCAGCAGCCACCACTCCCATGACTGACGAGCTCACAGGTGGCGCTGGCTTTGGAGGGTCTCCAACAAAGCCCTTGGGCCTGGGCTTCCTCACAGGCTGTCTGTGGGTTTCACGCTGTGTGGCAGGGGCACGGTCCCCTCTGTCCACTCATGCTTCGGTCCTAGCAGCACAGTGACTCCAAAGGGAAACAAACAGCAGTTCTAGTCAGAGTCCCGCGGCTGCGGCCCCCTGCTCTGGCCCTCAGTGATCGAATCCAGGCCCTTGCGCTCAGTGGCTCTCAGAAGCAGTGTGCAGCCTTCTTCTGCTGGTCTCAGGGTGGCCCAGCGAGCATCTCCTCAGGGAGTCGCCTCGGGAGGACCTTGGGCCTGAAGGCAGGCAGTGAGGGCTGCTTTTCTGCAGCGCCTCGGAGACCTCACAGGGCCGCGCTCTTTTCTTGCAGGCTCTTCATTGGAGATGGGAAAACCCGCCTCATCGTAAAGGGCCGCTGAGGCGCCCGCGGAGTTCCCGGGCCCGCGCGGCCGAGGACTGGCCCGTTTCGGGTCGCTGGCCCGCGGAGGCCCAGAGGAGCGCCGACCCGCTTCTCTGGATCTGGGTCCGGCTCTCGGGGAGACCGGCTGCTGTTGGGCGCTAGGAGGCTCCGGGCCTTGGGACGCTCCTCCGCTGGTCGCTGGCCGGAAGCCGCAGCCCGGGCGCGTAGCCAGAGCCAGCCGCGGAGAGCTGGAAACGGCGGGGCAGCGCGGGTCCTCTTGAGCGAGAAGCTCGCCGCCCACCGAGCGGACCCTCCTGCCGCATGCCGCCCCCGCCCGCTTCCTCACCGAGGCATTCCGGCTGGGCCGGCGCCGCGAGTCATATCCCAGCTCTCAGCACCCCTTTCTTGTCCGCCTGTTTCCTGATTCCTGTTGTAGGCTGACTACCTCACTGCTTCCCAAGCCGCCGACAATAAACAGTCTCGCGTTCCTCCTCCCAGCTGCCCGCTGGCCTGCCTTTTGCTCGGGGGGAGAGGGCACCGCTGGAGAGGACCTAGCAGTCTGGGCAGGCCTTGTCCGTGCAGTGCCCCCGAAAGCCGGAGAGCCAGCTGCCAGGGCAGGTTCTGGGAGCTGGTCTCACTCAGCCAGGCCACCCTGGAGCAGCTCAGCTCGGAGCTGAGAATCCATTTGGACACGCATCAGTCACCTGCTGGGGACAGGGAGCAACTCCGGCTGGGGGAGGGGGAGGGGCAGCTGCAAGAATTTCCCAAGGAAGAATATCGTGAGCAAGGGATGGAGCACAGCCGTGCAAGGAGGCGGGAGATGTGAGAAAGAGTGAGAAGAGATTAGGGCCGATGCAGGGGCATCGACCTTCCCTGTAAGATCTGTGTAGGTCGTCTATCAAGGAGGGTCCCTGTGCCCCCACAAATCGGGAGAAGGAAAATCATTCTCAACCACACACACACACACACACACACACACACACACACACACACACTTCTACAAGATGAATGAAAGGAACGATGGCACGCACTTACAATTCCAGAACTCTGGAGACGGAGGCAGGAGGACTGCAAGTTTGAGACCCACCCAGCAAACTTCGCAATTTAGTGCAACTTCGTCTTACTATTAAAAATAAAAAAGGGCTGGGAAAGTAGCACAGTGTGAAGACCCTGGTTTCAATCCTTAGTATTACAAAAAACCAAACCAAAATACTCACTGTGGAAAATCATCATTGTATTCACAGACAGCCTGTATCTGTCTGTCTGTCCACATCTGAATATCCAAGAATTCTCAGACAAAACAGTACAAATAAAATTAACAACTACAAAGAGGAGAAAAAGGAAGAAATATTACAAAACCAGAAATGAGCAAATGAGAATACTTACTTACACAGAGTTAAAGAAATTGTAGATTAGAATTTCATTTGGTGAAATGCTGAAATAAATCTTTGACAGATCTAGTCAATAGGCAAAGTCGTATGTGCATTTATGCATGTACACACGGCGTAAACAGCTAGCTTTTGTTATTGTGTATCAGACACTGTACTCGATGCTTTATTACATTATGACCTTTATTTCCACAACGATCCAGTGAGTTAGGGTAGATGTGTTGAATGGCGCCCCTCAAATTCTTTGGTGTCCATTTGGAATTTCAGGATGTGACCTTACTTGGAAATTCGGTTTCTATAAATGTAACTAAAGTAAGTACCAAGATGGACCATTGGGATTGGGGTCGTCTAAATCTAATGATGGCATCCATATAAGAAAGAAAATGACACACAGAGTTCTAGACAACACCACATAAGAACAGAGGCAGAGGTCGTGTTACGCCGTCCCAAGGCAGCGCCGGGACCCACAAGCGGAAAAGGAAGGGAGCCTTCTCCTCCGGAACTGTGGGAGGGACCATGTTCCCGTGACACCTTGATTACAGACGTCTGGCCTTCAAGACTATGAAAAAATGGACTTTGGACATCGTAAGCCACCTAGTAAGAGGCAATTTCTCATAGTAGCTAAGTGAATAATGAAGGTAGGTGCTCTTAGTCTCATCTCCAGAGGAGCCAATTAACAGGGTTCCCAGGGATATCGCCCACAGTCACATGGTTCGTATGCTGGTGGAGCCGACGGCTAAAATCATGGCTGCAGAGGCCACAATCCGTGCTAGCACCGCCCCTGTTTCTGGGGAAGGGACAACACAGCGTCTTTGGCCTTGTCTCCTATTTGACTGCGAGTCCCTCCCTAAAAACGGAGCGGAAAGCCATGCACCTCGACTTCCCACTTCAAAGATGCAGCTGGGTTTTGAGATCTGGTTTTCATTTCAACTTCCAGACTTCAAGTTGTCAGGAGAGCGATGGGTGCAAATCCATCTCTGTAATTCCACATTGTGCGCTTCCAGCGTGGAAGGGACCCGGAAGGTAGGAATGGCACAGGCTGACCCCGGGGGCTTGCAAACTCATTCTGACATAACCGAGTGCTCCGTAGACTGAGTGTGCAAATTCACACCCATCCACCTCTTCTTTTCTCAGTAACAAGGCAAGGAAGTCATGGGAGTGTAGGATGCTAGAACTAGAAACATTATAGCACAAAGGGTAGCGACTAGGAGTTTGGGTTCTGAGAATGACCTAAAGTTTAAATCTCAGAACTGTCACTTTTTTTTTCCACATGTTCTTGAAGAGGCTGCTTTTAAATTCTGTCAGCTTTAGCTTTTTAATTTCTAAACTGGGGAAGCTGTCTCAGAATGCTGATGAGCATTAACTGGCATGTTTATGCATCTTAGCACAGTGCTAACTGCACAGCAAGCCTGGAGTCTGGCTAGCACTGACACTCCTTGCCACCCTATCTATGAGTTTGCGAGTTGGAGGTATTAGAATTGTGGCCAAGGGGTAGAGTTTGGGCAAGAAGTTTCTAGATGGGCTTGGTACTGTGTGATTTCTCCACCAGCCATTGTAGGTTAAGGATGTTTAAGCTTCTCATAGGGAACAGGTTGGGAGCCACTCATGCTGCCAAACCCTACAATCCGGGGGGACAGACAATGTGCCTGCGAGCCAGGGTCAGAGTGCAGTTACAATCAAGGATTTTGGACACATCGTCTAGGGTTTCTTCCACTGCAGCAGGCCTGGGGGTACAAGTACTGGTCTGTTTCCTGTCACCAGAAATGCCCAAGTTCTCAGGAGCCACGCCACCACTTCTGCCTTACCCCACCCTCCAGAAACTCGGAGGGACCAAGCGATCTGAAAGGGAGGGGCGCCTGTCTTCTGGTCAGAACTGAGTTAATCTTTGCCTTGTCCTGCCAGGTGCTGCCACCTCCTCGTGGCCACACACAGTTGCTGGTAAGAGAGGTGCTCAGAGACGGCATAAGCCCTTGTCGAGCTTGTCCAGACCCCAGTAGTTTCTTGAAGGTGGGCTCCGTGTTGGGGTGCTAATTCCACAGCTTCCCTGCCCGGCACGGCTGCGGGGCTCACACCGCCGCTGCTCATGTGCCAAAGCAACCTGCGTGGCCTTCAGGTCTCTCCTTGCCACGGGCCTCCACCCAGCCCTCTGTGCACACCAACATCCCGGCTTCCCTTCAGAGTCCAACCGTCTGGGTGGGCTTAGGAGTTTGCCTGTTCCTCCTGCAGGTCCCTGGGCCCGTCGTGGAGGTTAAGGCTTTGGGAACAGCTGTTTCTCTTGGACCTTGAAACCGAAGATTCATTCTCTTTCTTCAAAGTTTGCTTGCCTCAGCTGATTTATTGGAACTAAAACTTCATAACCCTTAACAGTTCTTCTGCCCTTAGAGATTTAGAGTCTCTCGTGTAACGGGCGGACTGAGGCAGCCCACAGCCTCTCCCTGGAGAAAGGAGGGGAGTGGGTAGCTCATGGAGGAACCTGAGGTAGCGCTGTGCAGGAAGATTGAGTCTGCGTCTTGACTCTCTCCACAAAGGTCTGTCAAGGAAAATATAGACATTTATAGAGATTCATTAGAAATGATGCAAAATTTCATGAAGCAAAGTAATAGGAATTCAGCAATGGGTGCTGTATTGCATGATGCTGTCTTCAAATTAGTTGTTTAGGTTACCAGATAAAAACCTGCAAAATTTGTTTAAAAAAAAAAAAAAACCCAGAAAAACAACAAAAAGAAAGTTATAAGAAATTAAAAAGAAAAAAAAAGTTAATCATTATAGAACAGCAGAAATCAGCAGTACCAGGGCCGGGGAGACGGCTCAGTGGAATAAGCGCTTCTTTGGTAAGTGCATAGGGCCTGAGTTCAATCCTCGGTTCTGTAAAAACCTTAGCAGTACCGTCATCCAAGCTATGCTATACACATATTCCTTCTTCTGCCCTTTTCTGCACCCCAGTTTCCCTCCCCATTTCACAGCACCTACTGCACCTTTCAGATTTTACTTACTGTCTCAGTCTCTCACATCAGCGAGACAATGTGTTTGCGCGTGGGGGTCTGATTATCTTGCTCAGTCCGGTCTCTGGCTGCGTGCATGGATCCACAGAAGCCTGAATTTATGCAGTCCTCAGAGCAGATAGGATTCTTGAGGCTCTTGGTCCTAGTGCGGTCTGCTGCACTTAGTCTAATCCAGGCGTGGTGGCACACCCCTGTCACCCTAGCACTTGGGAGGCTGAGGCAGGAGGACTGTCCCGGGTTGATAGAGGTGGGGACACAGGCAGGACCTGGGTGGCTGATGGCGATGGAAATGACCGCGTGCTTACTTTGCGTGATACGCTTGAGGAAGATGCCTTTCGTAAAGCCTTTGGATGCACTGGGGGTGTGCCTCTGGACCCCTAGATCTTGGCTCCCCCAGAAATGAAGTCTAAGGCCCTGCCTGATTGGCTTAGATTATACTAATCAGTGAAAGTTATTTTTCTTCTTCTTCTTCTTCTTCTTCTTCTTCTTCTTCTTCTTCTTCTTCTTCTTCTTCTTCTTCTTCTTCTTCTTCTTCTTTTTTAACCGGGGATTGAACTCAGAACCTTGTGCTTGCCAAGAAAGTTTCTTTCTTTCTTTCTTTCTTTCTTTCTTTCTTTCTTTCTTTCTTTCTTTCTTTTTTTTTTTTTTTTTGTCAGAACCAGGGATTGAACTCAGACCCTTGAGCTTGCCAGGCAAGCACTTACTCTACTGAGCCATCTCCCCAAAACAGTTATTTTTAGAAGCCAGCTTATCCCTACAAGCATTGTGGTCCTCTGACCGTTAAGAAGCTTGCTGGGGTTCTCTTCCCTTGTAGTCCTGCCACTTGGCATCTTTCTCCACATTCTCAGAATTATATACCAACATCTGGTTCACTGCTTAATTTCTGACTCTCTGGTATCCCCCAGACCTGAATTTCCCCTTTTCCGCTGGAGGCTATAGGCTTTGAGCCTGTCCCACCCTACTTCTTTGTTCTTTGCTGGAGTAAAGCTAGGACCTGGATAAGCAAAGGGTCTTCTCACAGGAGACGCCTAGCGCCCCAGCCCCTCACCTGATGCTGCAGGCCCAAGGCCAGCCTGCGCCATGTGCTCAGTTTAAGGTCAGCCGAACTGCATGGTGAGGCCCTATCTAAAAGGAAAAGAAGAAGAAGTGCTTCTCACCTTGCCTGGCTCCACCTCCTGTTGGGGTGATCTGGCTCTCTAAGAAAACTTTAGCCCTTCCTCCAACACCTGAGAATAGAGCTGGCAATGCACCCTCCACAAATGGCAACAGCTCTACCTTGAGTGTGTGGCTGAGCTGGGACTGTTACAGCAAGAAGGGTTGTGTGGAAGCCGCTGAAACGTTCCCTTTACATCAAAATTGTGAGCCACGGCATCTGCAAAGGGTGGCAGAGTAGGCCATCCCGGGCACGCCCCTTGTTGGCATAAAAAAGTACTTTGAGCTAAAGGTACTTGAAAAACAACAGGTACAGGAAAGGTACTCTGACTCTCCCTTCTCTTCCTGAAGGCAGATGAAGCTCATGTGAAAGATGCTGTCCTGACACCAGGAAGAAAAATCATTCCTATCACCAGAGAGGGAGCGCTCAGCCTGGGAGACTACAGACCTCGGTGCGATAATTCTCGCCTTGCTTTGGTCTTCCCATATATGCTAGTTTTTTTCCGGCAACTGGCTCTCTGTTTAATACATGATAGAGGCATTAAGGTTTGGCTACATCGTTGAGTCTTTATTTCTTGTAGAGATGTCTATGTATATGTGCAGCAGTGAAAGAAACCCTGAAACGACACTTGGGTTTTGGAGAAAGCCTGTTGCTTAGGAGCTTCCAGGAAGCATGCGGCACCTGGACGCTCAGGTCTTGGCCTAAGGTGAACTGTCAGCTTTCTTAGTTAGAAGGACAGAGGCTGTTAGGGTGCAAAGGCGCGGGGGGGACAGAGGCTATTAGGGTGCAAAGGTGGGGGGGGACAGAGGCTGTTAGGGTGCAAAGGCGGGGGGGACAGAGGCTGTTAGGGTGCAAAG
>NW_004524577.1:3889833-3891015 GCF_000260255.1 Octodon degus
GAGGCTGTTAGGGTGCAAAGGCGGGGGGGGACAGAGGCTGTTAGGGTGCAAAGGCGGGGGGGACAGAGGCTGTTAGGGTGCAAAGGCGGGGGGGGCAGCTCCTAGCAACTGGACCCACGTATTTGCACGGGTGGACCACTGAGCGCTGACAGTCTGATAAGCATCATTGTTTTTGTGAACTCAAGGAGCCAGACTCTATAGCAGCCCGCAGCTCCAAGAAATCTGTCCAGTTTCTTTCCTGGAACTAGTTTCTGTCAGATATCGCAGCAGAGTTTTATGCTTTTCTTTTTTATTTTATTTTTTGTAGTTTAAAATTTTATTTAACTTAAAAGGTGAACAAAATGTGTATTTGAAATTGTACTAACCTTATTTATCTGACATACATGCTTACACACAGAACAGATTGACTTCCAATAACTTCTGGAAGTCCACTGTCCCTTTAAAAATACTTTTCCACAAAACTCTTCATCGAAAGAAATATTTTTCTTTTAGTAAAAGTTACATGCAAATTTCCACTGTGATCTACTGTGATGTACTCATTTTACGGTCAACTCTGCTGATGAAGACGGCACAAATGTGTAGTTCAGGCGACTAATGCAAACGAAAAGTGAGGAAGATGCCGCCACCGTGTCCCGGCAGAGGGGTCGCCCCTTGATGCTCACAGCCGATCACTTCTTCCTCTTCCCTTTTCCTTTTTCACTTCGCTCTACTTGCTGAAGATTTGGGTCACCACCTCCTGTTTTCGGTGTTCTGGTTTTTAGCTTAGGTATCATTTCTGCTGCATACAACATTGCTGACTTACGTGATGGGAACTGCCCCAGACAGAGGCTGCCACCTTCCTGCTTCAGCTGGACTCGGGCTCTGCCTCTGTATTGAACATCACGATTCCATTCCCTAGAGTACATCTTATTTTTCTCGATAACTGCGTTAAGTCCAACTGCTGAGCACACATCTTGAATCTCGGTAGCTGCAGGATTTTCAACAGCCTGTCTTGGTCTGCCGGGGAGTGGGCGGCTGCGCAAGCCATATCCACACAGGCTCAGGCTGCGCAGACTCTTCTTTTTTATTTTAATGATAATTAAAAAATTTCAGGGGCTGGGGAGATAGCTCAGTTGAATAAGAGCTTGCCTGGCAAGCTCAAGGGCCTGAGTTCAATCCCTGGCTCCACCAAAAACTTCAAAA
>NW_004524577.1:3891118-3924031 GCF_000260255.1 Octodon degus
TAGATCGGACTCCTAGTGATCTGCCTGTTTACAGTCTCCCAAGAGCAGGGATTATAGGTGCACGCCACCACGCCCAGTCTCAGTTGTCATCTCAGCACGCCCCGGGGGCAGGGCTGGCATGGCAGGCCCAAGGATCGAATCCCCAGGCCCCTACGGTTGCTTGCAGGTGCTTTATTATATTGCATATTGTTATTTTCAAAATAGTTGCTCAGCTTCCCAAATATAGGCATGTAAGAGTGATCAAACGATATAAATACTGTTTTTTTCAATGAACTAATAGAAACTAGTTATACAATTATCTTAACTATCTTGTATGGAGCTAAATATCATCTATCTATATCTCTATCATCTATCTATCTATCTATCATCTATCTATCTATCTATCTATCTATCTATCTATCTATCTATCTATCTCTTTTCTTCTTTCCCAATCCAAATTGTTATTTCCTTTTGAGCAGCTTCTTTCCCTTTCACAGTATTTATTGTACTTTTTTTTTGCAGAACCGGGGATTGAACTCAGGCCCTTGCACTTGCCAGGGAAACGCTTATTCTACTGATCCATCTCCCTGGCCCTATTGTACTTTCTGGACCTTATTTACTCTTTCAGTTTCTTGCACTAGGGAACAGTACGAGGTTTACACATGCAAGGCTGATTTGTTTCACTTATGGTCTCAAGGGGCATCCATTTACCTATAAAAGCCTTGAGTTTGTCTTTCTTTATAGTTGAGTAATACTCCATTGTATAAAAATACCACACTTTTTTATCTGTTCTTTGGTTGATGGGCTTTTGGGTTGTTCCCAAGATTTAGTGATTACAAATTGCTAATAAAAATGGGTCACATATGTCACTGGATTGTGATGTTTTTAATTATTCTTGGAAAATACTCAGAAGGGGAATGGCTGGGTGGAATGGGACCTCTAATTTAGTTTTTTGAGGAATCTTCATAGTGATTTTCAGAGTGGTTGTACCAGTCTACACTGTCACAGTGAAGGGATCCTTTTCCTAACTGCCCAACCAGCGTTTGTTATTGATTTCTTGATGACAGCCATTGTTTCTGTGCTGAGATGGGATCTCAGCGTTGTTTTAATTTGGATTTCTCCGATGACCAATGATGTTGAACATGTTTTCATATACTTATTTGCTATTTGTATTTCTTCCTCTGCAAAGAGTGTTTTCATCTCAGATGCCCAGTGTTAGACTGGATCTTTGAATTTTGGGGGTCTGATTTTTAAAGATTATTTATATGTTCTAGATAGAAGTCCTTTGTCGGAAGGACAGCTGACTGAAGTTTTTCCCAGTTTGTGGTTTTTTTTTTTCACTCTGTTAGTGATTTCTTTTGATGTGCAATTTTTTAAATAAAATATGATCTCAATCATTGATTCTTTGAAGTATTTCCTGTGAAGCTTGTTTTCGTTCATGAACTCTCTACCTACTCCTATGTTGTCAAGATTTCTACCTACTTTCTCTTCCAGTAGATTTAGTGTTTGTTTTAATATTTAGATCCTTGATCCATTTTGACTTTAGTACATGGTGATAAACATGAGAATAGTTTTAGTTTTCAGCATGTGGGAAGCCAGTTTTTCCAGCACCATTTATTAAAGAGGCTTTCTTCCAGTGAACATGTTTGGCCACTTTGTCAAAGGTTAAGGTGTGTTTGTAGTCGTGCCTGTATCTTCTATTTAAAAAAATATAATTTATTTTTATTTTTAAGAGAATACAAAATAGTAATAAAAATTAGAAATGATACAGAATTTCACTAAACAAAATAGCATGAATTCCACAGTGTGTGTTGTAGTGAGTAGTGCTGTCCTCAACTTGGTTGTTCAGATGACCCCTATATGCACGCAAAACTGGAAAAAAAGAAAATAAAAAAGTTATAAGAAATCAAGAAGAGATAAAGAGGAAAACAATGAAAAAGAAGACAAAAAAATTAAGCATTAGTCCACAGTACAATTATCCAAGCTGTCCTGCTTACATACATTTAGATATATCTTTCTTCCACTCCCTCCAATGTCTTTCCCCTCATCTCATTAATTCCTTCCTTTTGAATAGATTCATTCCTCTCCCACAGTGTCTGGGGTACCCTTCAGATTTTACTTACTCTTTCAGATTCTTACTCTAGGGAGATAATACAATGCTTGCATGTGCAGGTCTCATTTCACTTAAGAGTATGATCTCCAGTTGCATCCATTTACCTATAAAGCCTCAAGGTTATTGTTTTTCATAGCAGAATAATACTCCATTGTGTGAAAGTATCACATCTTCTTTATCCATTCCTCAGTTGATGGGCATTTGGGTTGTTTCCAGGATTCAGCTATGACAAATTGGGCTGCTATAAACATGGGTGCACATAGATCACTGTGGTCTGACGTTTTCAGTTCTTCTGGGAAAATACCCAAAAGGGGAATAGCTGGGTGGAATGGTATCTCCAATCATAGCTTTCTGAGGGATCTCCACACTGATTTGCACAGTGGATGCACGAATCCACACTCCACCAACAGTAGAGAAGTGTTACTTTTTCCTCACAGCCCCTTCAGCATTTGTTATTGGTTGATTTCTTGATGACAGCCCTTGTTTCTGGGGTGAGATGGAATCTCAGTGTGGTTTTAATTTGCATTTCTCAAATGACTAATGATGTTAAACATTTTTTTTCATATATTTATTTGCCATTTTTATTTTTCCATCTGAGAAGTGTATAATCATCTCAGATGTCCATTTTTGGATTGGATCCTTGACTTTGGGAGCTCCAGTTTTAAAAATATTATTTGTATGTTCTAAATAGAAGCTCTTTGTCAGAGGGGCAGTTGGCTACAATTTTTTCCTGGTTTGTGGGTTTTCTTTTTTTTTTTTTTTTTACTTTCTTGATGAATTCTTTTGACATGAACAAACTTTTCAAAAATATGAAATCCTAGATGTTGATTCTTTGAAAGTATTTCCCATGCAGTTTGGCTTTTGTTCATGAACTCTCTGCCTATCCTTATGTCTTTAAAATTTCTACCTACATTGTCCTTCAGGAGACGTTGTGTTTCTGTGTTAATGCTTAAATTTTTAATTCATTTTGACTGTATTTTAGTGCATGGTGATAAACATGAGTTGAATTTTAGCCTTGAGCATGTGGAAAGCCAGTTTTTCTAGCACCATTTATTATTAAAGAGGCCATGTTTCTTTCTTGAATGTGTTTTCTTGAATGTGGCTGAGTGTGTCTGTAGTTGTGTCTGCATCTTCTAATCTGTTCCAATGATCCTCAGGTCTGTTTTTATGCCAGTACTATGCTGGCTTTATCATAGTAGCTTTGTAGTATAATTTTAAGTCAGGGATTGTGGTGCCTCCTGCCTTGGCTTTGTTGCCCAGGATTGCTTTTGATATTCTGGGTCTCTTCTTGTTCCACATGAATTTTAGGAATGTTTTCTCTAGATCTGTGAGGTGTGCTAATAGTATTTTAAGCAGAATTTCATTCAGTCTGTATAACAGTTTCAAGAGTATGGCCATTTTCACAGTGTTGGTTCTTCCTATCCAGAAGCAAGGAATGCCTTTCCATTTTCTCAAATCCTCTTCAATCTCTTATTTTTAGAGCAGTGTAATTTTCACTACATGAATTTTTTACTTTCTTTGTGAGATTGATTCATAAATACTTTATTTTTTTCAAATGCTATTGTGAAGGGTATGGTTTCCCTAATTTCTCTCTCGGTGCATTCATTGTTTGTGTAGAAAAATGCTATTGATTTTTGAGTTTTGACTATGCATCCTGCTATGCTACTAAATTTGGTTATTAAATATAAAAGTCTTTTGGTGGAGATTTTTGGGTGTTCTATGTAGAGTACCATGTCATCTACAAATAATAACTTCTCTTTTTCCTTTCCTTTCATTATTCCATTTATTTCTCTCTCTTGTCTAATTGCTCTTGCTAATGTTTCCAGTATTATATTGAATAGGAGTGGTGACAGAAGACATCCTTGTTTTGTTCCTGATATTAAAGTGCAGGATTTCAATTTTTATACATTTAGTATGATGTTGACTGTTGGTTTCTCATAAATGATTTTTATCAGGTTGAGATATAGACTGTCTATTCCAATTTTCTGTGGCATTTTTATCAAGAATGAGTATTAGCCTTTGTCAAAAGCTTTTTGTGCATCTATTGAGATGATCATGTGGTTTTTGTCTTTGGCTCTGTTGTTGTGGTGTATTATATTTATGGATTTGCATATGTTGAATCATCCCTTCCTGGGATGACTCCCACTTGGTCTCTTTTTTGGTTAGGTCTTTCTTTGGTTTTTGGTATCAGAATAATGTTTGTCTCCAGGGATGAGTTCGGGAGAACTGCTCCCATTTCATTTTCATTGAAGAGTTTGAAAAGAGTTGGTATTAACTCTTCTCTAAATTTCTTATAGAATTCAGCAGTGAATCCATCAGGACCTGGGATTTTCTTTGTTGGTAGGCTTTCGATTACATTTTCAATTTCATTTCTTGTTATTGGATTATTTGGAGTTTTTGTATCTTTTTGACTCAGCTTTGATAATTTATATGTATATAGGAAACTGTCCACTTCCTCTGTGTTTTCCATCTTGTGAGAATAAAGATTTTGCAAGTAGGTTTTAATGATGTTCTGAATTTCTATACGGTTTGTAGTGATTTCACTCCTTTCATTTGAATGAAATTGAACTTTTTATTTATTTCTTTTTTTATAATGTTGGCTAGGGGTTTATCAATTTTTTTTATTCTTTGAAAGACCCAACTCTTTGATTCATCATTCTTTGTATTGTTTTCTTTGTCTCCAATATATTAATTTATGCTCTAATCTTTATAATTTTCTGCCTTTTCGGGCTTTCGGCTTGACTTGCTCTTCATTATCTAGGACGGTGAGGCATAGCATGAGATCATTTATCTGAGCTTATTCTGTTTTCCTAATGTGTGAATTTACCACTATAAATTTCCCTCTTAAGATAACCTTCATTGCATCCTACAGGTTCTTTTTTTTTTTTTTTTTTTTTTACAGGTTCTTTTGTAAGTTGTATCTGCATTTTCATTCAATTATAAATATTGTTTAATTTCTTTTTAAATTTCATCTGTGACCCACTGGTTGTTCAGGGGGCTGCTATTTAATTATGTATTTATGTGGTGTCTTGCACCAATAATTTCCAGTTTCCCTGCACTGTAGTCAGACAGTTTGCATGGGATAGTTTCAACTCCTTTACATGTACTTAAGCATGCTGCATGTTCTAGTATACTGGAAAATGTCTCATGCGCAGCTAAGAACTATGTGTTGCTGGGTGAAACACTCTGTAAAGGTCCACTAAGTCCATTTCTTCACAATTTTTGTTTAGCGCTGCTATTTATTTACTGATTTTCTTTTCTTTTTTTCAGAGTTTGAGTTTTATTGTCACACTGCTCAAGCCTTGACAGCGAACTTGCGCAGAGGGTACAGCCGCTCCTTCCGCTGCTGCTTCTTGGTCTTCAGCTTCTCCTCATGCTTGTTGAGCTGGCGGCGCACGGCTCAAGTCTTCTTGGGCTGCAGGTCCAGGGCTTGTACTTCTTGCTCTTGTAATATTTCCTGAGGTTTTCTTTCTGGGTCTGGTTGATGACAATGAGAACATGGGCAGTGGATTTATGGACAGCTTGGATGCCACGTTGCCTGCCACCTTAGCGACGCACAGCTGTGACAGCTCCACTTTCAGGTCGTCCAGCTCTTCCCACAACTCTTCTTCTTGACACGAAGATCCCAAACCTTAATCTTGGCTATAGTTGCAAAAGAAGCCACCACCACCGCCTCTATTTACTGATATTCTTTTGCCTAGCTGATATGTTTTGACGGTGGTGTGTTCTCCATTAGAATTTGATTTTTTTGTCTGTTAAAATATGTCTTCATTATTTGGGTGCTTCTACATTGGGTGCATATATATTTATAATTGTTATCTCTTCCACTTGCAGTTTTCCCTTAACAAGTATGTAGTGAGCTCTTTTATCTCTTTTAATCATTCCTGGTTTTACATTGACAGTGTTGTCAACCAGAATAGCTGCCCCTGATTTTTCCTAGATTCTTAACATATGAAGTATTCTTTCCCATCCTTTGACTTTCAATCTGTGAATTTCCTTTTGGCTTAAACGTGTTTTGTACTTATATAAATCATACTGTTGGATTTTGTTTCTTGATGCACTCTACCAGTGTGTTTCTTTTGATTGGTGAATTGAGGCCTTTTACATTGATGGTTATAACTGATATGTATTGGCTTATCTTTGCCATGTTATTTTCCTGCTATAGGTTTGTACTTTCCCCCTTTTTAAAGTTACTTGTTTTTTTTTGGCCAGCTCAGCCTGCCCTGAGGCTGGTTGGGGCTGGTGCGGTATGTGGTGCTGGGGATTGACTTGTGGTCCCCTGTGCCTGCCTAAGCTTGCCTAAGCAGATGCTTTAGACCATCAAACCATCTTGCTGGCTCAAATTACTTGCTCTTGCTTTTTTAATTACTAACTAGTTGCTTCCTTTTTTTTTGTTCTTAACATTGTGGTTGTTTCTGTTTCTTTCTAGACTGTCAGTACTCTTTGTAGCGTTGATTTGGTGGTCATGGGTTTCTTCAGTCGTTCTTTGTCTTGGAAGAATTATATCCAGCCATTGAATTTGTAGATAGTTTTGTAGGGTACATATACCGGAGTTGCAAATTATTTTCTTTCAGAACCTGAAATACTTCACTCTAAGCTCTTCTTGATTTGACAGTCTATATTGAGAAATCTGCTGAGATTCTAATGGGCTTTGCATTGTAGGTAATCTGTTCTAACAGCTTTTAATATTCTGTTCTTTTGCTGAATTTCTGGGATCTTGATTATTATTGTCTAAGTGTAGATTTATTTCGATTATGGCTAACTGGAGTTCTATATGCCTCACTTAACTGTATGTCAGATTCTCTCATGCATGGGAACTTTTCTGCTACTACTTCTGCAAGTAACATTTTGTTGTGTCATTTGTGCTGACTCCTGCTGTTTTGCTGACATTAATCAGTCTTACGTTTTCTTACATCATCTTATAGCTGCTGAATTGTTATTTTCTGATTCCTTGTTAGTTTTAGGAGATCTTTCTTTTCACATTCATTAGCTGCACCACTGTCTTCTAGGTCTGAAAGTCTTCAGTTTTGTTTAAGCAGTTTTGCCAGTTTTCAATTGAATTTTTCATTTCTTGAATATCAGGATATCATTTGAATTTGTTTCATGCATTTTAATTTTTTCCTTTATTGTTTGTTCAGTGTTTCCATCAGTTTTAAATTTTTTTATTCTATTTTTTTAATCTATGTCTTTAGATTGCTGAGCAAATCTTTTACAATTTTTGTCATTTCTTTTTTGACTGGAGAGATTATTTCTGATCTTATTTCTTCTGTGGCTGGATGGACTTATTTCTTTACTAATGTTGCTATAATTTCAGGTATGTGATTTTCAAGTTCTTCTATGTCCTTGTCTCCTGAACTTATTCTGAGTGGGTTTGAGGACTACATTGCCTTTTCTCATTCATTTTGGCATTTTTGAAGCTCCCAGTGATCACCTGGACTCAGCAGTGGTGGGAGAGGGGTGGGGCATTGGTCAGTAAAGTTCTCATTAAAGTGGCAGGACAGGGTGGGACTCTCCAAGGTGGGGGAGGCTGGCCAAAGCTCAGCAAAGCTTCTGCATAGGTAGGGGCATGGGCTGGACTCACCAGGACCCTGCAGCTGCCTGACATCTGCCTGCACCCTCAGTCACTGGGATGGGGCTGCATGGGATAGTGCCCAGCTGATCCATTGCACCTCCTCACTGGTGGTGCACATGGGCTGGACTCACCAGGACCCTGCAGCTTCCCAGCATCTGCTTACGTTCTCAGAGGGTGGTATAGGCTGCCAGTAGGCCCCACTGCACCTCCTCACTGGTGGTGTGCATGGGACAGACTCACCAGGACCCTGCAGCTTCCCAGCATCTGCTTACATTCTCAGAGGGTGGTATAGGCTGCCAGTAGGCCCCACTGCACCTCCACACTAGTGGTTCATGGGGCAGAACTCACCAGGACCTCACAGCTGTCCACTCTCTGCCTAAGTTCTCAGACTGTGGGACAGGGCACCAGTAGATCCTCCATTCCTCCATGATGGTGGCCCATGGGGTAGGAATCACCAGGACCCTGTAAATAAAATCTGATGTATGCTGTGTTTCTCATGGGATTTCCTTTATATGTGACCTGTTTCTTTTCTTTAACAGATTTTGATATTATGTTCTTGTTCTGAATTTCTGGGATCTTATTATATGTCTGGGTATAAATTTTTTTATGGATCACTGGAGTTCTATATGCATTTAACTGTATATGAGATTCTTCTCCATTTTTGAGTAATTTTCTGCTACTACTTCTGCAAATATTCTTTTATATCATTGTGTTGACTCCTGCTTTTACATTGACACTTGTCAGTTTTATATTATTTTTCTTTGCATCATTTTGCAGTTGTTCAATTGTTATTTACTGCTTCCTTGTTAATTTTAAGAGTTCATTCCTTTTGTGATCACTAGCTGGAAGTCTGTCTTCAAGATCTGAAGTCTCTCTTCAGTTTTGTTCAAGCTGCTTGCCAGCTTTCTATGGAATGTTTAATTTTCTGGCTGTCTCTATGAATCTGTTTCATGCTATAATTTTTTCTATATTGTTCATTCAAGGTTTCTATCATTTTCCTGTATTCCTCTATTTTTAAAATTTATGTCTCCTTTAGATATGCTGAACAATTTTTTCATTATGGCTGTCATTTTTTTTTAACCTAAGAGATTACTTCTGATCTGAATTTTTCTACAGCCTCCTGAAGTTGTTTCTTTACTTCAGAGCTATCATTTCACAAATTTCAGGTGTGTGACTTCTATTTTCTTCTATGTCCATTTTTCCTGGATATATTCTGGGTGGGGTAGAAGTCTGAGATTACATTTTGGTCCTTTGTCTTGACATTTTCTATATCTAACTTTGAAAAAAAGTTTGTTTTCTGTGATGATCCTTGTCAGCTTTGGTAGTAGGTAGTTATATCAGTAGTATCAAGGTCTCTCTAGGAGAACTGTTCTTTAGAGATATCATCTCTGTGTAGGAGACTTGTGGTTTGTGTCTGTCTCAAGACCGTACCTTCCTAACTGAGAGTGGAATGTTTGTTTCTGTTTGCCTCTGTTCCTAGCATTTTGGTGTAGGATATGGAGAAGTTATTACCCTAGAGCTTCTTCATATTGTTATACAAAGGAGAACAATTGAGTACAGCAGCTGTGACCTCCTAGCTACAGTAGCACAGTTAGCAATAACGATAGCATCAGGTACAATGTAGAAATGGACAAACTTAGGTAACTACTAATTTTGTACTTTAGACCTTAGGAGCAAATTCTATAGTTACAGAACTGAGCCAATCATACATTAGGAGTTTGTTAGAGTGGAGTTACCCTGGGCTTCTCCAGACAATATTTCTGTGTCCCAGGCACTTCCTGTGCTGGCTGCCATTCCATGGTGTAGGGGTATGGGCCAGGCACCTGGGTTCCTCCAGAGATGGGCTGCGACAATTATGGAGGGTTGGCAGGTGTGTTCTTTCCTCATGGCTCACCAAGGCCCGTGATGGCGGGCTTCTCTCCTCAGTTGAGTGTGGTTCACCAAGGCTTCCTTAGTGGGCACCTAACAGGCAGCTTTGGTGTCATTAATCAGAAGTGCAGTAATATTTCGTGCTTGGAAACTAGTGAGGTCAGCTGTGAGGAATTCTCCAAAGAGGGCGAACAAGTTTTTGAACCACTGGGAGGGTGAGTGCAGGACTGGAGTCTTCCCAGTTAAAGGCCAAGAAAAGCAGCTGATGCAAGTCAGTCAAAGGCAGAAGAAGGCATTTGTTAGCTCCAGGCTGGTGTGCCAGCAGGCTGTGGATGACTGTAGGACAGAGGGCAACTGCAGCTGCACTGAGCTTGGGGATCCTGAACTGGCTTTTCAGGGAGGAGAGGCATATTTTGGCACTTTGACAGTCTATAAACATGTGGTTTTGAAACCTCTGGATATGCAGGTGAACTTCTAGTTGAGTCTCACATGGCACAGGATACCGTTTGATGTAGGTAGAAGTTACCGCAGCATGGCAAAACCAGAGAGGCTGATAGCCCAATCTCATGGCCCAGGGCAAGGCATCTTTTAGATTTAGACATGTAAATCAGGTGACATCTGGAAGTAACAGTAACAGTCCATCAGGATTCCAAACTACTGACGACAATGGGTGTCTTGGTGAGGTGGCATGGTTGATGGCCAGGCCCCCATACCTCAGGGAGGAGAGTTTTCAGAATTTCAGGATTGTGGTTATGTGTGTCAGGCTGATGCACCCATCATCTTCCTCTCCTGAAAAGTTAAATGAGATGGAGGCTGCCTAGCTTGGTGCAAAGGGGATACTCACTTCTAACTTGAAGATGGGGCTTCTCAGAAGCAGTATGGGGACTTGCTTATCAAGAATTTATACTTGGTGAGATGTCCTCCCAGGTTGTTTGTGTCTGCCAGATGGGGCAAGAGGCAAGAGTCCCAGTTGCCTGGGTGATGGTAACTTTTTCTGACAGAGGGGAATGCCCACAGTCCTTGTAACTTGCACATTGGGAAGGGTTTTATTGGGTCTGTGCATAAATACTGATGGGCTTTTTCTCTCTTTATGCCTTTGAGAAACACTTGACTGATTTTATGCTGCCAGGCAGGGCGACCTTTGGGAAAAGCCATGGCAAGCCATTTCTCAGGGCAGACAGTCCAATCCCATCCCCCCGCAAATGTGGAACTCTGAAGGAATTGCTGACAGTCATTCTGGGTGGATGTTAGATGATGTCATCTGACCAGGATAAGAAGCAGAAGGCTCTAGAGAGAGGGCCTCTGAGACTGAATGCAGGTGATGGCTAACTGGAAGCAGTTAAACTGGCTGAAGTAGCTGGGAGTGGAGCCACAGGTGTCAGCAGCAACGGCAGTGGCCGGTGAGGGTGCCGAGGTGGAACTCTCAGAAGAGTGGGCTTGTTTTTTCCTTTGAGACATGGGGAGCAGTTTGGTCTCATTTTTAACTCCATAATCTCAGAAAAGTCCTTTTTCTTATAGGAAGGGATCACAGATTTTGAATAGTTTCCATCTCTGACTTCCTGTGTGTGTTGTGTACCCTTGAGTGAGGCCCACCTGGCCAGGCCTCCTGGAGGGTTCAGGCGTGACTTAGCTGACGAAGGTGCACAGCCTCCCTTAGGTCGTATGCTGATCACCACAGAACCGCAGGCGAGGGACTGAGCCACTGTGACCAGTGCTTTCCAGTCTTGGTGCACAGACGGAGCAGCCTATGGCTTCTGCTGTCTGTTCCACTCGCTTGCACATTTATTTCAGCAGGTGCTCAGAGGTTAAACATTCCAACCCCTTAGCTTGAGGATGGTCCTAAAGAGAGGGGATCAGGCTTTCCTGCTGGAACTGAGCAGGAGTGACAGACTGAGGTGCCTTTTTTTTAAAATCACAGACAAGTAGGGAGACTGCATCCTTCTTTTTGGTTCCAATGTGAGCCACTCAGCAGGGAGCCAAGAATGCTCCTCTAGGCCTCCCAGGGGACTTGAGAAATTCTGAAGGCATGCCTTCCCCTCAGGACCTGGAGAGGTCATTGCTTCATTCACGAGGATCAGGGCCAGTGACCAAAGAGGTCAGCACAGTCAGTTTTCCCAGACATAACAGCAAACAGAAACATCAAAATGACACCCAGGATCTGGAGGCGGATTTATTCGTTGATGGGCACTGATCATCATTCCCAAAATTCCAGGCCCTGAAGGCTCAGGGAAGGTTTTCATGAGGTCTGTGAGGGGAACACAAAGGCAGAGTACTTGGCTACCTCTGACTGGGTCTCACAATATGCATCACAGTGAGCAACTATGCATCACTACAGTGACCAGCTATTTGTAGGAGACAGTAGTAACAGGCACTGTGACAGGAACAACTGCCTGGGCAACAGCTGCCCAGCTGGCTGCTACCCAGAAAACGCAGACATTCTCCTGCTCACGTTCTATGTCCAGCCAAAGACCCTAAGTGCAGGTAAAGCTCAACTTCCCTACACTCTTTTGCAACTTTCACGATTTTCCCCACCTTAGGCGGAGGGGTGAGTGCCTCGTCAGAAGCATGTTCAGCATGTGTTACCCAGTGCTAACACAGCCCTAGCCTCACAGCCAGCCATTAATTGGGACAGAGGTAGTGACAGCAATCTGAGGGCTGCTATGCAGGGACAGCAGTGGATCCACAAAAGGCTCCTCTCTGCTAGTCGTGTGCTGCAGCTGTGACCAGGAGGGAACCGGAAATTCTCTTACCTGCTGGCACAATTAGCTTTCACTATTTTTTTTTTTGTGCTGCTGGGGATTGAACTCAGGGCCTTGTGCCTACAAGGCAAGAGCTCTACCATTGAGCCACACCCACAGCTCCCACTTTTACCTCAAATTTTTTTAATGTAAAGACATCTTTCAAATTACAGCAGAAAGCAAGGGGAGCCATTTGTTGTAGACATTTATTTCACACATAAGTTTTCAAGAAGACAGCTAAGTAAACATTAACACAGAACAATGAGACAACCATTTGTACTAGGTCTTGGAATGCCTTCAGACAGGCAAGGGCTCAAGTTAGACAGGTTGTTCAGCACTCCTTTCACTCAGGCTCCCCAGCTCCCTTACTGCTCACACTCACTGAGCACACGATTTCATAAAACTTTCTTCACTTCCGCTTGCTTTCGCCCATCAGCGTGCCTAGGTAGCTGCCTGCTGTTGACCCCAAGTGACCTGTACTTTCTCCTTGGTGAGCAACTCCTTGCTGGCCTCAGGGTTACACCTTCGCTCCCCCAAATATGAAGCAGATCAAGTGAGACCCAGAGGTGCCATGCGGTGGGGAGCTAGGCCGCAGCCTGTCCTCACCACCTCAGCCTGGCTCCACAGCCTCTTGAGTGGAAGCACCTGAGCAATGCTGGCAGTCAAGTTCAACTTCTCAAAGAGAGGCTGTGATCTGTCAAGCAATACTTAGTAAGTGGTAGTCACAAGACTAAAACTTTTTTTTTTGGCTTCTGACTTAACACTCATTCCAGTGACAGGCTGCCCTAAGCTGTTCAGGTATGTGTGAAGTTTTTCTCTTTATAAAAAAAAACTGTTTCCTTCCAGATGAATTAGGTTAACTGTTCAATAATCAGTGATAATTAGAGATATCTGTGGAAATCAATACAAACCTATGGAGGAAATACGAACTCAGTTTCTAAAATGCCTCAGATGTCAGAGAATCAAATGCTTGTTTATACCGCTTCTAAAACACAAGATTTGAGGCAATCTCGAAGAAGTAGAGCAGATCTAAGTAATTTCAGGGTAGGAATTGGCTGAGGTGGACTTCGGTTGGGCTTTGTAGCAGCCAGAACAAAGGGCAAGCAGTACCTTATAAATCACAGTGTTTGTAAGATAAAAACTTTTTTGGCTAAGAATCAAAGCAGTACTGAGATCTAGGGAAAAAACAACAACAACAGATTTGCCTATCGATCTTCACAAAAGCAATGCTGTGTGGTCCGACAGATAAACTCCTTAGAATTGTGATGATTCACTTTAACTTTCATGCCTGAGCTTGAGAGAAAATGCAGGAGACAGTAAACTTGGTCTGCCCTGGTGGACGAGATCTACTTAGTCCAGACAGAGACAGATTCACTGAAGCAGCCAGCAGCCTGCTTAGGGTCGGGGTGTGCGGCGGGGATGGGACTTCCACCTTAGCTGGATTCCAGACACGAGAACGTCCCACTGCAGACAAGCAAGGCCTTGAGCCTTCCTGCCACTGGGGGAGCGTGAGGACAGTGGAACCAAGTATGACTTCAGGTTTGGACTTTGGAGAACTGTTCAGGAAGTGAAGGTGACTTCTTCATGACTGACCTCATGCAACTGACGTGGATGTAATGGGCATTATTTTTTGCCTTGCACATCCTTGATCATGTTGTAACTTCCTTAAGTACAGGCATGAGGCCCCCTTTTATAATTTTTTGCATATCCCACCACCGCCAGAACATGGTCTTACATAAAATAGTGCTTATTAATTATTTATGAATATATTATCTACTTTCCTGAATCATGCTTCCATATAATTATCAATCCTGTGTACACAGTTACTAAGTGGTGATTTGTATTAATGTGCATCTTCTCTAGAGTTGGAATTCCAGAACACCTACACAATATAAGCACAAGCCCACTGGCACCACACACTTTTTGCTGTGCTAGGCACAATACCAACATGACACTGCATGTACTATTAGAGTCCATAATTCAGACAACACAGAGATCAACTATGTTGATGTTAACAATCAGAACATTTCCAATAAATGCAAAATGGAAACATTCATCAGCGTTTACCTGAGTCACCTGTCTCCCAACAGGCCACATCCTATTCTGGCAACATAAGTAGGATTTCTCTTGACAGTGCTTATTCTCCTTGGTACTCTGCTGAACAGCTTTCAAAAGATTCAAATTTACTTGAAGAAAAAAATACTAACCCTTAGTGCCTTCAAATGAGGCTGCATTTGACAAAGAAGGGAGAGATTAAAAACAAAAGAATAATCTGTGTATAGTCCTGACTCTGGTTATATTTTAGACTTGTGACTCCTCCCACCCCAGAGCAAAGCCGCTGTAGGTTAGCTGTGTATGAGGGTCTAAGTGCCACTGGCCCACCCTGAAGCAACTGGCTCCGAAAGAGCAGATCCCTGGGTTTCATCTGTAATTCCATACATGAGCTAACTGTTCCCCCATCTAACCTACTCTATCCATATTTACTAGGGTGGTGCTGGGGGTTATCAAAGAGATTTTCCAGACAAACCTAAATCAGGAAAGCAAAAATGGCACTCTGGATTGGAAGTTTCTGTAAATATGTCCACTTTCACTTAGCGAGCTGTAGAGTTGTACAATTATTCAGGGATATACAGTTAGGCTTCTGAGCCTATGAACAAGGAAGTGGATCCTCAGATGCGGAGACTGGCGCCGCTAACCACCGCACCTGAAAGTTTGCTTTGGACTGAGGCGATTAACACTCAGGAGGAGTCCACTCAACACTTCAGGTGTCTATCTCACTTCTTCCCTGTTCTCTTACAACTTCAGAAACACTATTATACTGAAGTGTGGGCCGGGAGGTATACAGCAGGCTACCACACAGTCACATTCTAGGTAAGAGCCAGAGAAGCTACAGAGTGGAATTAGAGTGTGCCGAAGCCCTACCTCATCTTAATGAGACACAAGCATGCATCCTAGTTAATCTGCAGATAGCATGGTAGTTCAGGAGAGTCTGACGAGAGCACCTGGAACAGTCAAGAGGTAAGTGTAAGCCTCACGAGAAGAGGAACAGCCTGGAATTACTTGGGGCTGCAAAGCTGCAGCACGGGAATGCAAGTCTTCAGGGACTGGGGGGATGACGGGTGGCCATCTGCTTCTCATTGTGGCAGACGGCAAGGGGCAGTGCCAGGACTTCATGGGCCACAAAGAGAAACTTCCCTGGCTATGTGGGTCAACAGGATGCTGCATCAGGTTTCTTAGGGAGGCTATCAAATCTTTACTCTCCTTTTGTCAGTATCTTCTATATTGAGGTGGATCAGATTCCTGAAAGTTCTACCAAAATGTGAAAATCTGTTACCAAGTTGCATCCAGGGTCTCCTGCAGTAGACAACAACAAAAATCCTTTTGGCATTTATTTCCATGAACACCTCTCAGCCACCTGAAAGGATCCTGAACGTTCCTGAACTCAGGAATCCAACAGCAGTGACCTCAACATGCTCAGAAGACCTTCGTCTGTCTTCCTCACTCTACTACGGAGAAGTGGAGCAGCAGAGAGGTGAGATGACCAAGGTAGAGGCAGAGGTAAGAACAGGATAAGTCTTATGTAATCTCAAATTTATCCTGGGAATTACACTTTAGTGCTAAGAGAAGACTACTTCTGAGTGAGGCTGGAGTAAGACAGCTGAGGGCGTTCATCATCCAAATGCCTTCCTGAAGTCATCAGTCTTCCCTCTCAGTGGGTTCTCTGGGGAATACACAGAGGTGGCAGGTGGCACAGGCTTTTCCCTCACATGAATTTCCCTGTGTTTGGCGAGAACAGAACTCTTACTGAAACGTTTGCCACAATGGGCACATCCATAGGGCTTCTCCCCAGTGTGGATCCGCCGGTGTTCTCGAAACCGTGTGCAGTTACTGAAGCTTTTCTCACAGTCCACACACTTGTAGGGATTCTCTCCAGTGTGGACTCTGCGGTGAGCGCTGAAATGAGAACTGTTGGTAAAGCTTTTCCCACACTCTCCACACTGGTAGGGCTTCTCACCAGTGTGGGTTCTCTGATGGATAATAAGACTAGAGCTTTGACTGAAGCATTTTCCACACTCCCCACATCTGTACGGCTTCTCTCCTGTGTGGATTCTCTGGTGGGCTCCGAAATTGGAGGAGTCATTAAAGCTTTTCCCACAGTCAAGACACTTGAAAGGCTTTTCCCCTGTGTGGATTCTTTGGTGTCTAATTAGGCTCCTGCTCCTGCCGAAGCACTTCCCGCAGACACTGCACTTATAAGGGTTCTCCTTCTGGTGGGTCAGCCGGCACATAAGACGAGCATTCCTTCCAAAGCTCTCCCCGTACTTGAGAAGTCTGTAGGGTCTCCTCCCCATGAAAGGCCTCTGATGTAGCACAGCCTTCCCCAGATCTCTAGGCTGGGGCATCAGCTTTCCCTGTCTAATGCCTTGGAAGTTTTCCCATTGTCTTCCTGAGATGCATTCCCTTTTGTGGTATCTGCTGGGATCACTGTTCTGGGAAACAACTCTCTTAGGTTTTTCTATTAATGCCCTATGTGGTTCTGCGTCCTTATATATTACCTGTGTTAGGTCTTCCTTGATGCTACTTCCAATTTCAAAATCTGAAAAAAAAAAAAAAACAAACATGCAAATTTAAAACAAGTTCTGTATTAACAGAAACAACCAGGTCTGCAATCTTTAGCATACTATGACACAAATTTCTTGGGCCTTGGGCCTTATGACACTTCTTCGAGATGCCTTATTTTCTTTCAATCACACTGGCACGCTGATGACCCTGACCACACTGAACAGCTTCACGTGCTTTCTGAACAGAGTTCCGCACCCCACCCTGACTAACCAGGAGTTCCGCACCCCACCCTGACTAACCAGGAGGCAACTCAACTCCCCGGAGCCGCACTCCTACTTCAGGAGTTCCCAGTCCCTGCAGCACAGAGCAACGCCAGTCTGTGGCCTGCAGGGACTCTGGCCACACAGGGGTGGGCAGCGGCGGATGAGCAGAGCTTCACGTGCCCTGACAACGGTGTCCAATGGCGTCCAGTACTGCCTGCGCACCTCCTCTCGTAAGACCAGCAGGGCCATGGACTCTCCCGGGAACCCGAGCCTTCCTGGGACCTGCATGTGGGAAGTGGGGGATCGGCTGTGCGCTTCCTGGAGAATGGATCACCCCAATCTTGCCCTTCACCACCTGGGGAATTTTTCCTTCCATGAAACCAGTCCCTGGTGCCAAGTAGTTGGGGAACACTGCTCTAATTCATGCTGTTTTCGTTACTTCACACCATGCCACACTACCCCAGTCTTTGCAGCAGATTCCAGTGCCCAGTTCCAAACTCCCAAAGCAATTTCTAACTTTATCAGTAGCTAATTATATCCTGCCAAGACCACTTTCTCTTGTCCTTTTTCTTTTTGGCTATCCTCTAGACCACACTAACTCAAATTTAGTCCTCACTGTTCCCAAAGTTGGAATTACTTTCTTTTTACCCTTTCAACCACAGCCACATTCACTAGATGGCACATCTTGGATCTAGCTTTGCTGTGAGGTTTCCTGGACAGACAGCACGACATGAAGAGACGCAGCTTTGGAGTCACACATCTCTGATCTGACTCCTTCCCGGTCATCTGTTAACTGTACTACTGCATTAACTTTTCATTATGAGACATGAAAAGTACAGAGCAGGAACAACGAACTTCTGTGAACCACTTCCTTCCTTCGACAGCGAGCCACTTATGGCCAATCCTCTTTCATCTCTACTCCCACGTGTTCTGCTCCCTGTACCTAACACCTGAAAGACACACATGGCTTCTAGAAGTATTTCCCAAGCCGAGAACTCAAGCTTTGTCCAGGTTTGTCACTCAAAGCTCTGTTCTCAAACATGTGTTAGGCTGCCTTGTTTCTACCTGCCAATTTCAATGCTGTCTTCCTCCTCTGCATTCATGTGAGACTGCTCATCATGCTCAAGGCCAAGTACGGCAGCGACAACGCGGGCAGGGAGAGATGGGCAAGAGAGATGGGCACTCATCAATCAATCCATCAACGTGAGTGAGGAGACCTACCCACCATATTTTTCATGTAGGAGTTCTTTCAGTTTTCTCCTTTGATCTGACATTATTCTGAGATTTGAAGGTGTTGCAGGCCAGCAGACAACTCAGACAAAGCCTGATACTCTGACAACAGATCTGAAGGTCATCCTCAGAACAAGATTTACAAGAATTTTGTCTCCAGAATTGTTGAAATCAAAGTTACACAGGAATTATCCTGTGCACTTTCCCACACAAATACTGCTAGGGATATATATGACACTCTTCCCTACTGTATGTAGACGTCACTTTCTCTTGGCTGGGCCTCAAGTCTCCAATCAATTCAGGCAATACCGAGTTACCTGCTTTCAGAAATCAGCCCTGCACTGCCTCATGCCTTGTTCTGTCTCCTGGATCTGCAGAAAGGCAGCACTCTCATCCTTCAGACGCTCTCATTACTGGGAGGTCTGGGACACGTAGGGCATCTTGTGCCATGACAGAGGCGTCTGTGGAGCTGAGGAAGAATGTGGACACGGAGATACAAAGAGCCAAGCTCACGTCAGGCAGAGGGAACAGCAGGAAGTGATGTGGAAGATGAGGGAGTGTGGAGGGAAGAGGGACTAGTTTTGAAAAAGCACACACATGGAAAGAAAATATAAATACATAAGGTAGAAGCAAAAGACGGGTACAGATCAAGAATGACTGTGGGACCGTAATACAAGTGTGCATGAGGATATCTAATTTGGAGATCTTACAACTGTCTAGGCAAGAAACAGCAACACTCAATGGGGGTCGTGGCTATGGCAACCAAAGAGAAGGCAGACAGACGCAACACTGCGATGCAGTCTTCTAAAAATGTGCCACCTGCCTGGAGGTAAGTGATGAATGAGAAGGTGCTGAAGCTGCCCCCAGAGACCTGAATCCAGATACGCGAAGGAGAGCACACGGAGAGCTGTGGTATGAGATGCACCATGGTGACTTTAGTTTTAAATACTGTTAAGTCTGAGCTACCGACAACACATGCCTATGAGGGCGTCCTGTGGCCAGCGGGAAATGGGCTGGTGGGGCTCAGGGCCAGAAGGCAGACTCTCACTTGCCTCTGCCTACCATTCCTTCATGAACATCCCACAGCTGCGAGATATGTCTGATTTGATGCTGTGCATCCTTCATCCCTATTCTTTTCTCCCACGTAATTCCCAGTTCTTCCACGAGGGATACAAGACACTGTCTGACCCACACAGACAAAAAGCGAGGCTGAGCTTCAAAGAGCTAGTGAGCAGAATCTGAGTGGGGCAGCGCTGCCACCTCAGAAGCCCCTGAGAGCAGGACCCGCTTCGTCCTACGATCCCTGCTCCTCAAACAGTACGTGCTGCTCAAGGACCTGCTGAGTGATTAAGATGCCCGAGCCATGAGCCAGAACTACAGCCTTCCCAGTAAGCACTCTTGCTCCTCTTTTAGACTGAAAACCCTTGATGAGCCTTACCGGCTGGGGTTTGCAGCAGACCTGGGGTCCCCTGGAACTCCTGCTCTCGCACAACTTCCTCTTCACTCATTCTTTCACTGCCGGAATCTTCTATTACTGCCTCCTGGGAGGTTCCCTCAGGTTCCCAGCCTGTGGATTCCTGGGATTCCACCTCCACAGGCCCTCTTTCTCGCCTTGAGGGAGCCAGGGCTTCTGGGCTGCTGGCGGAAGGGGCTGAGGCCTGAGAGTTAATGAGGGCATCCATCTCCCTGTAGAACGCGCAGGACTCCAGCACGTGGCCGTTCTTCACCTTGCGGTAGCTCTTCTGAAGGCTCTTGAACTTGGTGCGGCACTGTTCGGGCGTGCGGAGGAAGCCACACTCGCGAAGTTGCTCAGCCACGGCTCCATACAACTTGCTCTTCCGATGACAAGCTTGAAGAGCTTCGTAAAACCGAGTCTCGTGAAGGATATCCAGAAAAGTCTTGGTTTCTTCATAGCCCCAGTGCACGCCTGCCATTCAGGAAGAAAGATTAAAGATGTAAGAAACGCAGCGCGGAGCCCGTATGTGGTCCATGCTACCAAAAACAAGAGTAAAGATAATCACGTTAAGAGCCGGGAGACAGCTCTGTGGCACACACCTGCCTGGCAAGCATCAGGCCCCCTTAGTTTGATTTCTAGTACCAAAAAAAAATATTCTCATTCATGGTAGCACCAGGAAATATGATATATCTAGGAATAAACTTTGTAAGAAATGAGATCTGTATTATAAAATTAAAAAATATAAATAAACTAGAAAAAATGCAACATTGTATTTTTGGATAAGAAAAATACAGGTAATTTTTTTAAGCCAAGGTATAAAGTCGAAATTCCATCCAGATTTAAAGTGACCTTAAAGCATAGTCCCCAAAACCTGCCACAGCTGTGCCCTGGGGACGCACAGAAGCACCTCTTCTGGGGTGAGGACTAAAGGCCCGGAGCCCCGCCGGATCTGCCCCACCCCCAAGCGCTTACCACTTTTCCTGTCTTTGTTTCTCTGTTTTTTTTTTTTTTTTGAGGCAGATGCTCACTCTGTAATTCTGGCTGCCCTTGAGCTCACTGTGTGCCTCAGGCAGGCCTGGAACATGCAGGAATCTTTCTGCCTCAGCCTCCTGAGTGCTGCAATCATCGGTGGGCACCCCCGCCCCTGGCTTATCACTTCTGTAACAAGCTTTCCTAGAAGATCCGAGACACGTCCGGCATGGCTCAGGTCCTCAGGAGCATTCTGCTGCCGGGAGGTGACACGCTGCACCCAACCGATGCTTTCTCCTGAGAGCGCACATCTACGCGCCATTCGCGCACGCTACGTTTTGGAAAACTGTTTTCTATCTTCAGCCTGTATCGGGCAGTTTCTTCTAGTTTCTGCTATCACTGGCTTCCCACACTGATACCACCCTAGCCTTCCACCCTTGTGCTGATGCATTTTCAAGTTGGCAGGTATCTGCACATGCATAAGGAATCTGCCTACCTTTTTAGCAGAATTGTTTATTTTGAACTCTCAGACAGAGGGCTTGCCAGATAGCTCAGCTGTTTAAACCGCAGCTTGGGCAAATGCAGTCAGGTGCAGGGGACCGCAGTTCGATCCCCAGCTCCACAAGCTGCACTAGACGCACCCTTAAGGCAGCCTGAACTAGCAAACAAACAAAAAAAATCCAGCTGAACTCCCAGATTAAGTTTGATTTACCTCTCCATTGTTAGAATTTCTCATCTCAATATTAGACGACATCATATTTTAGCACTTTCAGAGTGCATTAATCTCTATATCCCACTGAACACTGAAATAAGCCAGGTAATTCCTCCCGGTCACACATAACAAGTGAGGGTGCTGACACCCAGGGCAGTTCGATGGTGCATTTTCTGCCATGCAGCTTAATTCTGTATGTTCATTCCCCAAATACTGAACACTAGCTTTCTTTTGCATGGTGTATATTTCTGTATTTTCAATTTTATTTTATCCCATGGTGCTGGGGAGTGAGTCCAGAGCCTGGCACTTACTAGGCAAGCGCTCTCCCCCGAGTTACATCCCAACCCTTATCTCAATCTTAGTACCTCTGTGTTCTTGTATTTAAGATGCATCCCTTGTAAGCAATGCATAGGATTAAAAAAAAAGCGACAATCTTAGTTCTATAAACTTATAGCTGGTGATATATCTGTACTGATATCTACCACGTTTTTCTATTTATCTATTTCGTGTTCGTTTCTCTTTCTTGTTTTCTTTTTACATTAAACAAAAATTTCTATTTTACTTTTACCATAGTAACTTTTTTTTTTTTTTTACTGTTATCTTAGGTGGTGTAGCAACACACCCTTAATTTGTAACAATCCAATACAACGGATTGCTTTATCCTAATTTTCAGATAATACGAGGTCCTTAGAACCTTCAGACTCCCTGCTTCTACCTGTAAAGTCACAAATACTTAAAATGCATGCTATGCTGACAGCCAGTCCTTCATGGATACCCCTGATGTTACTTAGTTGTGCTGGGGACATCAACACACACCTGGGAGCACCTCAGCTATGGGGTCGCACCCCAGCAAAAGCAGCAGGCTGGGGGTGACAGCACTCTCTTTTTTCACACTAGGAAAAAGAAACAGCACAACTCTTACCACTCAGGTTTTGAAATAAGACTGGGGCACCGTGAACCTCAGGCTCGTGGACAAAGCCCAGGCCCAGTTCGTCACCGTCAGAGTCCTCTGCAGCGTCCTCCTCCACCACGGCGACCTGCTCTCTGGCGCTGCCGCCGCTGCCGCCAGCCCTCTTCAGTCTGGGCAGAGGCGTCACCTCCTCGGGCCTGTCAGCAGGCGAAGCGTGGGCCGCAGGGTTCAGCAGAGCATCCATGTCCTCGAAGAAGGCGCAGGGCTCCAGCACGTGGCCGTTCCTCACCTTCCGGTAGCTTTTCTGGAGGCTTTTGAACTTGGTGCGGCACTGCTCCGGCGTGCGGAGGAAGCCACACTCGCGCAGCCACTCAGCCACGGCGCCGTAGACCTGGCTGTTCCGGGGACAAGCCTGAAGTGTTTCGTAGAAGCGGGACTCCTTGAGAATCGCGAGGAAAGTCTTGGTCTCCTCGTAGCTCCAGTGCACGCCTGCTATCTTCTCGTCTTCCACGCCCCAGCGCCGCTGCTGCTCTCGCCACGCCTTCCCAGCAGCCCTTGCGGGGCCCTGGCCGGCGCGGCCTGCGCGGCCCTGGGCGCAGGGGCTTCGCAGGACGTTTCTTTTACTCGAGGAGCGTGAGCCGACGGCCCACAGTCGGGCTGTCTTGTTAGATACAGACACGGTATTTCCTACAGCAAGAGAAACACATTTCACAGGAGACACACGTCACTACTGTGGACCGCAGGCTTCTGCGGCGACGCCCCCACAGGCCACTTGCTCCAGCCAGAGCCTGCCTCAGCCATGAATGCGCGCTGCGGCGTTCTCAGGACGTGTGGTACAGTTGCCTACACTGCTATGACTCTCCTTCTCATGTATGCGCCACTCCTTTTCTTGACTAGTTCTTAGAGTGGCACTTCCGAGGCTAAGCAGCGTATTTCATCACCTCCATTTCGCGCAATAGCTAACGCTGCGTGAGGCTCGGAGCCTGTTACCCAGCAGCGCTTGTTACTTATAGCTGTGCCTGCGTCTCCCCAACATCTCCTCCACGCTCACCGCCACGCACGCACGCACGCACGCACGCACGGGCACCATGACAGACAAGTAAGGGCTGTCACAGCCACACGGCAGGACCTGAAGAGCAGAGCAGGAATCCCCGAAGCAAGCCTGTCCACACACTGTCAACTAACTTCTCAAGGTAACAAGAATATGCCACTGGGGACAAATGGCCCGTTCAGTAAATGGCGCTGGGAAGGCAGAACGTCACTGCGAGCGAGTCAGACTGGACCCTGTTCTGCAGAACTTATAAAAATTAAGTTCAAATATATTAAAGACTGACATATAAAGCCAGAGGTGATGAAAATCCTAGAAAAAGCACAAGGAAAAAGCTCTTTGACTCTGGTCTTGGGCATTTTTATGATATCCAAAGCACAGGCAACAGAAGCAAAAATAAGTATAAGCACACTAAAGTAACGTGCTTCTGCCCAGAACAGGACGCAGTCAAGAGAGGAAGAGAACCTGCAGCGCGGGAGAAGGGATCTCAGGTCACGTATCACGTGAGGGGCTCCCATCTAAAGCACACCCAGAATCATAAAACGTGATAGAAATCCATCCATCCATCCATCCATCCATCCATCCATCCAGTACTTAAAATGGGCAAAGGACCCAATAAGACATCTTCCCAAAGGAGGAACACAAATGGTCAGCAGGTTCACGAGAGGTTTCAGCATCACTGAACAGCAGGGAAGAGCTACCAAACGGCACGAGGTGACCGCATCACACCTATCGGAGTCACTAAGAGCAGAAAGACAAGAGAAGGCCCGGAGAGGGCGGGTGTGCAGGGCAGCCCCGCGCCTCCCCGACTGCTGGTGCTGCGGTCGGTGCAGCCCTGACGGACACTGTGGAAGTGCCCCGAAGTACGGACACCGGAACTGCCACGTGACTCCGCACGCCGTGCCTGGCCTGCAGGACAGCGCGTCATATCTGCAGACGCCTGCGCCCTCGAGTTCACGGCAGCGTTGCTGGCAATGGCCGAGACGTAGAGACAACCCAAACGCCTGTCCATGGAAGGACACAGCGAACGAGAAAATAAAGAAAACATGTATGTATGTATGTATGTATGTAGCGATCAAGCAATCAAGTAGAGCGTTCTGCCATAAAAAGAAAGCAAGCCTGGAATTTGCAACCCTAGAGAATTATGCTGAGTGAAATAAACCAGGCGGAGAAAAATAAATACCATTTATAAGTAGAGTCTAAAAACGTGGAGCCTGGGCTAGAACTGTGGCTGCCGAGGGCCTTGGGGTAGAAACGGGAGACGCTGGCCAGCAGTAAGGGACTTTTCATTATAAGACAAGTTCTAGGGATCCCACGTACAGCACGGTGACCACAGTTAGTAGTATGGCACACTTGAAATGTTCTAAGACAGTAGATTTTGAGACAGAGTCTCACTAAGGTAATTGTGGTAATTATTTCACAACAAAATAATCAAGTGTATAATCAAGTTTTACATCTTAAGTACATACACTGTTGTCAATTATGTCTTTTTTTTTCAATTATGTCCTAATAGAGCTGGAAAAAAATTTTGGCCAATAAGCTTAATTTTCAAACAAAAGCTCAGGGGAACTCAAAATAGCAAAGAAATAAAGTGAAGCTGTTTTGCTTAAGGAAGTTACGGAGGGCGTACAGAAAAGTTTTACACTTAGCTTCATGGTATGAAACACATCAAAGATACTTTTTTTTTTTTTTCCAAGAGACTGAAATCCACTTTCTACTGCATGAAGGAGAAAAATAATCTATGATGACTGCATTATAAAATTATTGGTACAGATATATTTTCCATAAATATTTGTTGAAAACAAAATAGTTAAAAAAGGAACTTTTGGAGACATTCTGGTAAAATTAATAGAAAATAAATACAGGAGCAGGAAGCAAACTCAGAGTGTGGCACTTACAATACTGAGAGATCAGGACGTTCTGAATTCGAATCCTAGCCACGCCACTTACTTTCTGACCAGCGGAAGTTTCTGAACCTCTCTGCCTCAGTGTCCTAAGGAACCACACCACCTATCCAAAAAGCTGGTGGAAAAGTTTGGTGATCATGAGTAAGTATCCAAAGCCCAAAGGGACGCAGTAACGTTTGGTTTTCGTCTTCACGTAGCCTGCAGAAGGGCTTCACAAGTTCTAGAGGAGCAGCATCAAACCAACCCTCTTGACAGAATTCTGGGGAGGGAGTGCAGGCTGCCCTTTAGTTTAGAGAAGCAGGTGTGCAGCCGGGTAAGCTCCAGCACCCACGTGGGCGAGGTGGGCAGAGGAAGCAAGGCGGGGCCAGAATGGGGACCCAGGCAGTCGGGTGCGAGCCCTTTACTCAGCTCTGGCCCGCTGTTGTTGTGTAGGAAGGTGGATCATGGTGCCTGATGTCTGACATTTCAAGACACAGCGGAAATTAAACATTGTATGGGACAAAATATGTACATGGGCAAGATTCAGCCCATGAGCCACTAGTTTACAATCTACTAAAAATAGAGGGGTCAGTGTCTTGACCTGGATCGTTCCACGTGACAGTGCACATGAAGGGGGTTAGACTGTACTTAAATCCTGAAAGCATGGTCCCTTTGCACGAGGGCAGATTTCACTATGGACTCTGATATAGCACTTTGCCAGCACTGGATGCCACAGGAGCCAGGGAAACGGTGGAGCTCTGTATGCATAGCGAGGCAGGTGGCTGGCTGCTACTCAGTTTTCAAAAATTGTTGTGGTCCGGCGAGATAGCTCAGTGGACTAAGCACCTGTTTTGGCAAGTGTAGGGACCAGGGTTCGATCCTGGTCCTGCAAGCTGGGTCAGCCCCACCCCCTGGGTGTGCTGAGCCAGCAACCAAGTCCAGGCGTGGTGGCACATGCCTGTAATCCCAGCGCTGGCGAGTCTGAAAACAGGAGGATTGCTATGAGTCCAAGCTGTGTAATGAGACCCTGTACCAAATAAATAAAATTTAAAAAAAATTGTTATTGGGTATCATCTTAAATTGGTCATTTAAAAAAAAAATTTATGTATTTGGTACAGGATCTCACCATGCAGCTTAGACTCATGGTGATCCTCCTGTCTGAGCCTCCCCAGTTCTGGGATTACAGGCGTGCGCTACCACACCTAGTCTGGGCCTCTGGCTTGGCATGCCCAGGGCAGGGTCCACGGCATGTGGTACCAGGGATAGAATCTGGGTCCTTACGCTTGCCAGGCAGGCGCTTAGACAGCTGAGCTATCTCTGCAGCCCCTGAACTGGTCGTTTTTGCAGCTGCAGCTTAGTCCTAGACTGCCGGCGTGCCCTCTTCTGCTGAGTGAGCTGCGGCTCACCTCACGCTCTCTGCTGTAGTATCCACGCGCACGTCCAGTCGGGCCTTCTGCGGCGATGGAAACACTCTCTATCCTGTCCAGTGCAGCTGCTCAATAGCTTAGCTATGGCTACTGCCAGAGAGGGACTGAGTTTTAAATTTTATTTAATTTTAATTAATGTAATCCAACAAAATTTAAATAGCCCCATGGCTCTGGCTACCATTAGGAAGCCCAGGGCTGCAGCATCTCTAATTTATACATTTTTTTATCTTTTGCTTATAAATTGGTCTACAATATAATTTTATTCTTAAGTAGAGTTCAACTAATGCGAAGTGCTCACATATGAATGCGTCGTCCTCGCTCCCCCGGCTCGAGCAAAGCCAGGTCCCCAGCGTTCTGCTTGTAGAGCGACACGCAGGCGGCCCGCACGCCTGTGAACCTGCGCTGTCCAGATGGTGCCCACACACTATCAGTGCTGCTGGGTTGAAGTCACTGCCTTGTAAGATTCTGTTCATACAATGAATACGCACCCAGTCACAGGCCACCCACACTGGTGCTGGGTTACCACTGCCAAATGGAAGCCGCCTGAACAGACCTTGACGCTACGGCGCTGGATTAAACTTTGATGGATTAGTTCAGGGGATGTGCGCACCTGTGCCATAACGTAACTACACGCAGTCGTGTGTCACTGCCATCTCTATCAACTGCTTAGTCACATACTGAAGATTACGATTCCACTATTAAATTATTGGAGCATTTTCTTCTTACTAGTGGAATGGGTGGGTGAGGTGAGAGGACATGGTTAAATGACCACACTAAGGGACCAGGACACTGCCTTAGGCACCAACAACTGAAGCAAACCATTTCTTCATCTGTAAAAAAAAAAAAAAAAAAAAAAAAAAAAAAAAAAAACACGTAAGTGTGCTCCAGGTCTGTTGTGAGTGGAGGGAAAGAGCCCTTACCTGGGGCGACGGTGTTCCCAGAGTTCTCCGTCCTGCCTTCCCGGTAGACGTCCCTGTGAGTGGGGATCCGATGCGTGGTCTTTTTGTAGGAAAAGCCTCTTACCATGTGGACACCTTTCACTGGTTCCTGTAACAGCACCATGGCCAATGACTACCAAGCGAAGCCACGGGGCCTCAAAGGAGGGTCGCTATGGAGACAGCAGGGAAGGGCCTTGTGGAAGATTGGAGACCGCGAGCCCAGGGTGCCCCGTGCACCACACAAAGCAGAAGGTGTGGGAAGGAAAAGCGAGATGGGATGAGGAAGGGAGATGGCGCAGCAAGCAGGACCGGGAGGCACAAGACTGGGAGCAATCTTTTCAGAAAAACTAAAATTAAGGGGGGAAATATCTCTTGGACAGAGTACAAAAATTTGAGGACACCACTGTGCCTGAACCGCCCACCCCCCTGAAGGCCAGAGAGGACAATCACACTTTACCTGGGACCTGGCAGCAAGACGTGTGGCTGTCACCTCCTGACCTATGCTGTTCCATTTGTCAGCAGGGACAGGAACCCAGGGAGAAGCCCGAGCTATAAGAAGAGAAAGGAACAATCAGTATTCTGGACGGTGACCCTTCATCCATGTTTTTCTCCTTCTAAGGAATGGCATGCATCAAAGCCAGCAGACACACCCTGATCATCCGCCAATGAATTCAGAGCAAGGCCCCAAATTCTACTACCCTAAAGTCAGGCTTACAAACCCAGGTGGTTTTGGGAACCTTGGGCAACTGGAGAGCACGCGCCCCACTGAAAAGGCTCGGCCAAAGCTCCACGGCCGCTTCCCCAGGAGACCGGGGCACCGCTAGAGGCAGAGCTTCTAATTTTGTCCAAGAGACACCAGAATGCTACACTTCCATGAAATCCCAAATCTTAAAGCCTGAAAACTAAAAGCAAAACAAAATGTCAAAACAAAAGCTATCTGCAAGTGAACCAAAACAAGCTGGCCTGGTGTGCAAACTAAGTTTGCACACTTCAGTGCAAGGTCGGGCCCTGGGAATGGCGGGCGCCAGGAAGAACTCGGCAAACACTGCTGCACAGGAGAGGGCAGACGTGGCGCGCACCCTGTTGGAGTGGGAAGGAGATGCAAAGTCTTTTATAAAGTGTATTTGTGGTCTTTTTCCCTGAAACTCACTACCCGGGGAGAGCTTTACGAATGAGCACCACAGACAGCAAGGCAGGGAGGCAGGGAAGTAAACATGATTGTGATACAATAAGGCGCCTGTTGTCCCAGCACTCGGAGGCTGAGGCAGGAGGGCTGCCGTGAACTTGAGACCAGTCTGGGCTGCAAAGCGAGCTCAAGGCCAGCCTGAACTGCACAGGGAGATGCTGCCTCAAAAAAGACAAAAATAGAAAAGATGCCTGTGGATATGTAGCACCCCCAAGATGAACATAATTATTGTATATTCCATACTATACTAATGAAAAAGAAATTACTAAGTAGACCCTTATGTCACCAAGAACTCAAAAGTTGCTCCGCTATTTTCATTTATTTTTTGCTGGCTCAAGTCCACCCCGCGGGCAGGGCTGGCTCAGCATGTGGGGTGGGGATTGAACTGCAGTCCCCTGTGCCTGCCTAAACTTGTGTAAGCAGGTGTTTTAGACCACTAAGCTATCTCACTGGCCCCTCTTTTTTTAAAAAAATGTATTTGGTACAGGGTCTCACTACACAGACTGGACACTCGGTGATCCTCCTGTCTTCGGTCTCCCCAGCCCTGGGGTTACAGGCCCACACCACCCACCACACATGCCTGGTCTCAGTGCACCCAGGGGTGGGGCCTGGGTGTATGTGGTGCCAGAGATCGAACCCCAATCCCTGTGCCTGCCTAAGCAGGCGCTTAGTCCGCTGAGCTATCTTGTGGGCCCTTGCTCCATTAATTTTGTCAGAAGTCAAACATCGCTCTGGAAACGTTCCCTGAAACACACAGCTGAGGTCACAGCTCTCCCTTTAGAATGATTTTACCATTCGGAGCTACCTTGTATCTCATTTGCTATCCTCCATGCTCCGGTCAATATTCGAACAGGAAAAACCTTTTCACTTTAAGAATTCCTTACCACTTTGAGATGGTAAAAGCCAAAAATACCTCCAAGAGGTATCTGCTGGACTAAACCTATTTCTTGGTCACTGGAGCCACGTGACCCACAACCTATTTCTTGGTCCCTGGAGCCACGTCATACATGTGATCAAGGGCGCTTTGATGCTCATGAGTAAACTCTGGAAAACCGAGGCTACGAAAGTGGAGCATGGGATAGCGAATCATCTCTTGGTGAATGACTATAAATCCAGCAGAGATGAAGTTTAAAGATAATTCTGTCATTATGGGAGAGAGCAAGGGAAAGTCTGAGGAGTGGAGTAACATGGCCAAAGTTACACAGATGAAAATGGAACAGGCAGGGTTTGAGCCCAGGTCTGCGCGCCTCTAGGACCCAAGCCCTCAGCCTCTTTGCATTCATGCCCTTTTTCCTATTTTTTGCCCATGATCAGATAGAAAGGGCAGAGGAAAGATACAGTCTGTTAACAGCAGGCCCTGGGTCTTTCAGGAGACGAGAGATAACCCATGTGGAGAGGGCGCTGAGATCTACCTCCTTGTGCTCAACCGGACCAGCTCGTGTACAGGGCAGATACGAGCACCCTGCGAAGCCTTCCTGTTTATCCTCCGAGTCTGCATGGCGACGCCTTAACTTCTGCGGCGCTTTCCAGACACGAGCATCCTGGGGCTCTTTCCCAACAGCCCAAATCGTTTGTAGTCAGCTAAGTGCACACAGGCCAGGGCAGGCCTGAAAACACAGGCTCGGAGATGGAAACTTAAAATCACCCTGAAAGACCGCAGGGTGGCTGGAGCCATCTGGCTTGCCCACGGCCGCCTTAAATCTCTTCCTACTTAGGTCGCACATGTCCCCAACTTTAAAGTTAGCGACGCTTGTCTTTCCACCTTAACTTACTTTCACACACGTATCCAGGGGACTCTATGCCAAGCAAGTGCCTGCGTGACAACCTAAATCGGCCACGGGCTCTGCATGGCGCACGCGCTCAGTGCTTACCATTCCTGGGTAAGAGCCGATGCTCTCTCTTCTGACTCAGTGGGTCCTGGTGTCCTGCGTGGAGGCTTCCAGCTTCCTTCCGAGACACCAGCCGGGGCTGGGTCTCCGCCTGCTCGCGCTGAAAGTCTGCTACCTCCCACACTGTTCCGAGTGGGGCTCGCTTCTCTGAGTGTACAGGACTGCTCACCTGGGAAACAAAGTCGATACCATAGTGGAAACGGGGAGGGACAGAGATCTAAGTCAGGGTCCATTTCTCCCAAGGATAATACTCAAGAGGAACAGAAGCTGTGACAGGATTGAGCATTTCTGTCCGATGAAACTGCACAAAGGTGTTAGGCTCTCAGTACCACGTAGGAGTTCTGGTAGAAAGAAACAAGAGGGCGCTTTCTATTGCTTATGTATAGGGAGCAACTCTATCAGCAGCAAAGTACAGAGCTTCCTCTTTACTACAAGAGCCGTTATGTGAGTTCTTATGTCATTTTTAGGTTCACAGAGAAGTTCTGAGAGTGTGAACATATTCACCAGCAGGCTGGAAAGCTACAGAATTATTCCCCACATTACTCTATTACTGAGCATCCTTACAAGCCTGCAGGAGGAAACTGCAAACCTGGCAAAGCCGGCAGGACTTCAGGAGGTTAACGAGAGGCCAGTGAGACATAAAGCTCTAGCAGTTAGATGGGAAAAGAGGGACAAGACAATGGCGCTGATAGGACTTTAAAAAACACGGAGTGGAATGTTAAAGGATTAGAGAAGCTCTGGGGTAACCGATGAAGCTTTTGTTCTGTTTCTGTAAAAATAGCCCTTTTAGGATCAAGCTGCAAAAGTCGAACCGGTGGAACATAACCATATCTCTCTATCATTTTGCGGCAAATATCATGCCAAAGAGTAAAACAAATATTTAGCATTAATGGTTAGTTTCATTTGCAAGAGAGTATTTCAGTCACAAGTTTTTCCCTTTAAAATGAAGTGCTGATCCCCTCTTAAGTGGGCCCACCTGAGGGGTCTTTCCTGCGTGCCATTTATCTTTCCATAGTAACTGCTTCTTTCTATAAAACATCTTTGCTCACCTGTCTTTCCCACCATTTATTTGTTTATTCATTCATTTATTTTTGAGACAGGGTTTCACTATGCAGTTTGGGCTGGTCTTGGGCTCACTTTTGTAGCCCCCAGGCAGGTTTCGAACTTGCAGATATCCTCCTGGCTCACCCCCCACCCCGCTGAGATCAAAGGCGTGTGAGACCACGCCCAGTTCCGGGGCCAAATGGTGTGCACCCGGCGTGTGGGGCTGGGGAACAAACTCGGGTCCTTGTGCTTGCCAGGTAGGTGCTTATGCCTCTGAGCTATCTCTCAGCGCCCCCACCCCCTTTTTAAAATACAAAAACTTGAGAAAACCCTTCCTCACCTGCTGTCTCAGTCTCCCCGTCTCTTTCTCCAGATGGACCACCAGGGCCACCGCCTCCTCTCCACTTTCTGGACACTGCTTCTGGGCCCAAGCCTGAATCTTCTTGGGTAAAATGGTAAGAAACTGCTCGATCACCAGCAGCTCAAGCATCTGTTCTTTGGAGCGCGTTTCAGGCTTCAGCCACCGGCAGCAAAGTTCCCAGAGTTTACTGAACGCTTCCTGGGGCCCAGTCACATCCTCGTAGCAGAGCTGCCTGAAGCATTTGCGAAAGGCCTCACACTCCGTGCTGTCCGGTCCTTCCACAAAGGGCTCCGAGGCCCACTCGGGGTCCTTTTCCACCTTCATTAGTACACACCCCTCCACCTCCAGGGGCACGCTGATCTGGGGGTCCAGGGCTGCAGCCATGCTGCAAGCGGGGTGGTCGTGGTGGTGCAAATCTCAAAGCGGGGCTCTGAGAAGCCTCTAAGAGCCGAATGTTTTTGGAAACGTGCAAAGCAGTGAGGTTAAAGGAAAAAAAAAAAAAAAAAAATCCCAAACTGCAACTCGGCAGTTTCAGCAGCAATGGCGCTTCAGGCTGATGAATCAACTCTACCCTAGGCCCTCGCAAAGCTGCATGAGTACCCACGTCCCCAAACCTGGCCTCTCCTCCAAACAAGACGCAGCCCCGCAAAGTGCCTTCCCGGGGTGCATCCCTTTTAGCGCAAGGTCGGATCGGAGCGCGAGGCTCCGGGACCCGCGGAGGATGGGCGGGACTGCCGCGGCCCGAAGGGGGTGTGTCGGC
>NW_004524577.1:3924538-3944064 GCF_000260255.1 Octodon degus
GGACCCCGCCGCTGGGTGCGCCCCGCCGGCGGCCTGCGAAGGGGGCCCCGCCGCGCCTGCTGGCCCGGACGAGCCCTGGCGCCCGCCCGAGGTCCCGGCTGTCCTAGGACGCTGCCTGCTCGGTCGGGCGCCCGTGTTGGTTGCGGACCCACTGTGTGCCAGGCGCCTTTGGGCGCTTGGCGCATGGCAGGGACAAAACGAAGATCGCCGTTTCGGGGAGCATCTAGCCCGGTGGGAGACAGCGCAGGACGGATTTCTGAGAAAGTTTTAGGACTCAGCGTGCAAATTCCAGCCCCGAGGGCCTCCGAGTGCAGTGTGCACAGCAGTGTTGGGCGAGGGGCGCGGGGTCGCGGCCACTGCAGAGCGTCCCGTTCTCTCCAGAATAACTTAGTAGTGCGCAGCATGGTGGGAGGTGGTGGGGAAACCCAGGGTTCCCTGCCGTCGTGTTCACGTTGATGGCAGGAGCAGTCATTAACGAAATAAACCACGAAATAATGAGGAAGGTGACTGTGACCAGTGCTACAAGAAGAGAAGTGGATTTGAATAGGAGGAGATCTGGGAAGCTTCCTTCCTTTCTTCTTTTCTTTGTTTTGGGGAATCAAACTCGTGACCTCACGCTTGCCAGGCAGGCACTGTGCCACTGAGCTGTCACCCCAGCCTTGGGAAGCTTTCTTTGAAAACTCATTACCAGGGATTCATAACCAAAGGTAAAAGTAAGTGCTAATTAGGGAAAGCCCGGGCCTCGCAAAAACCCTATGAGACACATAGGGTTGCTTCTGTTTTAGAGTTGAAGATACCGAGACCTCAGCAAGGTTACTGCGAGTTACGTGGTAACCCAGAATCCAGACTGAGGTAAGCACAGGGTCTGTTGTGCACCCCATGGACTACTTGGTGGGTCTGGGGAGGGGAGGTGTTAGGGCACAAGGGCACTAAGAAATGCTCTCCCCGAAGTTGGAAGCCTGCAGCGCTCAGGCAGGTTCCTGAGTCCAGAGAAGAGAAGGTAGAACAGAGGGCCTGGTGGAGACACGGTAGTTCCAGCTTGTTTCATGGAGGAATATGGACAGTGATGTTCCAGATCTTCCGATTGTTTAATAATTTGAAAATACACTTATCTTTCTTCCCCACTGGAAAGTTAGCTTAATGGGAGTAAGAAAAAAAAAAAAAAAATGTGTGCCCAGAACTTAGAGCAGTGCTTCTGGCATAATAGACAGTCAACCAACCTCATTTATGCAGAGTCGGAGCCTTCCCTTCTTGGCTTGTGACAGGTTTTGAGGCTTTTTAAAATGTGTGTTTTCCTACTTTTTTCCACCATCCTCACTACTGGGTTCTTATTTGCTTCTTACAAACTGCTGCATAAAGGAACTTCCTAAGGAAGTGTTAGGTGTGTCTTCCCGCCCGCTTCATGTTGTACTTCCTAGTCATCCTGAAGTGCCTGCTGTCTGTCACATCTTGGCTCCCTTTATGTATCTATCCTTTTTTATGTTTAAACGTTGCTTTTTGGTTTTCATTCTGACCTAAAACATTTATGTATTATTTTTACAGTACCAGGGATTGAACTCAGGACCTTGTGATTGCCAGGCAGGCCTGTATGCCACTGAGCTATCTCCTTGGCCCTTGACCTAAAATTTTAGTGACTTGATATTGGACCCATCCCCCCAACCAGGCGTTCTGCTGTTAATCTGAGCCCCAGCTTCTTGGAGCAGGATCATAAGATTTTCAGGGATTGTTGTCAGTTTTGGTGGCGTCTAAGTAACATATACTGATTTCTATATATATTAGTGGGAAAATTTTCTTTTGGTACCAGGGATTGAACTCATGACCTTGCATTTGCCAGGCAGGTGCATATGCCACTGAGCTACCTCCCCAGCCCTTAGTGGGACACTTCAAACATTAAAAAATACAGTTAACTCCTGTTCCTGACCTTCAGCGTAAAGGTCAGGAATTAGTGACTTGAATTAGTGACTTAAAGGAATTAGTGACTTGTGGCCAGTCTTGTCTTCCCTGTAACCCTCCCCATACTCCTGGCCACAGATTCTTTTGGAGCAAATCCTGAGCATCATATTTAGCTGTCAGAATGCATTAAGCATAGCTTCAGTGTCGTCATCAATCCCCCTCAGTGCTTCAGTAATTCTTTAATTAGAAAAGAGCTTATTTGGTTGAGGGATGGCATGCAAGGCAAAGGTCAGGGGTGCAGGGCGGGCAAAGAGACCCACCCAGTCCTCTGTGACAGGGAATCTGTACAGATCAATAAGCGCAGCAGGTCAGGATATTATCCCCGGAGATGATTCAAACCCAGAGGCGCCATCTTCCTAGGGTCCCCAGAAGAGCATGCATTGTTTTGGTTAAACATCTGTTAGCACAGCTGTCCTTTGTCCTTTTACAGGGAGCCCTAGAGCAACATGGCCTTGACGTTCCTCTGTCCATGGTGCTGACACAATCCACCTCTGGCGACCAAATCCAACGACTAACCTGGTCTGGGGATTTGTTGTAGGATTATCATAAAAGTGAACATATGCTATGTGTTAAATATTTGCACCAAGTGCTATCTATACCTGTGCTACATTAAACAAAAACCCCAAAACTTAAGTGGAGCATTTTTCTAATACCAGTTACTTCTTAAGCTTTGAAAGTCCCGTTAATTTCTTGAAGAACTGCAAAATGGAAGTGCACAGATTGTGTATGTGTGAAGCAGTATCTACTTTACATATAGTTTCTTCACCAAGCTATAAATCAGTGCAATGATTTTTCATTTCTCATATTAAAAGTCACAGGCTCACTTATAATAGGTTGCCATCAGAATGCATGTTAAAAATCCCAGTTCTCTTGGCCCCACAGAGTGATGCAATAATGGAGAATACTCAGCTCTGTTCTGTGTGTGTGTGTGTGTTTGTGTGTGTGTTGCTGTGGATCAAACCCAAGACCTCATGCACGCTAGGTCACCAGTGCACTGCCAAATTACACCTTTAGCTCTCACGTGTTTATTAATATGAATATATAGCACTGTACTCAACTTTTTGTTGCTCATTTCTTCAGAAAGTACTGTGCTAGATATCAGTGGTTTAAATAGACACATGACTTAATGTTTTTATTTATTTAAATATTAGCAATATTAACAGTACAATGGCGAAAGTTCACCAGCATTCTCGTACATTAGAGTGCAGGTGGTAGAGGTGTGCATGTAGGTCTGTGACAACACAGTGTGACAGTCCCTCTAGCTATCAGAAGTAGTTCTTTAGAGGGAACCTTGGAGGATACTTAGTGGAAGGGAAAAGAGAAAAATGTTCCAAATGCGTGGTGTAAGTGATACTTCTGTGTAGTGGTCTGAGGTTGAGTGCATTGAGAACTTAGCCTGAGGGAAGGACGTGGTGGACAGTGAAGCTGTGCGCACAGATTAGAGGGAGCACGGGCTTCCTGCACGGGTTGGACGTACGCTGAAGGCGATGAAAGCATGTTCATTGCCACAGGAGGACAAGGGCCATCTGTCTCTGGGAAAAAAGTTCTTCCCGTGTGAACTCTCAGGGTAGAGTCATTATGGAAATACTGTGCTGAGAGGGCTTTTGAAGTAGATGAGATTTGAGTAAGATAATTGCTGGGGCCCATTGACTTATTCACCCACCCATCACATTCATCTAAAGAAGCTGATTCTACTTCCGGTCCGTTACGGAGTGCTTACTCTTGTCTGTACAGCACTTATCTTTTATGGAGACTGGAGAAAGACACATAGGAGAAGCAAATGTACGGGTGAGCATGAGAAGTTCAGTTGTGGTAAATGCTGAGAAGCAATCAGGGTGATGACACACGTCGTAAGTGGACAGTGGTTACCTTAGAAAGTTCGATGAGCAAGGTTTTCTAAGGTTTGATTTTTGAGCTGAAGTCTGAGGCTGTTAAGGAGCCACATGTCTGGAGAGTTGGTGGAAGAACATTCCTGGAAGGGAAAATAATAGGCGGAAGACTGTGACCTATCCTGCGATTTGAAGAGAGTTCACCAGGGCTGGAGCAGAATGAACAGGAGGAGAAACAGGTCTGCAGTACATGCCATGGCTGGGTGATGGCTGGACCAGGTGGACACAAGCCTCAGGCAGGGGCTGGTAGCGGAGTCTACAAAGGGGGACATAAAGATTATAAGCCGGTGAGTGAAGTAATCTGGTTTGTACCTTAACAGAATTGCTGTGGATAATGTTGAGATTGGATTGGAGGGGTACGGGAGTAAAGGAAGAGTAACTCGTTACAGGCCTGTGCATTTGGTTCTGGGAAGAGATGATGATGGTGTGGACATGGCTGTATCAGTAGAGGTGGAGAGAAGTGAATGTGTCTTGTGTGTTTTAGATGTAGAGTTGGGACTTGTGTCAGCTTGGAGATGGAGCATAAGAGACACAGAGACATAGAGGATGTTTTTGGTTTAAGCAACTGGGTTGATTTGGGTTGATGGTTATAGAAATGCAGATAGGAGACAAAAGCCTAATGTCCCAAGACAGCAGGGCGCAGTAGACAGAACCCAAGGAGAGCTGCTGTCTCTTACTCGTTAATCCCGGAACGCTGGCATTCAAGGCTGCAGATAACAGCTTCTCCTGCGGGTTCCCTGTTCTTTGATCCCTTGCTTGGGATGTTATCAGCTAGCATTTGTGTGGACCTAGTGTTAGGCAAATGGTGGAAATCAATAGAGAGAGTAGTTTGTGTTCACATTCCTTAGCCTGCCTTTATCCCTTAATAAATGTGAGATGCTTCTGAGGCTCTGGGCTCACTTGGAGAGAGACTCATCTCAGTGAGACCTCTGAAGCTATATTCATTGGGTCTTCTCGTCATTTCTTTTGGTACTGACTTATAACGTGCAACAGACAGTACTGTGAGGAGAATCATAAGGGCCTATTCATGGGGTTGGGATGGATGGGTGGGGGGGAAATAATTTTGTTTTTGGTGCAGTGATTTTGAGATCTTTATTAGTTGTATGAGTGTCAAGTAGACAATTAGGTATACCCCAACGGAGAGATCAAGGATGAAGGTAGAAATCTGGAGGTCATCAGTGTATATTTAAAGCCATTAAACTTGATGAAAACATATAGGCAGAGGGGGCTGGCCAGATAGCTCAGTGGACTAAAGTGCATGCTTAGGCATGCTGTGCTGGCTCCGCCCCTAGGACATACTGGGACATTGACCGAGAAGGGCGAGGTGGCATGTGCATGTAATCCCAGTGCTTGGGAGGCTGCAAACAGGAGGATCACTATGCATCTGATCTGTGTAGTGAGACCCTGTAGACCCTGTACTAAATACATTAAACAATATATATATTGTATATATATTGTATATATATATATGTATATGCATAGAATTAGTGCCAAGCCCTGTATTGTGGAGTACCCCATCAACTAGCAGACAGTAGAGGAGCATGATTGTAGTTACGTTGTGTCCCCACAAAATTAACATATCAAAATCAAGCTGGTGTGCATCAGACTGTGAATTTGCAGGCCCACTGCAATGTAACTGGTTAAAAATGGAGTCCTACTGGAATAGGATGGAACTTAATCTGCTATGACTGGTGTCTATGAAAAGGGAAACTGGACAGAGGCACTCAGGGAAGGATGACCCCTCCCCAGGGGCCCAGCGGGACCACAGCCCTTCTGTCGCTTTCATCTTGGACCTTGGTGTTGTGCAATGTGAAGTGCTCGCTTTCCGTGGACGTTGTTCAGTCACTTTTGACTGACAACCCTAGCAAACTGACGTTAGACACTAGAAGACGAAAAGACGCCAGAGAAGTTCTTTAAAAAACCCAGCTCACTAGAGTGAGCGGCGTGGCAGTCGGGAAGTACTGTGAGAAAGGAGTAGCTTCTGTAGGTGGCCATGAGATTAACCAGGAGGCTCTGGAAAGGACCACTAGTTCAGAGTTGATGGTCTGTTTGGAGACCCTCCCCTCCCCCACCCTAGTATCTGCAGTGGGCATCTTGTACTCACCCACTGGCCATCCTTGCGATTGCGGTCACTCTATCTCGTTGTTAGAGGGCACTGGCCGGCTGCTGGTAGCGGGAGCTGATAGCTTGTCTTTTGTTACGGTGGCCGCTCACTCTGGGGATTGCAAGGTGTTTATGTCTTGTGCTTTCTTTCTTTGTGTCCATCACCACTGCTTCGTCCTCTGCGTCATCAGAGTCGCAGTGGATGAACCCATGAATTCAGTTTCTCTGGACTTTATTCTCCAGTTACCGTATTCCCCGTATGTGTTACCCGTGGCTTCCTGTTCCAAGTAGACTACGCCGGGGGCTGAGCACATTCAGCGCCCTCCTAATCAGATGTATAGTTCATTTTCTTCTGCTCAGAAGGGATGGTCTATTGCTGTGTAGTGCTTAATTTTCACCTGTGCTGTGTATTATTTGACAAGGTTTTGGATCACAACTTGGAATTTTGACTGGGAGCGGTACAGGGAGGCTCGCGTATATATACTGACGTGTCGGTCTTGTGCTCTGATATATTACTTTTCTGCAGATTAACATTGATTCCAACGTGTGTGTGTTGGGTCGCCAGAGGCTCATAAGAATTCACTGGCGTACCTCGTTGGACATTTCTTTTACACAGTCCTTGTTTAAATCTGTATCACTAGTGGTAACTCCTAATAGATATGTCGTCTCTGTCTCTGTCTCTGTCTCTGTCTCTGTCTCTCTCTCTCTCTCTCTCTCTCTCCTTTTTTTTTTTTTTTTGGTGGAACTGGGGATTGAACTCAGGCCCTTGCACTTCCAGGGAAGTGCTTATTCTACTGAGCCATCTCCCAAGCCCCACCCTCTGTCTCTTGATTAAACAAGTAATTTGTTATTTTCTCTCTATATATATTATGATTGGTATTACAAATAAATATAGGGTCTTTGTTCTCAATGAGTTTATGATCTATTTGAGGAAAGATGCATATTAATACATAATTTAAGAAAGTTTATATTTTATTGACTAGGGATATTTAAGTTGCAAGTGCAGAAACCTAGCTTATATTATCAAATTACTTAAAAATAATGGCTGTGTCATCTTGTTTTGAAGTTCTGTATTGTTTTAAAATAAAAAATAATGTCTGATCTATTCTAGTATCTAGAACAGTGCGTGGCATGGAGTAGGTGCTTCAGCAGTTATTTGCTGAATGAACAGATGACGGACATTTATTGTCTCATATAACTGCAATGTGTAGGGACAGCTCAGGCTCAGGCATGGTGTCTCTAGCAGTCCAGATGCTATCCTCGGGCATGTAATTCTCACCTTTCCCTTTGCTTTTTGCTTGTGACTCAGTCCTATGTTTACCATGTTCTCCCCGTGTGGGTCTTTTGAAAGAGAGTCTAGTCTCTTAACCACTGTAGTTTCAGCAGAAGTCCTGGGACTGACACTCGTAGGGGTGACTTGGGTCATGGGGCCATTCCCAAAGCACTGTGACCAGAGAGTTGGAATACCGGATTCGTTGGACCTGAGTCACATGTCCTCCCTGGATCTGATGTGTGGCCAACTTCTGAGCCATGTGGAGTATAAGTGTGGAAGGAATTTTAAAAACCAGGCAGGTGTTTTTACCAAAAGAATAGATGGGGATGCTCCATAGCTAAGACTGAGGGTGTTTGCTATCCCACAAGGCCCTTGTCTAAGAGATGTCATAGCATGGTAAGTGTGTCATGATTATATCAGTTGATGAGAAACATTGGAGTGTTTGGGAATGACCAAAGGGAACCTGATGGAGGACATTAACCTTTGGTTAACCTTGAGGAATGAGCACGAGTAAAGAAAAGGAATACTAGAGGTGGCTGGGACTAGAATGCCTTCTGTGGACCAAGGTGACTGGAAGGGATAGCTGATGAAGGTAGAGAGGTTGGATGTGCCAGCCTTGATCTCTATCCTTCTGTCCTTTCCTACCAAATGTTCCAGTCTTCTGTACTGACTCCTTTTATACCTAGGAATTGTTGCATTTTTTTGGACCATCAAACCTCCAAGATACATATATATAGTCTCGCTACACAGTTCATACTCATAATGATCCTCCTGTTTCAGCCTCCACCCTACACCCTGAGACTTACCCAGACTCCAGAGAGTACTGGAGCATTGGAATTATAGGCATGTGCCACCATTTCTTTTTTTAGGACTGGCATAGTGTGCCCCAGGATCTGGGGCTGGCACAGCACGCAGTACCGGGGATCGAACCCATGTCCTTGCACTTGCCAGGCAGGTGCTCAGACCGCTGAGCTGTCTCCTGAGCCCCCTTCATGGTTAATATTGACTAACTCCTAGGGCAATCCTGGTGTGGTGTTGTACTGAAAACCCCTTGGCCAAGCACGTATGGGTTCGTCTGTGACTCATTATTTCACTGTTGGCCCAGGACTAATGTGAACACATAGGAAGGATAAGAAGCTTCTCAGCTGAGCAGACTTCTGTTTTTCTTTTTGCGGAGTACATGGGTTTATTTGAAGAGCTGAGTATCAATCCTAGGATTCAGCTCTTTATGGTGAATCTCTACTTTGATAAACACTGTCAGTGGGCCGGGTGGCCCTTCACACTGCCTGGTTTGTGTGGGCGTCGGGTCCAGCTCTGTTCTGATGTATGTGGCTGATTATGTGACTGTCTCTGGAGGCTGGGTAAGTCTCAGGGAGTAGGTACTTACCTAAATGGGGCGTTCTAAGAATGGGCTAGGGGGTTATTTCCTGAGTGAGGTATGATTGCCAGTTTTCTGTGGCTGCTGAGAACGTAGAGGTAGTACTGGAGCTGCTGAAGGTCTACCACGAAGATAGCAGGTTCCTGAGAATGGGGCCCATTCCTGAGAGAACATGAGGAAAAAGCAGGATGGAACTCCAGCCCCCTGAAATGACTGAGCCGCTAGCCCTGTGTGCACCCCAAGCCAGAGCCTGGTCTCTTTTTTTCTGCTAGACAACTAAATTCCCCTGCTTCGAGTCACCTTTAATTTCCGCCACTTAAAACCCATACACCACATACGCATTTTGTATGTTATCTCTGCCTGCTTTGAAACTGTCACCTTGTTTGACAGATGAGGAGGTGGAGGCACAGATAATTTGCATGGACTTCCAAGGTCACCTATGAATTAGGCTGGAATTGGGCATCAGGTTAGTCTGAAATCTGAAGAAGGTAATTAAGAGAAACCTTTACAATTATTTGGAGGTGTGGTTTCTCCAGGGAGCGCACTGCCTGCGAGTCAGTCTCCTTGGTGGATTCTGCGCTTGGGCTGCTTGCTTCCAGAGCTGACTTAGTAGCTTGCCGTTCATAGGCTGAACTTGCAGTTTACGTTCTCTTATAATTTTGTTTCTCCTGCCATCTTGCTAATGCGGCTTTGTGAGCAAACATTGCCTGCAATTTAGCTCTGCCGCACTAATGAAGCACACACATGATTCCTCGCCACAGTCCGCGGCACTGATTAATTACACGGGTACAGTCGAGTGTTTACAGGAAGCTGGCAGGTGGCAATTACCGTTTTGGAAATTAGCAGGGAAACACAACTGGAGCCGGCATTTCAGGATGGAGCTGTGGCAAGAACCCGCGAAGTGACAAGTCCCCTCGGAGCTGGAAGTGAGTGGGCTGGGAGAGGGGCCGCTGAGCCAACGGCGGTTGCTGGGGCCGCCAGGTGTGGGCGCAGACTATTTGACACCTCTTTTTTTCTTCCAAATACTCAAGAAACATTGTTTTCATAAAACTGTGAAATAGTTACCCAACAGCCTATTTTACAGCAACCTTTATAAAATACTTGGGCCTCAGTCTGGACACAGGCACAGAACCTGCGCCATTGTACTGGTTGGTATAATGTTGAACTATCCCTCCACTGGAGGGAAAACGAGTCCATCTTGAGCCCAGGACTAGGGCTTCACTGCTACCTTTCCTGGAAAACTCCCTCATGCTTCAGGATCCAGTGATCAAAATGCTAAAGCCTCAAGTAATTTTATGAGAACATGTTCAACACCATTCGAGAGATGCAAGTTAAAGCAGCACTGAGATTCCATCTCACCCCAGAAAGAAAGGCTATCATCAGTTAATCAACCAATAACAAATGCTGGAGGGGCTGTGGGGAAAAAAGAACCCTTCTCCATTGCTGGTGGGAGTGTAGACTGGTGCAACCACTGTGGAAAACAGTACGGAGATTCCTCAAAACATTGGGGTTGGAGGTCCAGCTTGACCCAGCTATTCCCTTCTGTGTTTTCCTGGAAGAATTAAAAAAACATCACAACGATGTATATGTACCCATGTTTATAGCAGCAGAATGTGTAGTAGATAAATCTTGGAAGCAACCCAAATGCCCATCAATCAAGAAATGGATAAAAAAGATGTGGTCTTTTTATACAATGGAGTACTACTCATCCATAAAGAAGGATAAACTTGAAACTCTTGTAGGTAAATGGGCGAAACTGGAGACCATGCTCATAAGTGAAATAAATCAGACTCACGTGTGTAAACGTTGCATTGTCTCCCTGGCATGAAAAGCCGAAAGGGCCCAATATGTACAGTAGATGCTGTGAAATGGGAAGAAATTATTCAAAAGAAGACTAGGATGGGGTGAAGGGGAAAGGAAGGAAGGGAGAAGGTAAAAAACAAAATGTAAGACAGTTGTGGTACTAGTTTCTCTTAATTCATTGAAGAGAAAGGTTTGTGCTCATATCATTTGGAGAAATTTTCACGCCTATATCCTGTACTCTCGTTAGCTACTTTAAAGATAACAATACTCAATGTATTAACTATTGTTATTCTCCTATTATTTTGTTATGAAATTTTGTTTTACCCCTTTTCCATAAAATAAAAAACAAAACACCCCCGATGTTAAAGCCTCAATCCTGATCCAGCACTAGGGCCAGGCTCCACTGGGATTGGGCTTTCCTTGTTCCACTTGTGAGTACTGGGAGTCTTGGCTTTAGGACCACCGGCGTCCACAGCAGAAAGCAGGAGCATGTGGGGGGCATCCTAGGAGGAGCCAGAGGAGCAAACAGCGCCCAGTTCTCGGTCCTGGCTGCACCTTGGAACCATGACTGGGGGCTTTTAACGAAGTCTGTACACTTGGGAAGCACCCATGTAGGTTTGGGATGAGGCCCAGCCATTTGAATCTGTCTGCCCGGGCTGGGGAGATAGCTTGGCGGTCTAAGCACCTGCCCAGCAAGTGCAAGGGCACGAAGCCCAGGCATGCTGCACCCAGCCCTGAAACCGGGCGTAGTGGCGTGCGCCTCTAATCCCAGTGCTGGGGAGGCTGAGACAGGAGGATCACTGGGAGTCTGGCTGTACTAAATAAATACATAAAACATTTTAAAATAAAGTGTATCCTTCATTCTTCCTCTCTCTCTCTCTCTCTCTCTCTCTCTCTCTCTCTCTCTCTCTCTCTCTCCATGGATGATTTTAATATGCGATTGAAGACCCACTAAAGTATTTGAAGCTTCATCTTTCCATGTAATGAGGGGCAGTGCCCACACCATGGCATTTAATAAAATAATATTCGTAAGGATTTAAGCATAGAACATGGGGCATGACTTCGTGAAATGAGTTTTATTTTCTTTTAATTACATGAGTGACAAGTAAATTCATCCTAGGGATCAACAATTCAAATATATAGAAATGGAGTAAGAAGCGATGAAAGCTGTCCTTCCTCCCCCCGCCCCCCGCATGCACAGAGGGGAACCCCGCTAGGTTCCTGTGAATCCTTCCAGAGACTTACCTTTACCTTCATTTACAAAAATGTGCATATTTTCTGTGTGTAAGGTAAGCAGGATCACATATACTGTGTAGTGGCCTCCTCCTCTTTACCAGACACTAAGCCTCTATCTCACGGCGCTCTAAACATCAGTAAATACTTCATTATTTAGACTGCATCTATTGTATGAACAATGGGTACATCATCACCGATTTAACTGCTGCCTATATTAATGGGCATATTGGGAGCTTTCAGATTCGCATTTTCCAGTCAAATCCGCAGTGAACGCTTCTTTGTGTCTGTCTTTGTGCCCACGAATGAGCTGCTTCTTATGGGCTCTTCTTAGCATTGCTGTGTCTGGGTCGCATGTTAAATTCTGTCTAACTGCCCTCCAAAACATCTGTGGTAGTTTACATCTTTAACACTGATAAAGGGAAGTGCTTGTTTTCCACTTCTTTTATTTTCCATATTTTGGGGGGATGTATTTTTTGGTTTTGGTATGTTCTATAGATCATAGCTGGGTAGCAGGGTTAAACACAAACCGACAGTGAATCTGTTGTCTTCATGTTCCTGATGACCAACAATACTGAGCACCTTGTCATATGCTTATTGGCCAGTGAAGTTGCAGGAGTTGTATCCCTTATTGTAGTGTAGGGTTGGGTTCTTTTTACGTTTTGGTTTGTGACCCACTTCAAATTAATTTTCATGTATGGAGAGGTAGAGGTGGGGCTTCTTTTATATTTTCCCCAATATGGACATTGAGTAGCTTCCCCATTGTGTTTATTCTTTGGGCATTGCATTGGCTTGGGACCTTTGTTGAAAATAGGTACATTGATATGTGTGCAGAACTGAATCCTATATGCTGTTCTGTTCCATTGATCTATTTGTCTGTCCTTACTTTGAGCCTTTGTTATTTAACTGGAGATTATTGATGTACTTTGCTGGCTCTTTCTGAATACCCTAGTTACTTTAAGTGAGCCCAGACTTTTTGAGTAGCAGCTGGGTATGGGAGAAGCCAACAGGAAGGCAAGCTGTCTGACAGTGAGGGAGCCAGTTCCCCAAGCCATCCGAAGAGCACACCCCTGATTTCCCAGGTGCTGTTGTGTCCATCCGCTGATCCGTGGCCACCAGGTGAAAGAAGAGGACGATGTGAATTTACTCACCACTTTTTTCCTACATCATGGCCATAGTAGTGAAAGATAGCCTAGGACGGCAACAGCCAAGAAAGTCCAGGAAAGATAGAATGTTAATCTTAAACGCTGACTTTTAATGAGAGACAAGCAGCTGCTGTTGCATTTGAGGATGAGTATCATATTAATTATAGAAGGTCAGAAGACAGCCAGCCAGGGGAACAACCATGTCCCACTGCAGCCCAAGCAGTCCCTATTTCAGACCCTTACTGGCGGGGCAACCAGATGGGAGACTTCAGTATGAGACGTCTTCAGACACGTAATCTTGAAGGTCTAAGAAGGGTGAGAAATAAACCCCTCAATTATTTTAAGTAGTCACCTATTCAGCAAGAGAAGAATGAGCACCCCTCTGCCTTCTTAGATCGTTTACAAGAGGCACTGATGAGACACACTTCCCTAGCTCCTGATTCAATAGAAGGACAGAGTATTCTTAAAGATAAGCCTATTACCCAGTCAACCTTAGATATTAGAAAAAAGCTATAAAAGGTGGCTTCTGCTCTAGATAGCTTACCTGATACTTTAGAGAAAATTGCCTCTTCATTATTTCATAATTGGGATGAGGAAGAAGCTAAGGGGAGAAGAACCAAAAGACCAAGGAAAGTGGCTGCCTTTGTTTGGGCCTTAAAATGAATTGACCCTAAGTTTGCCTTTGGGGGCTCCAAGAAGAGTTTGATGATTACTGACCTCACCTGCTACTGATGCTATCTCAAGGGGGCCTGCCCTAAGAAGTGCCCTGTACTGTGCCCTAACTGCAAAGGTACCCCACGGATGTCGCACTGCCCTCTGAGGCCAAGGCTCCAGGGATCAGACCCATCTCGCCAGTTGGTCCAGCAGGAATGAAGGGCTCCTGGGAACTCTGTCCTCTCCCTGTGGCCAGATTGTTGTCTCTACCTGTCATCTCCAGGGAAGATTTCTCAGTAATCATGGCTACAGAGGGAAAGAAAGCCAGCCTGTTGCTGGGCAATGGTGCTCATCTCTTTGTCCTTCTTTCTAATCCTGACCTTCCTTTTGGTTATCATAACTCTATAAAGTCACCAGGTGAAAGATGACACACTAAAGCTATACCTAAAATAACTTTCTCTCACCCATTCCTTTTAGTTATGCCCAAAAGGCCAGCTGCTATCCTGGGAGAGAGATTTTATCCTGCCTAAATACTATACTGTATACCAGATTGCTAACTTATCAAATGATGTCTAGACTGGTTTTACAAATACAGTATGCGTGGTTGCCTGTATGCAATAATTTGAGTTTTGTTGGTCAAAAGTGTATTGTTGTAATCCATTTCTCATCAATCATTAAAATTTTGGAGATAGTTATAATATAACTGGAAGGACTTAAAAAAATTTATCAGACTCCATCAGTGGAGGGGTCTGAGGGCTGATGGGTTACAGTTGCTATTCCAGTCCCTTCAGAACAGTTTCTAGACTCACTGGCAGCTTGATGTCACTCATGTGCCAAAAAGTAAAGGCGTTCAATACTTATTAGTTGAGTAGATACCTCCAAACTGGGTTGAAACCTTGTTGGACAGAAATGGAGCAAGAGGCGGTAAAAGTTTGTCTCAGAAATCATCCCAGACACGGACTTCTAAGAGCACACAGAGTGGTAATGGGCCTTCTTTTAAAGCGACAGTCACCCAAGGTGTCTCTCCGGCACCGGGCATCCTTTGACACCTCCGTTGTGCATGGAGGCCACGATCATCAGGAAAGGTAGAAAAGAACGAGAACCTCGAGAGACCCAAAATGATGCATATGTTTGTGAAACCCTTCATAAAACGCCTCAGTAGACCCACCTACAGTGGCCTCGCTGCCTTTAGCTCCTATTCAAGTCCTAGGCCTCCATGCACATGAGATGCTTTGTGGATGCCCTTGTCTTACAGTTTTCTCTTCAGTAGAGAAACAGACGCCTTACTGAAGGATGTCCCCTCACTGGCTTCATGCCGGCAGGCTGAGCAACAGCTAGCGGAAGCTTAGCCTCCAGAGAAGGGAGATCCCTTATTTCACCCTGGAGACTTAATACTGGGAGTCTCTTCCCTCCTCACCCCTCCCTGGGGCCAACATGGGAAGGACCTCACACCATTATCTGATAAGTCAACTTCATCAGCCATCAAGGTAGCTGTGGACTCCTGCGTACACCACATGCGACTCAAGTCCTGGGAACCAGAGACTGTTACATCACGTGAGCAGCCATCTTTGGAACGCTCCTATGAAACAGTAGAAGATTTAAGGTTCTTGCTTAAGAATAAAAGCCTTCAGATAAGTACACTGAGATGCTACTCTCAGCCCTTTTACTAATCACTTTACCACTTGAGGGAGAATACAGTTCCTTTCTAAGGTAGACACAGAACATGCAGAGCCGTTGCAACAAACATCTTGCTGGATAGGTGGCCTGCTCCCCTTGCTCAGTTTGTCTGGACTTCCTCCGTGGGTCTCCCCACTCCAAGGAGATGATCGGAATAAGCTATAAGACTATATGGATGAGTTACAAAAGAGTTCCCTGGTTCAAAGTGTAGCCCACCATTATGACGTAGCTGAGTGGCCTATAAACTACTCTTAATGATCCTGGACATAATAGAATTTTTTTAACAGTGCCACTGGAGCCTCTAAAGGCTCTAATAGAACCTTTATTAAAGTAAGGATCTTATCTATAAGGACCAACAAGCATACACATCAGGATGGCTGTTTTCAGATATGGGATGATTATCCTTACCCCCACTATAGGACCTCTTAGTAGGAAGGCCCCCTTTATGTTGGACACAGGACATAGTTGCCTGACTCTAGTAAATGACCGGTAGAGTTAGTACCCCAGACAATGTGTACACACAGTAACACTGCAGGCTGAAGCCTGGTTTGCAGCAAACTGGTTTAATCACCCAGGAAGTAGGTGGAAGCCCCCGGTGCACCCATTGGTCCTGTGGAACCAATCTGTGGCCCTGGCTACCCCTGCATGGATAGAAATGCATGCTGGAATTTGTGGTTACAAGGCAGAAGTGTCAAAGTATTGACAAACTGCAAACTTGCTCCCAGAGGACTGATAGTTTAGAAGTGTTTCACCGGTATGGTCTGTGGCTTCTTATTCTTTCCCTAGAGTTTGAGATGTCATACAACACATGGAGGCCTTAACTAACTATACTCAGTGGGCCTTGAACAGCACCAGGGCTGGTCTCTTTCTCCTGAAAGAAAAAATGAAATTAATGAGGCAAGCTGTTCTTCCAAACTGGATGGCGTTTGACATCCTAAGAGTAGCCCAAGGGGCTACTTCTGCAATTATAAAACCTGAATGTTGTGTGTACATTCCCAATCCTTCTGCTGATGTCTCAATAGCTGTTCAAGATACTAGGTGACAGATTAGTGACATGTCAGCTTCTGAAATTCCCTGGACCTTCTCATTCTCTTCAAGGAAAGCTATCACTGACTCGTTCTGGTGGAAAGCTTTGTTGGCTATGTTCATGATTATCCTGTTGATTTTATCATTTGGTCCATGTATACTTTATTGTTCCTGTGGCCTTGTCTCCTCTGGACTTAGGGCTGCATGTCTACCAAAGACAGAAACACCTGGTGCCTATGAAGGGCTTTTAGTTAGACCCTCTGCAGCATATCCCTGACTGTTGATTGTAAGTACAACCCTCTTCAGCTGGAAGTAGCCAGATCAATCTTTGACCCTTGCCCCCTCATAGCAGTTAGAGGTACTTCTTGAAGGGAGTATAATAGCTAGCTAAGTTAGAAATACTGGAGGCAGTCACGTAGGGTGGGGCCTTCAAGAGGTCAGTGCAGAATTCAGCTGGTAGGGGCTGGGGAGATGGCTCAGTAGGATAAGCGCTTGACTAGCAAACGCAAGGATCTGAGTTCAATCCCCGGTTCCGCAAAAAAAAAAGAAAGAAAAAAAGAAAAAGAACTGTTCAACTATATAGTTCCCCTAAGGATGACAGCAATGATTGATATTCTAGGCTTGCATCAATCACCTTGAGTGAAGGACAGAACCTCTTTAGCCCACCCCTTCTAGGAAAGCCCTTGTCTGCCTGTGTGTGCTTGCTATGTGGCATGTTTCCTATTTGATCCTGTTTAATCTATACTACCCAAGTGACTACTTGTATACTTGTTGTTGACTATAGTTTTGTCCCACCTCACACCCACCCTGTGATTTGCCATCGGATCCATGTTACCTAAGTAACAAATCTTATTGATGGGCTGTAGCTCTGACCCACCTTAAGCCCACCTCACCTCGTGGCTTTGCTTAAGACTCTGGAGAGGTAGGGTTGGTGGGCAACCTACTTTCTGGACCTCTTTCTGTCCCTCTCAGTAAATTTCTTAATAAATTCTTCCTACTTCATAAAAGAAAAACAATTTTCAGAGCTCCCACTTTCAGCCCAGTGCCTCAAATTTAAATCCCAAGTCTATTGCTCAATCTCGTACTATGTCCACTGTTCAAAAACCTCCCAAGCTCCTCTCTGGACCTTCTGCTAGGGCGCACCCGTTGAGATTGCCCCGCCCCCTGCCTTGGCTTCAACCGCGTGCTCCCTTTATGTGCGTTGCTAAGTATCAAGCCTTGCCCTGTAGTCTGCTATTGTTTCCGTGAGCCGTGACCACAGCAGGGCTGGCATAAGCAACTGACGTTTATTTTCTTACAGTTCTGGAGGCTAGCAGCCCAAGATCAAGATGTGTTGGTATGTAACACGGCGTAAGCACAAGGTCTTTCTCAGTGACCTTTAGCGGCTCTCTGCTCTCTGTGTCTGGGTCTTGAATGCCTACCAGAGGCTCACTGGCTAAAGGCCTGGTTGCCAGCCTGCAGTGCTGCTGGCGGGAGGTGGAATCTTTAGGGGGTGGGGCCCAGGGGCAGCAGGTAGGGCCACCTGGGGGCTTGCCCTTGAATCCCGGGCCCTACCCCTCATGGTGTAGGCAGACTCATGAAGCACTTCCTGGATGCTGTTCTCCTTCAGGGCTGAAAGCAGTGGAGCCAAGTGGCTATCCGCTGAAGCCTCTTAAACAGCCAAAATAATCTTTCCTACTTTTGAGATTATTCAGGTATTTTGTCACAGCAGTGGAACCCTCCCCCCATCTCTGTGTCCAGATTTCCTTTTGCTAGAAGGGCACCAATTACAGTGGATTGTGGCCGACACCAGTGACCCTATTTTACCTTAACTACCACTTTAACAATGTTCTCTCCAAATGCAGTCACGTGCTGAGGTCCTGGAGGTTAGGATAGGGGACACAGTTCAGCCCCAAATGTCTTCTAGCTGTGGGGTTGGAAATGTCCTGACCCCATTGTTCACAGCTGGATCCTCCGATGCACCCAGCTGAGCTGTGGCTGTGACTTCGCCCTGCTCTGTCCCCCTGTGGTTCCAGAATGTGCGGCCCTCTTCTTCTCTCGCTCCTGGAGTCTCTTCCCGCCAAGGGCCCGCCTGAGCACACTTCTCTTCATAACTATTACTGTGCACAGTCCCGACAGCCAGACCTTTTACCAAATCTTTTACGGATCTAATTTCAATATGGCTCTCCATGTCGACCTACTTCCCAATCAGCTTCGCTCCTAAGGGTTTCGTGGGGATTTTTACCATCCTATTGTCTGTTTTGTGCCTTTCTCACTTTTGTCCTTTGGCCCCTTTCCTCATGTCCCTGAACGTTGCTGCATTGATGGACTTTCTTGGGTTTATTTTTTTCCATATTGGGTTTTGGAAGTTATAAATTGTATCCTGTCCTTCAGCAGCTGTGCTAATATTTTAATGCATTAAAAACATTACTAAATTAGACCACAAATATGGAAAAAACCCAACTAAGCAAAATAGAAAGGGACAACATGAAAAAAAAAATCTTCCCTCCCTTCACTCCACTTACATTTTAACCATTTCCATTTTTTTTAATGATTTCCATTTCCATTTTTAATGATTCTGGTTATTATTTCCGATGCTTACTTATCCTACAGTTTTTCATTTATCATATATAGATTATGTTTACTGAGGGTCTATTTGGAAGTTAATGAACGATCTTACTTAAAATCCCACTGCCCCAGTTTAGCTGCCTGTTCTGTTATTTGTAGTTCTTCAAGCAGTTAATCCTACATATTAAATATGACCCCCCGCCCCTTTCTTGGGACGTCACCTCACTTTGTAGTGCAGGCTGGCCTTGAGCTCAGCGGCCCTGCCTCAGCCTCCCAGTGCTGGGCTCTCAGGTGTGCCCTACCACCGTGCCCAGCTCTGAACAGACTCTTCACAGGTTTTATTTCATTAGCTTTAGACGGTGTCTCGTGACACTTTCAAGCACGGGAAGTGGCGGCCGCGTTTGCCTTCCCGCTTCCTGCCTTCGAGCGAGGTTTAGAGGATGTCCGTGTTGTCAGCGCCTTCACCAGACTGAAAATGAGTAACCGCCACGCGCAGCATTATGACAAGTAACATGAAGAGCACCCTCCGTGCCGTCAAGTAGTACGTTGGCTATGTAGAAAAGAAAATGCCACCTAGGTTGCTAAAGCTGACGCGCCAAGTTCAGTGTTTCAGAGCATCAAAGTTAAATGGAGTTTTTAAAAAAATCCATCAGTTTAGGTCACACCACACTTCATTTAGCCTTACTTTCTTATAAAGTGAGGTTGCCTCCCTCCCTCTTCCTGCCTCCCTCCCTCCCTCTCTCCTTTTCTCTTTCCTCCCCCTCTCTCCCCCTCCCTCTCTCCCTCTCCCTTCCTCTTTCCCTCCCCATCTCCCTTCCCCTCCTTCCCTCCCCCTCTATCCCTCC
>NW_004524577.1:3944242-3947074 GCF_000260255.1 Octodon degus
CTCTCCCTCCCTCCCTCTTCCTGCCTCCCTCCCTCCCTTTCTCCTTTTCTCTTTCCCTCCCCCTCTCTCCCTCCCCTTCTCTCCCTCTCCCCCCTCCCTCTCTCCCTCTCCCTTCTTTCCCTCCCCATCTCCCTTCCCCTCCTTCCCTCCCCCTCTATCCCTCCATCCCCCTCTCCCTCCCTCCTACCCTCCCTCCTTCCCCTTCCTTTCTTCCTCCTTCTTTCTCTCCCTCTGTCTCTTTCTCCTTCCCTCCCTTACTTTTCTCCTCTCTTCCTCTCTCCTCTCTCATACCCCATTACATATTGCCTTTCTTCCTTTTTCCCTAATTAAGCCTAGAAGTATGTCTCCATAATTTATTTAAGACTAATCACATTTATTTTTCTTTATTTTTTGATTAACATGTGTTAATTATACCTAACGGGGTTCACTGTGATGTGTCAACACCTGCATCCGGTGTGCCTTGGTAATTAGCGATTTGTCCTCATTATTTCTTTACGTTTGGGGCTTGGGAGCTCACCTCTCCTAGAAAATACGTAAGCGTTCTCAATAAAACTATGGAAAAAAAAGAAAAAAGAAAACACGTAAGCGGCTCTCATGGACTGCCGTTGTCTTACTGCGCGCACGGGGAGACACCAGAACTCATCGCGTTCACTTAATTGCGCTCATTCAGATGTTACCCAGGAGCCTCATGCGCCTCTGGAAGGGCTTCTGGAAGACGGCTGCACTGCGGGGCTCGCGGCTGGTTTGCCCTTAGGAGCTGGGGTCTGGGTCACTGCGGATGCGGCCTGGGCAGGGTTGGGCCTCTGACTGGCTGCCGGGCCCCGAGCGCCTCCTCGGCCACCCCCTCTGCCAGACCGTCCTGCCTGGGAGCCGTCTGCCTCGAACCTATCCCCCGAGTTGTGGGTAGGGGGGTTCTGTCCCAAGGGCACACAAGCCTCTTCTCCCGCTTCTCACTTCTGGTGACCGCTGTCTATACTTAGGCCACGTTATCTTTGAGCTTCCACAGAGCGTAGGGAGCATGTGGCATTTGTCTTTCTGTGTGTGGCTTATTTCTCTTAATATAGCGCACACTGGGTTCATGTCACAAATGACCGGGATTTCTCATGTGCGGGCTGAACAGCATTCCACTGAGCGCATGCCCCACATTTTCTTTGTCCACTCGCTGATGAACACGTAGATTAATTCCACATCTTAGCTGTTCAGTATTGCTAGGGGAAATTTGAGCATCCCAATTGGTTTTTGTGGGGTACTGGGGATTGAACTCGGGACCTTGCTCTTGCCATCCCAGTGACTAACTGTTCTTTTCTGAATGGAATCTTTGTGTTGAAAGCCATCTGGCCACATGCTTAGATCCTAAGCTCCTTGCTTCCTGGACCTGCAGTGCGGCTTCCTGGTCTCCTTGCCTTCCAGTCCTAGGGTACCTCCATTGTGTCTTAGGTCTACTGTTTTCCTGGGTTTTCTTTTGATTCTTTTTTTTAAAAGATTGGTAGAATGTAAAGTCACATTTCTAAATCTTTGAAGAGAAATTTTATTACGTTGTATATATAGTGTGGCTCTTTCTAGATTTATGTGTTGTATATTGTGGAAAATCTGCCCTCATTACGTTTTGTGTTTTTCTATTCCCTGCGTTGCCCTTTTCCTTCCTCTGGAGCTATTTATTAACGGGCGAATGGCGGCCCTTCTTTTTCTCTAATTTTTGGTCTGCAAACTTAATGCTCCAGAAAAGAAGCTTAATGCTATAATTACCCTATAATATAGGCAGGTGACTCACCCACATGGCTGACACTGACAAGGATCTGCAAGCTGCGGTGCAGGGTTTCAGGGTAAATCCTGAGGGGTTTTGACTGACCTTGTCAGATACAGAAGCTACATGTCTTGTTATATAGGTCTTGCTTTATCTTGGTCTTAACCATCCAGCAGAAAAGTATAAAAATGAGGTATGAAAAGTAAAGCCATATTAATATGCTGAGCTGTAAAAGGCTCAAGTCAACAACTTCTGATGTGGCCAGTCCTACGGACAACCCACTACTATTATGGACTGCTGGACTATATTGGGTTATTTTGCTGACTTCACGCACCTACAATATTTAAGTGGCAATGGAATACCCATCTCTGACAAAACTAAACAAAAAAAGGGGACACAAATGAAGGACCATTTTGTATCTGTATATACAAAATAGTTAGGATAGATGTACAGCTACTTTCTCTTAATTCATTGAGAAGCAAGATTTGTACTAAGAGTGTTTGGACAGGATATCATGTCTGCATCTTGTACTACGAATAACCACTATGAAGACAACAATAGGCAATGTATTAATTAATGAAACTGTCTTAATTGGTTTGAAACTGTCTCATTGCTTTTTGTCTTCAAATAAAATTAATAAAAAAGAAAAAAACCCCAAATAATATGTTTTTTTAAAATTTAAGAAGAAATCTTTTATTTATTCATTTATTTATTCAGTACAAGGTCTTGCTATACAGCTCGGACTCGTAGTGATCCTCTTGTCTCAGCATCCCTGGTGCTGAAATTACAGGCCTGCACCAACATAACCTGTTTCAGTGGCCAGCGTGGAGTGCCCAGGGTTCATGGGACCGGCACAGCATGAGGTACCAGCGCTTGAACTCAGGTCCTTGCACTTGCCAGGCAGGCGCTTAGACCACTGAGCTATCTCCTCAGCCCTAAATTTTAAAAGTTATGTTTTGAACATTAGTTTATGCATATTTATGAATGTACAGAATGTCTAAATGTAAGAATTAGATAATTTTTGAAATTTTCTTTTGCTTCCTCATCTATTTCCTCTGTCCCTCCCTCTGTCCATCTGTCTCTCCCCC
>NW_004524577.1:3947174-3952263 GCF_000260255.1 Octodon degus
CTCCCTCCCTCCCTTCCTCCTTCCCTCCCTCCTTCCCTCCCTCCCTCCCTTCCTTCTTTCTATCCATCCATTCTATCTTACTTTCCAGGGATGGACATTGCACCTAGAGTCTGGGCTTGAAGGTGCCACCCTCCTGCCTCAGCATCCTGGTGTGCTGGGATTAGTGGCATGTGTCACCACCTCAACTTCATTTCTCTGGGTGTTATTTTCTTCTTCATGAGCTTGGTGCTTTTCTTGCATGGTATTGATAGGTCTAGTTAGAAGCAGAAGTCTGAATCTTATGTCATTTTCCTGCAGACCTTTGTAGACCTTGTGTTTCTCTGTCCTCTGATATTCAGTGTTATTGAGAAATCTGGTGGTGTGATTATTTTTTCTCCATGAATGACCAGATCTACACTTTTCATTTCTTAGATCTTGCAGATTTTTCATTTTGTGAAATGAAACATAAGCACATCTTCAGAAGTCTCTCTCTCTCTCTCTCTCTCTCTCTCTCTCTCTCTCTCTCTCTCTTAAGGAAGGGTCTACAGGGTGTTCAGGGTCTCACTACTAGATTGGACTCATAGTGATCTGCCTGTTTACAGCCTCCCAAGAGCTGGATTACAGGTGTGTGCCACCATGCCCAGTCTCAATTGCTGTCTCAGTGCACCCTCGGGGTCAGGGCCAGCACAGCAGCCCTGGGGATCAAACTCTTGGCCCCCGTGCCTGCTTGCAGGTGCTTTAATCCATGGAGCTATCTGGCTGTCTCTCTCTCTCTCTCTCTCTCTCTCTCTCTCTCTCTCTCTCAGAAAAGAGAAAAGCAGAAAATTTGGAAAGGACTCACCTCAATTCATATTTTGGGACTTGCTAGGCAGGTAATGAACATTTGCAAAACATTTTGCAAGCTGAAAAGCCAATTAGAGATCCTAAGACGTGTACTGATATAAAAAATTCAAGGTTGATCAAGTTATTGAAAATAAAATCTGTGCTGGTTGTCTGAGAATGGGGTGTAAAGGCCAGCAGAAATGAAAGGAAAGACTAGGAGGGGAACGTGAAGACACATGGAGACAGTCTAGAATGATCTTGGATATACTTTAGTCAATGTTTCCACATTTCTGAGGCAAAACAGTTTTGAATTCAAATGCATTCAGAAGTTGCCCAGACAACCTCAGGGGCACAGCACCCAGAGAGTTGTTTCCATTGTGGGGAAAAAAAAATTCTGAAACAAATTTTCTGCATCCCAATAAGGAAATGTACTGTGAGTAATGACAGGCAAGTTTTTCATTGCTAGGAAAAAAATGTGAAAAAAGGAATTAGAGTAATTTCAGTGAAGTTAGACTGGAATTGCAGCTCTGTGGCTGAGCTCACAGCTTAAAGTGTAAGTGGATATATACGGAGGCAAATGTGAGGGTGTATCCGGACCTAAGCTTCTGGCTTGGCCGCGCCCATGCCTGCTTCTCTTTGGCTCTGTCTGCAAAGACCTTTGAGCACTGGGATTTTCGTAACAGTGACAGCTCCTGGTGCCTGGGTCTCGGGGTCTGTGTACTATCCTGCTGTAAAAGGCACAGGGCTTCTGGGAAGAAAGACCAAGAATAAGGGTGAGGAGGTACCTCAAGCCTGGAATATCTTGTTCTTGAAACAAAGGAAATGCTCAGATGGTGGGGACACACCACGGTGATCCAGGAGCCCTTGTATGTGTGTATGTATGTACGTATGTATTTGTGTATTTATGTATATATGTTATGTATATATGTATATAAGTATTGTTATGGTTTGTGTCTAGTTGTTCCCAAAGCCTCATGTAAGTTATGGGGCAGATGAGGCTAAAAGAGCAACAAGTGGCTTGAGGGGCGGGGCCAGAGGACCAGGGCGGGGCTAGAGAGGGCGGGGCCAGGGAACAAGGAGGGGCTTGAGGGGCGGGGCCAGAGGACCAGGGCGGGGCTAGAGAGGGCGGGGCCAGGGAACAAGGTGGGGCTTGAGGGGCGGGGCCAGAGGACCAGGGCGGGGCTAGAGAGGGAGGGGCCAGGGAACAAGGTGGGGCTTGAGGGGCATGGCCAGAGGACCGGGGCGGGCTTGAGGGGCGGGGTCAGGGAAGAAGGTGGGACTTGAGGGGCGTGGTCAGAGGACCAGGGCGGGGCCAGAGGGGCGGGGCCAGGAAACAAGGCGGGGCTTGAGGGGCGTGGCCAGAGGACCAGGGCGGGGCCAGAGAGGCATGAACCCTTAAACTGGCTCGCCCGTGCTTTCTCAGAGACGTGGAGAGGGTCATCCTGAACATGGCAGTGCCCCAGCCTCTCCTCCAGTGTCTTGAAACCTCCGGTAACTGTGAGCTGAATAAACCTCTCCTTCCCTCATTTTGAGTGTCAAGTATTTGTCCCAGCAAGGAGAGAAGAGTAACTAATATACATATGTGTGTATTTGGTAGAGGGTCTCACTATGCAGCTCAGACTCCTAGTGATCCTCCTGTTTTCAGCCTCCCCAGCACTGGGATTACAGGTGTGCGCCACCACACCTGGTCTCGGTGGCCGGCTCAGTGTGCCTGGGGGCGGAGCTAGTGCAGCATGTGGTGCCTGGAGCCGAATCATGTCCCTTTGCTTGCCTAAGCAGGTGCTCAGTCCACTTAGCTATCTCGCCGGCCTTCTCGGAGCCCTTTTTAAGGCTCCTTCCCACCAGCCAGATCTAGGGCAATTTGATCATCAAAATAAATAATGATAATATTAGATTATAATCTATAGAACAGGAATCCTTGAGCTCACACAGATTTAACTAAATAAATGGATAAATAAATAAATGGGGAGAAGGGAAACGTTTTGCTCACAGTAGAATTCCAATTAGTAAATGCAGAAGCCACGGAGGAATTAGAAAATCACCAGTTGGCGATCACCATAGTAACGATTGTTTCAGGCAAAAACAGTCGATGAATGATAAAGTCAGTAAGTAAATATGTGAGAAGAAACAAGAGCATTTACATAATCTCAGAGAACTTCCCAAGAGGAGATTTATTATTTACAAGAGGAAACACAGGAGCTCTGTAGTGGAGAACTTGTCAGACATTATTGTAACCTGATTGTCTTCCTGCCCGCCCAGGGGTGAAAGCCCCACCAGCACAGGATTTTATTTCTGTTTTATTCACTTTGGCAGCTTCACCATCTAGAATAATGCCAGGCACGGATAGGTGTTCAACAGATACTTGCAGAGCGAGGATTCCTAATCTTAACTTCATTAATTGTATTATTATACACTTTGTATCCTTATGGCTATTTAATTGATCTTCCACGCACTAAGAAAATTAAATGATTGTTTACATTCACTGTGTTTGTCTAATTCCCCAGGAGTTTCTTTTTTCTTTATTTTGCTGTAGCATTTTAACGGCATGATATTTGATATATATACGTTTAGTTTAGATTTTCATGGAGTTTATACCTTCATCATCATGATAAAAGCCTCTCTGCTTAGTTTACCCTTTCCTCTTCCTACTCCTCATTTCTGTCCTTTTTCCTTTCTTTTTCCTCCTCTGTCCCCCTCCTTTCTCTCCCTCCCTCCCTCTCTCCCACTCTCCCTGCATCCTTCCCTCCCTCCCTCCCTGCATCCTTCTCTCCCTTCTCTCCGTCTCCGTCTCTCTCCTCTCTCACACACACACCCTCCCTCCCGCTCTCCCACTCTCCCTTTCTCTCTCTTCCTCTTTTCCTTCCTCTCTCCTTACATCCTTCTTTCCTTCTGTCCCTCCCTTTCTCCCTCCCTCTCTCCCTTTTTCCATCCCTCTCTCCCTCCTCTCTGTCTCTGTCTCTCTGTCTCCCTCCCTCCCTCTTTCTCTTAAGTGCTGGGATTGAGCCCAGGGCTGCTACACATGCCAAGCACTTTCTTCTTCCTCTTCTCCTCCTTCCCCTCCTTCTCCTTCTCCTTCTCCTTCTCCTTCTCCTCCTCCTCCTTCCTCCTCTTCCTCTTCTTCTTCCTCCTTTTCCTCCTCTTCCTCTTCTTCTCCTCTTCTTTCTCCTCCTCCTCCTTCTTTTTTTGTGAAACCAGGGATTGAACTCAGGCCCTTGTGCTTGCCAGGCAAGCACCTATTCTACTGAGCTATCTCCCCAACCCCTGCACTTTCTTCTTTTAGTTCATCTAATCTCACAAATGCAGCTCACGCTCTGTTGTACACGTACACATATAATACACATACACACGTACATATATTTATATGTGGTTTTCACTTATCATTTGTTCTTTGGCTCCAGCTAACATGTTTTCCTAACGCAACAGAGATATTATTTGGGGATGTTTTTTCTTACCAAATGATTTTGTTTTTTCTCTCTTTTCAGGTGACCATTTCACCTCATGAAATGTCACTGTTACGGTTTGTGTCTAGTTGTCCCTGCAAAGCCTCATGCAGTCATGGGATGGACTGCTAGAGTTTGAGATTAATTTATGATCCACTGGGATTATGGGTGTGAGTGCTGCTGGGATTAGGGATTTGAGCCCTACACCCAGCCTGGGGCAGATAGGCTGCATGCAATGTAAGGCAGACTACTTGCTGTCTGTTGCCACTGTTGCCGCTGCTCTTCCCATTTGCCCTTGCTCTTTTCTGCTGCCATGAACTGCTGCCCTTTGCCGTGTGCCGCCCTGCCTTGCAGCCAGCCAAGTATGGACTGAGACCGCCAGTAACTGTGAGCTACGTAGACCTTCCCTTCCTTCACGTTGGGTGTCGGGTACTTGTCCCAGCAATGAGAGAAGAGTAACTGCGGCAGTCACCCCGTTTGGCAGGTAGAGCCAGTCGTCCATCTAATGTGGACATGCGCTAGTGCGTGGGCCAGAGAGAAGCTTGCCTTGCTTACCAGATGAGTTTTTACAATGATTTCTTTACTGGAGATGTTTCTCCACTTTGGACTCCCTGAGAGCAAAGGGTAGGAATGGCAGTGTGCAATTCGCCTTCTCATACGCCGGCACAGTTTTTTATTTATTTTTATTTTTTATTTATTTTTTAATTTTTATATTTTTCAACAAATAATACACTGCATATGTTCTTCTTAGTGGTTAATTGCTGTACAAGACGTGGACTTGTGATCCTATTTACAAACACCATTAGAACAAATCATTCTATTCATTAAGAGAATGCAACTATATATCT
>NW_004524577.1:3952578-3953637 GCF_000260255.1 Octodon degus
CAAGAGTTGTAGCTTTTTGGTCTGAGAAGGTCAGTGAAATGCCCTCAGGATTTGTCCTGAGATCCTATACCTCAGATTGTAGAACCTTTATCAGTACTGACACAGTTTTTAAAAAATGTCTTGGCTCTTTTTTCAGCCAGCTGGGAAGATGGCAGATATTCAGTCAGAGCGCACCTGCCAGAAGCAGCCGACTATCTTCCAAAACAAGAAGCGGGTCCTTCTGGGAGAAACCGGCAAGGAGAAGCCCCCTCGGACTATAAGAACACCAGTCTGGGCTTTAAGACCCCAGAGAGGCCATCAAGGGCACCGATACTGGTTAAGAAATGCCCCTCTCCTGGTAACATCTCCATCAGGGCGGATCCTGTCCAGGGTGATGACCAAGGTGAAGATGCAGAGGACCATGCCATCACCGAGACCATCTCCGCTACATCCACAAAGACAGTCGCTTTGAGAAGAGCCACAAGAACATGTCAGTGCACCCGTCCCCTGCTTCACGGATGTCCAGGTTGGTGACAGCGCCCCAGTGGGCGAGTGCAGGCCCCTGGGCAAGGCACAGCGCTTCAACATGCTTCAGGTCACCAAGGCCGCCGGCACCAAGAAGCAGTTCCTGAAGTTCTGACGTCACCTGGCCACCCTCCAAAGGGAGTAAAGTTGTTCTGACTCTTGAAAAAAAATGTTTTGTTTTTAGTGGACATATAATTGTACATATTCACGGGATACGGTGTGACATTGTGATACGCCTGTACGTTGTGTTATTGCCAAATCAAGGTATTAAATATGCCCATCATCTCAGACATTTATTGTTTCTTTCGGGTGAGAACATGCAGGATCCTCTCTTTTAGTAATTTGGAAATGTACAGCGTGGTACCGCCAACTCTGTGAGCTCCGTTGTGCCTTAGAACACAGGAGTGAATTTTACCTAAATGTAACTTTTGCCACTGCCAAGTCTGTCCCCACCAAGCCCGCGCTTTCAGCCTCTGGCAACCACTGTGCTCTGCTCTATTTTTTTTTTTTTTTTAATGTGTGTGTGTGTGTGTGTGTGTGTGGCCAGCTCAGCCC
>NW_004524577.1:3954917-3966885 GCF_000260255.1 Octodon degus
GCTGGGGGATTGAACCGCGGTCCCCGATGCTTTGCCAAGCTTGTTCTAAGTAGGTGCTTTAGACCACTGAGCCATCTCTCCAGCCCCTGATTTCAGGTCTTTATCGTGAATCATGCTGCACCGAGGGCAGGGGTCTCCTGGCCACGCTGGTTCCTCTCCTCTCGGGTAAGTACCCACGGGGGGATTTCTGGGTCATGTGGTACTCCTGTTGTTAATTTGTTTGAGGAGCCACCACTTGGTTTCTCACCCCGTCTATACTAATTTATATTAGATGCCTCACGTTTTCGCTGTGTGAGACCGTTACAGCAAGACTTGCTATTGCTTCGTGTGTCCTGCGGAAGAAAACATGCCGCCTCAAGCACTGCTGAATGGTGTAGATCCCGAGGAAGATTTTGCAGCCAAGTGTCACGGTTTGGGCAGCAAAAGCTTGATTGGCAGCCTACAGGGCTCCTGGGAGGCAGGGGGGACCCTGGAGAAGGTGTACAGGAGGACAAGGGCAGCTGCGGGCGCTCGGGTGTCCCTCTTCTTTCTCTCTTGGCTTCCCAGCTGCGGGGACAGAGCCTCCTCTGCTGCTCACTCCCGCGAGGATGTGCCACACTGCCACAGACCCGAAGCAGGGCCAAGCCGCGTGGGCTGAGAGCTCTGCGGCCCTGAGCCCAAACACAGCTTTCCTCCTTTTAGACTGATTGTCTCAGCTGTTGTGTCAAGAGCTTCACACGGCAGGCTGATGGGGCGCTCCACGTCGGAAGCAAGCGTGCCTGCGAGGCAGCGCCCTCACCAGCTTCGGGTGGCGCAGCGTCCAGCACCTCTTCCTCACAGTCCCCGACGATCCTGGTCTTCTCATTGGTCTGTCTCAGCTAGATTCTTCCGATTTTTATACCTAACGTTGAAAACCACTGACATTAATGCTGCCTTTCTTTTGCCAGAGCCACATCGAGGCCACAAAAAAGAAAACACACCAAGAAAACAAAAACTTACATTATTATTATTATTATTATTATTATTATTATTACTTGTATTTTTATTATTATTTATATTATGTGTATTTATTATTATTACTTGTATTATTATTATTACTAGTATTTTTGATACAGGTCTTGCTCTGGGGCCAGCATGGCATGCAGTACTGGGGGGTAAAACTCGGGACCTTGCGCTTGCCAGGTAGGCGCTTCTGCCACCCAGCTTTCTCCCCAGCTCATGTAGAAATACTTTAACACTAAATTTATTGAGACACCAGGAGATTAACACAAGTTGTCTTTGGCCTCTACGGTCACAAGAGGTGCCCACAGTGGTGGCCACGAGCTCCCGGGCATTTATCCACACGGCACTGCTGAAGTGTGTAGACTTACTGTCTGTGGACCCTTTCTAAAGGTAAAGATAGCTTGCTAAGACATCTAAGACAACTAAGATATCTTCCAGTTGCCATCTTCTGTAGGGCCAGGATTATAAATAAAGCTTTTTTTTTGGTGTGTGTGGGGAGGGGTCCACATTTGTCACCTTGTTAGTTTGGTGCAGTGTTTTGGGGACAGGTTATATCCCCTGGCCCATAGATTCTCACAAAACTCCCCTGGGGGATTACTAATCTCAAAAACACACAAAAACAAACGTGAAAACCAAAACCCAAAAAAATAGAAAAAACAAAGCCACGAAGCCTCAGTGTCCAGGGATTGGGCTTAAACCACCTCCCAGTCCGCAGGAGAGGCAGTGCTAGTGTCGGTGAAGTGAAGTGTTTTGAGTTCGGTTTCAGCACTTCCCTCTTGTGGGTGGGCACCCATTTTCAGGCTGCAAAAACCCACTGTGCTAAGGTGTCACCTCCTGTTATGTTTAGAATTGAGCCCAACTTCTGTAGCCATGTCTTGGTACTGGACTGCTTTGGGACTTGTTGCATTTGGCACTTCATGTTTTGATACAAAAAGTTGGTCCCAGTATTCATCCTTTTTGTACTCCATGTGCAAGCTAGAACATGTTGTCCATCGCCTTGTGACAGCTGCTGTCCCTCTTTCCTCGAGTCTGTCTTCCGGGGCTCACCTAGTCGCCCACATTTGCCCCTGCCTGTCTCCTCTGGCATCCACCAAGATGACCCACGGACCCTGGTTTCCAGTTTCCACTGCCATTCTTGGTTGAGTGCAGTGCCTTCGTGGCTCTACCAGTCCTTCCTCAACCCTCCCTTGTGGAGGGCCGCGTGGGCGGCTCGCCTGAAGGAGGAGCCGTTGTCACTGTCTTGGCTGAGCCTGATACTATTTCCACGTACTGACACACACAGAGCCAGCTAGGACCTTTCCTTATCCCTCTGTCTGGCATTAAGTAATGCATATGGGTCTAGCTGAGCTGTTGGTGGTCGTCTTTGAAGACAGCAGGCAGTGTTTCCCCAGAATCCTCACCTGCTGCTTCCTAGTGTGAGCCGGGTCAAGACAGAATGAAGAGCCAATACTCCATGCTGCTGGCTGGGCTGAAGCGAGGAGACAGAGGCCATGACTTCCTGGGGCTTGGAAGATTATGTATCAGAGCTCAAGCACTGACCCCAGAGCATTAGATGCCATCTCAGTTGTGTCATGCAAATTACTCTTTCTGCACAGCCTTCTCTCTGCATACTGCAGAGGTGATTTCAGGCCTCCCACCGAGCCCAGCTCCCGGCGCTCACCTACTGCCTGCCATTCTCACAGTCACTCATCCTCAAGCCACTCATTTCTTCATGAATGAATAAAACCAGGGTTCGGCCTTGCGTTGAGGCCTATGTTCTGGATAGCCATCATCATGACTGGACTTAGGACCCCTTGGCTCCCCACAACCACAAATGTGCCTTAATGTTTTATTCTTGCTGTGGGTTGCTCTGGGTATGGTAGATTGGGATTAATTTGATGGGATTCCAATAACTTATCCATGGGATTGAAAATACAAACTTCCCAGACTGAGATGAGGACTAGGAAGGGCTCTCTATACTCCCTGGCTGCTTCTTGGCTTACGGCAGAGGCAGAGAGGAGTGGGGAACTTTACATGGCCTCTTTAATCCTTGGGGGTTGAAGGCCCCTGGCTTTCCTGGTGTAGGCAGACCACCTACCTCTTCTCTTCTGTCGTGGCTGCCTGAGGCTGGTGATGATGGGGATGGCCAGAGGCCCAGGATATGTGGTTTATGGGGACTCTGGGTGCCATCCTAGAATCTGTCCTAACAATGGGCATACATTTTATCTACTTTTGTTTTCACAAAGTACTCTAGAAGTTCTGCCTTTCATCTCTTCTTGCAGTAGACAGTGGAAGTCCTCTTCCTTCATAAAAAAAAAAAAAAAAACCAAACCAAACAAAAACCCAATAAAACTTGCTTTCTCTCAGGCTCTGGAGAGCTGTATCCCCCTGCAGTCAGGAGAATACGATGCCTCTCCCTCTAGGTATATGGTCTGCAGCCTAAACCAGATGCTAAGATTTTTCAGTCTTGGCTATTCACATTCCAAGCCTAGACTCTTGAGATTCAGAAAACTTTTCCCTAAAATGATATCCTCTGTGAGTTTCAAAAGCATATTTTAAACTGAAAAGCTGAACATCGATGTTCTTCTCACATTTGTAGTTTAACAATTCAGCCCTGAGGGCACGGGGATAGAAAGTAGTCACTGTCCCCCAAAGAAAAAGATACAGGATCCGGAAGTACCAAGGAGAGAAGCGTGGATTAAAATGAGAAAAGGCTACCCAAGATGCACAGTTGGCGCCTGCCTGTGGTCTAAGACCGTGGCTTTCCTTCACTTCACCGATGCTTTCATATCCCACGCCAGAGACTCACTCGTGGGCTGTGGTGGAGACCAAGACAGGCAGAGGAGAAGGTAGGAAGGATTCCTGGTGGGACTGATGACAAGTTGTAGCTTTCCACCCAGATTTACCACTTCTCTGTGAGTTGGAGCAACTTGTTTACTGGGTCTGCATTTCCTTGCTCTCGGTTCGGAGGATGGAAGGTTTGACTCTCATCCTGGTACAGATTGCACTGGCCAGAGAGGCGAAGTACAAATTGTGTGGCTTCTCGTGGTCTCCATTTTCCAGTCCGCAAAGTGGGCAAAGTGTGGCCATGTGGCTCACCCAGCAGGTGTTTGTGGAGGATAAAACTAGCAGATATCTGAGAGTTTTAACATTTTAATATGATTTTTTTCCCAGAATGCCAACTGGTTGGAATCATACAGATTTCCAGGCAAAACTATGGAGACAGTAAAACACAAACAATGTGAAAACCAGTGTTGCCAGGGCTTGGAGGGGTGGGGCTGCAGGGGTAAACTTGTACAACTTAGAGGATTTGTAGGACAGTGAAGCTACTGTGTACGACACTGCCCTGGTGGCTATACAAGATTTTCCAGTTGTCCAAACCTAGAGCCTAAAACACCAAGAGTGAACCCACTGTAAACTGTGAACTCTGAGGATGACAGTCAGTCAACATGGGCCCATCGGTTGTAATAATTTTACCACTCTGGTGGGCTATGCTGGTCACGGGAGAGGCTCAAGTGTGGGGACAGAGGTACCTGGGAAAGCTGCCCCTGGCTCTCAGCTTTACATGAGCCTCAAACTGCCCTGGAAAGGATATTTAAAACAGGTTTTAAATGTTTTGTTTTATTATTATTATTATTATCTATTGATACAGGGTCTCACTACGCAGCTCAGACTTGTGATCCTCCTGTCTCAGCCTCCCAGTGCTGGGATTATAGACATGTGCCTTCAGGCCTGGTTTTGGTGGCTGGCACGGTGTACCTGTGGTTCTGGGCCGACATAGCATGCGGTACCTGGGATTGAACTTGGGTCCTTGTGCTTGCCAGGCAGGCACTTAGACCGCCAAGCTATATCCCCAGCCCTAAAACATGTTTGAAAACAGTAACAGGCAGAAATGGATATGCGAAGGCTTAGGGCATACTTTTCCCTTCCATCTTGTCCTTCCAGGGCTTTCTGGGGCAGTGAAGGGTACGGATAACGACTCCACTTAAGCGGTCACTCGGGCTTTCTCCCAAGACAGTGACCTGGCCAAATGGGAGGGTGCTAACCTGAGGGCGACCAGCAGAGGGCAGCCTGTGCCCACAAATGACGGACCTTCGCAGCTGCCCGCCGCTCCAAGGATGCCAGCGCAGCCCGCGACTGTGATGAAACCCGCGTGGCTCCCAGGATCACAGGAATCGGGCAGCGCGTCTCAGGATTGCCCTTTGTTTCTGATCCCTGGATTAATAGTGATGTAAAGATTATCGTTTTGAAAGATCTCAGGCCGTGCATACAGTTGGAGAAATTACAGCTGCCAAGCGCCTGTCGCAGACTCCTTGCGGGAACCACGACATCCTGCCCGGCTGGTCCTCTTTCACCTCTTCACGTACTAAGCTGCACACTGTCCCCAGCGCACCCTGGAGGCTTCGCCTTTGAGGTGCCCCCGCGCCCCTGCAAGACAGTTCCCTCCATGAGGCTCAGTCTCTCCTTCCTTCTAATCTTTTCTCCGAGGTCTGGCTCAGAGGGCTCCTGTCTGGCTTGGCCCATTCATCTTCCCCGCTTGTCTGCCTACCTTGGAACACAGCAGTACAGGTGTTACCCTTGTGCTCCAGCACCTGTAGCTTTTTTGCTCATTCTACTATACTTTGTAATTAAAAAGAAAGAAGCCGGGCTGGGGAGGTAGCTCAGCAGCGAAAGAGCCTGCCTGGCAAGCACAGGGTCCTGGTTTTAAGCCCTGGCACCAAAAATATAAGAAAAAAGTCTCTTATACTGCAGTGCAAACTTTAGGAAGACAGGCCCCTCCCCCTGTCTAGATCATCGTTGCCGGGAACAACCCCAGCAGTTAACAGTAGGGTCTTAATAACTAGTTGTCGGTGAAGCTTATCCACAGCTCTTCTTATCAGCCACAGTGACCCCTGCGAGAACGTGCTGGCTGGATGGGCATCTTTTGCTAGCTAGGATCTGGGGGGTGGCAGTTTGAGCTGGCTCAACTGTTTGACACTTCTGGTCTAGGCCAGCTTTGGCTGATGTCAGTAGGACTGTTCACACCTCTCTGTGTAGCTGCTCAGCTGGCTGGAGTACAGGGGCAACTCTCAATTCGCAAGCGCTATTGAAGCTGCTTTGGTACTGTGGCCACCACTCCACTGGCCAAACCAGTCTCGTGACGAACTCAGATTCGTGGAGGGAGGAGATGCCAAGTAAAATTGCAAAGGGGAGTGTGTACAAAGAGGAAAAGAATTTCAGTGCTTTTTTCTTTTGCAATATTCCATAGTAAATATGATGTAGTTATCATTTAGGAAGAGGATAAAATCCCATCAATAACATAGTAAGGGGGTACTATAGTCAGCTTTATATTTTTACAACAAACTATCTGGGGTAGATAACTTGTGGGGAAAAAGAAAAGGTTCATTTGGCTCACAGTTTTGGTGGATCAAAGCCCAAGACTGGGTGGCCCCCTTGGTTCACTGATGAGGGGATAGTGGTTGTGGTGTCCTTCGTGGCAGGAGCGTGTGCGGGGTGAAGCCTCACAATGCCAGGTAGAGTCAGGGAGGAAGGGTGGCCAGGCTTGGTCCTTTTATGACAAGAACTCAAAAGAGTTGCATGAGAAATTCCTCAATTCTTCAGCGTCCCAAGGACATCCCTTGAGGCCCCATCTCTTAGAGGTTCCACATCGCCTCCTAAGGACCTCCTATACTACCCCCCTGAAGATGGGGGCCCCAATACAAAGACTTCCAGGAGAAACCCAAGCCATTTCTCACCCATAATAGGCACTTATTTTCTTACTGTGTTACGAGCTATATATCACCAGTCCGATAGGTAGGAGGGGATATCTTATTTGCTTGCAGAACATAAAAGACATCCCCGTAGTTTGGTCGCTCCTAAAAGGTAGCGCCTGATCTCAGAAGGCAGGCTCTCAGTTGGCTTGTCGTGCCTCCTCACCGGGGGCGTTGTGTCCATGTCCTTGCTTGACTTGGGGCAGGGCTCTCTGTTGTTCCAGCTGATGAGACATTCACAGGTGTTGAATGAATGTCTTCCCATCTCCATGAAGTTTTTCCAGATGATACCCTGAAGAATGAGACATTCAGAGTGGGCCAGGCTCCCAGCAGAGGGTAGACCAGTTGTCCTAACAGTGAACAGACACCCAGACAAGTGTGCAGGTAGCCAGAATGAGCAGGGCTACCTGGCTGGCCCTCAGCCACCTCCACTGGTGCAGATCCTCCCATCTCACTTGTCTCACCAGAGAAGCTGGGAGGGCCCACAACTCTAGAGTACAGAGGAGCCTAGAGAGATTCCAGGTCTCCAGGCCCCAGGGAACTCTTACAGCTGTGCCTGGGCCTGAGTGGGTTTGGGTGCGGTGCTGGGGCCTCCTCTGCAAGGCTAGTGTTTGCTTTCTGGTCTCTTGTAGTTTCCCCAGCTGGCACAGTCTGATAAGAGCACCAGCTCCTTGGCTGGGTTAGGAAGATCTTCACAGTTGCCAACAAGCTGGCCCCGGCCAGATGCTGACATCTGATGGAGAGGGTCATGAATGGCGGAGAAGGAAGCTGGCTGCTCCTGCTCGGAGTCTGCCTAAAATGATGGGTGGGAGGCCTGGCGGGCTGGGAAGGATGGAGATGTTTGTGTTTCTTAAGTCAGGACATTTCTGCCCAGAGCACGGGGCTAGTGGAAACAGGGTCAGAACAAATCACTTTATATTTTCTCTTGCTTTTATTTATTTATTTTTCTTCTGATGAGGAATAACTCCTACTCTCAAGGCAAATGGTATCAAAGCTACATTTATTCTATGAAATATTTTCCTTTGAGTCTTAATCCTTTTCTGAAATATTGGCCTCTTAGAATCTGGTGAATGACTCGGACCCATTCTCTAGACAAGTGCTCTTAAATATAAAATTTTTCTAGTCGTGTGAGGGCTTTTGTAATTAGGGTTTTGCAACCTAGATTGATCTGAAGAGAGGGGAGGAGAAAGTGAAGGGGGGAAGAAAGAAGGGTGGGTAAAGAGTGCTATGGTTGGGGTATATTGAGGGTCACATGCTGAGGGCTTGGTGCCACTTGGAGCCTGTAAGAGGTGGGGCCGAGTGGAAAGAACAGTGGTTAGTCCACTGGGAACATTAGCCTTAGAAGGGGTTAAGGCTGATCTTTCAAAGTGTATCAGTCATTGGGACTTAGTACATTGTTCTTAAACAGCGAGTTTAGCTGTGCAGTCCCTTTCTGTCTTCTATGTACTGTGTGATTTGGCTTGATGCACCTCCCAAATAGTGAAGCCATCTGCCACGAGACCTACTTGATCTGAGGCTTCAGCCTCCTGCGCTGAGATAAACACATCTCTATTCTTTATAAGAACTCAGCCTTAGATATTTTGTCACAGTACCAGGAACTGGGCTGACAGAGAAGGGTAAAGAGGGGACAGTGACGAGGACTGAGTCAGGAAGAACATTTGGAAGCACGCATGTTGGAGTTGGAACAAAGATTCCTCTGGCTCCAAATATATTCTCTCTTCACTGCAGCAGCCGCAGAACATGTACTTACCTGGCAAATAATTTTGTGTTGTAGGCAAACTTGCCTGTTCCTTTCAAGTCTGTCTCTCATCTATTCATCATGGTGTGTCCATCAATCTGATTCATTCACTTTAACTCCTGGACAGTGTACTAGAGTGCGAATTGACCATACGTATGCACTTCCAGCTAATGGACATTTCAATGGTTTCTTTTTCTCTATTTGGATAGGAAACAACCTTGTCAATGTCTCCTTGTATCAAGTGAGATAAATTTCCCCATGCACTCTACTTAAAGATGGGTTGTAGTGTAGGGTGTGGCGACTCTTAATTTGTTCATTTTAGCCTAGCAAAAGAAACTCTAGGAAGCTCTGGATTAGCCTTTAATCCACCCTTGTTAAGATGTTGTAAACATAAATGAGAAGAGAAAAACAGAACTAATCACAAAGAAGGATCCCTTGACTTCTTGAGTCAACAACCATGGCATTTCATTATGGTTGCCATGGAAACCAAGAAGGTATTTAAGCAGAGATGAAACAAAGAAAGAATGAGGCCGGACATTTCTGATCTGTATCCCGGGAAGTGTCTGGTAGCTAGTCTTATTAATAAAACTCTGTTTTTTTCCTAATCTGATGTGGGAATAATCTCACAGTTTCAGTAAGGCATGAACATTTTTACCATTATCTACTCTGGGGTCATCACACCAATGCCCAACATGCAGGCCACATCCTTTCCAGTGATCTTCCTTCCTTCCTTCCTTCCTTCCTTCCTTCCTTCCTTCCTTCTTTCTTTCTTTTCTTTCTTTCTTTCTTTCTTTCTTTCTTTCTTTCTTTCTTTCTTTCTTTCTTTCTTTCTTTCTTTTTTTCTTTCTTTCTTTTTCTTTCTTTTTCTTTTTCTTTTTTTTTGTACCAGGGATCAAACTCTGGACATTGTGCTTGCCAGACAGGTGCTTAAGCCACTGAGCTATATCTCTGGCCCATGATTATTATTATTTTATTGCAAAACAAATATCAATGAGACAGTTTCAAAACTGATTAATAGGATAATTTCAATAATTAAGATGTTATACATTGTTATCTTCTTAGTGGTTATCCATAGTACAAGATGCAGAAAGAATATCCTGTCCAGACACTATTAGTACAAATCTTTCTTCTCATTGAATTAAGTGAAAGTAGCTGTATATTTATCCTGACTATTCTACATATACAGATACAAAATGGTCCTTCCTTTGTATACCCTTTTTATGTTTAGTTCTGTCAGAAATGGGTATTCCACTGGCATCTAAATACTATAGGTGTGCAAATTCAGCAAAACAATCCAACACAGTCCAGCAATCCACAATAGTAGTGGGTTATTCACAGAAGTTGTTGACTTGAGCTTTTCATAGCTCAGCATATTAATATGGCTTTACTTTATATACCTCTTTTTTATATTTTTCTGCTGGATGGTTAAGACCAAGATAAAGCAAGACCTATATAACAAGAAATGTAACTTTTGTAAGATCAGTCAAGTCCCCTAGGATTTATCCTGTAACCTTGTATTGCAGTTTGCAGATCCTTTGTCAGTGTCAGCCATGTGGATGAGTCAGTGCCATTGCTTGACCAATTTGCTCTCTGTGGAAGCTGAGAGAAAGGTTTCTCTCTAGGTGACTCTCCTTAGGTACACTCTACGTCATTGATCATGTTGCTCTGTGGCCCCATAATCTCCTTGATCAGAAAATTTGGGACACAACTGAGTTACATGATGTTACAGTACAAGGTCTTTACTGACCTTGAAAGGCTATGACCAAAATGTTGGCTGTCCTTGCAACCTTTCTATTTCTCTAATTTTTGGTCTGCAAACTTAGGTTTTTAAGCCTCCAGAAGAGAAACTTATTGTTACCCTACATCTTATGCAGTTGGGTTTAACTTCACTATCTGTCTGAGTATCAAACATCTTAGGCATAACATGGAACAGGTATTTTCCATCAAATATTGATATATTCAACATTAAGTCCCTACAGAATATGGAGATAAAAGTTAAAAAAATGAAAAATATTTAAATAATATGAATAAACAATTACATATTTTTACAGAGAAATTTAGAAATTTAACTATATACAGCATTGTAGCAGGACAGTCCTGTGATTTTTTTTTCTTTTTTGTGTGTCTTTTTTTCATTTATTACACATTTAAAAAAGCTTTTATTTGTGAGACAATATAGTAATAATTGGTATGTCATGACAAGAAGTACATATTTAGAAGACCAGAATGACAGGTATTCCAAGCGTGACCCTTCTATTACACATTGCTATCTTCAGTGCAGTTGCTTGGTTCAAAGGTATCAGCATGTATAGTTAGTCACATTGAGAATCCTACCAATTAACTGGTAGTTTCAAAAACCTGTTGATGTTTCTCAGGATCATTGCCTTGCCCATCTTGTGCATATAAATGTATGGCTTTGTCCTTGTCCTGTTTCCCAGCTTTTCTCTTTATCCTTTCCTCGTTGTCCAATCCTCAAATTCTCCCTTTCCTTTTAATTGTGTTATACCTTTCTATTTCTATTTCTTTTGAGTTCTTATACTAGGGAGACTATACAGTATTTATACATGTGGGTCTGGTTTATTTCACTTACAAGTATATCTTCAAGTGGCATCCACTTAAATATAAATGCTTCAAGTCTATCATTCTTTATAGCTGAGTAATACTCGATTGTGTGAAAATACCACATCTTTTTCAACCATTCCTCAGGTGATGGGCATCTTGGTTGTTTCCAAGATTTGGCTATCACAAATTGTGCTGCTATAAGCATAGGTACACATATATCACTATAATATGATGTTTTCAGATCCTCTGGGAAAATTCCCAGTAGGGGGATAGCTGGCTTGAATGGGATTTCCAGTCCTAGTTTCTTAAGGAGTCTCCACACTGATTTCCATAATGGTTGCACCATTCTACATTCCCACCAGCAGTGGAGAAGGGTTCCCTTTTCCTCATAGCATCTCCAACATTCATTGTTGGTTGATTTCTTTGTGATAGCCATTCTTTCTGGGGTGAGATGGTATCTCAGTGTTGCTTTAATTTGCATTTCATGCATGGCTAGTGATGTGGAGCATTTTTTCAAATATTAATTCACTTCTTTAATTTTGTCCTCTGAGAAGTGTGTGTTCATCTTGGATGCCCATTTCTGGATTGAGTCTTTAAATTTAAGGGCCTTAATGTTTTTTAAATACTTATAAATTCTAGAGAGCAGACCTTTATCTGAGTGCTTATTAGTTAAGATTTTTTCCAAATTTGTGGTTTGTCTTTTCACTTTGTTGGTAATTTCTTTTGATGTGCAAAAAATTCTCAATAAGAGTTGGTCCTAGGCGCTGGGGAGATGGCTCAGTAGAATAAGTGCTTCCCTGGCAAATGCAAAGGTCTGAGTTCAATCCCTGGTTCCACAAAAACAAAACAAAACAAAACAAAACAAAACAAAACTTTGAGGCTGGGGAAATGGCTCAGTAGAATAAATGCTTCCCTGGCAAGTGCAAGGGCCTGAGTTCAATCCCCAGTTCTGCAAAAA
>NW_004524577.1:3967580-3975511 GCF_000260255.1 Octodon degus
GGCATCTTTCTCATTGATGCCTATTAGTCTCACATTGTTCATCTTTGCTTTGTCTTGCAGGTGATGGATTATTTTTTCCTGCATCTTAGTTGTTTTTAAAAGATCCTTTCTTACTTTTTCACTAGCTGCACCAGCGTCTTCAAGATCTGAAACTCTGTCTTCACTTTCACTCAAATGGTTTTGCAGGCTTGTGATTGAGATTTTAAGTTCCTCTATATATCTCTTTGACTCTGCTTCATGCGATCTATTTCTTTCCTGTATTGCTCATTCAAGGAATCTGTCATTTTTCTAATCTCTTCTATTTTTTTATCAATGTCTTTTTTAGAGGCAGTTATTAATTCTTTTACTGCAGAGCTTTTTTCAGATTGAGTTTCCTCCCTATGTTTCTGTATTCTATTCTTTACTTCAGATGCTATGAATTCTGAGATTTCTTTTTTATTTCAGAAATTAATTCTGCTCTGAGTTCCTCTATACCTTTCTGCTGTTGTTTCTTTACTTCTGATGCTGTTAATTCATACATTGCAGCTGAGCTAGTGTTCTCTGCACTTGTTCTGGGTGGGCATTGGGTTTCCCCCATATGTTTCTGTATTTGATTCTTTACTTCAGATACTATGAATTCAGAGATTTCTTTTGTTATTTCAGGGATTAATTCTGCTCTGAGTTCTTCTATATCTTTCTGTTGTTGTTTCTTTACTTCTGACTCTGTTAATGCATTCATTTCAGCTGAATTCTGTCCTCTGCACTTGTTCTGGGTGGGCTCGAGGCCTGAGATGGCATTTTGCTCCTTGTCTTTGTCATTTTGTATAGCACTGACCTCTGACCTTTGGTTCAGAGCTTTGGTGCAGTTATAACCTTAGTGCCTACTGAAATTCAGATGCAGATCTATTAATTTTGAGTTTATCCAGTTATACCTGGCCTGGGTGTAGCTGTTGTGTTCATCTTCTTCCTGCTGCAGCCCTTGGAAGTGAGCCTGTTGTGCCCCTCTGGCATAACAGTTAACCTGTGGAGCCCCTCTGTTGTGCCCCTGGCCCAGGGAGCACAGGGGAGCGCAGACGCTTTCCCACATACTAGCCAGGTCTGGGCTTGGGCTGCATTTGGGGGTCCTGAGAGCTTCGCAGAAGTTCTCAATCACTCAGCGGGCTTGGGGGAGGGGGGCTCTGGAGGGTTGGAGGGGTCCCAAGGGTGCGGTAGAGGATCTCACCCATGCAGTGTGCCTGAGTTTTGGTCTGGAGAGGTCTCGCAGGTGTAGGGAAGCCAGAAGCTCTTCCCCACACTCGCTGGGCCTGGGCTGGGCTGGATCTGGGGCTCCCGAGATGATTATTACTTTTAACTTTTACATTTTACAAATCTGAGAGGTATAAAATGATGGCTGTATATTTCTCAAACGTGTGTTTTATTTTTATATTCTCACCTTTTTTTGGCGTATGTGTGCCTCTGATGTGCGTTGCCTGTTATATCCTTTGCTCTTTTTCCCCTTTCAGTGTCTGTTGTCTTCTCAGATTTTGTTTATGGATTCTTTTTCTTTAACAATAGTCCTACTTTTTCAGATTTTAATTAAGACATAGAAAGGTAACAAGTGGGGCTGGGGAGATGGCTCAGTAGAATAAGCGCTTCCCTGGCAAGTGCAAGGGTTTGAGTTCAATCCCCATTTCTGCAAAAAAGGGGGGGAAAAAAGAAAAGAAAAAAAAAAGAAAGGTAACAAGTATGGTAATTAAGATTACCTCTTTGAGTCTGATGCTCATTGGCTGTGTGAATTTGAATAATGGGGAGAATCAACTGCTTCTCAAAGTCAGATAGAGGCTTACATGTGGCAGTATCTATGGATGATCAATAAATAATGCTGCACTAAAGAGCCCAGTAAAATTGTCCAGATGCTTTCAGATATGGTAAATGGAGATCTGCTTGTAGTAGATCTCCATGTAGGTGTTCAACACTGTGGTACACAACCCTTCTGTCAGACGGTCCTGCTGTCTGTGAGGTTGCCCTCCTAGTGCACTTGACTTTGGAGGCCTACCGATTGCTCAGGGACTCTCCTTATGCCCTTCTCTTCTCCTCCCAGACAAGTGCCCTGGGTGTTATCAACCCCCTTCTCAGAGGAGTGGCTCTGGAATGCCGGACATGCCCCTACACCTTCCATCAATGCCTGCTAGTTAATAAAACTCATTGAAAATTAATGACAATGACAAAATAGTAATAACCATATTATTTAAAAATTTTATTTTAAGGAGAAAAAACAAAACCAAAGATACAAAAATTAAAAACAAGATGATAAGAGAGTAACAATGGTTAATACATTGCATATTGGTACTTTCTTTTTATATTTTAAAGAGAACAGAAAAATAATAGACAGACATTAGAGGTGATACATAATTTTAAAAAAGAAAAACCAAACCGAAAACCAAACCAAACAAGATGATAGCTAATCAACAGTGGTTGTTGCATTGCATGTTGTTGTTTCATGTAGTTGCTCAGATTAGCAGACATAAGCACATAAAATTGGTCAAAGTAAAAAATTTAAGCATTCACTGCTACCTGAAAAAAATGATAGAAATTAGTGGTATAATCATCTTAGCTATCCTGTATGTAAACATACATGATTTCTCCTCCTTCTTTTTTTCTCCTTTCTTTTTTCCTTTCTCTCATCCCAATTGTCTATTCCTTTTTTTTTTGAGTTTCCTTCCCTTTTGCTCTAACTGCTGCCCCTTTCAGATTTTATTTACTCTTTCAGGTACTTACACTAAGGAGACGATATGGAGTTTACACATGTGGGTCTGATTCACTTCACTTATGAGTATGGTCTCTAGTTGCAACCATTAACCTGTAAAAGTCTCAAGTTTCTCTTTTTTTAATAGCTGAGTAATACTCCATTGTATAAAAATGCCACATCTTCTTTATCCATTCTGCAGTTGATGGTCATTTGGGTTGTTTCCAAGATTTAGCTATGATACTGTGCTGCTATAAACATGGGTGCACATATATTGTTGTGGCATGATATTTTTAGTTTTTCTGGAGGAATACTCAAAAAAAGGAATAACTGGGATGAATGGGAATTCTAATCCGAGCTTTTTGAGGAATCTCCACACTGATTTCCAGAGAGACTGAACCAGTCTACACTTCCACAAACAGTAGAGAAGAATTCCTTTCTCTCTATAGCCTTTCCAGCATTAGTTTTTAGTTGATTTCTTCATAATTTCCCCTCTTTCTGGGTGAGATGGAATCTCTGTGTTGGTATTGTTTTTAATTTGCATTGCTCGAATGACCAGTGCTGTTGAACATTTTTTCATGCACTTATTTGCTATTTGTATTTCGTTCTCTGAGAAGTGTGTATTCCTATCAGATGCCCATTTTTGGATTGGTTCTTTGAATTTTTTGGGGGCCTGATTTTCTTCATTCTTTATATATTCTAGATAGAAGTAGTTTGTCTGAGTGACTGTTGATTGATTAAGATTTTTCCCACTTTTTTTTTTTCTCTCTTGGTGATTTCCTTTGAGGTGCAAAAACTTTTCAATGAGATAAAATCCCAGTGGATGATTTTTTGAAGTACTTCTCATGCAGTTTGTTTTTTGCTCATCAGTCTCTGCCAACTCCTTTGTCTTCAAAAAATCTACCTACTTTCTCTGCCAGTAGAGTTAGTGTTTCTGTTTCAAGATTTAGATCTTTAGGGGACAGAGAGATGGCTCAGTGGAATAATCACTTCCCTGGCAAGTGCAAGGGTTGCAAGGGTCTGAGTTCAATCCCCGGTTATGAAAAAAAAAAAAAAAAAGAAAGAATAAATCTTTGATCCATTTTTATTTTGATTTAGTACATTGTGAAACACATAGGTTGAGTTTTAGTCTTTGGCATGTGGAAAGCCAGTTTTTTGAGCACCATTTATTAAAGAGGCTATCTTCCTTCCAGTGTATATATTTGTCCACTTTGTCAAAGATGGAGCGGCTGAATACATTTGTAGTTGTGTCTGCATCTTATCTGTCCCATTGATCCTGAGGTTTTTTTTTGTTTTTTGTTTTTTTTTTTTTTTTTTTTTTTTTTTTCAGGCACCAAAATTTTTTTGCCAGAACCATGCTGATTTTATCACAGTAGCTTTGTAGTATAATTTGAAGTCAGGGATTGTGATGCCTCCTGCTTTGTCTTTGTTGGCTAGGATTGCCTTTGCTATTCTAAGTCTTTATTGGTTTCAAATGAGTTCTAGGAATATTTTCTCTTGATCCCTGGGTTATATTGATGGTATTTTAATAGAGATTGCATTAAGTATGTATAATAAGTTTGGGGATGTAGTCATTTTTATAATTGTGTTTTTTAAATCCATGAGCAAGTAGTATCTTTCCATTTTCTGAAAAGCTCTTCAATCTCTTTTTTCAGAGTACTGTAATTTCCATTGCATAGATCCTTTGCTTCCTTTATGACATTGATTCCTAGGTATTTCGTTTTTGGGGGATGCTATTGTAAAGGGTATTGTTTCTCTAATCTTTCCCTTAGTGCGTTTGTTGTTTGTGTATAGGAATGCTGTTGATATTTGGGTGTTGACTATGTATCCTGCCATGCCACTGAATTCGTTTATTAATTTTAGGAGTCTCTTAGTTGAATTTGTGGGCTTTTCATGTAGGGAATTGTGTCATCTGGGGCTGGGGAGATAGCTCAGTAGAACAAGTGCTTGCCTGGCAAGTGCAAGGTCCTGAGTTCAATCCCCAGTTCCACAAAAAAAGAAAAAAAAAAAAAAAAAAGAGAGAGAACTGTGCCATCTGCAAATAATGCTAAGTTAACAGCTTCCTTTCTAACTCTTTGAAAAATTATTTATTTATTTATTTGGTATGGGCTCTTACTATGCAGCTCAGACTCATAGTGATACTCCTGTCTCAGCCTTTCCAGCATTGGGATAACCGGCCTATACCACCATGCCCAATTTCAGTGGCTGACATGTGGTACCAGGTATTGAACTCTAGGCCTTGTGCTTGCCAGGCAGGTACTTAGACCTCCAAGCTATCTCCCCAGCCCTCCTTTCTAATTCTTGTTCCTTTTATTTCTTTCTCTTGTCTAGTTGCTCTAGCTAATGTTTCCAGAATTATATTGAATAGGAATTTTGACAATGGATATCCTTGTCTTGTTCCTGATTTTAAAGTGAAAGCTTTGAGTTTTTGTCCCTTTAGCATGAAGTTAGCTGTTGGTTTGTTACAGATGATAGCTTTTATCAAGTTGAGGTAAAGATCACTGATTCCAATTTTCTGTAAGCTTTTTGTCATCAATGAGTGTTGGACTTTGTCAAAAGCTTTTTCTGCTTCTATTGAGATAATCCTATGATTTTTGTCTTTGGCTCGGTTGATGTGGTTCATTATATCTATGGATTTGCATATATTAGACTCTCCCTGCATTCCTGGGATGAATTTCACTTGGTTATGATATATAATCTTCTTGATTTCCTGAATTTTGTTTGCGTGTATTTTATTGAGGATTTTTGCGTCTATGTTCATATGTTATCCTATAGTTGTCTTTTTTGACTGGGTCTTTCTCGGGTCTTAGTATCAGAGTGATACTTGCCTCCAGGAATGAGTTTAGGGGAATTGCTTTCATTTAAATTTCATCAAAGAGTTTGAGAAGAGTTGGCATTAGGTCCTCTCTAAATTTCTTGTAGGATTTAGCTGTGAATCCATCAAGACTTGGGATTTTCTTTGTTGATAGGTTTTTAATTACATTTTCAATTTCATTGACCGATATTGGGTTATTCAAAATTTGTATATATTCTTGATTCAACTTTGGTAGTTCATATGTATCTAGGAATCTGTTCATTTCTTCTGTATTTTCCATCCTGTGAGTGTAAAGATTTTGGAAGTAAGTATTGATCATCTACTGAACTTCTACAGGGTCTGTCATGATTTCACTATTTTCATTACCCATTGCATGAAGTTGAATTTTTTCTTTCCTTTTTTTAATGAGCTTGGCTAGGGGTTTATCAATTTTCTTTATTCTTTTAAATAACCAACTCTTTGACTCATTAATTATTTGTATTGTTTTCTTTGTCTCCATTGCATGCATTTCTTCTCTGATCTTTATAATTTCCTGCCTTCTTTGGGCTTTAGATTTGACTTACTCTTCTTTTTTTCTAGGAGTTTTTGGTACCACATAAGATTGTTTATTTGGGCTTGTTCTGTTTTCCCGATGTGAGCATTTATCACTATAAATTTCCCTGTTAAGGCAGCTTTCACTGCATCTCACAGGTTCCAGTAAGTTGTATCTGCATTTTTGTTTTGATTGTAAATATTGTTCTTTGTTTTTCTTTCCGACTGAGTTAAGGCTTTTTATTCTTTTAGTAATCTCTTCCAGGGTTCACTACTTCCATTGTAGGTGATGAAATAGGTAAAGCTCCACTTCCAATGTTGGCACTGCTATGAACATAGTCTCTTTCCCTTTTCTGCAACTCAGAATTAAAACTTTGATTTTTGTCCTATATTCCAGTCTCAGAAGTAGTTCCACTGCAGAAGTTATTTGAAGACAGTTTTATGCTTTTTGGCAGTGGTCTCTGACCAGGTTCTATCTTCTCCATGAACACTACCAATGGACTTAGTTTAGATATGTATTAAACTAAGAGACATTCTCTCAAATGAGTTTAAATGCACTTTATTTTTAGACAACCTACATGACATGTTTTTTCCCTAAAAAAGAATGCCTCCACTCCAAATAAATCACGGTCAAAATAAATGAAGCGTTCAAGATGACATCAGTCCCATTTATCTAAAATCCTGGTGTTGTGTAGCAAGGTTATCATCGAATCCATTAACATTTTTCCATTTCTAAACTATCCTTAAAGAAAATCATAAATGGGGTCACACCACCCTCACGGTAGTCCAGCAGAGCAACCACGCCATCTGGATTCATGTTTGCACCAATAAAGAACTGAGAGTTTTTGAAATTAGCAAGGATGGGCTTGATTTGCTCTGCAGCTCCCATCATAAACGGTTTTACTCTTTCTGGTCTTTGTTCTTCGTTTGCCTTTGATTGATTTCATGTAATCTTTGATGTACTTCTTGTAGGCCTCTTTTGTGAAGCTGATTTCCTGCAAGTGATGGTTCATTACAATATCTACACTGGTGACTCCTGTGCTTTTGGTGCCTGCACCTTCTGGGCCTTCAGCAGAGGCATTGCCACCAATGAGCGAGTAGTCAATGGTACCCTCTGTTCTACTGCCCATCTTGCCCTCCACCTCCAGGCATAGCCTGTCCACGATCTCCCGGATCTTGTAAGTGTTGGAGAACATCTCATCGTGGCTGATGAGGTCCCAGTAGATAATCATGATGGTGGCTGAGGGAGGTGGCGGCCGCACAAGCTTAGCAGGAGCTGGGAGCTCAGAGCGAGTGTGGTGCAGCCGGAGTGGTGCTTGGGGGAGGGGGAGAGTGGTGGAAAAGTGATTGTAAATACTGTTTAATTTCTTCTTTAATTTTACCCATGGCCCATTGTTTGTTCAGGAGGTTATTGTTTAGTTTCCATGTGTTACAGTGTTTTTGATGTTTGTTTTGTCAGTAATTTCCAATTTCATTGCACTATGGTCTGATACTACACATGGAATAGTTCTGATTCCTCTGTATTTACTTAAGCATATTCTATGTGCTAGCACATGATCTATTTTGGAGAATGTCCCTTGTGCAACTAAGAAGGATGTGTATTCTGACACTGTTGGGTGGAACACTCTGTAAATGTCTACAAGGTCTATGTCTGCATAAGTTTGATTTAGTTCTGTTATTTTTTTTACTCATTTTTTGCGTGGTTTATCTATCTCTTTGTGTCAATGGGAGGTTAAAATCTCCCAGTACAATGACGTTGCTAATTAAATTTTTCCTGCCTAGGGGCTGGTGAGATGGCTCAGTGGTCTAAAGCACCTACTTAGAACAAGCTTAGCAAAGAACAGAGACCGCGGTTCAATCCCCCAGCACCACATGCCAGCC
>NW_004524577.1:3975611-4002791 GCF_000260255.1 Octodon degus
AATTTTAATTGGTTAGGGCTGGTGAGATGGCTCAGTGGTCTAAAGCACCTACTTAGAACAAGCTAAGCTAAGCAAAACAGAGGGACTGCAGTTCAATCCCCCAGCACCACATGCCAGCCCGCCCCGCCCCCTGGTGGGCTGAGCTGGCCACACACACACACACACACACACACACACACACACACACACACACAAATAAATAAATAAATTAAAAAAATTTTTTTTCATGCCTGTTGAAATTTGACTTACGCAGTTGGGTGCTCTTGTGATGGGTGCATAAAGATTTATAATTATCTCTTCATTTTGCAATTTCCCCCTAAGAAATACATAGTGAACATCTTTATTTCTTTTCTTTTAATCACCCTTGGTTTGAATTTGACATTGTCAGCAACCATAATAGGTACGCCTGCTTTTTCTTGGGTTCCTGTCAAATCGAGTATTTGTTTTCCATCCTTTGATGTTCAGTCTATTAACTTCTTTTTATATGCAGCATATTGTTGGATTTTGCTTCTTGAACCACTCTACCAGTCTGCTTCTTTTGATTGGCAAATTGAGGCCATTTATGTTGGTGGTTATATAACTGGTATGTATTGGCTTTGTTATGTTGTTTCCCTACTGTAGGATTCCTCTTTTCTCTTTTGGTTAATTGCTTGCTTTGGTTGTTGGTTCTCTTCTTCTTCTTCTTTTTAAAAAAATATATATTTAGTACAGGGTCTACAGGGTCTGACTACACTGATTAGACCCATAGTGATCCTCCTCTTTTCAGCCTCCCAAGCACTGGGATTACAAGGTGCATGCCATCACACCCATTCTCAGTCACCATCTTAGTGTGCCCCGAGGCCAGTTGAGGCCAGTATGGCAAGCTGGGGATCGAACCCCAGTCCCTATGTCTGCCTAAGCAGGTGTTTTAATCTGCTGAGCTATATGGATGGCCCTCCTTTTGTTGTTCTTGAAGTTGTGGTTGTCTTTTTCTCTTTCTAAAATATCTGTCAGTACTCTTTATGGGTTAGTTTGATTGTTATGAATTTCTTCAGTTGTTCTTTGTTGTGGGAGTATCTTATCTCTCCATTAAATTTGATAGATAGTTTTTCAGGGCACATCAATCTGTGTTGGAAGTTGTTTTTTTTCAGGAGCTGAAATATCTCACTTGAAGCTCTTATTGATTTGATGGGCTGTGTTGAGAAATGTACCATGATCCTGATGGGCTTTCCATTATAGGTGACCTATTTTTTCTTTATAATAGCATTTAATAGTCTGTTCTTTTGCTCAATTTCTGGGATATTGGTTATTATGTGTCTGGGTGAGGATTGATCTTGATTATGGCTAGCTGGAGTTTTATATGCCTCACTTAACTATATGTCAGATTCTTCTCCCATCTTGGAAAATTTTCTGCTGTTACAGTCTGCAAATAGTCTTTTTATGTCCTTTGTGTTAACTCCAGCTGTTTCATTGATATGTATTAGTCTTATACTATTTTTCTTTGCATCATCTTTTAGCTGTTGTTTTGTTATTTCCTGGTTCCTTGTTAGTTTTAAGAGATCTTTACTTTTGTGTTCACCAGCTGCAACACTATCTTCAAGGTCTGAAATTCTATCCTCTGTTTCAGTCAATAGTTTTGCAAGCTTTCAATGGAATTCTTAGTTTCCTGGATATCTGTTTGAATCTGTTCCATGCATTTTAGTTCTTTCCTGTATTGTTCATACAGTGTTTTCATAATTTTCCTATTTCCTTCTATTTCTTTTATCTATGTCTTTCTTGGATACACTGAGCAATCTTTTCTTTTTAATTTTTTTTTCTCTATTTTAGGGAAGGTTCTACAAGGGTGTTCAGGGTCTCACTACTAGATTGGACTCATAGTGATCTGCCTGTTTACAGCCTTCCAAGAGCTGAGATTAGAGGCATGTACCACCATGCCCAGTTTCAATTGCCCTCTCAGCACACCCCATGGGCTGGACCTTCACAGCAGTCCCAGGGATTGAACCCCTGTCTCCTGTGCCTGCTTGCAGATGCTTTAATCTGCTGAGCTATTTGGCCAGCCTGAGCAATTCATTCATGATTGTTGTCATTTCCTTTTTGTTTTTAAATTTCCGTTTTTACCTGAAAGATTATTTCTTATCTGATTTCCTCCATAGTCTGATGGAGTTGTCTCTTTACTTCAGTTGCTATCATCTCAGAAATTTCAGGTGTGTGACTTCCAAGTACTTCTATGACCTTGTCTCCTGGACTTGTTTTGGGTGGGCTAGCAGTCTGGGATTGCCTTTTGTTCATTCTTGTTGTCATTGTTTGAATACCCCAGTGTTCTCCCTGACTCTGTAGTGATGGTAAGGGGCAGGGTACAGGTGAGTAAGGCTCTCAGGAGAGTGGGAGGGCAGGGTAGGCTCATCAAAGCTCCTGCTGGCTGAGGTTCAATGCAGCTTCTACTTCACTGAAGGGAGGGGACAAGCCACATCTCAAGAATCATCAATGATGATGAGTGCAGACCAAAGTTCTGCAAGACTCTCTTGATGGTGGGTGGGTGCAGGTTAGGGCTCCCCAAAGCTCCTGCATGTCCCTATGGCAGTCTTCTAGACAGTTGATTAGGGTCCCTGTGGCATCTCCCAGGTCTTCCCAGCAGTCTTCCATGTGAGGATGAGTGGCTGGGCTCAGATGAACTCTGGTGGACTGTTGGGGGAGCGGAGCTAGAGTATAAGGTCTCCCCAGTGGTCTTCAGAGCAAGTGTGGGTGTTGGGGGCTCAGTGGAACTCTAGGAAAAGGTGGGGGTGGGGCTTTGCTTTGCGTAATCATCTTGGTGATTTGCTGTAGTCTGTTAGCTAGTGTCTCATTGAGGATTTTTGCTTCTATGTTCACTAGGGAGCTCAGCCTATAGTTTTCTTTTTGGTTTTGTCTTTCTCTGGTTTTGGTTTTGGGGAAATACTTGTCTCCAGGAATAATTTAGGGAGGATTGCTTTTCTTTCAATTTCATTAAAGAATTTGAGGAATATTGGAATTAAATCTCTGAATTTCAAATAGAATTTAGCAGTGCATCCATCAGGACCTGGACTTTTCTTTGTTGGTAAGTTTTAAATTACATTTTCAATCTCACTTATCAATATTGGGTTATTCAGAATTTTTATATCTTCTTGATTTCACTTTGGTAATTCACACATATCTAGGGATCTGTCCTATTTCCTGTGCTCTGAAAATAAGTATTATCAACGTAGGTATTGATGATCTTCTGAATTTCCACAGAACCTGTAGTAATTTCACCCTTTTTATTCCTCTATGCATGAATTTGAATCTCTTTTTTTCTTTTACAGGTAAGTTGGCTAAGAGTTAATCAATTTTATTTATTCTTCCAAAGGAACACCTCTTTGCCCCATTAATTCTTTGTACTTTTTACTTTGTCTCTTTGCATTAATTTCTGCTCTGATCTTATATAATTTCCTCCCTTGGATGGGCTTTGGGTTTGTCTTTCTTCGGTTTTTCTAGAATTTGAGTCACAACAGTAGGCTATTTTTGTTTGTTCTGTTTTCTTAATTTGAGAATTCAACACTATAAATTTTTGTCTTTTGACTGCTTTCATTGTATCCCACAACTTCTTGTGTGTTGTCTGTACAGTTTTGTTTATTTTTTTGCTGTATATGGTTAGATTTCTAAATTTCTGTTTAAAAATATGTAATTGCTTATTCCTATTTTTAAAAATAGTTTTTAAATTAAAAAATTTTTTTTCCTTATATTCTGTAGGGACTTAAAGTTTAACATATCAATACTTGATGAAAAATACCTGTTCCATGTTATGTCTAAGATGTTTGGTATTCATACAGATAGTGAGGTTAAGCTCAACTGCCTAGGTTGTATGGTAATAACAATAAGCTTTTCTTCTGGAGGGTTAACAACCTAAGTTTGCAGACCAAAAATTAGAGAAAAAGAAGGGCTGCAAGGACAGCCAACATTTTGGCCCTAGCCTTTCGAGGTCAGTGAGGACTCAGAACTCAGGAGAACCTATACTGTAACATCCTATAACTCAGTTGTGTCCCAAATTTTCTGCTCAAGGAGATTATGGGCCCAAAGAGGAAAGTGACCACAATGTAGAGTGTGCCTAAGGAGAGTCACATTGAGAGTGAACATTCTCTCAGGCTCTCACAGAGAGCAAATTGGTCAAGCGATGACTGTGACTAATCCACATGGCTGACACAAAGGATCTATAAACTGTGGTACAGGGTTTCAGGATAAATCCTGAGATTTCTCTGACCTGGTCAGATACAAAAGTTGCATTTCTTGTTATGTAGGTCTTGCTTTATCTTGGTCTTAACTATCCAGCAGAAAAGTATAAAAACAAAGTATAAAAAAGTAAAGCCATATTAATATGCTTAGCTATAAAGGGCTCAAGTCAAGAACTTCTGACATTGCAGTTTTGTTTAGACGTAGATGATGTTTAATTCCTTATTTAATTTTTTTTAAAAGCAGAAGGATTTTTTTTTGCTCCGAATGCCTTCAGGGCAGGTTTGGCTGGCTTGAGTTGTGGGGATCGAACCACAGCAACCTGAGCCTGACTGCTTTGTTGAAGCAGCCACTTAAAGAACTGAGCTACAGGGCAGGCCCCTTAATTCCTTTTAAAATTTCACTTATGACTCATTGATGTTTCAGGAAGGTGTTGTTTACTTTCCATGTGCTTATGAAGTTTTAAAAGTTTCTTTTTTTATTAATTTCCAATTGCATTGCAGTATGGTCAGATAATGTGAACAGAATAATTTTAATTCCCTTGCATTTACTTAGGCATGTTTTGTGGGCTAGTATATGATATATTTTAGAAAATGTCTAACATGCAGCTAAGAAGAGTTCTTTTCTGATATTTTTGAGTGGAACACTTTGGAAAGGTCTGCTAAGTCCCTTTGTTCACAGGTTTAATTCATATTCTGATATTCCTTTGCTGATATTTTGTGTAGTTGATTTATCTCTTTGTGACAGTGGGGTACTGAGATCCCCCACTGTAATTGTGTTATTGCTTATGTGATTTTTTTATTTATTAATATTTGTCTTATATAGTTGGCTGCTCCTGGATTTGGTGCATACATATTTATGATTGTCATCTCTTCTTGAAGTTTTCCCCTAACAAGCATGTTGTGATCTTTTTTCATCTCTTTTGATCATTCTTGGTTTGAAATTTACATTGTCTGCAAACAGAATAGCTACTTTTGCTTTTTTTTTTTATTTATTTTTTTCTTTCCTGGTTTCCTGTTGATAGTTTTGCAGGGTACATCAATCCGGGTTGAATGTTGTTTTCTTTTAGGACTTGAAATACTTCATTCCAGTTTCTATTTCAAAAATTCTTCTTTTGTTTTCTGTGTTGATCCTTGTAAACATTTGTAATAACTACATTTTTTGAATGCTACCAGAGAAAACAGAAATAGAGCACTTAGAAGTTTGTAGAGCACAGTGGCAACACTATATACATGTTTGCTGTGTTGGTAATTGTGATGTACTGGGCATTTAGCGAAGCACAGTGAGCATTAATTTCTTTAATTTTCATACTGCAAGATATTTGCATAACTCTTGTAAGTACATAAATTCTGGGAACAGACATACCTTCCAGAAATCCTTCAAGTTCCTTTCTCTAGGAGCACAGGTTTGGAAAACTGTAGTAGGAAGAGAATAATTTTCCCCTTTACAGGATAGTGCTTCCCCTCGTATTTGCTCATTGGCTGCCAGCTTGTAAAGTTCTTTCATCTATAGTCATTCATCGAGTCCTCACTATATCCTTGCATGGTGGCATCATATGTCCTCTTTGAAACAATACCCGCTTAGCTTCCAGGAGCCAAATCTCCTGGTTTCCTTCCTATGCCCCTGGCCATTTCTTTTCAGTTATTTTTTGGTGCATCCTACTCCTGTCTCTGGTCTCCAAATGTGAGTCCTCCTTGGAAGAGGTGATGCCCGAATTCCATCCCCAGAGAGTTCCTACCCAGGTAGAGGGGCTAAGGCACGAGTTCTTTTAAAGTTCTTTATTTACTGAGCAGACAGAGTTAGAACTCCCTTTCCAAACTTTATCTCAGGTCCCTCTTCTGGGCTTCATGGTTCCTGCTTGGCATTGTCACTTGGTCCCTCTTGGCAATTTCAATGCTAGCATGCCCACCACTGAGTGTATGATTTCTGAACCTTCTCCTCCACTAAACCATTCATCCTACGGTCTTGTTCATCTTGGAAAACAGCATTGTGTGAGGTAGAAGAGGACACTCTTTAATATTTTTCCGAGACTGCCTTTACATTGGATGACACTCAGCAGCCACATTCATTCCATACTTCATTATGCCTTGGAAAACTATCACTGACAAATGAGGACCTCTAGAAGTTCTTCAGGAAGTGGCAAGAGTAAAGGGCAAGCATATGCAAACAGAAGGGGACTATTCTGAGGAGATTAATGACACTATGTGTAATAGATCCTTTCAACCTGAAATTCACTGTCTATTTTGACTGTGTCTGGCACATTCCCTGTGACACTTGGGACATATGAATTCTGAAAACTTATTCATTGTTTATTTAAAATTCAAAGTTAACTGGATGTCCTGTATTTTTATCTGAGTTATTGTTACTACTTGTTTTTTTGTTATTTGCTTTGTTGAATCTAGCGACAAAACTATGGTTCCTGCTCTTGTTGAGTTACATATTCTATCTGAGCTGAACAGGGAGACAAGAGTTTTCTTTCTTTCTTTTTTTTTTTTTTTCTGGCAGAACCGGGGATTGAACTCAGGCCCTTGCGCTTGCCAGGGAAGCGCTTATTCCACTGAGCCATCTCCCCAGCCCCAAGAGACAAGAGTTTTCAAGCAATAAAAATAATTAAAGAAAGAAACAAGCTTCCATTTTTAGTTTTTATTAGTGTGCATTAGTTACATAGTACCATGGGTTTGGATTTGATATTATTTGTACATGTAATGCATTTGGTACTCTCAGCTTCTTACCACCTTCCTGTCCCCTCCTTGATCTGAGAGACTGGGCTTAGGTGGAGATCCAGGGAAGGTGTCACTGCTAAGGTGATGCTTGGAGTGCAGACATCTGAAGAGTGGACAGTCTACGAAGACTGCAGTTGGAATGCTCAAGCTAAGGTAAAGGAACAGCATGGGTGTTTTCCATATTTTGCATTGCACGCCACAAGGCTGTGTGAAGCTGGCACAAGGGCATCTTCATTGCTTCATTCCACATCCTAACTCCTTCTTTTTATCCTTCCCTGCCTCCGCCCCCCCATCTCTGCATCCCAGTCTCATTTGAGAAAGACATGTTGCCCTACTTCCTATCAGCTACTATTCAATTGGCTCTTCTGTATATGTTTGGTTTGTCATGGAAGAGGAACCACGTGACATTTCAGCTGGGGTATCTGATTTGCTTCACTGAGCATTATGGTCACAAGCTTCATTCATTTTTCTGTAAATGACTCATTTATCTTTTTAACAATTTTTATTAGCACATACTTGCCACACATAATGAGCAAAGTCTTCCTAGGGAATTTACACCGGTATGGAATAGGTCTTAATTTTTTTTCTTTCCATTTCCCTCCCTCTCTTCCTTTCTCCCAATTTTCCCTCCCTGTTTACAAAAGTCTTGTTTCCATTTTTCCCTTCAGCACTCTCTTTTTAAAATCCTCTGTCCCTTTACTCTCTCCCCTCCTTTGTTTCCTTTCCCATTTGTTTATTCTTTTTTTTTTTTTTTTTTTTTTTTTTGACCAGAGATTGAGCTTGGGACCTTGTGCTTTCCAAACAGGTGCTTATGTCTCTGAGCTAGCTTCCTAGCCCCACCCTTTTCCATTTGAGTATGTTCTTCCTACTTCTTCCTACTTCACGATATCTGTCCTCTGTTTTGCTCCTTACTTATCCTTTGAGTTTCTCATGCAACAGAAACAATGCAGTACTAAATGCAGGTTGTACATGTCTGTTAACTGGGATAATTTATTTGAACATAAGCCAAGAAAAAGAAGCACATTTTAAATATCAGAATTAAATTAGCTTTGAAGTTATACTAAATTGGGACGACAATAGATTTTTCACAAATGATGTGTGCCGCGCTGGAAGTGCCAATCATCTTTAAGACTACTTCTCAAAGTTTCAAAAACGACAACATAATTTCATTTTCTTGAATATTAGGATAGGGATTTACTAATATCAGATTCAGATAAAAGCCTTGTCCAATTTTCTGTAGGGTTTTTATTGTAAATTGGTTGGGGGCTTTGTCAAAAGCCTCTTCTGTGTCTGCTGAGCTGGTCATGTGGTTTTGCCCTTGGTTCTGCTAAGGTGGTGCATTACATTTACTGGTCTGTGCATGTTGAACCATCCCTGTATTCCTAGGACGAACCTTCCTTCTTGGTCACTGTGTGTTGTCAGTTTGATGATTTGCTGCATTCTGCTTGCCAAAATCTTATAAATACCACATTTTCTTTTATTTAATGCTGCTGCTTCTATCATCATGTATTCATTAAGAGCTATTGAGTTCATAAAATAACATGTTATTTTTTTTTAAATTTTAGTTTTTTAATGCCATGGGTGCAGTACACAATGTTGAGATTTTTGTGGGGGGTTGGTCCATGTGCATAACACATACTTATTTCTATGTTCATCTCCTTTACTTCTCTCCCTCTTCTCTTTCCATTAATCTCTTCGTCCCCTGTCCTTTCTGCCTAGGCCTGCAGCACCAGTTTACATTCCCTGTTTACAGGATTTATTACACATAGTGTCATTAATCTCCTCAAAATAGTCCCCTTCTGTTTAAATATGTTTGCCCTTTACTCTTCCACTTCCTGAAGAAGTTCGAGGCCCTCATTTGTGAGTGGTAGTTCTCCAAGGCAGAGTGCACACTATGTCCAGCTCCCCTTCTTGTTTAGCCCTTGTCTCTTCTGTTCTTCCCCAACCCTCCATCTCTGGATCCCTTTCCCTCCTGAGGATGAAATATCTCCCTACTTCCTCTTATCTATTTTTTATTGTGTTCTTTATTGTTACTCTGGATTTTCATGTAAGAGAAGCTATATGGTATTTAAGCTTGTGTGCCTGATTTATTTCACTTAATCTGATGATCTCCAGGTGCATGCTTTTTTTTTTTTTTGTTTCACAAATGACTCAAATTTATCTTTATGGCAGAACAATATTATATTGTTTAATAGCATGTTTTTCTCAGGGGCTGGGGGTTCAATCCCCAGGCCTGCCATGCTGGCCCCACCCCCGGGGCGTGCAATTGAGACTGGGCATGGTGGTGTGTGCCTGTAATCCAAGCTCTTGGGAGGCTGTAAACAGGTGGATCACTATGAGTCTGATCTAGTAGTGAGATTCTGAACACCCTGTAGACCCTTCCCTAAAATACAAAAATGAAAACAAAACAAAACAAAACAAAAAACAAACCAGAAAACACACATTTTCTTAATCCATTCAATTGCTGGACATGTGGGCCACTTACAAGATTTAGTTATTATGAATTGTGCTGCTACACACATGGGTGTGCATGTATCTGTAACATGATGTCTTTATTTTATTATTTACTTATGTATTTATTTATTTTAATGTATTTGGTACAGGGTCTCACCACACAGCTCAGACTCGTAGTGAGCCTCCTGTTTTCAGCCTCCCAGGGTTGGGATTATAGGTGTGCGCCACCACACTCAGACTTGGTGGCTGGCTCAGCCTGCCTGGAGGCATGTGGTGCGGGGGATCAAACCCCGGTCCCTGCTCTTGCCTAAGCAGGCACTTAGTCCACTGAACTGTCTTGCTGGCCCAACATGATGTCTTTAACTCTGTCGGGAAGAAATTTAGGAGGAGATGGAATTTTCAGTTTTTGTGGAATCTCTATACTAATTTCGAGAGTATTTATACTACTTGACATCCCCATCTGCAAGGTAGAAAAGTTCTTTTTCTCCCTGCAGCCTCTCCAGCATTTTTTAATTGATTTGCTGATGGTTATTCTTTCTGTGGTAAGATGGACTCTCAAGTGTTGCTTTAATTTGTGCTTCTCCAATGGCCAGAACGTTTCTTCATGTATTTCTTGGCCATTTGTATCGTCTCACTCTTCTCTTTCTTTTTTTGGGGGGGACAAACACTGGATACCCAAAACGAAGGAAGGAAAGAAAGATTTGTTTAGCTCACAGTTACTGGAGGTTTCAGTCCATATTCGTCTGGCTCCAAGGCGGAGTGGCACATGGCAGAGGGCAGCCTTCCATGGTGGCAGCAAAGAGCAGAGAGAGCGAATGGATAACGGCAACAATGGCAACAGAGGGACGAAGATTGTCTCTCTGTCTCTCTTAGTTATGTTCAGGCTCTCCGCCCCAGGCTGGATGTAACACTCACACCCGTAATCCCAGTAGTACTAAAACCCATAATCCCTGTGGATCATAAATTAATCTCAAATTCTAGAAGTCCCCATCCCATGACTGCATGAGGCTTTGGGGGGACAACTAGTCACAAAGCATAACATGTATTTCTGTGATGTGTTTACTCAGTTGCCCATTTTTGATTGGGTCTTTCATTTTGGGTGGTCGAATTTGTTTGAATTCTTTATATGTTCTAGGTATTAGCCCTCTGTCTGAGGAGTAGGTGGCATAAATATTATTCTTTTTTTTTTTTTTTCAGAGAAAAAGTCTTTTATTTTTCAAAAGCTCTGCTTGGAACATCACATCCATTCCTCATATTCTCCAAGTCCTGTGGGCAGCACAGATGAATATTATTCCATTGAGCAGGTTGTCTCTTCACTCTGTTGGTTGTTTCCATTGCTGTGTATAAGATTTTTAATTTGGGGCTGGCCAGATAGCTCAGTGGACTAAAGAGCCTGATTAGGCAGGTGCAGTGATTGGGGTTTCATCCCCAGCCCATGCAGGACCCACCCCTGGGTGGGCTGATGCTGAGATGGAGACTGAGACTGGGCGTGGTGGCACACCTGTAATTCCAGCACTTGGGAGGCTGAAAACAGGAGGATCACCATGAGTCTGATCTGTGTAGTGAGACTCTGTAGACTCTGTACTAAATACATTAAAAAAAAGATTTTTAATTTAATACAATCCCATTTGTTGGTTCATGGTACTATTTCCTGTACAACTGGAGTTCTGTTCAGAATGTCTATGCCTATGACTTTAAAAGTTTTGGCTATTTTATCTTCTAGCAGATTCAGTGTTCCTGTTTTGTTTGTTTGTTTATTTTTAAAAAGCTTTTCTCTGTAGTTCAGGGTTACTTTGAACTCACTGTGTAGCCCAGGTTGTCCTAATCCTGTGTCGATCCTGCTGCCTCTGCTTCCTGGATGCTAGGACATCACGCCGGCCTTCACTGTTTCTGTTTTAATATCTAGGCCTCTGTTACATTTTGACTTTATTTTTAGGGCATGATGAGAGGTACGGGTCTAATTTCAATCTTCTGTATGTGTGTAGCCAGTTTTCTCAACACCATTGTTAAGGAGGTTCTTCCTCTAGTGTATTTTTTTTGAGACAGGTTCTTGCTATGCAACTTGGGCTGGCCCTCTGCTCACTTTTGTAGCCCCCTGGCTGTCTTGAACTCACATGGATCTTCCTGTCTCATCCTCCCATGTGCTAGGATTACAGGTGTGCACCACCGTACCCAGTTCCGGGGCCAGCAGAGTATGTCCAGGTTCCAGGACTGGGGATCAAACTCTGGTTCTTGTGCTTTCCAGGCAGGCGCTTATGCCTCTGAGCTATCTGCTTAGCCCCTATTGTATGTTGTTGAACCCCTTTTTAGAGATGAATGTGTCTGGGTTTTTTCTGCATTCTCTATTTTGTTCCATTTATTCACATACCTGTTTTTATGCCAGTATCTTGCCGTTTTTCTTACTTAGGCTGTGTAATGTAAGTTGAAATCTCGGACTTTGAGGCTGTTCACTTTTGTTGCCCAGGACTACTTTTGTATTCTGAGTCTCTTCTTGTTCCATGTGCATTTAGAGTTGCTTTTCTAGCATCATGAGGAGTTCTGTTGGTATTCTGAGTAAGATGACATTAAATCTATATATCAGTTTTGAAAATATGGCTATTCTGACAATATTGTCTCTGCCTAGCCAGGAACCGGGAATATCTTTCTATTTTTTTATGTTTTCTTTAATCTCTTTTTTCAGAGTATTATTGCTTTGTTGTGGAAGTGTTTCCTTTTCTTGGTTCAATTAATCTTAAGCTCTTAACTTTTCTTGGCACTGCTGTGACTGGTATTGCTTTCCTAATTTCTTCTTGGGGCGTGCATAATTGGTGTACAGGAATGCCATTGAGTTTTGTGTCCTGCTGCTCTGCTGAATTTATTGATTTTAGGAATTTATTGATGGAGTATTTGGACTCTTCCTTATAAAGAGGGCGTATGATATGCAAATAAAGAGTTTCACGTTTTCCTTTTCTTTTTTTTTTTTTTTAAGTTTTATTTATTTATTGGGGTGTGTGTGTGTGTGGCCAGCTCAGCCCACCAGGGGGCGGGGCTGGCTGGCATGTGGTGCTGGGGATTGAACTGCGGTCCCTGTGCTTTGCTAAGCTTGCTCTGAGTAGGTGCTTTAGACCACTGAGCCATCTCTCCAGCCCCGACGTCTTCCTTTTCTTCACGTGTCCTTTCTGTTTCCTTTTCCTGCCTGATTGCTGTGGCTAAAATCTCAGGTACTAACTTGAGCAAGAGTGGTGACAGTGGGCAGCCTTGCTTTATTCTTGACTATAGAGGAAATGTTTTCAAGTTTTTCACATTTCATATGATGGTAGCAGTAGGTTTGTCATGAATGGCTTTAATCAGATAGAGAAAAAAGACCCTTTTATATGTGTTTTCTTTGACTTAAAAAAATAATGAATGGATGTTGGATTATGTCAAAGGCATTTTTGCATCTATTGAGATGATTGTTCTATTTTTGTCTTGATTTTGTTTGCGTTATGTGTTACATTTATTGATGTGCAAATGTTGAACCATCTCTGCATCCCCTGGGGTGAAGCCTACTTGGCTCAGTGTATGATCTTCTTGATATTGATGATATCTGTGATCATTAAGGACAGTGTCCTAGACTTCCCTGGTCTGGCTTTGGAAACTGAGGTAATGTTCACTTCCAAAATAAATATTTCCTCTTTGAAGTTGATGATCTCTGTTGATTACATTGATGAAAAGAGAGGTAAAAGTTATGCAATTGTGGTCATAAAGGATGCAATGATTTTCAGAGTAGCCTTTCTTGTTCAATGTAATTCTCATCTAAGTTATGTATATCAATATTTTATTGATTCTTTACTGGTGAGTGGTGATCCATCGTCTGAGTGTATGATTAAAGATTTACCAATGGAGGAGTGTTTCCAATTTTATGAGGGCTATTATGAGCTGCCATGACTAATTATTCTAAGAGGACATAACTTTTCATTTCTTTGGCAATAATGCCCAGGAGTATAATTGCTGGATTATATAGTAAGTATATATTTTATTTTTAAAGAGAGTAGAAATCCTTTTTTGTAGAGTGGCTATCCTATTTTAAGTTCCAAAGTCATATAAGAATTTAGTTTTTTTCACATCCTTGCCATCATTTAATAGTAATATCTTAATTTAACTATTTAAAAAAGATGTACCTTTAAATAGTGTTACCTTATTATTAATTGCCTTTTCCTAATGACTAGTGATAATAGACATTTTTTCATAAGCTTATTTGTCACCTGTATATCCTCTTTGGTGATATGTCTTTCGTCTTTTTTTTCCTTTGATTATCTGTGAGGTTTTTTGTGTTTGTTTGCTTTTGTGGTTGAAGACACTGAATTTATGGGTGCTTTACCCTTTAGCTACAATGTATCTGTTAAGTTATATATTTACGGATTGATTTCAAGACAGACCCTTCCTAATTTGCCTAAGCTGAACTCAGTCCTCCTGCCTCAGCTACCCTCAGTGCTGGGATTACAGGTATATGCCACCATGCTTGAGTTTTTAAAAATTAATTAATTAATTAATTAAGTACAGGGTCTCACTACACAGCTCAGACTCATAGTGATCTTCCTGTCTCAGCCTCCCCAGTGCTGGGATTACAGGTGTGTGCCACGACGCCTGGTTTCAGTGTTCAGCATGGTGTGTCTGGGGTTCTGGGGCTGGCACAGCTTGTGGTGCCTGAGATCGAACCTGGGTCCTTGTGCGTTCCAGGTGGGCATTTAGACCATTGAACTATCTCCCCAGCCCTTGAGTTTGCTTTTACTATTGATTTTAAGATTTCCTTATTTTCAGTGTGGTTCCTTTGTCAGACCCATGGTTTGCAAATGTTTTCTTCCAGTGCATAGATTGTATTTTCTACTCTTAACAGGGTACTGTGCAGAACAGAACATTTTCATTTTGAAATCCTGCTTTCTATTTATTGTTTCATGAATCATGCTTTTCATTATTGTTTTATTACTATAGTTATAAATGATAAGTCACCATCACTGATATCTTGATTACTCTATTTTTGTCTTTTCTAAGTTATTTCAAAGTTATACATTTCCATATATATTTTATAATAGTTTTGTCTTTATCTGTAGCCATCTTGCTAAGATTTTAATAGAAATTATGCTAAACTTATATATAAATTGGGGAGAACCAAGATTTATCTTGAATATTCTATTCATGAAGATACTCTATGTCTCTTTTCACTTAGATGTTCTTTTTCTTCTGTTCTTTTGAGAAGAGTCTCTTTTTTTTTTTAAATTTATTTATTTGTGTGTGTGTGTGTGTGTGTGTGTGTGGCCAGCTCAGCCCACCAGGGGGCGGGGCTGGCTGGCATGTGGTGCTGGGGGATTGAACCACGGTCCCTGTGCTTTGCTAAGCTTGTTCTAAGTAGGTTCTTTAGACCACTGAGCCATCTCACCAGCCCCAAGAGTCTCATTTTTATAGTTCTAGTTGGCCCTAAACTCACAGTGTGGCTGAGGCTGGCCTTAAATTCATGATGATCCTGGGATTACAGGTGTGCACACCATACCTGGCTTAGATGTTTAATTTTACTTGTCAGCATGTAATTCCTGAATATATTGATTTAGATTTACATCTCAAGGTTTCCTTTTTTGAGCAGTTATAGAGGGTATTTCAGTTTCCTGGTGCTCACTGTATAGTCTAATAGTCTAATTTATAGATATACAGTAAGATTTTGTGTGTTCATAATTTTGAACTTGCTGACCTCATTTACAAATTCCACTTGTTTCTGTCAATCCCTTGGGACTTCCTATGTAGTCCATTGTGTCGCTGCAAATTTGGGTTGCTTATTTCCTGCTTCTTGTCAGTGTGCCTTATGTCTTATCATAACTTCCAGCCTTAGGACGAGCAGCAGTAGTGTGGGTGGGTGTCCGGCTCTAATGTTCATTTCGCTCATACTTTGGCACAGATTTGGAAGGTGCAATGGAGACACCAGGCATGGGTGTCAAAATTAATCCAAACTGGGGCTGGGAGATAGCTCAGAGGTCTAAGTGCCAGCCTGGCAAGCGCAAGGACCCAGGTTCGATCCCCAGCACTGCATGCCGTGCGGGCTCTGGAACCCTGGGCGCCTTAGCGGGCCAGTGAGACTGGGTGTGGTGGCGCATGCCTGTAATCCCAGCGCTGAAGAGGCTGAGGCAGGAGGATCACTATGAGTCCAAGCTGCATAGTGAAGCCCTGCATCTAATGAATGAAAAAATAAAAAAATAATAGTCCAAACTAGTCAAACCACAATGGTACCACTATGCGCTGTGTGATACTGGGAAAGGAGAGCTGCTGTTCCGCATGCTGCCTCGTCCTCAGTGTGTGCCTTGGTTTGTCAGTGAGTGTGGCAGAGCAGAGGGGTTGGGAGCACAGACTGTGATTCAGGTGACCAACGCTGGGCCCCAGCACCACTGTCCCCAGCGCATGACCCTCAGGAAGCCGTCCCTTCCCATGCTCACTGTGCCTCAGTTACATGAATCAGTGCTCCATGAATTTGCTGCCAAGATTGGGTGAGCTAATACATGTGAAGTGTTTTAAAACAATATCTAGCACACAGGAAGCTCTAGAAAAATGTTCTTGTTAGTAGATTTGAACGAGTCAAGGTGTATAAAATACTTAGCACAGTGCAGATACTTGGTAAAACTCTCTGGCACTAAATTTCATGCTAAGGAAAAATATTTAACAGGACCAGAGAACTTTTTCTTTTTTTGTCTTTTAGGGAAAGGTCTACAAGGTGTAGATTGGACTTGTAGTGATCCACCTGTTTACAGCCTCCCAAGAGCTGGATTATAGGCGCACCACCACGCCCAGTCTCAATTGCTGCCTCAGCGCACCCCGGGGGCGGGGCTAGCACAGCAGGCCCAGGGATCGAACCCTCAGTCCCCGTGTCTGCCTAAGCAAGCACTTTAATCTGCTGAGCTATCTGGCTGGCTCTCTTCCTGTTAATTTTAATTTTAGTATTTATTTGTATTTTCAGTTTCTCATGTAAGAGAGACCATGCGATATTTAGGCTTGTGTGTCTGATTTATTTCATTTAAGATTATCATCTAAAAGTATTGATGATTCACTTTAGATATTATCTATGTGCATCCAGAAATAATGGGTGAAGATTTAGCTCTCTTGTACTTCCTGTTTCCCATCCTTCTAATATAATTATATCACTAGCAAATATTGGCATAGAAATAGCGTCAAAGGTCTATTAATGTTTATATTTCTCTATTTGAAAAATGTTCTGCTCTTCACTCTGCAACATTGCTAATTGGCTTATTCCCCTCTTGCCTGTTTTCCCTTTTTATTTGCATTGCCTGACTTTCTTATGTATACAGATTTTTTTCAGGGTGTCATCCTATCAGTCAATCCACCTGGGCCCACGCCCACTCTAGGGGACCTCCACACTGTCCAGAGAAAAACAGAAAAACTCATCCTTTCCTGGTTCTCTTTCGACCTCTTACTGCTCTTATTGGTAGCCGTTACTCACCTGTGTCTCTCTTTCTCCTCTCTGTTGTCCACATTCCTGGCCACTTTACTTCTTTTTCTCGGACATGCTCTTTCTTGGCCCATTCTGTGGGCCTTCGACAGTCCACTTAGTGGTACTGGTATTACTCTGTCAGTCAACTTTTGGCTCATTATAAATTAGCATTTTGAAGTGTTCTCATTTACATAGGGCACCCCAAAGATAGCTTGATCCACAGCTAAAAGGGCAATTGTTCTAATGCATATATGATTGAGGCAAAGTGCGTACAGGGCATAGCATGTGAAGGGCAGCTGATTGTAATGAAAGGTTTAAGAAAGGCATAAATGCACCGGGCTGTACAAAAATACAGACTGAGAGAATAGATGGTCTATTTCAGCAGGAAAAAATCTATCAAAATATTCATAAAGCAGTGCCCCCTAAAGATATGGGACTCAGAGAAGCTGGATCCATCTTTTAGGAGGCTGCAGCCCTTTTCATTGACAGGCCGTAAGTCAAGAAGCAAGTTTAATAAAGGATGCATTGAAAAGCACCGTTTCAACACCAGGCAATCAAATCGTCCCCAGAAGAGCAGCACTTAGGAATGTTTTTGGACATATTATTGGTTGATATCTGACTCTGAGCTTAGAAGACTACATGTTTCAGATTTATGAGGCAGTGTGCCAAGCACCATGTCCTTGGGCCTGCTCCAGGGCTCATGCATTATCTGAACAAATCCATTTGGGTCTCTTGCGTACCTACTCAGCTTTCTTTGGGCAAACTCTCCCCACTCATTCCTCTTGACTGGGGCTTGAGTTCCGCCCCCCGGACCAACTCACATTTTCTTCACCTCCATTTAGCACTACCATGTGTAAAAGCCGCTGGAGTACGGGTGCAGGATCGCACATTGGCCTGTGAAGTGGGTTTAGGCTTTCTAAAATTTGCCCTTTCTTAGGATCTACGCAAGGCTTTAGTTTTGCTGAGGACTTTGTCCATCTCGCCTTGGAGCCTTCCTTCGACCTGTGCAGCTCGCGTGGGGACTGCTGCTCCAGCTCCCGCTCTATCACACCATCTGCCAAGACTGGCTGCTCGGTTGGTGGCTGTGCTGGTCCAATCCCAGCTCTTCCCCAGGCCCATCCCACCTTCCCTTCCAGACAGGGAGCTTCAGCAGCTTCTCCTATTCAATCTTCCTGTGTGTCATCAGTGATTTCTCTCCACTTACCAATACCTAAGTGTGGAGCATCCCCCTCCCAAGGCTACAGTCAGGGGCAGAGGAAAGGTAGATCCTATCTAGGAGCACACTCTCAAGATTCAGAAGAATGTGCCTGTCTACACTTGGCTTGCTTCAGTTTGTTCCTGTTCTTGCAACAAAATACCTTGGCCTGGGTATAAAGACAGTCCATTTATTTTCTCGCAGTTCTTGAGGCTAGAAAGTGCAAGGTCAAGATACCAGAAGTTCTGCGGGTTCTGCAGATCATTTGGTGGTGACTGCCAAGCTGGTACCCTAGGGCTGCTTTGGCTGGAGGTCACAAATGCTGTGCTGTCATCTATTGGAAGATGGAAGAACAGTAAAACCTAGTAACTTGGGCCAGAGAGATAGCTCAATAGAATAAAGTGCTTACCTGGCGAGCACAAGGTCCTGAGTTCAAGCCCTGGTACTGCAAAAAACAAACAAAACCAAAAACCTAGTAACTCCTTTTCGCCCTTTTATAAAGCATGAGTACCATCTATGAGTGTGGAGCTCTCATACTCTGAATTACTATATAAAGACCCCTTATAAATATTGTTCTATTGGGAATTAAGTTTTGACATGAATTTCCTTTTTTTTTTTTTTTTTGAATTTTTAAAAATGCATTTAGTGGGGGCCTGCCCATTAGCTCAGGTGCTTAAGTGCCTGCTGAAACAAATGTACAAGGTCTACAGGGCCTCACCACACAGAATGGACTCGCGGTGATTCTCCTGTTTTCAGCCTCCCAAGTGGTGGGATTACAGGGGGTGCCACCAGGCCCAGTCTCCATCACCGTCTCAGTATACCTCCGGGGCGGGGCCATCACGGCACTGGGGGATCCAGCCCCCAACCCCTGCATCTGCCTGAGCAGGCACTTGGACATGAATTCCATTGATGCCATAAGAATTTAACGCATTTCACACCTCAATTTCAAGAACTGCTGAGGTGAATTTTCCCTTTTTTCTTTCTTAGTCATTCTGTGGAATAAAATCAGAGACAGGTGGTGATGCTGGGTACTAGAACCCTGGATTTTTTTTCCAGCTCAGTCCTCCCTGAGGGTGGGGCTGGCATAGCATGTGGCTCCGGTCTCCTGCGCCTACCTAAGCTTGCCTAAGCAGGTGCTTTAGACCGCTGAGCTCTCAGACTGTCCTCGAGGCCTAATATTAGAATAAGCTTGTTGAGCACTATGGCAAAAGAAAGCAGGTGCCACAGACAGGTCTCCATGAACCAAATGCTTGAGGGTTGGCGGCATATTCCCAGCCAACATCTATCTTCTATATATTTTATAGAAAGCTTCTTTGATTCTCTGAGCTCGCCAGGATCATGGCCCACTTTGGAGAGGAGCCGCTGAGTACAACTGAGTTCTTATAATGAAATCAATAGAATTCTTTTCTAAGAGGCTTGAACCATCCTCCTTCCCTATAACCCAATCATGGTAAAATTTTAAAGCCTATGGAAAACCTTAGTTACCTCCCTCTCTCCACTTGGGCCTTGTTATTTTCATGTCTGATTTTAGAAGTGGCTTACCTAGGCAATACAGTCAGCCCTCTCTACTCTCTGACGTCTCTGATGTATGGTCACCTTGGTAACAACTGTTCACATTTGTAGGGATTTGGAGATGGCCTTGTCTAACTCAAACGAGTTGAAGCCACTGACCCCTTCACTTGTGCCTCTGATGGGTGACATTTTGACATCAGAAGACCAAAATCTCCATTCATCCACAGAGCATGCCAGTATTAGTTTTCTAGACATATGTTCTCTGAAAAGCTGTAAAGTTAAATTATGCATGTACAGTACACCAACTGCATCATCTTTCCTCACCTCTAGTCACCTTTACCCATGCCCAGACCACTCAGTCTTTTTCCCCAAAGAACCTCTAGGGGCTGGGGAGATGGCTCAGTGGAATAAGCGCTTCCCTGGCAAGGGCAAGGGCCTGAGTTCAATCCCCGGTTCTGCAAAAACAAAAACAACCACCTCTAAATAATTCTTAGGCAGCCAGATTTGTGGCTTATCTCTTTTCTCCACATGTATGAGCATTAATTGTGGGACATTATTATGGCTTTTAAAAAAATCTTTTATTTGTTTGGTATAGAGTCTTGGTATGCATCTTGGACTCATAGTGATTCTCCTGTCTCAGCTTCTCCAGTGCTAAGATTACAGCCCTGTGCCACCACGTCTGCTCTTGGTGGCCAGCATGACATGTGATACTGGGGATCAAACCTGGGTCCTTGCTCTTGCCAGGCAGGCGCTTAGACCATCAAGCTATCTCCCCAGCCATAATACATTGTTTTGATTTGCATAAGGACAAGTTATCAGATGAGGAAAGGCCTGTTTATATCTGTGGTGTATCTGGGTGCGAATGACGTGTGGACTGCAAACTAAGAGGGAAGATTTGCCAGGGACTTGAGTGGCACCAACCAGTAGGCTTTCAGCCTAGATGGAATAAAAAGAGAAAGAAAAAGGAGCTCTCCCTTATTTCTTTGGAGGAACTCTCGTCTTTGGTCCTACCTTCAAACACTGGTCTCTAGTTCCTTTAAATTCTGCCTACTACCCATGGCCTTCTCCAGCACACATTTGACAGTCCTGACGTTTGCAATTTCTTGATGTCTCTATTCTGCTTTTATCTGCACTGTCACAGCTTAGCACACTGCCCTCTCAGGGACACATGGCCTGGTCCAGACCTTTCCTCTGAACTCTGAGCGAGAGGCTCCTTGACCTCACAGATTTTGCATTCGGTATGCCCTTAATCTAACAGCACAGATGATGCCAAGGTCTACAGTAGCTCATGCAGTAGCTGGGCCCCTTTGAATCATGGCTACAGCAGGCCCTGAGTGCCCAGATGGCTGGCATGGTGAAACGGCAAACCAAGGCCCTAGACAACCCTTCTCCTTCATGGCATGCTAGGACACTCTTCTCAAATGAGAGCTTTGTAGCTCTCATTACCCTTGGCTCTCTGGTGGGTGGGCTCTTACAGATTCCTACTGTCATGATGCAAAGTCTTTGACCTTTTTTTTAATTTCTGTATTTAGTACAGGGTCTGCAGGGGCTCACTACACAGATCAGACTCATAGTGATCCTCCTGTTTTCAGCCTCCCAAGTGCTGGGATGACAGATGCACATCACCACACCCAGTCTCAATTGCCATCTCAGCGTGTCCCAGTGAGCAGGGCTGACACAGCAAGCCAGGGATCGAATCCCCAACCCCTGGGGCTGCTTAAGCAGGTACTTTAATCTGCTGAGCTATCTGGCTGTCCCTTGACTTCTCTTTAATACTAATCCTTTTAGCCCTTAGCCTAAAATACGCAGTATCTTACTTTCTGGAAAAACTGAAAACTTTATTTTATTTTAGTCGTTTGGGCAGAAGGCATGTGCCACTACACCTGGCTCTTTCCTAGGGATTTTAATAGCCTGAAAGCTTTCTAATTGTTCCCAAATTTTAATATAAATCTGGCTAAAAGCAGCCGCGTATCTATGTGGCAGCCTGCATGCTGGAGTACCTTGACATTTTCTCTGCAAAGTGAGCCGGTCTACCTCCCTTAATCTCAGTCTTCCGCAACGTCTCAGGACATGAGGGAAATTAAACAAATTTTGGGCTGAAGTGTGGTACGCATGGTCTCTGGCTAAACTGCTGATGGAGTCCTTGTCGTCAACAAAAACCATATGAGCCTAGTCATTGGCATCTGCCTTTTCATAAACATTTTGGTCTTCTGAGCTTTGACCAGAGCCTCCCATCAAACTCAGCTCAGAGCATTCTAGGGCTTCTCTGGCCGGCATCTCCAAACCTTTCTAAACTTCCTCCATAAACCAGTTCCAAAGGCTTCTTCTGTCTTTTGGAGTGGACACGGGATGAGAATCAAGAACTGCAGATATTTTTATTTTTATTCATGAAGTATTTAATTTATTGCATATGTGAAAGGAGAACATATGGAGTTCACTTTGGTAGTGGACTCTGCTAATATTAAAACCAAAATTGTAGTGGATGTATTTATGTAAGACCACATAGATTTCAGAATGCAGAATATTCTCAAGAACAAAAAGAAAAAAAAAGAACAAAAAGGTCACTTTATAATAAGGAGGGTGTCAAATTATGTTTGTAGATATAATAACAAGGTTCAAATATATGAAGAAAATATTGGCAGAGTCATTAGACGAATTAGACAAGAATATATATATGTATGTATTTTGCTGTCAATAATAAAGAAAAATATTATAGAGAAAACCAGGATGAAGCTAGAGATTTAATTATAAACAACTTTCAAAATAATTATTCTGTATGAAATATCTAGGCTCAAAAAGAGAGTACATAATATTTTATTAGAATGTTATGGGAAAATATTGTTAAAATAAATTTTATTGGTATGTTTTTATTTTATTTTATTTTAGTGGTACTGGGGATTGAACTCAGGACCCAGTGCTTTCCAGGCCGGAGCTTGTTCTACTGAGCTATCTCTCTGGCCCTTTATTGGTACATTTTTGCAGCTCATACTGATTATGCATCTTGTGGGAGTTTGTGGCTGGTATATAATAAATCTTAATTTCCCTTTTCCATTCCCGTCAACTTCCAACCTCCCTCCGTCTCTTGGTACCCTCTCCACATGAAAAAAGGTGTATTTCCTTAAAAGTGAAGCTCCATGGTATGTAAATCCACCTTGTCTCTATGAATTCATCTGTTGATCAACATACAGGGTTCTTCCAAGAGCTAGCTATTGTCAGAGTGAGCTATGTAAGTTGTGGTGCTATGAACTCGGATACACATACATCACTGTAAAATGATGACTTTGATACTTCTGGGAAGGTACCCAGAAGGGGGACATCTGGGTCAAATGGATTTTCGAGTTTTTTTTTTTTTTTGTGGGGGATTCTTCATACTGATTTCCATAACAGTTGTATTAGTTTTCAATCCCACAAATAACAGAAGAATTCCTTTCTCTCTGCAGCCTTGCCAAAGTTTATTATTTCTTAATTTCTTGATAATGGCTATTCTTTCTGGAGCAAGGAGGAATCTCAGTGTTGTTTTAATCTGCATTTCTCTAATGGCAAGAGACGCTGAACATTTCTCATGTATTTATTGACCATTGTACTTCTTCTGAAAAGTGTCTATTCATTTCAGTTGCCCATTTTTTAAATTGGTTCTTTTATTTTTTGGTGAGAGGCATCTTAACTTTTTAAAGTTCTTTATCATTATAGATATGAGTCCTGTGTCTGAGAAATAAATGGAAAGGACTTTTTACATTCTGTGGTTAGTTGTTTCCCTTGTTGGGGGGAAGTTTTTATTTTGATACCATCTCATTTTTTTGTGTTTGCTTTTTAAAAATTTTATTGAGAAACAAATAGCAATGAAACAGTTTCAAAACAGGTTAGTAGGACAGTTTCAATAATTAATACGTTGCATATTGTTGTCTTTGTAGTGGGTATTCATAGTACAAGATGCAGACATGATAGCCTGCCCAAACACCATTAGTACAAATCTCATTGAACTAAGAGAAAGTAGCTGTATATCTATCTTAAGTATTTTATATACGCAGATACAAAATGGTCCTTCATTTGTAACCCCTGTTTTTGTTTAGTTTTGTTGGAGATGGGTATTCCATCGCCCTTGAAATATTGTAGGTGTGTGAATTCAGCAAGATAGCCCAGTATAGCCCAGGAGTCCATAATAGTAGTGGGTTAGCCACAGGACCAGCAGTATCAGAACTTACAACCTCATTTGTTGCTTTTGACGCTATTTCTTGTGAAATTGAGCTTCTGTTCAATAGGTCCTTGAACTTGCCGGTATCTTTGAGCTTTCCCTATTTTAGCTTGCATAGACTAATTGTTTCTGTTTTAACATTCAGATCTTTGACCCATTTTTATTCAAGTTTAGTATATGGTAAGAGATACGTGTCTAGATTCAATCTTCCACATATGATTCGTGAATTTTCTTAGCACCATTTGTTAAGGACACTGCCTTTCCTCCACTGCACGTTTTGGCCTCTCTGTCACAGATCGGACACTTAAGTGGGCCTGGAGTAGCTTCTCCTTCCTCTCTCCGGTCCCACTGATCCACATGTCTTTTTTGTTCGTTTGCTTTTTGGTCAATACCATGCTGTTTTCATTCCTGTAGCTGTGTCATATAACTTGAAGTTCTGGATAGTAATGCCTCTTTCTTTGCTCTTCTTGTTGCATATTAGTTTTATGATTGTTTTACCCAGTTCTATGAGGATGCTATTTTTTTATTTTTTATTTTTTATTTTAGGGAAGGGTCTACAGGGTATTCAGGGTCTCACTACTAGATTGGACTCGTAGTGATCCTCCTGTTTACAGCCCCCCAAGAGCTGGGATTACAGGTGGGCGCCACCATGCCCAGTCTCAATTGCTGGCTCAGTGTGCCCCGGGGGCGGGGGTGGCACAGCAGGCCTGGGGATTGAACTCCTGGCCCCTGTGCCTGCTTGCAGGCACTTTAATCTGCTGAGCTATTTGGCCAGTCCTGAAGAATGCTATTTTGATTCAATTACTTTTAAGTATGCTTAATTTTAGATGTCTAAGTCTTTTTTTAAATGTATCTGGTACAGCGTCTACAGGGTCTCACTATGTAGATCAGACTCAGTTATTTTCCTGTTTTCATCCTCCCAAGTGCTGGGGTTACAGGCACATGCCACCATGCCCAGTCTCAATTGCCATGTCAGCATGCCCTGGGGGTGGAACCAGCACAGCATGGCACTAGACGTCTAGGTCTTAATTAGTAATCAGATCTAGGAACCAGATGCCCATATATTTTAAATAGAAGAAAAGAACTGTGTTAGCAGGATGAAACCAATATCTACTGAGAGGCCCTTTGGAACCTCATAAAAATGAAGACATTTCTGTGACTCACTAAATCATAATAAGGCTATGGAATGTGTCAAAATCACATAGCTGAGCCAAGGCAGATTTAAGGCTGGGGTCCAGGAAGTTATTCAAGCTCGGAGCAAAACTCTGTCTTGCACCTACCTACCTAGAGGCACCAGGTAAAGGTGAATGTTGATTTGGGATTTGCTGGGGCCATGAATGAGTATTTTAGTAGGACCCAGTGGTCACTTTATTTTGGTAACATGTGCTAGCAACCCACTTTCCACCAGAGTAAACTAGAGGAAACAGCAGCAGCAGCAGTAGCTGCAACAAGAGCAACAGCAGCAACAACAAAACTACTAGGAAACACAGCGTTTTTCACAGAAGATAAAACCAATTGCAGTTGGAACTGAAGGAAGCTGGAATCAGGGTGCAGCCTGCCAGTGGGAAGCCAGGCTTTTTCTGTTGTTCCAGGCCACATCTTTGCACCTCTGTATTTTTGCTCAGCGTATGTTTTTCAAGAGGTTAGCTCTTTTTACTTTTACAATCTTCAGCTGACCCAGAAGTCCTAAGTTTCCTGTTCAGGGTCCAAGCAATTGCTACGATTCCTAGCTTCTGTCTCCAGCCTCACACTGTGGGATTCTTGAGAAAGAGGTGAGTTGACAGCTTCTGGGTCAGAGTCCACACTAACCTCGTCAGTATACTAGGAAGTGGAGCGGTGTACTGAGGTTCTTTAGTGGAGGTCCAGCCCCGGGGGAAGGGGAATTATTAGAGCAGGGAGGGACTGAAGAGTCATAGATCTCCATTTCAAGTCCTAGCCAATTAGTTATGCTGACAAAAATAAACTATAAATATAGTAAGCCCTCACTGACAACTGGTAAAAACACTGAAAGGCATCAAAAACTTGAGCAAAATTTTAAGAGCTATTGAAAGGGAAATTACCATTTTAAATAAAGCCTGCCAAGAATGTCTGCCAAAACCAGATGAATGTGTCCAGACAAACCTTATACTGGGACATTTTTCCTTTGTTTAACTGATGACCTTGCAATGTAGCTTGAGATGTTTAAACTCCCTTAGCAACCCATGACGTCATCCAGCCCTCCAATCACAATGTGCCGAGTCTGCCTTTGTGCTCCCTTGCTTGCTCTGCTCATGAAAGCCCCACCATCCTCTGGGTGGGGCTGTGACTCTTTGGGGGGATCCCAATCAAGCCCACTCATGTAAATAAACTGCCTGCTAAACCTGGTTGCAGTTTCTTTCCATGTTTGGTCTGTTTTCTGTAATACTATGAATGCCAAAATGTAGTTTAACATATTTCTTTGTAGATTCCAGTTATTCATAGTGAACATCTTGATTTAGCACTAAGTATACTATTAGGATCCCATAGAAGGACGATTCTCAAGCCTTTGGGGCGTGCACGTGAGTAGGCATCAGCTTCTGTGGCTTGAGCTTACGAACACCTCTGAAGTCCCTAGTGCTCCCTGGAATGTCTTCAAATGTTACAAAAAGCCCCACAGACCACTTGCATGTGTTGGTCAGGAAACCTTCTGCTGCTGCTCAATGTCCTGGCTGGTATTCATGCCTACAATGTCCTCCCTTGTTTTGCCTTTTCTGAGCTTTCTTTCTGAGGAGAACATCTCAGTCCTCCCTAATCAAGTTTTCTTTTTGAGCAAGCTAGAAACGGACGAGAGGCTTGTTCCCATTACCTGACTGCTTTTCTTCTCCTAATTACTGCATTTTCTCAAAAAAATAGGTACTCACTGAGTGCCTCTTGGGTGCTAGACATGGCAATGTAATCAGTCTTTGGCAAGAGCTATTTTGCGGACCCAGTCCTAGCCCAGATCCGGTGAGTGTGTGGAGAGCTTCCTGCTACCCTGCGCTGGCGGGACCAGTCCCAGCCCAGCTCAGCGTGGGCCGGACCCTCTCCCACCCCCTCGGGCCGCCCCGCACCATTCCACCTTACCTGCCCCACCCCTCCCGCAAAGTAGGAATTTCTGCCGACTTCCGGGAACCCCCAGACCCAGTCCTAGCCCAGGTCTGGTGAGGGTGTGGAGAGCTTCCTGCTACACTGAGCAGGCGGGACTACTCCCAGCCCAGGCGCAGCATAGGCAGGACCCTCTCCCACCCCCTCGGGCCGCCCCCCACCACTCCACCTTACCTGCCCCACCCCTCCCGCAAAGTAGGAATTTCTGCCCAGTTCCAGGAACCCCCAGACCCAATCCTAGCTCAGGTCTGCAGCGGGAAGGAGCTGAGCACAGCAGCCATACCTAAGCCAGACGCAGCTGGATAACTCGAAAATCTGTAGAGCTCCACCTGAACTTCAGTACGTGTGAAGGTTA
>NW_004524577.1:4009073-4025185 GCF_000260255.1 Octodon degus
TTCTAATGGTGTTTGTAAATAGGATCACAAGTCCGCATCTTGTACAGCAATTAACCACTAAGAAGAATATATGCAGTGTATTATTTGTTGAAAAAAAAATTGCAAACCCCCCCGAAAAAAAAAAGAATTAAAAAAAAAGAGCTATTTTGTTACCATGGTGCTCTGATAATAGATTCTCCTAAAGAACATACATTTTTCTCAGGCTTTCCAAGGCATATCTTTAAAACATTCAACAAAATTATGTAGTGCACTACATCCCTGTACGCCTATCATAGACTGAAGTATTCTCGGTTGTTAGTGCCTTCAACCTGGTGCACGTCGTGGTTTGTCAGTGTGGTGCGGAGGATTGGTCATCTACCCCAAGGGTTTCACAGCTTCCTGGGATCTGCGGCTTGCTGCTGCTGCTGGCCAGCGTTGTAAGACAGTGTCCTGCTGCATGTCACTAGCTTCCCCCTGAAATAAAAAAATCGAGACTGAAACTACAGTTTCTTACAAGTTCATAGTACTTTCACATTATACTACATCAAAAATAATTGCAAGTCAAGTCATCATACACTGGGGATTGTCCATACAGTGATTCTCCAAATTGAATACCTGGAAAACTCAAAATGTGTTGAGGAATCTGTGTGAATCCCTCATCCTGTTTAAAAAAACACATGCAGGAACTAGTTCAGACAATATTTTTTAAATGCTCCTGGACACACTACATTGTTGTCCATATGGTAAAGAAACAGAAAGGAGGGCTGGCCGGATAACTCAACGGATTAAAGCACCTGCTTACGCAGATGCAGGGACAGGGGTTCGAGCCCTGGTGTGCTGTGCCCTGCTGGTTCTACCCCCGGGGTGCAGTGAGCTGGCAATTGAGACTGGGCATGGTGCCAAGCACCTGTAATCCCAGTGCTGGGGAGGCTGAAAAGAGGAGGGTCACTATGAGCCCAATCTCTGTAGTGAGACCCTGTAGAGCCTGTACTAAACACATTTAAAAAAAAAAAGAAGCAGAGAGGATGTTGTTAGCTTTCACAGATAACTTGGAATGCAATGTTGGACTAAGTGAATTGTACGCTAAACCTTCTCTTCTTAGGTGTTGGTAGAGGCCCAGCTGAGGTCTGAGATGGGCGGTGTCTTGTTTGTGCAATTGATTCTGCCACAGCTGGAGAGGTTTCCCCGCTGGTGGAGTCTAGCCCACAACTGTTTCCGTTAGCACAGAAGGTCTTGCCCCGAACTTGCCCACTCCTGAAGCAGAGAGGAGAGAGAAGGTTGCCGCGGGAACTGGCTTGTTGCCAGGTCCTCTGCAGACTGTTTACTGTGCTTCTCAAAGAGATGTCAATGATTGACTAACGATGCCTGAGTGCTCAACTGCAGTCTGCAGGGGATGCCTCTCATTTGCCACCTGAAAAGCTGCAATTACCAGAAGTGCTTATAATGTGGCTCCTTGAGGAGCCTGCATTAGAGATCCCTTTAGGATAATTCATTCATGCATTCATTCATTCATTTCTCTCCCGATGGCCTTATGAGTGAGGATTCATGCATTTTGATGTTTAAGATCAGCTGACTTGCTGGGAAAGACTCAGTGGTGCACTGGGAAAATAATAGAGGGAAGTGGCTGAAAACATTAAAAAGCTCTGATTTGTAGCTTTTGCTGCTATCCTTGGAGTAAATGGCCCCTGCTATGATAGGCTGATCGCAGATACGATGCCCCTGAAGGTGTATGTGGCAGCTTTCATGACTCATAGGAACCGCTAGCAAATCTCTGCCTCCTCGATGATTTCTTCATGTCACTCGCAGGGGCCGCTCTTTGGCTCCTGTGAGAGGAGTGGAAGTTGGGTAAAAGGCCGTATTCATAACTGAGAAGCAGCTTAGGGGCATCATCAAGTGCATGGACTCTGGCCAACGTCAAGTGTGTGCTTGAATTCAAATCTCAGCTCTGCTACTTACTGTTGTATTATTTTGGGCCATGTTTTTTTTTTTTTTTTTTTTGAACCATGGATTGAACTCAGGCCCTTGCGCTTGCCAGGGAAGCACTTATTCCACTGAGCCATCTCCCTGGCACCCCCCCATGTTATTTTTTGAAAATTATTTATTAGTACAATTTGGATGTACACACTGATCACATTCCTCACAGGGAATTAGTACCTGTGTGTGTTGTGTCTTAGCACCTTCTCTTTTCTCTCCATCCCCCTCTCCTCTGTGCAGACCCTCTTTACCTTATTCATGAAGCTTTGTTTTCATTTGATCCTTATTCTCATTTTTCTTTTCCATTTCTCTTTGAACAATTACTTCCTAGTTCACAATATCTACTATACATTTTGGTTCTTATTTATGCTTTAGTTTCTTACAGCGGAGAGACAATGCAATCTTTACGCACACATATTGAATTTATTTCATTTAAGAGAATGGTCTCAAGATTCATCTATTTAGCTGTGAATGTTTGCAGTTTATCCTTCTTTATGGCCGAGAATACTTCATGGTATAAAAAACCCAACATCTTATTTTATTCATTTGTCAGTTGATGGGCATTTGGGTTGTTTCCAGGATTCAGCTATATCACACCGTGCTGCTTGCTGTACACAGGAGTGCACGTATATTGCTATGATATGATGCTTTTAATTCTTTTGGGAAGATACCAAGAAGGAGAATAGCTTGGTCAAATGGAACCTCTAGCCATGTTTTTTTAGAAATCGCCACACTGATTTCCACAGTGATTGTACCAGTCTACACTCCCATCAACAGTGGAGAGTGGTTCCTTTTTCCCCATGAGCCCTCCAGCATTTGATTTCTGTGCATTTGTTTTAATGTGCATCTCTTCATTGTCCATTGATGTTGAATATTTTTTTCATATATTTATTTGTCATTTGTACTTCTGAGAAGTGTCTATTCATTTTAGATGCCTGTTTTTGGACTGGGCCTTTTTGGGGGGTAAACTGTTATTTTCAATTATTTGCATGTTCTAGATACTAGTTGTTTGTTTGAAAAACAACTCTGTTGCACTCTGTTGGTGATTTCTTTCGCTGTGCAAAAGCTTTTTAATGCAATGGGATCTCACTTATTGATTCCTTGTAGTATTTTCTATGCAGTCAGGGTTTTGTTTCAGGAAGTCTTTGCCTATGTCTATGTCTTCAAAAGTTCTACCTATCTCTCTTCCAGCAGATTTAGAGTTTTAATATTTAGATCTTTTATTCATTTTGATTTTAGTCTAGTGCATGGTAACATACAGAGGTCTAGTCTTAGTTTTTGGCATGTTCCCTTCAGAAATCCAGAAGATCATTAGCACCTACTTCAAGAATATGTATTCAAATGAGATGGAAAACACACAAAGTGGAGAGATTCCTAGATATAGTAGCAAAACTGAATCAAGAAGATACAAAAGTTAGAAATAACCCAGTATCAGTTAGTGAAATTCAAAATTTAATCAATAACCTACCAACAAAGAAAAGCCTAGGTCCTGATGGATTCACAGATGAATTCTGTAAGATATGTAGAGAAGATTTAATGCCAGCTTTTCTCATACTCTTCAATGACATTGAAAGGGAAGCAGTTCTCCTGAACTCATTCCTGGAGGCAGACATTACTCTGGTACCCAAACCAGAGAAGGATCCAACCAAAAAGGAGAATTATAGGCCAATCTCCCAAAAGCACGTAGATCCTCTACGAGAGTCTGATAAGCAGAATGCAATCATTAAGAGCATTGTGTTCCGTGACCAAGTAACCTTCATCCCAGAGACTGCAGGTATGGTTCAACACATTTAAATTAATAAATATAATACACTATATTCACAGAACCAAAGACAAAAGCATATGATCATATCAATAGATGCAGAAAAGCATGGGACAAAGTCCAGCCCCAAACTGATAAAGCCCTATAGAAAACTGAATAGATGGCCTTTATGGCAATCTGATAAAAGTCATGTATAACAACAAATCAACAGCCGGCATCATTCTAAATGGTTAACACTTAAGCTTTCTATAAATCCAGGAACAAGACTAGAAGGTCCACTGTTACTACTTCTATTCAGTGTATTTCTGGAAACACTGGCTAGAGAAAATAGACAAAAGAATATGAAAAGAAGAAATTAAATTATCATTATTCGCAGATGACATGATACTCTACATAGAAGACCCCAAAAACTCCACCAAAAGACTTCTAGCTTTAATAACCAAATTCAGTTGTGTAGCTGGATACAAAGTCAAGGCTTAAACATCAATAGCATTTCTGTGCACAAATAATATACTCAATGAGAAAGAAATTAGGGAATCCACGCACATCACAATAGCATAAGAAAGAAGGACTCAGGAAGCAGTCTTACAAAAGAAGCAAAAGATTTCAGCACTGAAAACTGCAGTACTATGAGAAAGGAAATCAAAGAGGATATCAGAAAATGGAAAGATATCCCGTACTCATGGATAAGAAGAAGCAAGATACTAAAGGTGGCCATACTCACAAAATTGTTATACAGATTTAATGCAATCCTAATTAAAATGAATTCCTAAAATTCATCTGGAACCAGAAGAGACCTAGAATAGCAAAAGCTATTCTGTGCAACAAAGACAAGGCAGGAGGCATCGCAATTCCTGACTTGAAATTATACTACAAAGCTACTGTGATGAAAACAGCATGGTACTGGCAAAAACCCAGAAACAAACAAATGAACCAACAAACACCAACAGAGAACCAGAACTGAAGATGAACTAAACAGATTAGAAAATACAGAAACAACTTCCAACACAATCGACCATCCTATCTTTGACAAGAAACCAAACACATTTACTGGAAGGAAGAAAGCCTCACTAATAAACAGTGCTGGAAATATTGGCTTTTTTTCTACTTGCTGCAGATTAAAACTTGATTCATATCTTTCACCATGGGTTAAACTAAAATGAGAATGAATGAAAGATCTTAATATTAGGACAGAATCACTGAATCTGTTGCAAAATAGAACAGGTAGACTTACGTGTAGATAAAGACTTGATGAACAAAACCCCCAATTACATGGGTAGCAGCACATCAACAAATGAAAAAGTTTTATTCACAGCAAAAGAAACAACCAATAGAATGAGACAACCCACAAGTGAGAAAAAGTTTTGCCAGCTATTTCTATATAAAGAATATATAAAGAACTAACAACCTCCACATCCCCCAAATTTAAAGACCTGATCCAAAGATGAGCATCCAAACTGAACAGACTCTTCTCAGATGAAGTAGAAATGCTTCCAAGATTTAGTTATTACAAATGGTGCTGCTATAAACATGGGTGCACATCTACCACTATGGTATGATGCGCTTAATTCTCATTCTTAATCTGGAAAGATACTGAGACGGGGAATAGCTGGGCAAATGGGACCTCTAAGCATAGGTTTTTTTTTTTTTTTTTTTTTTTAAATTTCCTCACTGATTTCCACAGTGGTTGTACCAGTCTACACTCACACCAACAGTGGAGAAGGGCTCCCTTCCCCCCCCCCCATAACCCCTCCAGCATTTGTTATTGGTTGATTGCTTGATTATAGCCCTTCTTTCTGGGATGAGATGGAATCTCAGTGTCATTTTAATTTGCATATCTTGAATGACCAGTGGTATCGAACATTTTTTTCAGATAATTATTTGCTATTTGTATTTCTTTATGTGAGAAATATGTATTGACCTCAGATGGTCATTTTTGGATTAGGTCTTTGAATTTGGGGTCCCTGATTGTTAAAAATTCTTTATATGTTCTAGATAGTCCTTTTTTGTGGGATAGTTGGCTAAAATTTTTCTTTTCTGTGGGATTTCTTTCATTTTGCTGGTAGTTTCTTTTTGTTATATAAAAGCTTTTTAATTCAAAAGGGAAAAGGAGCTAGGATGGGTAAGAGGGGAAAGGACAGGAGGGAAGAGGAAAACATGTCAGTTATACTCTTAGCATCTGTTCATTGAAAAGGAAAGGAAAGCTGTGCTAATATCAGTTGGAGACATTTTCATGCCTGTACCTCTTACCCTAAGCAACTACTTTAATTATAACAATATGTGATGTATTAACTATTGCTATTCTATTATTTGGTTATGAAATTTTGTTTTACTTTTTTTCCATAAAATAAAAAAGGAAGAGATGGCAAATGAACGTATGAAAAATATTGAGCATCACCGGACGATGGAAAAATGCAACTTAAAATGGTGCGGAGATTCTGTCTCCTCTCCAGAAGAATGGCTGTTATCAAGAAATCAACCAAAAATAAATGCTGGAGAGGCTGTGGGGAAAAAGGAACCCTTCTCTAGTGTTGGTGGGAGTGTAGACTGGTGCAACCACTGTGGAAATCAGTGTGGAGAGTCTTCAAAAACCTAAAACTAGAGGTTTCATTTGACCTAACTATTCTCTTCTTCGTATGTTTCTTTCTTTTTTTTGTGGTACCAGGGATCAAACTCAGGACCTTGCAGTTGCCAGGCAGGCACTTATTCCACTGAGCTATTTCCCCAGCCCCTTCTTGGTATCTTTCTGAAGGAATTAAAAACATCATACTGCATTGATTTATGCACATACAGGCTTATAGCAGTAGAATTCGTAATAGCTAAATCTTTGAAAGAGCCCACTTGCCCCTCAGGTGGATGTAGACCAGGTGAGTTTTCAATACAATGGAATAGTGCTCTGCCATGAAGAAGGATAAGCTTGAGACATTTCTAGGTAAGTGGGTGCATCTTGTGATCATACTCTTAAGTGAAATAAATCAGACACGTATATTCAAATATTGACTGGTTTCTCTGGTGGGAGAAACTGAAAGTGTAAACAAAGACCAAACTGTATATTAGGTATTGTAAAAGAGGAAGAAAATATTCAAATGGGAAGGGGAACTGGAGAGGAGGGAGGAGGAAAGGAAGGGAAAAAAAATGAAGGAAAGGGAAAAAATGGAAGCAAAGCTTTTGTAAAAAAGGAGGGGATGAGAGGTTGAAGGGAGAGAAGGGTGATAGGCAAAAAGGAGAGCTAGGATATTTCATGTACAGATGCAAATTCCATATGAGGACTGTGGTCATTATGTATATGTAAATGGTGTCAGCAAAATTAATCTTAAAATACTTATTTATTTATTTGCTACAGGGTCTCACTACGCAGCTCAGACTTGTAGCGATCCTCCTGTCTCAGGCTCCCCAGCGCTGGGATTACAGGCACGCGCCTGGTCTCGGTGGCCAGCTCAGTGGGCCCGAGGGCAGGGGCGGCACAGCGTGCGGTACCAGGGGTTGAACCCAGGGCCTTGTGCTTGCCAGGCAGGCGCTTAGACCACCGAGCTATCTCCCCAACCCTAGTTTAAAAAATTATAACAGCTGCCTGTGCCTGGAATCTCAGCACTTTGGGAGGCTGATGCAAGAGGTTCCAGCCTGGCCTTAGCAATTGGGTGACTTAGTGAGACCCTGTCTCCTAGTACAACAGTGTAAGAAAGTGCTCATGCTGTGGCTCATTGCCGAGGCCCTAGGCTCAACCGTGAATGTAATCGTTACCTACTGCAAACATGTGATGAAAAAGTTTCTTAACTTGAAAATGAAAATAAAAAAGAAAAGTTAGAAAAATCAAAGAAGAAAAAAAAACCCATTAAAAAAGAAAAAAATCTTTTCAAGCAAACAAATAAAAAGAGAAACAAGTCCCCAAAATTCCTTTGCACATTGGGGTGGATGCTTTCTTTCAGAATCTGCAGTTCTGTTACAGGAATCCACCAAATATGGGGGTGGGGGATAGTGCATCATGTGGGGCCTATTTTGTCTCCACGTCTATTTGGTGTGTGTGTGTGTGTGTGTGTGTGTGTGTGTGTGCTGACTCCTGCCCCACAGTTTCCAGCGGGTGTAGCCAGTCAGCGGTGTTGCCTCTGTCTCTGGGCTGTATACACTCTGTCTCCTCCTCCCACGTTGAAGGATCTAGGTAGCTGCTGTTCCTGCCCGCTTAGGGCAGGCCTGGGGGCTTGTGCTGTGTTCCGCTGGCTGTGGAGGCCCTGCTGTCCGCAAACACATGGGTTTGGTCACCATCTGGGCAGCCACATATCCCTGATTATGATGGCTGATGAGGAAAACAAAGAGACCAAGTTCTCTGCAGGACCCGGGCAGGAGAGGGTCAAGCCCCCTGCTGGGCTTAATGCTGGCATACACAGGCACTGTACTTTGGAGAACCATGGGCCCTGGCCTGGCTTCTCACCGCAGGAAGCGGAACCAGGGCCCTTCCTGAGCTTGCGGCTGCACACACTGCTCATATGTAAATGCCTGTCGCTAGCCAGCTCCCTCTCTGTTTCTTGTGGCCGTCTCCCACCCAGCCACGGTGGTAGGGTGGCCCCAGGAACTGTGAAGAGCAGCTGTCCTGTGACTTCTGATTCCCAGTTACTCAGTCTTAAACTACTAACCCTTCTCAAAATGGCTCTGGTGAATCGCTCCCAAACAGAGTGGGCCCTGCGATGGATTTCTTCACCTCTAGCCTGAGTGGAAGGAGTCACCCTCAGAGTCAAGCCCTGCATCACATTTTGTTCTTTATTATGAACAGTGACACAAGCGGCCACACTGCAAACTCCCTGGCCCCCAAAGTGACGTGGCCAAGCAGTCCTGGGCTGGGACTTCCCGAATCACGAGCTGAACAAACCTTTTCTTTTTGTAAATTAGTTGCCTTGGATATTTTGTAATTGTAACGTAAAGCTAATACAGCCTTGAGTTCCATTTCCTTCCTTCTTCTCTTTGCTTCTTCTCTTTCTTTCTTTCTTTCTTTCTTTCTTTCTTTCTTTCTTTCTTTCTTTCTTTCTTTCTTTCTTTCTTTCTTTTTTTCTTCTTTTCTTTTTCTTTCTTTCCTCTCTGTCTCTGTCTCTGTCTCTCTCTGTCTCTCTGTCTCTCTCTGTCTCTGCCTCTCTCTCTCCTATCTGAAATCGATCTCAGGACCTTGGAGCACGGCAGCCATCCATTAATTTCCTGGGGGTTGCTGACCCTCTCTGGGTTTGCCCTGTGTGTGTGGAGACAGGTGCCCTGCCCCAGGAGCCCGGGGGCAGCCTGCTGGACGGCTTTGTTCTTTCCTTGGAGTGGTCTTCAGCTTCTGCATGATTTCTAGCTTTCTTGTCAGCTGCCCCTTAACCCCCAGAGTCCTTCTCTTCCAATTGCCACGTCGTTGTTTCCCAGGCATCCGGATTCCAGACCCTAAGCAGGCCGTGCTGTGCTGCCGGCTTTCACTCTACCATTTTTGATTTTTTCTTTTTAAATTTCTGACTGTCTGCTCTATTGTCAGTTTTGATTTATTGATATCCTGCTTATTTCCTCCGCTATCTGGGAAAAGAAAAATCTAAGCATCATATGACTCCACTGATACTCCTTCAGTTATACAGATAAGAAAAACGAATCTTGGAGAATTTAAATGACTTATCCAAGGTCACACAGGTAGTAAGTGGTGGGACTGGGACCAAACATGATCTGTTTTATTGTAAAGCCCACACTTTTCATCAGAATATAGAAATTAGGGCGAGGTTCCAAGAGCCCCAAATACGGTAGGAAAGAGGCACAGAAAGCGTCGCAGGAGACTTACAAAAGAAATGGCATTTCAGGGCCTGGGGGTGCAGCTCAGCAGCACAGTGCTTGGCACATGCAAGGTCCTGAGTTCAATTTCAGACGCTAGGGGGAAAAAAAAGAAAGAAAGAGAGAGGGAAAAAGGCGGCCAGGGACAGGGCTCAGTAAAATAAGCACTTGCCTGGCAAGTGCAAGGGCCTGAATTCAAACCCTAGTTCCACAAAGAAAAGAAAAGAAATGGAATTTAAGGCTGTATTAGCTTTACCTTATCTGAGGCAATTAATTTACAAAAAGAAAAGGTCGTGATTCGGGAAGTCCCAGTCCAGGGCTGGTTGGCCACGTCGCTTTGGGCCTCTGGCGCAGGCCTGGGGCCGGGGAGTTTGCAGTGTGGCCACTTGCATCCTGAGACAGGAAGCAAAACGATGAAGCTTCGTCATTCCCCAATGACCTGAGGACACCCCACGCAGCTCCTCTCCTAAAAGCCCTACCACCTCCCGGGCCTCATCTTGGGACCCTTTGGGGACATTTAACATCCGAAGAAGCGCAGAATGGGCTATTGAAATGGAGATGGAGAATTTTAAGAGCAGAAAAGCTTGCCCTGAGGCCCAGAGAGACAGAACGGTAGGGCGGTGGGCCTGGAGAATATTACTTAGAGGTGGCAGGGGCTTCACTCGATCGGAGTTGTCCGGGAGGGCTTGTGTACAGCGCTGAGAGCTGGAGCCCCTCCAGACCTCCGGCCTCTGACTTCCTGGGGTTGGGGCCTCCAGATCTATTTTTCCCGAACTCCCCTCCACGCTCTGATTGTATTATCCTGTAGAGTGGGAGCACTAACTGACCCCATTAGCGGGAGCCAGCCGGCCTGTAAGGCTAATCATTCAGCAATTTTATTTTTCTTTCCCACTGTGTGTTCAAACCTGCAGCCGGGAGAGCAGTCCCTGGGAAGTCTCAACGCTTCCCTGGTCATTCTTAGTCACTCGGATCTCCAATCACCTCAAGCTGCAGCAAAGTCTCATTTTAGCAAATACATGTAATACTTCAAATTCCATTTAAAGATCTTTCAAAGGGCGGCAAAAGCCTCGCTCTTCCTGTGCTTTGGCTGGGAGCTCACTGCGGGAGAGTATAGCTTGGGGGTCTGTTTCTCCCTTTTTTGGTTTGGACTTGCCCTCCTCCTGCCCTGCTCATCAAGCTGCTTTCAAACTTTCCAAAGCGGCATTAGAAAGAGGGCGAGAATAATAAAGGGCAGGAGAATTTCTCCCTTTTACTGCAGCACTTCCAGTCTGGAGAACGAATTATTTTCACTTGCCACCTCCCTAAATTGGTCTTCATAGGTGTTTGTCCTGCTGTTCAATTTTCGTTGTTGTTGGTTCTTTAATTTGGGCAACCATTTCTTTAAATTAAAGAAGAATCTAGTTCCTTGGTATTGTTGGAAGCCTCGTTTTGAATTAGAGTGTGGATCTATTTAAATATCTCTTAATATATTAACCATACTGATTTTATAGTTCTCTTTCGAGTGTTGTGTTGATTCTGCTTCATTTGGTGATGGTTCTTTATTTTTAGTTTTAGTTTTTTGTAGACAGGGTCTACAGGGTCTCACTACTAGATCGGACTGGTAGTGGATCCGACTGTTTACAGCCTCGCAAATGTTGGGATTACAGGTGGTCACCACCACGCCCAATCTCAATTGCAGTCTCAGCATGGGGGGGGGGGGGGGGGGCGGGGCCGGCACGGCAGGCCCAGGGATCAAACCTCAGCCCCTGCGCCTGCTTGCAGGCACTTTAATCTGCTGAGCTATTTGGCTGGCTTTGGTGATAGTTCTTTGCTATTGAGCCATCTGCTTTTCTTTCATGCTTTTTGCCTCAATGATTTGGTTGTCTCCACAGATTCGTGTGGCTCTTTTAGCACAACTGAAAATCACTGTGGTCAGGTACTATCTTAATTACTTTTCTTGTCGCTGAGACAAAACACGCAACACCCAAAGCTAAAGGAGGAGAGGTGTATTGGGCTCACAGTCTGCAGAAGTTCCCAGCACAGCTACCTGGCTCCAAGGCAGGGTGCCCTGTCAGCGGGCCGTCGCCGAGAAGTAGCAGTTCATGGCAGGCTGACGGCGGAAGTCAGCATGGTAGAGAGCGACAAGCAACCATCAGCGACCCTCTTTGTGTGGCTTACATCTTACCCAGGCTACTTACCTCTAGGGCAGAGATCATTCGTCCTGAATCCTACCCAGAGCTATGCCAAACGAATCAGTGGACTAACATAGCAGTCATGCACCTTTGATGCCAGCATCCCACACCCCAATACCATGCACCTCTGAAACCCCCACCTATGAATGATGAGGTTTGGGGGGGACATCTAGATGCAAACCGTAACAGGTAGTGAATGTGGATTTTGATTAGAGGCCACTTGCTGTGGGGCTTATGCTTGTCAATCAGGTTTTCCTTTAAGGAAAAGACAAAGTACTTAGCTTCTAGGGATGGGGTCTCATGTGGCGTGGGGACACTGACCTGACTCTCTCAAGCTCCTGTGATTCATCATGAAATTCTCGTACAGTAGGTCCTCTACTGTATTAAGGAAGGGATTATCCTTTCATCCAGAGCAACAGCAATGCCAAGATGATTTAGTATTAGGTAATATTTGTATTGCAATAGTCTCCATGTTGGTGTCACTCTAAAATTCATATGTTGGACGTTAATATGCGGCGTGATGATGGTAAGCAGTCGCCAAGGGATGAAGGCTCTGCCCTTGGTGCCCTCATCAGGGAGGCTTGGGGAAGCTGCTTGGCCCCTTCCACAGTGGAAGGATGTAGCCACAAGACTCCAGGCGTGGAGCAGAGTGTTTTTACCAGACGCTGAATCTGTTGGCTCCCTGATTTTATTCCCAGACTCCAGAACTGTGAGCAAATATTTGGTTACACAATGATAAGTGGAAATGTACTTAGCATGACAAAATATATATAATTTGTAACCCTCCCTCCCCCCAAAAAAGAAAGCCAATTGGTTAATGGAGAAATGTTAAAACGTCCCTCTCTAAAGGGAGGAATAACATGAGGCCTACAGTCACTACTATTTATATCTTTTTATGTTACACAAGTAATGCATTTTAAAGTATAACATTACTGAAGAACACACTGAGAGTGAAAGCCTTCCCTCTAATTCCATGCTTTTAAAATAAACAACATCAATTGAGTTGTTTGAGATTTCCCTTCAGTTTTATTTTTCTAAGCCAATATTGAGACTCAGTATATATTTTAGATGGGTCACCAAATAAGGTCAAAGAACTAGCCAACATTTTATGTAGTAAAAGTATGAAGTAGCATAACAAATGTGATTTGGGACATAAAATTGTTATTTTCAAATATTTCAATGATGTATTGGTGTGTAGTTAAGCCAGCCCAAAACTCGGTGCTTAAAGTAACAGCCGCTGTTTGTTTGTGATTCTGTCAGTTGGGTAGGCTTTTCACTTTCTACCTTTCCTTTTGGTTTCTCCTGCAGGGGAACCAGATGCCTTCCAAAGTAGACGTGGGCTCCCAACTGCGCAAAAGCAGGAGCTTCTCAGGCTCCTGAAGCTTAGGCACAGAGCCACATCTGTTATATCCTATTGATTAAAAGTAAATCACAGACCAGCCTGGCTTCAAGGGCAAAGGCATGAATGCCAGGAACTATGGGTTACTGAGGCCACAACTTGACAGGCATCACCACGGATGATGCCTTTTAGTTTTAGATGATTCAAGAGAGTCAACTGGGAACTGCTTAGAATAGTAGGAGACTTCAGTCAAATGATGGATCTCGGAACAGGCTGTAGTTATGCACCCACGGCAATGTTATCAAGTTGAATAAAATCAAAGATCCTATTTACAAAATCGGTAAGAATTTGTTTTATGAATATTTACTTAGCTACTACCACATAATAAGCTACTATGATTTAGATCTAAAATGTTCTCCCAAATTCTCATGTATGTGGAAGGTGATCAGATCACAGAGGTGCTAGCATGAACCTGTCACGTGGTGGGTCTCTGGGCGCATGATCTGGACGGGAATAATCTCGTGCCCTGCCGCTTCCCTGCCTCTGCTTCCTGGATGCCGCCTTGCTTCTGCGCTGGAGCCAGCTGCCCAGGGATGGATGTGATCGGTTTACCTGTTTTTGAGAAGGTATTGCTCAAAGAATGGATTGGAAAAAGAAAAGAGAAGACACAACTCTGAAAGCTGCTGCAGTGTCATGATGGTAGTTTGGCTTGGACAGAAGAAGGGCAGCAGCATGGAAAGACATTGAGTTGGAAGAGTGTTTTAGAAATGCTTTGACTTGGTTGTGGTTGGCTATGAAGTTGAGGCTATGAAGTTGAGGAACGGCACTTAGGAACGACTCAGATTTTTAAGAATGACATCAGAGTGAATATAGGTACTTTAATTTCAATGGGAAGGATCTGGCACGAGAATAGATTTTTTTTTTTTTTTTTTGTATTTAGTGCAGAGTCTACAGGGCCTACAGAGTCTCACTGCACAGATTGGATTCATAGTCATCCTTCTGTTTTCAGCCTCCTAAGTGCTGGACTTCATAGGCATGCGTGACCATGCCCAGTCTCAATCCCATCTCAGTGTGCCCGGGGGCGGGACTGGCATGGCACGCTGGGGATTGAACCCTGGTCCCCGCATCTGCCTAAGCAAGCACTTTAGTCTGCTAAGCTATCTAGTCGGCCCAAGAGAACAGATTTAAGGAGATAGATTATAAATTCAGTTTTGGACACACACTGTATTCCATATGCTTGGGAGACAATACTCATAAAATACCAGGACATAAACTTACCAGGAAATGTGCAGAATCTATATGAATAAAACTATAAACCTCTATTGAGGCCCATAAAAAAAGATTTGAATCAATGGAGTGTCAAACTTTGCACTTGGATTAGAAGATTCAGAATTGTAAAGATGTCAATTCTCACTAAATAAATCTATAAATTTAGGGGAATTTCAATCAAATTTCAATAGTATTTTTTCTTGAAACTTGTGGAAATCACAGGGAACATTCTTGAAAATAAGAATAATGAGAACTAACTTGTTCCACTCTATATTACAATGCATTCTAAAACAATGAAATTTATGGCAGTGGAAGACAGAAGTAAGAACAGAGTGATAGATCAATGACATGGAATAAAGTGTAAAAATAGATCCAGAAATAGATGAAGATTTAGTTTATTACTAAGAGAGTATATCCAACTTGGAGAGGAGAGATTATTCAATAAGTAGCTTAAGGACAAGTGGATAACTATATGAAGAAAATGAAAATGATGGGAACTTATGGTCAGTTTTGAAGGTTTCTCTTTGCATTTGATATGTACACTTCCATAGTTTCACTGTAGCATAGCTCAGTAAGTTATACTCATATTGTAGTGCTTTTAAAATTTTTCCCTCTTTGTTATAAGCAATAACTTTAAAAGAAAATGTTTATATTGCATCCTTTGATAAATGTATGGATTTCTCTCCAAGATGGATTTTGAGATGTGGATTTGCTGGGTCGGAAAGTATGTCTTGCCAAAAAAGTTCTGCTAAATTTCCTTTGGAAGCCCCAAACGATGTTCCACCAGCAATGGAGAAGAAAAGAAGAAAATAAACTTAAATACACCAGCCTTGACCCTGGGCAACTTAGCCAGCCACCAGACATGGTGACGTGTGCCTGTAATCCCAGCACTGGGGAGGCTGCAAACAGGAGGATTGCTACAAGTCTGAGATACGTAGTGAGACCCTGTACCAAATACGTAAAAAAGTAAAACAAATATAAATAAGACACATAGGTCAAATTAACAAAAGCAAAAGCAGAAATAAATGAGATAGAAAAAACAATAGTAGAGATGATCAATAAACCCAAAGTCAGAATTCTTTTGAAAGATTGGCAATGCATAAAAACTTTCTGTGAATTGATCACAGCAAAGAAAGAGGACACACAGGTAGTAATGGAATGAGGTAGAAGATACTACTGTATGCCTACAGAAAGAGGGTTTTTAAAAAAATTTGGAGACCAGTTAGTACAGAGATCACTTAGCTACTAAAGTTGTAAGTGGAGGCAAAAACCTGAGAGTGGTGAAAAGTATCATTGAAATTCCTTTGTAAGGCATCTTTTAAAGTTTTTGAAAATTTTGGTACAGGGTCTCGCTACCCAGCTCAGATTGTAGTGATCCTCCTGTCTCAGCCATTCCCAGGACTGGGGTCACAGGTGTGCACCACCATGCTCCATTTTGGGGTCAGCTTGGTGGGCCCAGGGTGTGAGGCCAACGTGGCATGTGGTACCAGGGATTGAACCCTGGTCCTTGTGCTTGCCATGCAGGTGCTTAAACCCCAGAGCTATCTCCCTAGCCCTACAAAGCATCTTACAATATTACAAAATATAATTTTGCAAAAAGTAATTTTTTTGGGGGGGCTGGGGAGATGACTCAGTGGAATAAGCACTTCCCTGGCAAGCACAATGACCTGAGTTCAATCCCCTGTTCCAAAAAAAAAAAAAAAAAAAGTGATGTTTTTTAAATTCTACTTCTAATCTCATTTTTTTTCAAAGTTTTATTGATAAATAGATAGCAATGAGACAGTTTCATATCAAATCGGAAGTACAGTTTCAACAAATAATACACTGCATATATTCTTTTTAG
>NW_004524577.1:4031723-4043824 GCF_000260255.1 Octodon degus
TTATCCAGCTGTGTCTGGCTCAGGTCTGGCTGCTGTGCTCAGTTCCTTCCCGCTGCGGACCTGTGCTAGGACTGGGTGTGGGGGTTCCCCGAACTCGGCAGAAATTCCTACTGGGCGGGAGGGGTGGAGGAGGTATGGCGGAGTAGTGGGGGGCGGCCCGAAGGGGTGGGAGAGGGTCCGGCCCACGCTGCGCCTGGGCTGGGACTGGTCCAGGAAGCTCTCCACACACTCACCGGACCTGGGCTAGGACTGGGTCTGGGGGTTCCCGGAAGTTGGCAGAAATTCCTACTGGGTGCGAGGGTTGGGGGAGGTATGGCGGAGTGGTGGGGGGGTGGCCCGAGGGGGTGGAGAGGGTCCGGCCCACTCTGCGCCTGGGCTGGGACTGGTCCCGTAGGCGCAGGGTAGCAGGAAGCTCTCTCCTCATTGTTTTTACAATTAGTGGCCAACTCATTTGAAAAGTAATTCTGGAGTGTTGTGATTCGGCTGAATCGTGTGGTAGATGCCCTTTGCTCACAGGAGGCGCCACAGCTTCAGCCAGAATAACAGGAAGAGTTTCCCACATGTTTGAAAATGTCGGGCTGCGTCTCTCCTTTTTCCTTTCCTTTAAAAATACAAAAAGAAACTTAATGGTGCATGTATAGTTGGATCCATAAATAGTAAGTGTGTGGATATTGTGATTCAATTACATAACTTTATACCAGTCCATTTGAAAATCTTAGATGAAATGGACAAAAATATAAAGAAAATATAAATGACTGAAATTGGTCCAATAAAACCAATAGAAAACACTCATAAAACACAGAAGTGGCAGTTAAAGGCCCATCCACCAATCTGGCCCTCCCCTTCTGTCATCCAGACCAAAACCTTTTGTAGCTGTACAAGCAAGTTCTACGAGATCCCAGGAAATAGTGCTGTTTCAGGGCATAGAAAAATAGGAAGGGCCCACCGGGTTATTCCTGGAAATGAAGTAATAGTCAAGAAAATAGAATCATAGGCCAATCTCATTTTTGTTTATTCAGTTTTTTTTTTTTAAATCTATTTGGTACAGGGTCTCACTATGCAGCTTGGACTCGTAGTCATCCTCCTGCTTTCAGCTGCCCCAGCGCTGGAATTACAGGCATGCACCACCATGCTTGAACTCAGTAGGGGCTCAGCCCCAGGGTGGGGCCAGTTTGGCATGTAGGACAGAGGATCAAACCCTGGTCCCTGTGCTCATTTTTGAATATAGAAACAAAACAAAGAAATAAATGACAACAACAAAAAATGCAAATAACATCATCAAGAACAGCAGAAAGTTGCAAAATATTAGGTGGCTGAATCCAGTCTTACATTAAAGGGATACTACATTTTGATCAAGTAAGATTTATCTGAGCAACTCAAGCATGGGAATGAATGTAATTATTGATGTAACTCATTACATTTACAGATTAAAGGCAAAAATCATTCAGTGGATTCTGGGAAGACATTTGCTAAAACACAACATCTTTTAGTGATTAGAAACAGTAGAAATAGATATAAAAAGTATCCAACATAAAATATACAACAAATATTATATTTTTTGGTGAATATTTTAGCAACATTATTAAGTTAAGAGGCAACACACAGGTGTCTATGCTCATGATTAAGAATTCTAGCTGATGTAATAAGATGAAATAGGACAGGGATAAGTATTGGGCAGGAGGAGAGAATTTCCAGAATGGTATTAACTGAAGCATGAAAACATTGTTCTTTTGTTCTCTTATTTTCAGTCACAGTTTTTTCCCAGTTTTTTTGACATAATTTTATTGATAAACAAATAGCAATGAGACAGTTTCAAATCAAATAGGTAGGACAGTTTCAATAATTAACACACTGCATACATTCTTCCTAGTGGTTAATTGCTGTACAAGATGCGGACATGATATCCTATTTACAAACACCATTAGAACAAATCATTCTATTCATTAAGAGAATGTAACTACATATCTATCCTAACCACTTTGAATACACAGATACAAAATGGACATTCATCTGTATCCCCTTTTTTTGTTAAGTTCTGTTATTTGAATATTATAGGTGTGTAAACTCAGCAAAATATTCTAAAAGAGTCCAGTAGTCCATAATAGTATTGGGTCTTTTGTTTGACTGGCAATGTCAGAAATTGTTGACCTGAGTCCCCCACAGCTCAGCATAACAGCATGGCTTTACTTCTTATATTTCGTTTTTATAGTTTTCTACTGGATGGTTAAGACCAAGGTAAAGCAGGACCTATGCACCAAGAGTTGTAGCTTTTGGGTCTGATAAGGTCAGTGAAATACCCTCAGGATTTATCTCAGTCACATTTTTTTTTTATTCTAAACACAGGAGCCTACTATATTTACTCCTTTATAATTCAAATATATATATATATATATATATATATATATATAATGTTTATTGAGGTACATTATGTCATATGAATTAATTAAGTTGGTTTAACCAGGTCCCCACCAATTAACTTTGGGTTCTTTTTTTCTTTTTGCTGTTTTAAACTTTTCTTTGCCTATTTTCCTGTGTTTGAAGGATAAGAAACCTTCTTTTGCCAGATTGAAGGCAGTTCAGATAGTGGATGTGTGGTGTGTGTCTGTAATCCCAGCCCTGTGGGAGGCTGAGGCAGAGGACCACAAATTTGAGTCCAGTCAGGGCAATTTAGCAACATTCTGCCTTAAAATAAAAAGGAAAAGGACTGGGGACGTAGTTCAGTGCGAAGGCCTTCGTTTCAATTTTCAGTATTGGAGAGAAAGCAAAACACAACACAACAATATGCAGGGAGAGTAGCAAAGCAGCTCTGATGTTCGTGGGTTCTTGGTTACACAAACTGCTGTGCTGTGCATTTCATGGAGTACACCTTAGCAATAAAAAGATAAAGATTAGTGGTACACACTGCAGCTTGGACGAATCTAGGGAATTATGCTGAACAAAAAAATATAATTAAAAAGATTACATATTTTATTATTCCCTTTATATCAACATTTTAAGTGATGTGTTTTGCTTCCCCCCCCCTCAGGTTTATTGAGGTATAATTGGCAATCAAAAATTGTGTACGTGTAAGGTATAATCTGATGCTTTGATATGTATGTGCATTTTAAGATAAAGACCATAATTAATCTAATTAATGTTTGATCACTTCCCACAGATGCCTTTTCCTTGTGTGTGTAAGAATGATTGTGATTCTTTCCTTCCAGTAAATTTCCAGTATACTGCAGCATTATTAATTGTAGAAAATATCATATCTATGAAACACCCTGGAAATCATTCATTTGCATAAATGGAAAACTTTATATCTCCCCCATTTCTACCCCGTCAATCATCATAACCATTTGTTTCTGTAAGTTTAACTTGTTACAGATTTCACATGAGTGGATCTGGGAGCTAGCTCAGCGACTACGCACCTGCCTATCCCGACCCACGGGTTAGTCAATGAAGGCCACCTGGGAGAGGAGCGGGGAATTAAGAAGGGGACAAAGGACAGGAGACGCAGGAAATGGAGAAAAGACAGGATTCTGCTCAAGTCTCGTTTATTCAGGGGAGGGGCTGGGTATATATAGTGGAGGCGCAGGGAAATGACGTCGCCGGGTAAAAGGCGCGAGTAACTAGGCAACCGGGCTGTGACAGGAAGTCCCACCTCCGGGGCATAGCAGGAGACTTATGGGAAATAGGCGGGGCAAGAACTAGGAACCTAGCTCAGCAGAGGTGGGGGAGGAGGAACCCGGAAACCCACTTGCAATAGGATTGGAGGCCTGGAGTTATTGAGCCTCCCACACCCGCCTGGCAAGCGCAAGGTCCTGAGTTTGATACCTGGTAAAAGATTGTGTGTAAGTAAGGTTGTGAAGTGTTTCTCTTTTACTTTATTTCACTTAGAGTCTTTCAGGTTTATCCGCGTTGCTGCTAATGACAAGATTTCCTTATTTTCAGCAACTGAAAAGTATCCCGCCGTCTGTCCGCCTGCGTACCTACGCACACGTACCTACGCGTGCACGCATGCACGTATATGTCTGCCTGCTTATCCCTTACCTTTCTGTTTCACCGACCCATCTGTTTGAACACTTGGGTTGATTTCTTGCTGGGGCTGCTGTGGCTGAAGCAAATATGAACACGGCAGTGTGGGTATCATTGAGATACTGATTCAGCTTCCTTTCTCTCTGTCCTCAGAAGTAGTACCACCGGCTCCTATTGCAGCTGCTGTTTTGATTTTGTTGCGGGGCTGCAAATGGCATTTTGCATAATGGCTCTGCAGTGTTACATTCCCATCCACGGTGCAGTGCACTCCTGACTGACAGCCTCAACTGGTGCCCGAGGACTGTGTGTAACTCAAGTTGTCAACTGAAGGCTCTGGCTCCTCTACGTGGCCTTTGAAGTCTCTCTCCAGTACAAAGGCCGATCTCAGTGTCCTCAGAGAGCCATTAGCCTTGGATTTCTCAATTAACCCATACAGCAAAAGATGTTGTAATGTTCCTTCCAGGACTCTTTAAGGGTTGGATCTGAGTCTGAGACCATCTGGAAGCACAAGCGGCCAGCATTCAGGTCATAACCCAAGGCGTTGGTCATAAGTTAAAACTGAAATTCTGGTCATAACCCAAGCGGTTCATGTGTCAGGCTCGTTGTAACTCAAGGGTCCACTTATGTGATAGTTCTCTCACACCTTTACCACCATTCCTTATGTTTTGGCTTTTCTGTTACCCAGTTTTATAGGTGTGAGATGCTGTCTCTTCGGGGCTTTATGTCATCGTCATCATTTCCACTGGTTTTGGCCAATAAGCATGGTGTGAGAGGCTGGGTGGGGCAGGCTGGTGACACCTGTGGTGGATTGGCTGCTGGAGCCCTTGGATGGTGTAGCCTGGTACCCGTGTGCACAAAGGTGGGATTGGAGCCTGGATCCGACCGGCTGGCCTGGAGTGTGCGTCTGTGTTGACAATCCTGGCACCTGCGTCTGCAGAGGTGGGGTCTGCGGCCTGGATGTAGGGGAGCAGATTGGAGCCTGCCCTCACTGGGGCAAGCCTGGACTCTACAGTGGTATCTTGTCATATACTCAACTCCCTGATGATCTTAATTATAATTGTCTTTACATTTCCAAAAATCTACTCATTCATGACTTATTTTTCTTTTATATTTCGTGGTGCTTGATTTACTAATATTTCATGCAGAATTTCGCAACTATTTTCAACCATAAAAACGGCCACTTGTTATTATCTTACTTTGGTTTTTGTCTTAGAGTTTTGCATAGCAAAGGGATTTGAAGCTGCTGACTGTAATCTTTGTCTCAGGATAGAGCTCAAAATATACTTTTTACAGTATGTGTGTATGAATACATGCATGTATCTTAGTTACTTTCCTTGTTGTGGAGACAAAATACCAAAGTTCAAAGAGGGAAGGTTTACTTCATCTCATGGTTTTTAGAGGTTTCAGTTCATAGTCAGCTGGCTCCAGGGAAGGGTTACGTGGCAGAAGGCCATCTCTGAGGAGAAACACTTCATGACAAAGCAGGGAAGGCAGAGGCGGCAAGCATGAAGTAGCAAGCAGCAGCTGAGGACAGCACCCCTCTTCTATCCCTCATATGCTGTCCAGACTACATGAGCTTAGGGCAGGTGGCACTCACACTCAGGTGTCTTCCCATTACTGACACCCAGGGCTCTGCCAAACCAGTCAGTAACCACACACTTTCGACACCAGTACCATACAACGAACCCCAGCATCACACGCTCTGGATCCAGACACCTGTGAAAAATTCTACCCATGACTGAATGAGGCTTTGGGGGGACATCTGGGCAAGACCATAACAGCATGTATACTGGGAAGAAACTCTCTAAGTGGGCACTGGGAGTAGAGAAATGGGCACCACATGCAAGAAAAGAAGGCAGTTCTTGTATAATGAAGGCAGTTAGACACTGTTGGTTATCTACTGCTGTGTAACAAATACTACAAGGTAGCAGTTTAAGGCAACACACATTGACTTTCTCCCATTTCTGTGGGTCAAGAGTCTGGGCATAGCTCAGTTAGCCATTCTGCTTAGGATGTGATAAGGCTCCAATAGAGATGTCTTTTAGGGTTTGGTTCTTATTATAGGCTCAAATTTAGATCTGTCTTAAGGCTGTGTGTGTGTGTGTGTGTGAGAAAGAGAGAGAGAGAGAGACAGAGAGAGAGAGAGAGATACTGGCTTTAGTCTATTAACATGATAGGGCTTTACATAATGTTACTTAGTCATGAGTGTGACATCCTATCACCTTTGTCACATTCTATTGGGTGGAAGTGTGTGATGGGTCCTAACCACACTCAGTAGAAAAGACTTAGGAAGAGGCCTGGACACCAGGAATGGGGACCATGGGAACCACATGAAAGTGTTTCTGCCTGAACACCTGACATCTTGTCTCACACGATCATTTGAGAGTGGTTGCTGTAATCAAGAACTGAATCTGCTGCCAGATAAATAGAGAACTAAATAAAATGCAAGATCTAGAAAGATCAAACAGAGCTGGGAAATTCAGCCCCCCTGGCAGGTAGTTTCCTTTTAAACTTTTATTTGCAAAATACAAGAAAATAAATCACCACACATTTGAGAAAAGCCAGTATTGCAAAGGACAGGGCAAACTAACCAAATGTAAAAATGAACTCCCTAAGCAGGAGAGTTAAAGGGAAAGAAAAAAATGTTAGTAGCAGTATTAGCCTCACTTAGAAGACTCAAGAGGCTACCACGACCATAAAAAAAGAAAAGAAAAACAGGAAACCAGGGCACCTAAGAGGTTATAGTGGGATCCTAGGAGACACATACAATAAGGTGATGAATAACTGAAGACCCAATTAAAAGGCAGAAAGAGAGAAACCCTTCCAGAATGCAGAATACTGGGATAAAGAGATGCCAAAATATATGACATAGTCTAAAAGCAAAGAGAGTAGACCTGTAGGTTATAAAACCAGTCTAATAGCTGTTCCAAAAGGAGATATGAGAGAGGGTAGTGGATTGAACGATAACGGCAACAATGGAAGAAAATTGCCTAGAGGTGAAGGAAGATACAAAACACTAGGCAATATTAATTTAAAATGCCACTCTAGTACCTGAGAATAAACAGAAAATCATTAACTCTTGAAGAGGAAAGAAATAGGGTTCCAAGAAAAGAGAGTTATTGTGAACTTAGACCTCTCAGTACAATGCTGGGTACCAGGAGAAAATGGAGTTCAAAATTCTAAGAGAAAATTATTTTGAATCTGAAATTCTGTTTAGTCAAGACAAACCAATGTAGAAAAGTTAAAGACATTTTCACATAGACAAATGCGTAAGAATTTTCTCACTCAGCCTTCTCTGAGAGCATTGCTTTAGCATGTAGTACAGCACAGTGAAAATAATAAATCAAAGAAAAAGAAACATCTAAGACATTAAAAAAAAAGTCATTGTATAACCAATCAGTGAATTAGACAAACTGGAACTGGACACAACTTAGAATAAAAGTAAAAAATGATACAGTAGTTATTTTCAATGCAGAGAGTGGCAAGACCTATATAACAAGAAATGCAACTTTTGTATCTGACAAGGTCAGTTAAATCCCCTCAGGATTTAACCTGAAACCCTGTACCATTGTTTGTAGATCCTTTGTCAGTGTCAGCCATGTGGATGAGTCACGGCCATTGCTTGACCACTTTGCTCTCTGTGAAAGCCTGAGAGAGTGTTTTCTCTCCATGTGACTTTCCTTAGGTCCACTCTTTGTCATCAATCACTTTCCTCTGTGACCCCATAATCTCCTTGGTCAGTAAATTTGGGACACAATTTGGGACACAATCCTGAGTTACAGGATGTTACAGTACAGGTTCTTCTATGTCCTGAGTCCTCACTGAACTTGAAAGGCTAGGGCCAAAATGTTGCTTTATCCTGGTCTTAACCATCCAGCAGAAAAGTATAAAATGAGGTATGTGAAGTAAAGCCATATTAATATGCTGAGCTGTAAAAGGCTCAAGTCAACAACTTCTGACATTGCCAGTCCTACAGATAACCCAGTACTAGTATGAACTACTGGACTATACTGGATTATTTTGCTAAATTCACTCACCTACAATATTTAAAAACAATAGAATACCCATCTCTGACAAAACTAAACAAAAGGGATACAAATGAAGGACCGTTTTGTATCTGTATATACAAAATATTTAGCATAGATATACAGCTACTTTTTCCTAATTCACTGAGAAGAAAGATTTGTACTAGTAGTGTTTGGGTGGGATATCATGTCTGCATCTTGTACTATGAATAACCACTACGAAGACAATATGCAATGTATTAATTATTGAAACTGTCCTATGAATCGGTTTTGAAACTGTCTCATTGCTATTTGTTTCTTGATGAAATTAATTTAAAAAATGCAGAATGGGAAGGGGAATCCAGGCAGAGAAGGGCAGTGTGCTCTGGGATCTACTAGCATTCAAAGACGGGTGTAGATATCAACTGTCATGATGGAAAGAACAGAGTATAAATGTGTGTCCGCTTGAAGATAACCATCCTAGTAAAAACTTGACATCGCCATTATCTCTGTCTTTAAAACCAAAAAAAGAAAACTTGATCAATCCTGTAGAAGTTAGAGAAAGGATAGGAAAATAATCCAGAAAGAATAACAATGGAATATACAAAATGTTGTGGCCAAACAAACTGAAGTATTCCAATTAAACATGGATAAGTTAAACACGTCTGTGGAGAGGCAGACAACTAGCTACCAGTTGGTGACTGTTAACTATGATTTGTGCACCGTGTGAAAAAAATTTAAAGAGATCATTGTAGTTGAAGCCAATAATAAACTCTGCAAGGTAGATTCTATTTTTATTTTCATATTAAGGAGGAGAAACGGAAGTTTAAGAGAGACTCAGATGCTTGCTTCAGGTGTAGAGACCAATCTCACACTCAGGCTTTTGATGCTGTTAAACTGCTACTCAGCTTGGTCAGAACAAAAGAGGTGTATGCTATTTTAAAGTCATAAACCAACACAAGAAATTGCATGCTAGCACTTACCTAGCGTGTGGAAGCCCTGGGTTGCATCCCATAGTGTGAGTTCTTGTGTGTGCATGCACACACATGCATACACGTGTACACACAAATTCTCAAATTAAAGGACTGCAAAAGATTTACTGAGCAACTGATAAAGGTGAAAGGAGACCGCGCCAAAGTGTTATTACCAAATGGTGTGGAACAAATTTGGGAAGAGTGCATAAAAGCCTCAGAGTGTGTGTGTGTGTGTGTGTGTGTGTGTGTGTGTGCATGTGCTTACACTGTGCTGTGCAGTTATTGGCCACAGAGCGGGGTATGCCAGTGGATTATTTGAGTTGTCATACAGAGCTGCTTTACTTGTGTAGTTAAAGCAAGCGGTACTAAGAAGGAATGGCCCCGTCCTTGCTCTTGAGCAGTTTATCTGTTCAGCAGGGGAGCAGGCAGGTGTTGCCTGCCTGTGATGCACACTGGGAGAGAACCCGGCCCCGAGGCCGTGTACTGTGCTGGGTGAATGTAAAACTAAGTCTTAAAGCAGGAGAAAGCGGGGAAGCTTTTCAATAGAGGTGCCGCCCAGCAGCCTCTCTCCTCATCCTTGACCACGGCTCCTTTCCAGCAGGGGGTGAGGGCGGGGAATGAGGAGGCGACGCAGGAGAGTGACAGTGTCATCCACATGTCTCCTGCTCAAAGCAACGCGATGTTTTCAACCTGAAAGGTAAAGAAAAACCCTCAACTTTTCTTATTTCATCCCAGCTGTCCTTTGGCAGTTGCTATGACAACAGCACCTCTCCTCCTCCTTCGTTTGGATCTATTTCCAAACTGAGAACAATGAATGTAAAAGATCAGAAAATGGGAACAGCAAGCAGGCATTAAAGGCATTAGAATTATTTACCCCGGAGAAGAGAATGCTAAGAGGTGGCGATTACATTGTTCTGGGCTGTTAAAGGGTGCTTGCTACATAAACCCTTCTCTGCTGGGCTTAAGAGAAAATCAAATTTATTTTAACTGAGGAAAATCACTCTGGGGAGAAAAAGTCCCTGAGAGAAAGTTCTGTGGGGCTGCTTTTGCTGTGGCAGGGTAGAGGGATGCAGAGGCGCCAGCGTTCTGTGTCCTGGGCGGGTTGCTATTTTCTCCTAAAAAGTCCTGGATCAGTGAAACAACAGCAACGGGAGCAGCAGCAACAACAAACACACACAGTGCTTACTCTTTCAAGTACCATTCTTAGGTGTTTCATGTTTATTTATTCATTTTTTAGCTGCTTTAGATTTCTGATCAAAATCTTGCAACAGCCCTGTAAGGAAGATGGCGTTAGGATTCCCATTTCACAGATGAAAAACCTAAAGGTCAGACCTTAGCGGCTTGCCTAAGGTCACACAGCTGAGGAGCAGCGCAGCTGGGATTTGAATTCAGAAAGCCTGTGTCTTTTTTTCCCAATTAATCTTTTTTTAAAATTACACACATCCATATTTTACAAAAAATTGAAGAAGAACCTCTTAAGGTTAAACTGTAATTAATTACATCGTCTGATGTTTTCAGTGTTGAAACCTAAATTTTACACAGTTGCCACCAGTAAACATAATTTATATTCTAATTAACAAGGCAATTCTAAATGGTTCTGCACACACTCTTACATGTAGCTGCATTTAAAGTCTGTATCTTTAACTGGCGCTGGCTTCTTGAAGCAGGTGCTCTCTTGAGATGGGTTCCAATTGCAGTGGGACTTTGGAAGGAACCCTCTGCAAATCCCCAGCCAACACGAGTTCCAGTGTGATTTGTCCGTTCATCAAGTCCTTCTTTAACAATAGTTGGTGCACACCTGTAATACCAGCGCACAGGAGGCTGAGGCAGGAGGATCTTGTGTGTTCAAGCACAGCCTGGGCTACACAGTGCATTCCAGGCCAGCCTTCAATGAACCTTGAGACCTGTCTCAAAGAGACAAAAAAAAAAAAAAAAAAAAAAAAAAAAACAACCCAAGCCACAATTGTTTATTTATTTAATGAGTACTGACTTGATACTTATAAAGGTGTGAGTATTAGTCCTTGCTGCTACAGTTGACTGACCTGAGGGAGGCAAAAAGTTCAACAGATTATCATTAAAAAATATCAGGTTGATGGAAAATTCCACCGTATCATGGGGCGGGGGAGGAGACAAGAAATGCAGAAATAAATTCTGTGTAAGAGATGACCTCTGAGGGAAGCAGCAGGATGAGGCAGAAGTTGAGCGTAGCCTGGAGCCCCCAAGCTAGGTCTGGGATTTCCCTAGCAGCTCATGGAGATGAATAGAACCAAAGTCAAACCACGTGACCAAAGGAGCTGTTTGAGTCTCTCAGGAGCAGACAGGACCTGGGTGGCCCCCAGCCCACGGCACTCCGTGGCTTCTTTCCCCAGTGGCTGCTCCCTGTGTCTTCTTCCAATTCTCCATGGCCTTGCATTCCTGATGAAGCTTGAGAAGGCTTGAAGTGGGGCAAATGCCTCGTTCAGTTGGTGAGCTGCCTCCTGGGTGTTTATCCACAGACTGAGAGGGGCTCTGTCTCTGTGGTGAGCTGGAGTCAAATGAGGTAAGAATATTTTTTTTTTCCATAATTTTATTGAGAAACAAATAGCAATGAGACAGTTTGAAACCAAATTGGTAGGACAGTTTCAATAATTAACACATTGTATACATTCTTCCTAGTGGTTAATTGCTGTACAAGATGCAGACATGATATCCTATTTACAAACACCATTAAAACAAATCCCTCTATTCATTAAGAGAATGTAACTACATATCTATCCTAACCACTTTGAATACACAGATACAAAATGGACTTTCATCTGTATATCCTTTTTTTGCTAAGTTCCGTTATTTGAATATTATAGGTGTGTAAACTCAGCAAAATAGTCTAAAAGAGTCCAGTAGTCCATAATAGTATTGGGTCTTCCGCTTCACTAGCAATGTCAGAAGTTGTTGACCTGAGTCCCCTACAGCTCAACATAACAGCATGGCTTTACTTCTTATACTTCATTTTTATATTTTTCTGCTGGATGGTTAAGACCAAGATAAAGCAAGACCTATGGAACAATAGTTGTAGCTTTTGGATCTGATAAAGTCAGTGAAATCCCCTCAGGATTTATCCTGAGATCCT
>NW_004524577.1:4043997-4050446 GCF_000260255.1 Octodon degus
ATGATGTTATAGTACAAGTTCTCATATGTCCTGAGTCTTAATTGACCTTGGAAGGCTAGGGCCAAAATGTTGGCTTTTCTTGCGGCCCTCCTTTTTCTCTAATTTTGGTCTGCAGATTTAGGTTGTTAACCCTCCAGAAGACAAGCTTATTGTTATTGAGGTAAGAATATTTTTGCAAAAATGAGATGGTAAAGAGGAAACAGGCAATGATGTTTATTTTGTCTCCGTTGTTTTGAGGTTTGTGGGAGAGAGGCACTAAAGGCAGGGAATTCACCTTACCCTCTGTACACGTGAGTAGCTGAGGCAGGGCCAACCCTGGGGGAATGATCGAGCTCCACTACTGGTAATTAAAGGGAGAGTGTCAGCTGTCCCAGAGGACCATTTGGAGAAGCAGAGGGCAGTCTTCACTGGCAGCCACTTGCTGGAAGATAAGTAGATGAAGTCTCCTGAAGCTAGTGAAGCATTCTGCAAAGGACACTTCTCCAAGACTTGCTGAGTTGATGCTCTTGAACGATGAAGCAAAGTTAGAAAATAATCTGGGCAATTAGTTTATGGGGGGGGGAGAGAGGAGGGATGGGGAGATGAAGAGGGAGGGGGAGAGAAGGAGAGAGAGAAGGTGAGAGACGGAGAGAGGAGAGAAAGGAAGGGAGAGGGAGAGAGGAGAGAGAGAAAGGGAGAGAAAAGGAAGAAAGAAGGAGAGAGATGGGGAGGGAGGAGAGGGGGAGAGGGAAAGAGGGAGACAAGGAGAGGGAGGGGGAGAGAGAGAAAGAGGGAGACAGAGACAGAGAAGGAGAGAAAGAAAGGCAGACAGACACACAGAGACAGACAGAGATAGAGACAGAGACAGAGACAGAGACAGAGAGAGACAGACACAGAGACAGTGACAGACAGACAGGCAGAGACAGAGAGAGACAGACAGAGACTGAGAGATCAAAACAGAGAGACACAGAGACAGGGAGAGAGAGAAGGAGATAGAGGGGGAGAGAGAGACAGACACAGAGAGACAGAGACCGGAGATCAAGACAGAGAGACAGAGACAGAGAGAGACAGAGACAGAGAAATTAGCAAGGACAACTATTTTCCTAGGGCTTGCCTCATACCAAGTTCAGTGACAAGGATGCAAAAGTGAAACTAGAGCTGAGTCCACTTTAGGCTTTGGCCCCCAGAAGTTGTGTCACAGCCACCTAACCCTGCTGCCACAAGATGGGAACAGCCACAAGCACGTGCATGGGGTGAGTGCGGCCATGCTCCCAATAAGACAAAAGCATGATGAGTTTCTCTTGCCCCGTGAGCCACAGTTCGCGGGCTCTGCTTCCAGGATGGTGGGATCCTTGCAGCGAAGGTGAGGTGTGTTTCCTCTCTAGAAAGTCTACGTGCACTGAAGGGAAGACGTGTGGGTTGGCAAACACTCTTCAGATAATAGATCAGAGTTGTGATTTTTTTTTTGGGTTGCACAAGAGTAGTGTATGAGGGGCTGGGGAGATGGCTCAGTAGGATAAGTGCTTGCCTGGCAAGTGGAAGGACCTGAGTTCAATCCCCAGTTCCACCAAAAAGCCCCCCAAAACAAAAAGAAAACGAACAAAGAGTAGTGTGTGTGTGGGTGTGTGTGTGTGTGTGTGTGAATGCTTCCACCTGGCCCTATCCTTAGAGACACTGACTATTGACCTGGGTATGTTACAAGGACCAGAGCTTTTAAAAGCTCTCCAAGTGATTATAACATAAAGGTGGAGCTGAGAACTGAACTGCAGAATGAGGTAAGGAGGTAACTTACGTCCAGTTATGTGCAGTTTCTACAGGGAGCTGTTTGTGTTCATTGAAGAAGCATTTACACTGTACTTGCTGTGTGTTAGGCTAGCATTGCAATTGTTTACAGATACGACTCCTCTAATTTTCAGAGCCTTCTCTAAGGTAGGGACTTCTACTAGCCCCATTCTATAGTTGAGGAAACTGAGGCACAGAGAAGAGGCCTGGCACAGAGGAGATGAAGGTGATGTCTAAGCTGAGACTGAAAAGATGTGCATAGAGGAGGCAGAGTCTGTGGCAGCCGGGGGGCAGGGAGAGTACTGCAGCAGAAGTCATTGAGATAAACCCTCACGAGAGACCAAGAATGGGAACAACCAAGGCTTTTATTGCCGGCAGGATGACAGTCTGGGGCACAATCGAGGAAGGTCGACCACCAGAGTATTTTGTCCTGGGTTTTTATACCTTTCCAAGTAACCATGGTAACCACATTACCTCATTTTGGAATTTTACAAAAATGTCACAAGGTTTACATTTCCCCGGGGTTGGTTAGTACGGTTCAGTTTTAGCTTACCTACAATTCTTTCCAACTGTTTGCTCCTTAGGTTAGTGATTTGTTTTCCTCTGCAGGTTTTCTGGTTAACTGAGAGGGAACGAGGTGAGGAGTGGATTCACCTGAGGTGTAAGTGACTTTGGGAATGGCATCGCTCGATGTATCCTGGAAGCAGAGACTAGGCGGGCAGCCAGGGCGTAGAGAAAATGCTGTGCTGGCCACCTCCAAGAAGAGCTCTTCCCATGGCATGTTAGGGTGAAATCATTTGAAGGCTGACTGAAGGGGGATGAAGTGGAAGTTTCAAGTGAAGCTACTTCCTGACGAAACTTCGGGAAGGAGAGAAGAGGGCCACGGGAGCAACATGAAGCAGCAGTGGTGGGGTTGAGGGCAGGGCTGACTTTCTGTGGGACAGTCATGGCTGGGTGGGTTCCCATGCCCACAGGTAGAGCTCACAGGGTGGTACATACCTGCAGCCCCAGTGCTCGGGGAGCTGAGGCCGGAGACCCGTAAGCGCGAGTCCAGCCCAGGAAACTTACTGACTTAGCAAGAGTCTGTTTGAAAAACATGACCAGGTATAGGGGTGGGGCTTGGTGTGTTCAGGTCTCCAGGACTGAAAAGTGACAAGCAGGAGTCAGAGCGAAGCGAGGGGTGGGGGAACAGCGAGAGAGAGTGGGTGAGGGCTGGAAGCCAGAAGACCTGGACTGCCTGCAGCAGGACTCTTGGGAGGCAGGGTCTTCTTCCTTTAGGAAGAAAAGAATTCTGGAACACAAGCATTCTGTAGGTAACGTGGGAAGATGGAGGAAATTTGATCCAATTTTTTTTTTTTTTTCAATCATGGGAATTTTGATTGTTAGGAAGAGACATTCATGTTTGCTTATGGGAGTTTATCAATTGGGAGTAAAAGCTGAAGTCCATGTATAAATGCTTAGTATAGAAGCAACCTTTAGTTCTCAATGTAAGGAGTAAGGTGTGGAAAGCTAAGGGCTGGCATCATGTGTTAAGGACAGAATAAAAACCTTAAGCTCTGCCGGGCGTGGTAGTGTGTGACTGTAATCCCGGCACTTGGGAGCCTGAGGCAGGAGGCCCACATGTCTGAGAACAGTACAGGCAGCTTGATAATTTAACAAGACCCTATTTCAACATCAAGCAAGCAAGCAAACAAATAACTAAAAAGGGCCAGCGGTATAGCTCAGTGCAAAGGCCCTGGGTTCAGTTCGATCCCTACTACTGCCCTCCCAGCTCTTTCTTGCTACATAATTGTGTAGCTTTTGTCTTTATGGTCATGTGACGTTTGGTGGCCTGCGAACACCATGTCTACACTCCAGGCAGGAAAGAAGGGCAGAGAGACACGAGACGTGCCCCTCGAGTGTCCCCTTCCACCGCACTCTAACTACACCCTCCTCCTGTTTTCCTCCTCCATCCTCGCCTTTCCTTCCCTCCGTAAAACTTTCCAAGGATTCCTAGTGGTCATCTACCACTTCAATCTCATTCTCCAGCCCAGATCAGCAGTGTCTCATCTACAAGGAGGTTTATTTGGACATAACTGCCTCCAAACAAAACCAGGAGGAGAAGGAAATGTGGACAGCATGGTTACCACAGCGGAGTGCATCGCTGATCTCAGGAGTCAAAGAGATCGAAGGACAGCCAGGCACAGTCGCGCCCAGAACGTCCCGCCAAGATGCGCACTCCCCAGTGGCAGCTGGGAGCTACGTCTCCGCCCCTCCCATGTGTGTCTACTCTGTTTTTCTTTCTCTGCTCACCAGCCTCTTGTACATGTTCTATCTGATAATAACCTATTTATCCACAGCTCCTATTATCCTAGAGGCCGCGTTCACTCTCCTTCAGCTGCTTTACTCTCTCAAGTCTAAATTCAGGAAACTATCAGGTGAGGTGAGCTGATTGCATTTTTGAGCCAGGCTTACAAATTATTCACTGCTGTCTAGGCAGTGGGTGATCCTCGCTCGGCTGGGATCATGAGATTCGAGTCTTGGCTATGATAATTTGGCTGTGAGAGGCAGTAACCTTTTGCAGGAGTTTTGAAAGGGGAAGTAATGCGAGGCTTGAACTTTTTCTGAGAAGTCGAAGCGGAGGTCTTAAACTAAGGCTGGGCAGAGAAGCAAATGAAGTGCAAAAGACTAAAAATATGCAACTACTATAGAGAAAATCAACTCAGAAAATATTCAAAGGTATCTTTAGGGCTTAGTGAAGTTTTTAGATCAACATCTTTTTTTGTATATTCAGTACAGGGTCTACAGGGTCTCACTACACAGCTTGGACTTGTACTGATCCTCCTGTTTCAGTCTCCCAAGCGCTGGGATTACAGGCGTGCGCCACCAAGCCCAGTCTCAGTCCCCATCTCAGCATGCCCCAGGGGTGGGGCCAGCACGGCCCCTAGGGCTCCAACCCCAGTCTCTGCACCTGCCTAAGCAGGTGCTTTAGTCCACTGAGCAGTCTGGCCGGCCCTTAGATCAACATCCTGCAGTGAATTCATTCATGTGATTCAGGGATTTCTTCCAGCAGAGGTTGTAGCCTAGTGAAGATACACGGGAGACAGTTATTGCATTGATCCGGGGTCTGGGTTCTTTCGGGAAGGTAAGAAAGTTGAACATTGGTATAGTGTATTAAAATGTATACAAAAACGCTAGAATGATTGTCCGCTGATGCCGGAAGGAGGTGCTAGAGCTTGAGCTTTTGGAGGCCTGGGGTTTCTTGCCTGTTGGATGCCTGTCTGATCTAGGGTGTGCTGGGGGAGGGAATGCTTGAAGAGAATGAGGAGAAGCCCTTGGGATGGAGAAGACAAAGGGTTGGAGAGGCGCAGAGAGAGGGTCAGGAGCTCAGATGACGCTGAGGTCCCTTGGGATAATGGCAGTGCTTGGGATGGAAGGGAAAAGATGGAACTGAATCTGAAATGTTTAGAAAAAGAAGAGCAAGGCTGAGAGGGCGTGCGTAACTTGCAGTCAGGGAACAGAGTGCAAACCCTGTGTGTAACACCTGATTCCCCTCTCTCCATCACTCTCCACACCGAGCAGATCACCAGGAGCCTTACTCCGGCTTCCGGTTTCTGAGGCAAGGTACCACAACCGGGTCACTTACAAGGGAGAGGCTCACGGCTGGGAGATTTCCAAGCGTGTGGCAGCCTCTAGGGAGGGCCCCTTCACATAGCCAGAGGATGAGGAAGCAGTGTGCAAGACTCAGAGTAAAAATTGGGGCAAACTCATTCTTCTTAATCAGGAACCCACCCTCAGGATGACCAGCCCACTCCTGAGCTGAAGGACTAATCCATTCAGAAGGGCTGTCCTGACCCAATCGTCTCTTCATGCTAACCCAAGGGCAATTAAATTTCAACCTGAAGGGCCAGCCAAATAGCTCAGTGGATTAAAGAGCCTACAAGTAGGCACAGTGGTCAGGGGTTCGATTCCTGGGCCTGCTGTGCTGGTCCTGTCCCTGGGGGCATGCTGAGACTGCAATTGAGACTGGGCATGCTGGCACATTCTTGTAATCCCAGCTCTTGGGAGGCTGTAAACAGGCAGATCGCTATGAGTCCAATGTAGTAGTGAGACCCTGAACACCCTGTAGACCCTTCCCTAAAATTAAAAAAAAAATTAAAAAAAATAAAGAAATGATACAGAATTTCACTAAACTAGATGATAGAAATTCACCAGTGGTTGTTATAATATATAATGTTGTCTTCAAATTAGTTGTTTAGATTAACAGATATAAAAAAATTAGTAAAAAACACAAGAAAAAAAGTTTATTGAAAGTAAGCATTAATGTTTAATTATATGACCAATTTTGCATACCTATATTTATTAATCTAGATAACCAGTTTGATGATAGAAATATGGAATATAACAACCATTGTTAAATTTTTATTCTTTTTTTGAAACTCTGTACCATTTGTACTGCCACTTGTTACCCTGTTTTTGTCTTTGCTTCCATTTGTTTTAGTTCTTTAAAATAAAATTCAAAAAATTGGAAAAAAAAGTTAATTCTAACGTGTTAAAAGAATTTTTTTTTTATAATGTTGAAGAATTTATTAGGGAAATCTCACGACGACCCTCGTGCCTCAGCCTCCAGAATGCCCGGATTACGGGAGTGCAGCCCAGTGCCCCCAGCCTCCAGAATGCCCGGATTACGGGAGTGCAGCCCAGTGCCC
>NW_004524577.1:4050546-4072295 GCF_000260255.1 Octodon degus
GGAGTGCAGCCCAGTGCCCTCAGCCTCCAGAATGCCCGGATTACGGGAGTGTGGCCCAGTGCCCTATTCAGCAACGGTTGTTGTACTGCATACTGTTGTCTTCAACCTAGTTGTTCAGATTACCAGATATGAGCATATAAGATTGGTTAAAAAATCATTAACTATTCCTTTCAATGAATTGATAGAAATTAGCGCTACAGTTATCTTAACTATGCTGTGTGCTCGTGTGCACACACACACACACACACACACACACACCCCTTTGGCCTTATTTTCCCAGCTTTATCTCTCCAACATTCCTCCTGTTACCTGATTACCTCTTATTCTTCTTCCAGATTTCAGATTACATGTCACTTTCCCAATTTCCCTTTCTCCGACCCTACCTAACCCTGGAATGACTAAGCTTTGGGTTATCATTTTGTCTCATTGTGCCCGGCCTACTTTCTCCATGTTACTCGAGTACAACAGGTGACGTTTTTGTGACTGTGGTCATCTGTTAATCCTGAGAGAATGTGAGCTCAAGACATGTCAAAATTATGGGAATACAATTCCTCATTGTGCTCTCGTACCTGGTTCACAAATAAACACTGAATTAAGGTGTCTTTTCTTTTCTTTTTTCTTTTTTTTGTGGAACTGGGGATTGAACTCAGGCCCTTGTGCTTGCCAGGCAAGTGCTTATTCTACTGAGCTATCTCCCTGGCCCCTTAAGGTGTCTTTTCTATTTTTTTTATTTTAAAGAGAATAAAGAGCAAAATCAAAACATTAGAAATGATGCAGAATTTCAAAGCAAGACAATAGGAAATCAATAATGGCTGTTATATTACATGTTGTGATCTTCAAAGTAGTTGATCAGAGTACCAGGTACAAGCAACACGCAGAATTGGTCAAAAAGGTGGGCACCAACTGTTCCTTTCAATAAAGCAATAGAAGGGTCGGCCTGGTAGCTCTGCGGACTAAAGCACCTGCTTAGGAAGAGCACAGTGGCCAGAGTTCAATTCCCTGCATGCTGTGCTGGCCCACCCCTGGGGTGCACTGAGATCGCTATGGAGACTGGGCATGGTGGCGTGTGCCTGTAATCCCAGCACTTGGGAGGCTGAACACAGAAGAATCACTACGAGTCCAATCTATGTAGTAAGACCCTGTAGACCCCGTAGACCCTGCCCTAAATACAAGAAAAAAAGCAATAGAAATTAGAAGTACAATTATCTTTGCTATCCTGCGTGTGCGCGCATGTGCACATGAGTGTGTAATCTCCCTTCTTTCCTTACTCCTTTCCCCATCCCAATTATTCTCTCCTTTTGAACAGCTTCGTTCCCTTTCCCCATATCTATTGTCCCTTCAACAAATGTGAACCTCAATCACCAGTGAGCTTCGAAGCGAGGGACAGTCTGATGCAATAACTTGAAGAGAAAGGTAGAGAGCAAGAAAAGAATTTAACATAAATAGAAAAACATTTTGGAGAGAAGTGAATGGCACACGGGGAAATGGCCAGAGGGAAAAGTCTTGTAAAGGCTCCATGTCCACAGGTAGGCTGGCAGCTGTTCTGGTCGAAGAGCAGACTCACAGTGAGCCGAGCTGCTTGTCTTCCTTTTCCCTTCCCTTATTCGTTTCATCAACTTGCTTACAGTCTTCTAGATGTTAAAGGATGTAATGATACATGAGTCGATTCTGAGTTTCGTGAGCTTTTCAAGAGGAACCAAATAATTATGAAGAATAGAGGAAGCTTTCGAATGAGAAATTCAGAGGCCAAGGAGAACATCAAGAAGAAACAAACCCAGGTTTGCTTTTTTTTTCTTTTTCTTTAATTAATTTTATTTTATTGAGAAACAAATAGCAATGACACAGTTTCAAAACCAATGAATAGGACAATTACAATAATTTTTTTTATTTTATTGAGAAACAAATATCAATGAGACACTTTCTAAGCTGATTAATAGGACATTTTCAATAATTAATACATTGCACATTGTTATCTTCTCAGCGGTCAACCTGCATATTGTTGTCTTCGTAGTGGTTATTCGTAGTACAAGATGCAGACATGCTATCCTGTGCAAACACTAGTAGTACAAATCTTTCTTCTCATTCAGTTAAGAGACAGTAGCTGTATATCTATCCTAACTATTTTGAATACACAGATACAAAATGATCCTTCGTCTGTGTACCTTTTTTTGCTTAGCTTTGTCAGAGATGGCCGCTCCCTTTTTCTGCCGGCTTCTCTCTACACCTTCTGTGCAGCGCTCTTCTTCCTTGGCCCCTTGGTCTGCACATTACGCTGCTCATTTTGCAAGACCTGAATGTGCGAGGCGCTTCATTTTAAAAGACTAGAGTGCCACGGCTGTAGGGGGCTTCTGTCCAACTCTTCAGTGGCCACAAGATGCTGTGGCCCAGGAGCTCCGAGTTGCGTTTCTGGCTAAGTCCGCTCTGTCCTTCTGTGAAGAGCCATGGTTGTGTTCGGCGGGATGCTGTTGCCGAGCTCTGGGGTGGAGACAGCGGAGCGGATGCGGGTGGACCTCGAATGGCACCCATCATGCTGCTTTTTATTAAGTCTTCTAGTCAATCCTCCCTCCGTCTCCCGCTGCGTTTCGATGGCGCTCTATACCTTTAGAATATTCTACCTTATCGTTTTGTGTTCATTTTTTTCTCTGACTTTCTGCTAAGCTCCTAGGGGCAGGAACTATGTCTGATTCATCATTTTATCCTTCGTGGTTTAGCAGAGGTCCTGTCACAGAGAATCTATTTACTCAATAAATGTTTACAGAATTGAATCGTGGGGGATACCATGGCTCCCCAGGGTGCTATTGAATCAGGCCCACTCTTTTCCTTCAACACAATCAAAGGATATTGTCAAGACACTGTCATTGATTCAGAGACTCTAGGACTTTATTAAAATTAAAAATTTTGATAAAAGCAATAGATATACGTGTTAATGAGTCACATAATACGGAAGTGCTTATTGACAAAAGGCAATAGCCTTTTACTCTACCTCTGTCCTCCTCTCCAGAGGAAGCTCCTTTTTTTTTTTTTTAAACTATTTCTGTTTTTAGTTATTCTGTTTGCTGTCAGCAGAACTCTAAATAATATCCTTACATCTCTATTTTTTAGTTTACTACCGGAAATGTTCTTTTCTTGTTTTCTATGAAGGATGAGATTCAGTGCACGCAAGCTAACCCTTCCTGTGCTGCCACGTTCCCAATATTTTACAGGTGTGTTTTTAGTGTTTCTAAAAATTATCTTTGTAACTTCTGACATTATAGTTTGTACACTCTTCCTCTCCCCTCATTCCTTATATGAGAAGAACCTAAATGTTTCTTTTCGTTTCTCCTTATGTGTCTACTGCCCTTCCCCCTCTCTTTTTCTCAAAGGAATGCCTTTATATTCTATGCTGTCAGCGCAGCTAACTCCTACTTGGACTCTTTAACACAGACAAGTTGTTCCTTGGCAAGAGGGTGATGCTAGAAGTTGAATATGAACAAATGCTTTTGTTACTGCAGCTATGAAGTGCACTTGCTCCTGGGCCAAGGATTGGACTACGGCCAGTACATTTTCTTGTCTAGTGGCACAAAGTGACAGACCTTGGATAACTCAACAGAGAATGCGTGAAGTAGAAGCTGAAAGGTTTTTATTTTCACTTTGCCAGTAAAATAGAGACAAGAAATCCAAATTTTATCACAGGAAAGTTGACTATGAAATATAATTTTTGGCTTTCTTTTTGAAAACGTAACTTATACAAGTTATACGCAAGAGTCTTATAAAGTTATTGAACTCGTCAAGAAAATAAAAATAACTTAGGAGGAACTTAGGGTTATTGCAAAGTCAGTGATACTTTATTTCTGTGTCAGGGGCTCCGTATGAGTTTCCTCAGTGTTGCTTGGGTTGGAGAATTTAATAGTCTGTCACCAAAGTCAGGACCAAGACTTTCAGGGCCTGAGGGGGACGGGGAAGCTCAAGCCAGCTTGGGTTCCGTGTTGAGATTCAAACCTAATCCCTGGAAGGAGCAAATTCTCTTTCCCACCTCATAGATCTAGTAAAAGCCCCACACAGATTTTGCAAGTAGAGAAAGGAAATTCTTGCATTACATACTTTCTTTGTTTCAAATGGACTAGTGATTCCATATTCTGTAGGATAAAATCCTATAGAAAGCCTATAGAATTGTGTCCTGTCCTCTGAACCTACCAAGGAGCTTTTAATTACTCAGAATTAAAATGATTTGGATGTTTTCTACTGTCCCTTGGGGTCTCAGCTTCAGGATCACTTCTTTAGAGAGATCCTGCCTGACTCCATAGAGAAGGTAAAATCCCTTTGGGACACACTCTGAATTCCTCATGATTCTTGCTTTTGTAAGTGGCAGATAATAAAGTAAATTTGTTTAGGTAGAAAGGGAATTCTGTGAGTCATGCAACTAAGGAGAGCACGCAGCTTACGTGGGTAGATCTATGGCAAATTGAGGAGCAGACTTTATAAGTGTACCTTTCCTCCTCACTTTTCTCTCTCCTCTTCCTCTTCCCCTTATTCCTCCCCCCCCCTTTCTTGTATATATATTTGGTTGTTGCAGAGTTTCACTACATAGCTCGGACTCCTGGTGATCCTCCTGCTTTCAGCCTCCCCAGCTCTGGGATTATAGGCATGCAGCACTACGCCTGGACACTGTGGCCAGCTCAGCATGCCCAGGGGCAGGGCTGGTGTGGCATGTGGTGGCAGGGATTGAACTGCGGTCTCTGTGCTTGCCTAAGCTTGCCTAAGCCTAAGCAGGCGTTTTAGTCTACTGAGCTATCTCACCCACATTCTCCTCTTTTTTATCATTTCTTTTGTCATCATTCTTCTCTTTTCCCCTTATATTCTTCCTTTCTTTCTGTTTGCTTTTAAGAAAACTTACTTTTAGCATTTTGTACCATTGAAGTTCTAGTTTTGGTTTCCATGAAGCCCATAGCTTTAGCTGTAGAGGTGATGATTGTATCACTCTTACACATCCATACATCAAACTCCACTGAAATCTCGGGCTGGCTTTTTTCATGTCAAATGTCTACTGCTGAAGCAGGCATTTTAGGGAGGTGGTGTTGACTTATGTCACCCATGTCCACTTCACGTGTTCACTCCAAACCACCTGGAAGGACGCTTAGTTATTTGGAAGTATGGCTCTGTGGCTAAAAAAATAAAGGGCAGAAAGAGTTCCGGACAAGATAAAACCATCTATTTCACTTAGACCTTGTATTTATTGTTTCATTTATAAAAAGCATTTATATTTGTACTAATGGTGTTTGGATAAGATATCATGTCTGCATCTTGTACTATGAATAACCACTATGAAGGCAACAATACAGTGTATTAATTATTGAAACTGTCCTACTGATTGGTTTTGAAACTGTCTCATTGCTATTTGTTTCTCAATAAAATTAATTTAAAAAATAAAAAGTATTTATAAAGCTAATGAAATATTTTTAAATAAAAATATACTTATTTAGAAGCATTCAGAATGTCAACAAAACAGTTGCAACTTTTTTTTGCAATTACAGGATGGTATTCAGTTAACAGAATAATTATTTTGGATAAGCTGCATCAGAGACAACTAAAGATGAGAAACTAGTGTCTCCACATGTAACTCATTTGTGCTGTGCACCAACAAGAACCTGCTTTACATTTCCATGCCAATTTACAGCCCCGTCCTGTACCAGGCAAGGTTAGGGACTACTGAAAATACCACCAGGACAGGGCTGTCTAAAGACACGTTCGGTAGAGTGCTAAATGTGCGCACACACACATACACACACACACAAAAGACACTGCATCCTCTTCCTCTTTCTCTTCCTTCTTTTTCTCACTCTTTTCGGCCTTGATGAGTCGCTTTTTTGCTGCATCTGGTCTTCCTTTAGCCCAGTAGGCAGCGATGTCCTTTTCATAGTTCTCCTTCAGTTTAGCAACCTTCTTCTTAGCACACGGTTGCTTGTCGTCTGCTGCAGCATTATTCCACATTTCTCCAAGTTTCTTTGCGACATCACCGACGGAGAGGCCAGGATGTTCTTTGACTTTTGGGTGATGCTCAGAACAGAACAAGAAGAAGGCCGAAGGAGGCCTTTTGGGCACATGGGGATCCTTGGACTTTTTTTTTTTTCTCCTTTAGGAGGAATGTAATTTTTCATTTCTCTTTCATTATGAGCCTTTCTTTTTAGCAGACACGGTCTTCCACCTCTCTGAGCACTTCTTAGGAAACTCTGAGAAGTTAATGGAAGCATCTGGATGCCTCTTCCTGTGCCCCTCCTGGCAGGTTTGCACAAAGAATCCATAGGATGACATTTTTGCCTCTCGGCTTCTTAGGGCCTCCTCTGCCCACGTTTCCTTGTTTTCCCCAGTGAGACACAGACTCTCCCACTCCCACCCGGGTCTCACTTGCCCCATTGCTGTCTCCAAGGAGCTCAGTGACCACCACTAATATTCAATTTAAAAATAAACCCACAAAAAAGTACTACACTGATTGTTAAAAAGCATATGTTACATTAAAGTAATGGAATTTAATCTTCAAAGCTCCTTACTCACAGTGACCCTTTGAAAGATATGGAAAAGCATTTCAGTAGCTTAGCTCTAGCCTTAATTTGTCTTTTCTTCTCCATCCATTTTGTTCTTTTCATGTCGAGCACCATTGGAGAAATGCAGGAAGTTTGGGGAACTGAGTAGAATTAAGGTGCGGATGCAGATTTTAATTTGAAGCCAATGAGATGCATGTAGGTGGCTTGCAGTCCTCTATGTGAGTGATTAAGCTGCTGCTAGCTGTCCTGTGGTGGAGCTGGATCTCAGGCCTACCTGTGCCCTAACAACCTACGTGGGGATGTGACCTGGACTCGCAGGAACAGGGCTGAGTCAATACCTGGATTGTGTTCAGCAGAGCTCGGCAGGAGGGCTGGGGAGATGGCTTGGCAGTGTGAGTGCCTGCCTGGCAAGGGCAAGGGCCAGGCTTAATCCCCAGTACCACATGCCGTGCTCATCTACAGAACCTCGGGCACGCTGTGCAGGCCCCAAAACCAGGCATGGTGGCCCACGCCTGTGATCCCAGCACTAGGTAGAGTGAGACAGGAAAATCACTATGAGTCTGAGCTGTGTAGAGAGACCTGGTACTAAATAAATAAATAAATAAATGATTTAAAGAGAAAATAAACAGCAGCACAAAGTATATGGCAGTGGACGAGAGGTGAACTTGAAATGCACTGAACCAAAACCTAGTTTTTATTTTTTTCATTTTAAAAAAGTGAACAATACAAACAATGGCACCGGGCTGGGGAGATGGCTCAGTGGAATAAGTGCTTCTCTGGCAAGGGCAAAGGCCTGAGTTCAACCCCTGGTTCCGCAAACAAACAAAACAAAAATATATATGAATGAATCAAAAGCCAGTTTTCTTTTTTTCCATAATTTTATTGATAAATAGCAATGAGACAGTTGCAAATCAAATCGGTAGGACAGTTTCAATAATTAACACACTGCACAGTTTTATTTTCTTATATTAATTTTATTGAGAAAGAAGTAGCAATGAGACAGTTTCAAAACAGGTTAGTAAGACAGTTATAATAATTACTACATTGCATATTGTTGTCTTTGTAGTAGCTATTCATAGTACAAGATGCAGACATGATATCTTCTAAACAGTCTTAGTTCAAAACTTTCTTCTCATTGAACTAAGAGAAAGTAGCTGTATATCTGTGATAACTATTTTATATATATATATATATTCACTACAAAATGGTCCTTCATTTATATCCCCCCTTTTTGTTTACTTTTGTCAGAGATGGGTATTCCATTGCCATTCATAAATTGTAGGTGCATGAATTTAACAAAATAATCCAATATAGTCCAGAAGTCCATAATAGTAGTGGGTTGTCTGTAGGCCTGGCAATGTCAGAAGTTGCTGACTTGAGCCCTTTACAGTTCAGCATATTAAAAGCCAGTTTTAAAGAGAGTCTTACCAATCTGATAGGAATGTTGCCAATCTCATATAGGAAAATAATTTACTAGAGTTTCTTTCATCTTAAGACAAACGCAATTTGTTGACAGTATCAGTAATAAATTACAAAGCTTAAAAAAATAAATAAAATAAACTCTAATCGACCGTGCTGGAGGAAAAGCAATTCCTGTTGTCTCTGTAGAAAATTGTGTTATCAAAATTGTCATCCGATGAAGATGCAACCAAAACGTGAGTGTGCAGGGGGACAATACAGACAGAGAAATAAAAATATTATAATGTTTTTCTGCATTTTGTGGTTTGTGATATTTGTCAGGTTTTAGATTTGCAATTTGTTTTGGTTTCTTTACTCTTTCTTTTCTTTATTTTGGCCGGAACGCTGAATGTGAGAGCTAACAAAAGTTTAAGTGCACTTTGTAGTTCTGGCAACCGCAGACGCAGCGGAGTGCGGACGAGCTCTAGGCTCTTCTTCTTGCATAGCTGGAAGTTCCTATTTGCCAGCTCGCAGAGGTACGGCCTGTGTCTCAGATGTCCCCCAGTGGGCATGTGTTCAGGGCTTGTCCCTCGGAACAGTTCTGTGAGCCAGTAGGACACGTCCTGTCCCGAGAGGCACACCTGGGAGGTCTTGGTAGAACTCCAGCCCCTCCTTCTTTTTCTTTTTTACATCCTCACCTTGCTTTATTCGTCCAGGCTGTGTTCTGATGCTTTGCTGCCCAAAAAACAACAGGCACAACTGAACTGGTCATGGCCCGAAACCTCCAAAACAGTGACCGGAAATACAGATTTTCCAGATTTTCTCTGTAGAAGTTGATTATCTCGGGTGTTTGTTACAGAAAGCTGACTAGCAAGAGTGTCTTTGCATGTTCCCTTCCCCTTTCCAAGCACTGGTAGCTATCATTCTACTGTTTCTGATAGTTGGACTATTTTAGGTATTTTATTAGAGTGGAGTATGCAGTCTATCTCACTTACTTTTCTCTCATCACTTGGACTAAATACCCAACACCCAAAATTAAGGAAGGAAGGCTGCCCAAATAGTTCAGAGGATTAAAGCGACTGCAAGCAGGCGCGACAGGTGGGTGGTGGTTCGATCCCCGGGCCTGCTGTGTTGGCCCTGCCCCCGGGACACTCTGAGATGGCAATGAGACTGGGCATGGTGGCACGTGCCTGTAATCCCTGCACTTGGGAGGCTGTAAACAGGCGGATCACTACAAGTCTGATCTAGTAGTGAGACCCTGAACACCCTGTAGACCCTTCTCTTAAAAAAAAATAAAATAAGGAATAACTTATTTAGCTTATAGTTAGTGGAAGTTTCAGTCCATACTGAGTTGCGTCCAAGACAGGGAGTCAGATGGCAGAACACAGCAGCTCATGGAGCGGAAGACAGTGAAGAGCAAAGGGAGGAGGAGGAGGGGGGTAGGAAGAGGAGGAGCAGCAGCAGCAGCAGCAGCTAGCCTTTTTCTCTTCCTTATATTATACTCAGACTGTCATGCCTGAGAGTAGGTGTAGCACCCACACCTGTAATCCCAGCATTGGACCATGAATCAATGACAGATTCTAGAAGCCTGCCCGATGAGTACATGAGGCTTTGGGGACGCCTAGACGTAAACCATAACACAGTCTTTGTCCTCCTGCAAAGCGTCCTGGCTTGGTTCGCTTAGCATGGTATCCTCCAGCTTCACTCTTGCTGTCCCACGGAGGAGGATTTCCTTCTCCGGTAAGGCTGGATAATGTGCTGTCATGTGTGTGTATCACATGATCATTACACATTCATCCACTAATGTGCATTTGTGTTGTTTGCGTATCTTGTGTGTCAGGAACAGTGGTGCAGCGATTATGGGATGCAGCTCTCTCTTCTAGATCTTGATTAAAATGCTTGTGGATGGACACCCAGAATCGCAGACCAAATAGGCAGCAGTGCAGTAATAGTGGGAGACGTTCATACCCCACTTTCAATAATAAGTAGGAAATCCAGACAGGAAATCAATAGGGAGTTAGCAGACTTGTGGAACACCGTGGGCCAAACAGACCGAGCGACACACACAGACCCTTCCACCTTACAGCAGCGATTTGCTCGCTCTTAACACACACTCGCTTTCTGCTCCGCAGACAGTAATGCAACGGAGCATTTATTGAGTGATTACAGCTGTGCTGCACCCTTATTTCTGCTTTTTAAAGGAGTATATTTTTAAGATTTATACGTGCTTTTTGAAATCTAGTTCTGGAAATTTGAAGAGTACATAGACACTTACTTTCTTATCCAGTTTTGCCTTTGTAACCTAGCACTGTTGTTAAAGAGAAAATCCTTTCTCCAAATTATCTAAGCCGTGGACCCTATGATACATGAATTTTCTTTGCTTAATATCTTTCTTCATTAACTAATTTCTTGTTAGATACCAAGTCTGGTCTTTGTTCATTTTCTTCATCTCAGTTACTAACTCTTCAGGCCCGAATGATCCTGGCCCTGGGACGGGTCTCATAAATCTGAATCAATCTTTTTGGTATTTAAAAAACTTTAAAAAATATTGTATTTATTTTTAAATTAAATACATTTTTATTTTATTTTTTAAAGAGAGTATAATTTAGAATTAAAGCAAAAAATTATTTATTTGGGCCAGGGTCTCACTATGCAGCTTAGACTCATAGTGATCCTCCTGTCTCAGCCTCCCCAGCACTGGGATTATAGGGATGCCCCACTATGCCCAGTTTTGGTGGCTGGCATGGCATGCCTGGGGTGCTGGAGCTGGCACAGCATGTAGGACTGGGGATTGAAACTAGGTCCTTGCGCTTGCCTGGTAGGTGCTTAGACCACTGAGCCATCTCCCTGGCCCTCCCCAGCCCAATCTTTCTGGTATTAATTGCCATGATATCTTCGTTCCAAGAGTTGTCCATTCTCTATCTCTATCTCTATCTCTATCTCTATCTCTATCTCTATCTCTATCTCTATCTCTATCTCTATCTCTATCTCTATCTCTATTTCTATCTATTCCTCTTGTGAACCCTCCCATACTCTAAAACCTCATGCTGAATTTAGTTACCTAGGTACAGTTTTTTTTTTTTTTTTTTTTTTTTTTGAGACAGTTTCATTAAATTTCCCAGACTGATCTCAAACTAGCGATCCTCCTGCCTCAGCCTCTGGAGTTGCTGGGATTGCATTTATACACCCCTATGCCTGGCTTAACGCAGGGAACTTGGAGTCATTTAGGCCATGAAAGTTTCTGATGCAGTAATCAGGAATCAGGACAGCAGGTTCCTGATACATATAAAGAGTTGGGCTTAGTTTCTTCTCCTTGACTTGGACTTCTCGCTCACTTACCTGGCCCTCCACCGTGTCTTGCTGCATAATGAAGGTGTTTCCCAAATGCCTGCATCATGCCTGTGTGCTTCCTAGACTCCCAAGTGGCAAGAAAGAAATTTCTTCTCTCTATAAATTAGTTTATGGTTGTGAATGTTAATTATGATTTTTCAACTTCAGTGAATTGAGAATTGACCAGCAGATTCATACAATGTGCTTCTGCGTGGGTCTGGGGGTGTCACAGAGGTTTGGTGTTGGGGTTCATGTCTTTTGCCTCTTCCTCTTTAACTCTCTTGTTGTGCTTCCCAGCCACCATGAGCTAAGGGGCTTTGCTCTGTTCTGCCCTTCTGCGATGATGCCTTGAACCAGCTAGCCATGAACTGAAACCAGGAACAATTAAGCCCCTCCCCTATGAGGCTTGTGGGTATTGGGTATCGGGCTTCATGGGGGAGAAAACTCACTAATACAACGGTATTCTGTTACAACAACAGAAAATGGACTGGGGCACATGATAAGGCATTTAGAGGTTTACATAGAAAGAATCGTACATATTTTATATTTATATTTTGAGAAGTGTAGAAAGCAAGTGTAGGGGATGGGGGTCACAGCACCCCTGGGAACATGAACAGGTGTCATGTCCCCCTTGTGGGTGTGCCCCAGTCCTAGCTCTCCTGGAAAGGCAAGAGTAAAATGTGAACACCGTGTCAGACAGGGCTTCTCCACGTGGGCTGCAGAGGTACTCCCCCTGCAGAGCTTCTGAAGGACCTTGATGCCCAAGTGTATCTCCATCTTCAGGCCACTGAAAACCAGGACTTCTGGGAGTGGACAAGGGCACCAATGTACAGCTGGTGCCAAGGATGGCTTCTGTTTAGATTTTCCCTCAAATCCTCATGTGGTCATAGGTGCAGCTTATCAGAGGTGGCTGGATCTAGGGTATGTGATGCTGGGATTAAAGGTGTGCACTTACTAAATTAGCCCACCGATTGGCTTGGCAGAGTTATAGGTGTGGATAATGGACAGTGCCACCCTGGGAGTTGATGGCACTGCCATAAGGGGGGTAGCCTGAGGGACAAAAGGGAAAGAGTTTTGTAAGTTTCCTGGTGAGGCTTCTGGGCCAGGAACCACAAGGAACCACAAGCTAGACTAGTGATTATCCAAGCCCCGGTTAGAGTCACTGAGTGATGTTCAAGGGTCCTAGATTGGATCACACACATATGAATTAAATCACAGTCTCTGAAAGTCAGATCCAGGTACTGGTGCTTTGGAATAGCTTACAGATTTGCTAATCACATGGGGCATGATAAAAAAAAATAGGACAAATGCTTAACATTTTAAAAATTCATTACAGTAAAACACACGTTGGCATTAAGCCCCCTCAAAACACTCTGCCTCACCTGAAACACACTTAACAATCATTCTTCCTACTTGTGGAAGCATTTTTGGAAATTTTCTTTTGTGAGTGTCTTTCGTGGCCCTGTGGTGGCTTCCTTGGTGTCCTAAATTGATTAAAAATGTTTCTCTTTCTTTAGTAGTAGTCTTTCTTTAGTAGTCATTTTGAATTAGGGAGAAGAGTCTGAATCTGAAAGATGACAGATCTGGTGACAAGTAGGTGAGGACACATTGTCATGTTTCCACCAGCCTGTTTTGTGATAGGGTGGTCATTTGTGGAGGCATCCACCATATTTTTGATCACACTTCGTAAAGACATGAACTGAGGACTTCCAGAGCTGATTTATTTATTTATTTATATGTTTATTAATGTATTCAGGACAGGGTCTACAGGGTCTACAGGGTCTACAGGGTTTCACTATGTAGGTCAGACTCGTAGTGATTCTCCTGTTTTCAGACTCCCAAGCGCTGGGATTACAGGTGTGCACCACTGTGCCCAGTCTCAATCACAGTCTCAGTGTGCCCTGGGGGCGGGGCCAGCATGGCATGCTGGGGACCAAACCCCAGCCACTGCGCTCTGCCTAAGCAGGCACTTCAGTCCACTGAGCTATCAGGCTGGCCCTCCAGAACTGATTTAGAATGTGGCAAGGATGATGGAATAGCTGTGTTCAGAAATGAATGGGAGTATTTGAGGTGAGATTAATGACAATAAGTCCTTTACTGTAATATATTTTAAAATTTTAAACATATGCAGTATGATTGGACCAGCCCTTGTATTCGTAAGTCCGGCCAACCCCCAGGTTCTGAGTTGGTAGGTCTGAGCTAGCACCTGCACATGAATGTAGAATCTCCCTATGGGATTCTTCTACACCTGCATTCAGTCTTGAGAACCGTGGCACCAGATAGGCAGTGATTCTGTGGGCTGTGATAGGTCCAGGCATCCTCCCGCCCTCTACTGTGGCTTCAGAAGTTGCCCACTTCGGAGCAGCTGGCTCCGACACTCCTTTGGTATATCCAGGCCATTGATTCCCCCTCTTTCTTGTCTAGTTGCAAACACATAATGCACAATTCTTGGGAGCCATCTGTTAACTCCACGTCCCTGACCCCATAAGAGAACAGGATAGAAAATGCCTCCCCGTTGCATTCCCAGTGCTGAACACAGGGCCTACCTCCTAGCGAGCATGGGACACATATTTATTACTTAAACAATTACTTTGATTTATGAAAACTATCAGGAGCTTTGAAGCTTTGCTGGCTAGGTACAGCCAGTGAGGTCGCTGCGTTTCAACACCAGCTGAGGCATGTTGATTTTGAGCTGGATCCAGCTGCAGCGCTTTCAGATGAGGTATAACTTGACCTGACAGCTCTTGGGCCATGAGGAAACCAAGACTAAACGTTAAAAACAAAACACTTAACATGTTGGAAGATCAAATAGGTAAGACTCTTAAGTCATGGGCACAGGCAAGGATTTTCTAAACAGAACCTAAGGTAAAAAGAAATGCTACTGAGAATCAACAAATGTGAGCACATCAATTAAAACTGCTGAATAGCAAAAGAAAAAACTCAACAAAACAAAGAGACAAACTTCAGGGAGTTGGAATGCCTTATGCTGTTCTGTATGGGAGATTCTGCTCTGAGCTTAGAGGACCAGAAGGCTGAGAAATTCTGCTGGTAAAATCCAGGCTCAGGAAGTTTCTGCTGGGAAGAAGGACTGTATTGACTGTTGGACTCCAGATGATGTGTGCTATGTCTTAGCAAAAAGTTTGTCTGCACATTTCTCTTGTAGAGATTTTTTTTCTGAGACTAAGATTAGGGGCAGCAGATTAATTAATCTGGCAGAAGAAATTTCAAGACAGTCTAATGTTGAAGCACTGGCTTGGCTACTGTTGGGGGCTTTTAGTCAGATTTATGTTGAGAATCAATAGAGAGCCCAACAGAATGATTTAAAACATTGTGAATTTGGCTAGAAAGAAAGCTCCAATAAGGCTGTGGACTGCAAAAACAGAGCAGAGGAAATCTATGTCACTGAGAACGGGAGAGTAAAAGAGGTGGCCTGAGGGCATCACAAAAAGCAGCAAGTCCCTCCTCTTTGAAACCTCAAAATTGTAAAGCTGCATGACTTTGCTATGAGGAGAAAGCCACAGAGTACCATGTTCCAGAATGGTGGTGGCCACGCTGGGTTCTAGAGTGCTAGTGGCCTAGAGAATCTGTCTCTCAGAATTAGATTCGGAGTGCTCAGCGATCCAGGCACTCAGACCCTACAGCCAAGAGAGAAGGAAGCCTGGCTACTGCTCCAGCTGACACAAGATCTTGGCATCATCCATGTGGCGCTGGTTTTAGATGCATGCAGAATGTAAGAGGTGTGGGGTAAGAAGGCTCCCGCCTCGAATCCAGGTGGCATGGGAAGTCACGCAATATTCCTCTGAGGGCAGCATGTAAAGCCGTGAGGGTGATGCCAAAGGCCAGTGCAGACACCGGAAGTTTAGAAAAGACAGAGTAGTGTGGATCTTCTGATGAAAACTGCAAGGACAGGACAGAGCATGCCCAGGAGCAGAGCCATGGAAGCTACTAGCACCAGAAGTACCCAGGGGTGGAATCACCCAGGCTGCTTGACTTATCACAGATTGCTTTAGATGCTTCACATGGACTACAGAACTGAATGTTTGCCCTCCTCGATTTTGGTCATGCTTTGCTCCTAATCCTTTATATCACCTCACTTGTAACTGTTGGAATGGAAATATTTATCTTGTGCCACTGAATGCTGGAAGTGTTTAACTTTTCATTTGCACAGGAATTCACATAGAAGAGTTTGTCTTATATCTCAAAGGAGACTCAGATTCTTTAGCAATGCTGAAACTGTTAGGTCTTTGAGAAATCTTAGAGATGAACTAAGGGCCTTTTGCATAAAGGCATGTGTATGAATCTTTGGAGGGGTGTCAGAGGCAGAATGGTTTATTATGGTTTATGTCTAGTCGTTCCCTGAAAGCTTCATGTGGTCAGGGGGGTGGGATGGGCTTGCTGGGGGCAGCTGAACCTAGAGTTTGTGATCCATTTGTTGTCTGTCGCTGGGATCAGTGGAATGAGCGCTACATCTGCCATTGCCCGCACGCAATATAAGGAGGGAAAAGAAATTTGTTTCTCCCCTTTTGCCATTTATTTATTTATTTATTTATTTATTTATTTATTTATTTATTTATTTTTTTTGCAGAACCGTGGATTGAACTCAAGTCCTTGCGCTTGCCAGGGAAGCGCTTATTCCACTGAGCCATCTCCCCAGCCCCTGCCTTTTATTTTTGTTGTTGTTGTTGTTGCTTTTGTTGTCATCCACTTCTATGAACTGTCTCCCCTCTGCAAGGGAGCTTTTGTGAAGATGCTGAGTGTCTATGTGAAATGATGTGAAAAATTTGGCTCATTGATGTGTAATTTGTTGATGTGCGTAAACCTCAATGAAAATACAAAGAGAAGACGAAAACAGAACCTTGATGTTGTCTCTAGTTGTGTCCCCAAAGCCACACGCAGTCACTGGGGCAGGTTTCTAGACTTTGTGATTAATTCGTGACCCAGCGCTGGGATTATGGGTGTGAGAGCTACACCCACCCTGGTGGACAGCCTGAGTGCGATGTGAGGAGGGGAGAGGCTTGCTAGCTGCCTCAGCTGCTCCTCCTGCCTTGGTGCCAGCTGACTATGGACAGAAGCCTACAAAAACTATGAGCTCAATAAACCTTTCCTTCTTTAATTTGGGGTGTCGGGTATTTTGTCTCAGTACAAGAAAAGTAAGACATTGATAAAGCTGGTATGGAAATCATGATGAAGATTCCTCAAAAAACCTAAAGCTAGAAATTCCATTTGACTCAGGTATTCTCTTTTCCTTCAGCTAGTCTTTAACTTCTGAAAGCGTTGAGACCTCACATTACATGTGACACGCATAGCTGTGGGTATAGCAGCACCGTGTCTAGTAGGTAAATCTTGGACGTAGCCTGTGTGTTTATAAACAGATGAGTGGATAAGTGAATTGTGATATTTATGCAAAATGGAGTAGTACTCTGTCATAAAGGAAGATAAACTTGTGTCATTTCCGGGAAAGTGGATGTACCTTGGGACTATAACATTGCCTGAGATAAATCAGACACACAAGCTTAAATATCTTATATTCTCTCTCTCTGTCTCGCTCTCGCTCTTGCTCTCAGATTGAACTCCAGACCTTACACTTGCTAGGCAGGAGTTCATGCTGCTGAGCTATCTCCCTGCCCCCCGCCCCCTTATAATCTCTTTTAGATGAGAAGCCCAAATTATAAAAGAAGAACAAAATACTGATAGATAATTGAAAGCAAGGAGGGAAAGGGAACAACAGGTGGAGGGAAGGGGGAAGGACTGGGGAGAAAAGGGGATGATTTAAGATGTGCCATGTCTACCTAAGAAATGTACGCAGAATGTACTGCAAAAATGTGCTAGTGAAAAAACGCAGATGTAAAGCCAAACCAAAACAAAGACAGGTCTGCAGGGCCCTTGAGGAATGGGGCGGGCTTGTTAGCAGGCACAGGTATTGTGACCATGTTGCCAGCTTAGTGGCCAGGTGCCATGTATCCCTTGTTCTCCGTACAAAGCCATCTGATAATGTACTTATACATTTGCAGTCACAGTGTGGAATATGCAAGGGGTATCGGTCTTCTTTATTAAACTCCACCCTGAGTTAGCCATCTGCCTACCTGTGCATAACTCTATAATATCTTTCTTGAGGGTCATTCTATTTCTTCCAGCCTCTCTTAGAGGCAGAGTGTTTTTACATGAAAGTGAAGTAATAGGGATGGTTTCTTCTAGTTTTAACCCTCACTTTTTTTTTTTTTTTTTTTTTTTTTTTACCAGTAATAAATCCATATAGGAGACTGAGCTCCCATTCGGTGTCTGAACATAAACATTGTTGCTGCAGTTGAAATCCTGGCTAGGCTGGTGGACTAGCCTCCCTGGGTGTGCTAACTCCCTTCCTCCGATGTCCTGCCAAGCCTTTCAGGCTGTGTGGGAGGGTCGGCTGACAATCCTCCTACTGAGCATTCCTTCTCTTTCTCTTTTGGTTAAATAGCTTTCCACTGAGTGTGTCCTGTTATTCACCATCTTTGTACACTGGTCAATCTCCTATTCTCTTCCAAGAAACCTAGCATCATCTTCATAGAGGTCTTAAGGTTTTAGAAATATAAGAGAGAGATACTGGGGCCAGTGAGATAGCTCAGTGGACTAAACACCTACTTAAGCAAGCGCAGGGACCAGGGTTCAATCCCTGGCACCACATGCTGTGCTGAGCCAGCCACCGAGTCTGAGCATGGTGGCATATGCCTGTAATCCCAGTTCTGGGGAGGATGAAAATAAGAGGATCACTATGAGTCTAGGCTGTGTAGTGAGACCCTGTACCAAAGACATTTATAAAAAGTTACATCATGTAACTCAGTAGTGTCTCAAATTTTCTGATCAAGGAGATTATGGGGCCACAGAGGAAAGTGATCGATGATGTAGAGTGTGCCTAAGGAGAGTCACATGGAGAGAAAACATTCTCTCAGGCTGTCACAGAGAGCAAATTGGTGGAGCAATGACCGTTACTCCTCCACATGGCTGACACTGACAAAGGATCTACAATCTGAGGTACAGGATCTCAGCATAAATCCTGAGGGGATTTGACTGACCTTATCAGATACAAAAGCTACACTTCTTGTTATATCGGTCTTGCTTTATCTTGGTCTTAACCATCCAGCAGAAAAGTATAAAAACGAAGTATAAAAGATAAAGCCATATAAATAGGCTGAGCTGTGAAAGGCTCAAGTCAACAATTTCTGACATTGTCATTCTTATGTAAAACTCACTACTATTATGGACTAGTGGACTATTTTGGAATATTTTGCTGAATTCATGCACCTATAATATTTAAATGACAATAGAATACCCTTCTCTGACAAAACTAAACAAAAAAGAGGATACAAATGAAGGACTATTTTGTATCTGTATATTCAAAATAGCTAGGATAGATATACAGTTACTTTCTCTTAATTCAATGAATAGAAAGATTTGTACTAATAATGTTTGTGGACAAGATATCATGTCTGCATCTTGTACTATGCATAACCACTAAGAAGACAACAATATGCAATGTATTAATTATTGAAACTGTCCTACTAATCAGTTTTGAAACTGTCTCATTGCTATTTATTTCTCAATAAAATTAAAAAAATTAAAAAGTTAAAGAGAGAGATACTGTCTTTTGAGAACATTAACTTTCTGCTTTGCAAATGCAATGCTTTGGAGAAAGAGAAAGCAAAGACCTGGGTACCTTGTCAGATTCTAAAGAACAGATATACTCTTATTTTTGTAATTCTTTTACACTTTAATATCTCAATAGATTTGTCACAAAGGTAAATCAGAATGGGATGTATCTTTCAGACTCAAAGCATTCTATGACCTATTCACAACTCCCCAGCTTCCGTAGCTGTTGAGGGGGAGGGTCCTCCAATCTCCTTGACACGTGTTATTTATGAGATCTCTGAGGATTAGGGAAACTTTCTTTGTAGGTGAAATGTTCCAGAACATTCCTGTTAGCATTAAATTGGAATTTCACTGGAACATCTCTGAACTGCCAGAAGCGCTCTGAGGCAGTAGGAAGACAATCTAATTCTCTTTGTAGAGGAGGCCAGATAGCACTAAAGAATCTTCCTAGAGGGCAGATTCAGTGTGATCTTGGTATCACTAGTAAATGTGGACCTCCAAAACATTTACTGAGTTTTTACTGGCAGAAAAATAAAGGGCTTCGAGGAAATCTCAATTTAATGGGGAAAATAGCAAAAAACTTTGATAAAATGCAGTGATAAAATATGGATAAAAGACTCTGCATGTTTAGCAGAGCAGCCAATAGAAAATTCATAGAAGAAATGACATGACTGTGGGTTGTGAAGGACACATAAATATTTTCCAGGTAAGGATGAGCTAGAGAGAGGAAATTCCGGGAAGAGGCTCAGATCTATCAAAGGCACGGGGGCAGAACTTTGCAGACTTCCTTGTGATGGGGGTGGGGTGAGTGTGCCTTAGCATACACCTTGGAGGAGGGAGAAGAAGCTGTTTGACTCTGGAAGAGAACTCCAAAGCGTATGAGGAATTTCTCTTTACTATGGTTTTACTTTTTAAAAATTTATTAATTTTTTAAGATTTATTTTAAAGAGAATAGAAAATAATAGACAAGACATTAGAAATGATACACAACTAAAAAAAAGAAGACGATAGGTATGTAACAGTGGTTGCTGGGCCTGTGAGATAGCTCAGTGGACTAAGTGCCTGCTTAGGCAAGTGCAGGTATCAGGGTTGGATCCCCCATACCACATGTCATAGTGGCCCCACCCCTGGGCATGCTGAGCCAGCCACTGAGATAGGGCATGGTGGTACATGCCTGTAACCCCAGCGCTGAGAGGCTGACAAGAGGAGGATCACTATGAGACCGATCTGTGTGGTGAGACCCTGTACCAAGTCCATAAATACAGTGGTTGCTACATTGCCCATTGTTGTCTTCAGTGCAGTTGCTTATGTTATAATCATGTAAAATTGGTCAAAGTAAAAATTTTAAACATTAACTGCTACCTTCAAAAAAACCAATGCATGTTAGCAGTGTAACCATCTTAGCTATCCTGTGTATATGCACACATTTTTTTCTTCTTGTTTTCCTATCTTTTCTCCTTTCCCTCATCCCAGTGATTTATTCCTTATGCTCAGTTTCTTTCCCTTTCACAATATCTATTGTGCCTTTCAGATTTTATTTACTCTTTCAGGTTGTGACACCAGGGAGACACTATGGTGCTTACACACGTGGATCTGGTTTTTTTCACTTATTCGTATAGCCTCTAGTTGCATCTATTTACCTATGAAAGCCTCAAATTTATTGTTATTTTATTTTTTTAGTGTTCAACTTTTTTATTTTAATAATTTTATTGAGAAAAGTAGCAATGAGAGAGTTTCAAAACAGGTTAGCGATACAATTACAATAATTACTACATTGCATGTTGTTGTTTTGTAGTAGTTGTTCCTAGTACAAGATGCAGACATGATATCTTGGCTAAATACTAGTAGTTCAAAACTTTCTTCTCATTGAAATAGGAGAAAGTAGCTGTACATTTATGCTATTTTGTATATATATATATATTTTTTTTTCACTACAAAATGGTCAATTTATATCCCCTTTATTGTTTATTTTTGTCAGAGATGTGTATACCATTGCCATCCATATATTGTAGGTGTATGAATTTAGCAGAGTAATCCAATATAGTTCAGTACTCCATAATAGTAGTGAGTTATCTGCAAGACCAACAATGTCAGAAGGTGTTGACTTGAACCTTTTATGGCTCAACACATTAATATGACTTTACTTTTTATACCTTGACTTTATACTTTTCTTTTGGATGGTTAAGACCAAGATAAAGCAAGACCTATATAACAAAAAATATAACTTTTGTATCTGACAAGTTCAGTCAAATCCCCTCAGGACTTACCCTGAAACCCTGTACTGCAGTTTGTAGATCTTTTGTCGGTGTCAGCCATGTGGATGAGTCATGGTCATTGCTTGACCAATTTGCTCTCTGTGAAAGCCTGAGAAAATGTTTTCTCTCCATGTGACTCTCCTTAGGCACACTCTACATCATCGATCACTTTCCTCTGTGGCCCCATAATCACCTTGATTTGAAAATTTGGGACATCACGGAGTTACAGGATGTTACAGTACATGTTCTCTTATGCCCTGAGTCCTCACTGACCTTGAAAGACTAAGGCCAAAATGTTGGCTGTTCCTGAAGCCCTTCTTTTTCTCTGATTTTTGGTATGGAAACTTAAGTTGTTAACCCTCCAGAAGAGAAGCTTAATGATATTATTACCCTATAACATAGGCAGTTGGGCTTAACCTCATAGCTGTCTGAATATCAAACATCTTAGACATAACATGGAACAGGTATTTTCCATCAAGTATTGATATGTTTAACTTTATTTATTTATTTTTTAAAAGTTTATTTAGTTATTGTGTGTGTGTGTGTGTATGTGTGTGTGTGTGTGTGTGTGGCCAGCTCAGCCCACCAGGGGGCGGGTCTGGCCGGCATGTGGTGCTGGGGATTG
>NW_004524577.1:4072395-4080535 GCF_000260255.1 Octodon degus
TTTTTAAAAGTTTATTTACTTATTTATTTATTTATTTATTTATTTTTTTTTTGTGTGTGTGGCTAGCTCAGCCCACCTAGGGGCGGGGCTGGCTGTCATGTGGTGATGGGAGATTGAACTGCAGTCTCTGTGCTTTGCTAAGCTTGTTCTAAGTAGGTGCTTTAGACCACTGAGCCATCTCACCAGCCCTAAACTTTAAATCCCTATAGACTGTGAAGAAAAAAATAGAAAAATATTTAATAAACAGGAATAAACAATTACATACTTTCACACAGAAATTTAGAAATCTAACCATATACAGCATTGTAGCAGGAAAGTCCTATGACATTTTTTTGTCTCTTGTTTTCGTTTATTCCCCCCCCTTTTTTTTTTTTAAAAAAAAAAAACAAACTGCTTACTTGAGAGACAATATGGCAGTAATTGGTATGACATGAGAAGCAGTGCACATTTAGAAGAGCAGAATGACAGGCATTCCAAACATGACCCTAGTATTACACATTGCTATCTTCAGTGCATTTGCTTAGTTCACAGGTATCAGCATATTTAGTTAGTCAGGGTGAAAATCCTACCTATCAACTGCTAGTTTCAAAAACCTGCTGAAGATTCTCAGGCTCACTGCCTTAAGCATCTTGTGCATATAAATGTATGGCTTTGCCCTGTCATGTTTCCTAGCTTTTCTCCTTGCTCTCTTCATTGTTTAATCCTTAAATTCTCACTTTCCTTTTAATTGTGTTATATCTTTCTATTTTTATTTCTTCTTTTCAGTTCTTACACTAGGGAGACTACATGATATTTACACATGTGTGTCTGGTTTATTTCACTTATGAGTATATCTTCAAGTGGCATCCACTTCAATATAAAGACTTCCAGTTTATCATTCTTTATAGCTGAATAATACTCCATTGTATAAAAGTACCACATCTTTTTCATCCATTCCTTATGTGACGGGCATCTTGGTTGTTTCCAACATTTGGCTGTCACAAATTGTGCTGCTATAAACATAAGTGCACATATATCACTATGATATGACATTTTCAGTTCTTCTGGGAAAATTCCCAGTAGGGGGATAGCTGGTTTGAATGGCATTTCCAGTCATAGTTTTTTCAGGAGTCTCCACACTGATTTCCATAACGGTTGCACCAGTCTACATTCCCACCAGCAGTGGAGAAGGGTTCCTTTTTCCCCACAGCCTCTCCAACATTTGTTGTTGGTTGATTTCTTTATGATGGCCATTCTTTCTGTGGTGAGATGATATCTCAGTGTTGTTTTATTTTGCATTTCACGGATGGCTAGTGACGTGGAGCATTTTTTCATATATTTATTTGTTTCTTTAATTTCATCCTTGAGAAGTGTGTGTTCTTCTCAGATGCCTGTTTCTGGATTGGGTCTTTAAATTTTGGGGCCCTAATGTTTTCTAGTTCTTTATAAATTCTAGAGAGCAGATCTTTGTCTGAGTGCTTAGTAATTAAATTTTTTTCCAAATTTGTGGGTTGTCTCTTCACTTTGTTGGTAATTTCTTTTGACGTGCAAAAACTTCTCAATAAGAGGAGGTCCCAGTTGTTAATTCTTCAAATTTATGGTTTTTCATAGCTGAGTAATGCTCCATTGTATACAAATGTCACATCTTTGATATCCATTTCTCAGTTGATGGGCATTTGGTTTGTTTCCAAGATTTAGCTGTGAGAGTCTGTGCTGCTATAAACATGGGTGAAGTAGCAAAAAATCTTTTATGATATGCAGTGATAAAATGTGGATAAAAGGCTCTCTATGCTCAGCAGAACAGCCAACAACACTGTTCTACCCTAGTCCTAAAACCAATGTGTGCATATTCTGTTTAGCTTCTCAAACACTGCCACTTTTCGTGCCCCAATGGAATGACAGCTGTGCTCTTACTACATCCCGAACTGAGTGTGTTTTCAAGATCATTTCATACGCTCTTCATGATACCCTCGTCAGCGGGGTCTACTCTTAGCTTCATGCCATATGAGTTGCTGCGTTCTCAGGTGTTGTTCTCTATTGCTGCCGTTTCCCAGGTGGCTAAGAGACTCCGTGTTCTTGCGTGACTGGTTTGAGTCTGTGGAGTCCTAGCGTTTCTCTTTGCTCTCTTCATTCTCTTTCTGAGAAGATGAAAAGCTCTGTTGAGAAGCAAATGGCCCCGGCCCAGCATTGCGCCCACTTGAACCCGTTGCTGTCCACCACAGGACATTCCGACCTCACCATTTTGACTTTGAAGACAATCACTCCTGCTATGAAGACTTTTAGAACATTTTGAATTGAAGATTTTAATTATAATTATATCAACTTTGATGGATTTTCCATCTATAAAATGTTTTTCTGGAATTCCATTAAATTAATTCCATTAAACCAATTTAATTTCTTGATCAAATTTTCTGCATAGCACTATTAGACCATTTCCAAAAATGACAACTCGACTGAAATTATTTTCATATGCATACATTGTTTTCCATTGAATATATGAAATAAAACTTCACAAATTGATTACATACTGTCCATATCAAATTTTATTAATCTTGACTTTTGTTTTGTGCAGTAGTCATTATTTTGAGCAAGCACATTTTTTTCTGGTTTAAGATTTACTGATCAAAAAATTTTTTTAAAGAGGTTGAGTCTTCTATCAGTTTATAGTCAGTAGCCAGGCTTGTTGGGAGCAGTTTTAGCTGTGGATTAGTTATGCTAGTAAGTTAAAAATCATGTAATCATGTTAAAAATCAAGAATTCAAATAATGGTGCCTCATGTTTGTTTTCTATTCCAAGGAAACTGTGCAAGTGTTTTTGTGCATACGCCTTTGCAAAGGGAAGAAGAGGAGGAGGAAGCAGGCATGCTGGGAGATGGTCGAAGGTTGTGCTAGTCAGCGGCGGGCACTGTGGTCTCCCTGTCCCTAGGAAGCTGTGTGGAAGCCAATAAACACATGTACAAGGTCCCTGCAGGACAGAGTGTAGCAGCTGTGGGACTCTAAATTTGGTACAAAAATAGAGGTCACTAGGTGGCACCAGTCCAAGTATTTGTGTTCCTGTAGCTGACAGCCTTGGAAACATTTGGTGAGTGAGGAGTTTGGGCTCCTAGCACGTCCAGGGATTTCAAGACAGGAGGACCTTGGTATGTTTTTTTCATTGCATCTTATAAATCTACGTGAGAAGAGGGCTTCTCATATCTTTTAGAAACTTTTTTCAGCAAATATCCATTACCTACTTGGTTAAATGCAGCCTGCTAGTGTGGGGTGTTAGATCTTTCACAATTGGGGTGCTGATCGCCACACATTTTCCTTCATTATCTGCTCCAGCAAACGCTTCACTGAAGATACTTAAAGGGTGACTGTTTGCAGAGAGCTGGTGCTTTCCTCTGGTTCTTCCCATGCCAGTTTTGTCTAGAGTTCCATATTCATCTTTCCTAAAAAGGCTCTTCAGCGATTTATGTAGCAGAAGGAAAAGATTGTGAAGGGAAGGTTTGGATTGTGAAGTGTAGAGGAGTGACTGGAGCAAAAACGTACATGCGGGCCCACGGACTGGAGCTCGGTGGGAATCAGGGACTAACAGGAGGATTAAGAGGAGATGTCAGCTGGAAAGACGGGGGAGAGGAAGGTCTAGAAGAGACTGGGGAAGCTTCGACTGAAGCATGCTGTAGGGAACATGAGGGAGTGAAGAATCTGAAGGGCCCAAGCTCTAGTGCATGAACATATCCAAGTCATGTCCTGTTACGGTTTGGATATGTTCATGCTCTCGAGCTTGGTCCCCAGTGTGGCGATGTTGAGGGGTGGTGGGGCCTCTAAGAGGTGAGGTGAAGTATAAGCTACCTAGGTCTGAGATGCTGTCCTTGGAAGAGCTTAATGCCAGCCTTGTGGACTGACTGAGATTCTCCAAGAGTGGGCTATTGTGAGAAGAGCAAGCTTGGCTCTTGACCCCTCCTTGCCTGCCTGTCCCTCTCTTGCGTGTCTACCATGATGTCACCATCATGTTGGGATACAGCTGAAGGGATTCTCCCCCGAGGTCAAGGCCACAGGCCACGTGGTCATGGCTTTTCCACGGAGTAGATTTAGTTTTCCACTAACGTACCCTCTTTCAGGTATTCTGTGGTAGCACCACTAAGTGGACAGAAACCTTCCTCTCTTTGTCATCCCAGTGCCCTGTGGAGGCCCCAACGTGGCTCTGAAGGCTGATGCTCCGTCTGGGTCTCTTGCCCTTGGTAGTGCTGGAAGCCTGTGAATTCTGTCTCAGCCACTGACCATGGCTTGGAGAAGTGAGCATTCAATGAATATCCATCTCTCCGAGTTCAGTCTTTGATAAGAAGAGATGGAGTGGCCAGGCAGGTCCCCTCCCTTTCTGTAGAAGCACTGACCTATTTTTCACTAGGACAGTCTTTACCACATCCCTAAGCCAGGCAAGGGAGTGCAAGAGATCACTACTTTTTGTGTGTGTGCTTATGGTGGAACGGAAGGCCTCTGGATTGAGCTAAATCCATGGGTCTTGAGACAGCCTCATTAAGTCGGTGGTTGCCTAGGCGGGACCCTTACTCCAGCCTCTCAGAGTGTTGTGGTTATAGGCACAGATGACTAATTCTGATTTAACTCAAATGTCCTGTGATGGTCTTCTGTATATCCTTTGCTCGGGTAATGCCGGATTCTCCTTGGGGAAGACTCACTGTGAGAAGCGGTGATCATTCGCTGGGAGTTATTAGCTGGGCTGAGCGGAAAGCAAAAGGCAAATTCACCTAATGGGGACACCGGAGAGCAAACTGCCTGTGAGTATTTTAAAAACATTTAGCAGATGTCTTTGTGTGACTTCAGGTAAGCTTTGTGATCTCGCTAAGCCGTAGCGCCTAGAGCTTGAAAATGGAGACCCAATAGCTATATTTTAAGGCTGTGATAGGTAAGTGTGTTATGGTACATTTGGTGTTTATTTTTCTATTTAGATTTCAATTAAGTTTCAATTGATTTTTGTGTCTGGTATAAAATTGGGATTTAACTTTTTTCCTGTAGAAACAGACAACTGTACCACAACATTATTCATTGAATAGCCCTCCTTTACCTTCATCAGTGACAAATTTCATTTTTATTAGGTGCTAAATTTTGATCTGTCCATTTCTGGACTCTCCCATTGTGTTCTTCTATAGGCCTGTTGTTGGGAGAGTATCGTACACCATTTTGTTACTGTGTCCCCTGTGGCTCACGCCTCAGTGTCCCCCAAGAGACTCGTGCAATGGTAGGTGGGGCTTCCGTGGAGGTAGCGGGATCCAGAGCGTGTGATGCTGGGATAGAGGGGGTGATGCTGGGCTTGATTCATGATGCAGTGCTTGGGTGAAGGCGGCCCCATTGTGGGTGTGAAGTCTACCCTCTGAGGGTGTGTAGCCTGGACAGGGCAAAAGGAGAGGAAGAAGCTTGGTGCTGGTTACTTGTAGCTGCTGCTTGCTGCCCTGCTGCCTTCTTCCTGTTGCTGTCATTAACCCTTTCTCCCCTGCAATGCCCCTCTGCCAGGCTACCCTGACTCAGTGCCAGACTGAAGCCTCTACAAACTGTGAGCCAAATAAGCCTTTCTCCTTTAACTCTGGGTGTCAGATATTTTGCTTTAGCATTGAGAAAAGTAAGACGGTGCCTTTATCATATATTGTTATATGTACTTCCTTGTTATTCTACTATTTCAAGATTTTCTTGGCTTTTCTTAGGCGTAGATCTTTTTTTCTCACCCAATGAAAATTTTTTCCATAATTTTATTGAGGTATCTTGGAAACTTAGTACTTTGATAAAAATGAAAATTTTTATCAAAGTACTAAGTTTCCAAAATACCAGTATTTGATTCTAACCTATTCGTGTGCGGACTGAAGAAGGCATGGTGCCTTTTTAAGCAATGCCTTTTCCACAATGACATTTAATTAAATTTATTTGAGATTTTTCTGTTGTTGTTGCTGTCGTACCTTTGGGATTTTGTTTACTCGTTCAGGTTTTCACACAAGTGAGACAATATGATGTTTGAACATGTGTGTCTGGTTTGAGCTTTTTCTTTTGTCATTTGATTTTTAAAAAACAACATCTTCTCAGTTTTAATTAAACATTTTCCTGCTTGACAAATGTTATGGTTGGTATCTTTAAAGTTTTGCTTTCCAACTAGATGCTAACCACTTTCGTATTGAGCAGCGGTTCTATGCAGTGCCGCTCTCCACTTCCGTTAGCACCCCCCCGGCTACAGGGTCCTTGTGCACGGTGCCTTGTGAGGCCAGCACGGCCCTCCTCCCTGGGGACACTCAGTCAGGCCCAGAGAGGATGCTCCTGCATGCCCTGGTGCTGCCCCTCTGAGACCCACAGGATCCTGTCGACAGCTGGGCTGCTTGACATTACTGGTGTCTCAGAAGCAAGGATCAGCTGTAGAAATGGAGTAAGAGAGAAAGCAGGATTCTGGTCTTGACGAAAGTAGGTGCATTGTTGGGGTCAGGTGGGACAGTACAGGGTCCAGGAGGCCAGTGGGACAGGGACACTCAGCTCAGAGGAGCTGAGCAGCAACACTTGCACACACAGAAACAGCCGGGCATGGAACGGGACCCAGAGCCGTTGTCTGTGGCCAACCTGCAGGTGTGGGGCGGTGGAGGGGCTGCTGCTAGCATCTGTGAGTTCATGCACTATGAGGTAATCAGTCAATCTGAAGTAAGAAACACAGGCGAGATTAGACTGGTGTTTAGTTATCTTTCAAAGCTAATCCCTTTCTTTTATCTCTGGGTATCCTGGCTAGCTCTGCCTATGCAGCCAGCCCCTTGTTTGCATTTGCCCTCTTTCTCCTGCCATATTTTCTCCCACTCCTTGCCTTCCACATACGCCTGTCTCCTTCCTTCCTCCACTCAGCTCTCTGTTCTCTGTCACACTCTATTCTGGCAGCATTGCTGACCCCGAGTCGTCCCCACTTCCCCAAACGGGGGACAGGCCCTAGGACCTGGGAGCAACGGCTCCTTCCTCTTTCATTTCCTGCCTATCTTTTATGTGGGACATTTAGCACAAAAGCTTTGAGCCAGCTGCGTCATCAGATCACTCCACAAATGACACAAAACGTGAAAACCGCCTTCCCAACCTGGAATAACGAATGAGCACACCCCTTGGCGCCCCGCGCGGCGGCCTGTACATGCGGAGCCTTCCTGTCCTCCTCTAGGAAGATGGTGCAATTTTCTTGTCTTGTCTCCAGCCCCCAGCTCTGCCATGGGGACGAGGCCGCTGTCACTTTAGCTGTGCTCCTTGCTTCAAGCGGCAATTGTTTCCGTTGCCCTGACACTTGATGGGCCATCTGTAATTAACGCGTCACTCACGGTGGTGCGAGGGATGGGCAGCGTGAAAGTTCTTTTTTTTTTTTTTTATTGAGATGGAGATTCAGCGCTAATTCAAACAGCCCTGGAGCACTTACTGTGGGCCAATTACTGCTTAGGACAAAAGTCTCAGAGCGGAGTAAATGATGCTCACCTTCAGGAACACAGTTGTGACCAAAGCACAATGTCACATGGTAAGGGGGGGGACAAGAAAACACTCACAAAATGCTCCAGCGATAGGTTGGAGCCCGACGTAGTTGGAGGAAACATATTTGCCACGCATTTGACAGATGAAACTATAACAAGCTCTCACTGAAGAGCAAGCTGCTAATGCTGACAGACAAATGGGAAAAGGCCAGCCAAGCCGCCGGGAAGTATACATTTAGTAAAACAAAATACTGTCGCACCCTTCAGCGATAGGCAAAAATAAAAAATGAGAAGCACTCAGAGCTGGAAGCAGTGTTAGAAGAATCTGTGTTTTCTTGTATGTCACTGGCAGAAATGTGAATTGTCACTCTTCTTAGGTCCATGATCGGGCCATATTTATTATACTTTAAAATGCATATCTTGATTTGTGCTACTTTTAGCACTCTATCTTGTGTAAGTAAAATTATTTGTTGAGACAATAAAATAAAACAACATAAAATAAGCATTGCACTTCCATGTTATGGAATATTAAGTAGCTAATAAAAAGAAAAATTTAGTTCTTGACCATTTCCCTGAAGTGATACTGAAGACCAGGATAAGTTGCATAGGGATGTATGTAGTATACTTCTATTTTGGCTGAGAGAGAGAGAGAGAGAGAGAGAGAGAGAGAGAGAGAGAGAGAGAGAGAGAGAGAGA
>NW_004524577.1:4080635-4115694 GCF_000260255.1 Octodon degus
AGAGAGAGAGAGAGAGAGAGAGAGAGAGAGAGAGAGAAAGAGATTGTTCTCTCTCTTTCTCTCTTCAATTTTTAAAATAGATTGAAGATTTAAGAAAAGTGTGGGGATTTGATTCCTGGGCTGGCCATGCCGGCCCCGCCCCAGGGGAGAGCTGAGAGTGGGCGTCGTGGGGCGCCCTCCTGTAATCCCAGCTCTTGGGAGGCTATAAACAGGTGGATCACCATGAGTCTAATCTAGTAGTGTGACCCTGAACACCCTGGAGACCCTTCCCTAAAGTACAAAAAAACAAAGTATGAAGGTACATGTTTGTTATTTGAAAGTGTCACCCTAATAAAGATGTTAACTTCCCTAAAATTAATAGATTGCTCATAATTTGAATAAAATTTGTCAACATAGTTAAGATTATTCTAAGATGTATGCAGAAGGACAAAGGAACCAGAGGACCAAAACAACACGATGAGTTGCGAGAGGAATCACTGTGACTGACTTGAACATGTAGTACACAGCTATAGTCACCAAAACTGCGTGATGCTGGCCAAGGGAGGAAAGAGACACACATGATGGAATACTACTCAGTTATGAAAAAGATAGACTCGAGGCTTTTGTGGATAAATGGATGCAACTAGAGAATGCACTGGTAAGTGAAATAAGTCAGACCTGCATGTGCAAGCCTAGTACTGTCTCCTCAGTGTGAGAACCTGAAAGAGTAAATCAATTCTGAAAGGTACAGTAGATACTGTGAGAGGGAAAGAATCTGCTCGAGGGGAAGGAAAAGCTGGTATGAAGGAAAGGAGAGGAGAAAGAAGGGAAAAAGGTATATTTATGTATATATGCACAATAGCTTGGATCATTGTATTACTGATTTCTGCTGGTCTTTTGAAAGGAGCAGTTCGTGCTTAAATTTTTTTATTCTTATTTTTTTATTTTTAATTTCTTACAACTTTTTGGTTGGTGTTTTTATTTTTTTATTTTTTTTGTATTTTAGGGAAGGGTCTACAGGATGGATGTTCAGGGTCTCACTACTAGATTAGACTCATGGTGATCCGCCTATTTATAGCCTCCCAAGAGCTGGGATTACAGGCGCGTGCCACCATGCCCAGTCTCATGTTGGTGTTTTTTTAAACCAGTTTTTCAGGTTTATGTCTGGTAACCTAAACAACTAATTTGAAGATAACACTATGCAGTATAGCAGCCGTTGTTGAATTCCTATTACTTTGTCTAATGGAATTTTGTATCATTTGTAATTTTTTTTAAACTGTTTTGTATTTACAAATTTTTTTTTAAAAAATTCAGTTTGGAAGTTAAAGTCTTTAAAATTTCAAATTTGTCATAGCTATTTTATAAAATACAAAAAACAAATGCATTTATTCATTTATTTGTGGTACCTGGGAATTGAACTCACAATCTTGTGCTTGCGAGGCAAGCACTTTTTCCACTGAGCTATCTCCCCAGTCGCTTTTCTATTTTTAAAGAGAATAAAAAATAGTAAAAAAAAAATAAATAAATAAAAAATAAAATAAAATAAAATGATGTAGCATTTCACTAAACCAAATAATTTGAATTCAACAGTTTTGTTGTACTGCACATTGTTGTCTTCAGATTAGTTGTTCAGATTACCAGATATAAACATGCAAAATCGGTCAGAACATTTTAAAAAGAAGGGAGACAAAAAACACATTAAGCATTAGCTGCTTCTTTTAATGTAGTATCAGCAAAACCTAACATTTTTAAAAAAGCCAAGGTGTTGGTTGTTAAACAACTGCTTAAAAAGTTAAATAAAAATTGAAATGAATAAAAATGAAAATGAAATGAATGAAATGAAAATGAAATACAACACAGACAAACAAAACATCTTGGCTTTTAAAAAACTGTTAGCTTCTGCAGGCACTACTTCGCTCTGCCAGAATTCCTCCAGCAGTTTCTACAGGCTTACTCTCAGTCTTCCTTTCAGTTCGGATTATGGATTGGCACTAGTTTCTAGAACTACCTTGAGTAGAACTGCTCTAAGCAAGTGGAATCTCTTTGAGCAGGGGTGTAAAATACTGCGTTAGTCTGAGCAGGGTGGGCTGGAGGTTCTCCAGGTGCGGAACGTGGATCCTAGAGGGGTCCTTGAAGCGTCTGCAAGGCACAAATGATAACGACGCTAGATCTATCTCATAATAAAATTGGCGTCTGGCACGGATGAAGGCGGTGGTAGCAAGCCATGCACAGTCCCTGCAGTCTCTCATTACTAGATAGTTGTGTTCCCGAGCGTGCCAGTGTCCCTTATAAGCGTCCTTGATGTGGTGGTAAAAAGTATTAATTTTTTAAAATCCTGAGCCTTGAATAAGACTTTTGATTATTCTGTGTAGTGAGACGTGAGGTACCCAGCACTTCTGCATTTGCTTGCAAGGCCAATGTGAAAAGAGTTTTAAAAATAGATGACAGTGTCACCCTTCTGTGTTTTGCTTTGGAAAATATGGTTGTATTTAATAGTCTACTTGCTTTCTGGAAATGTAGCATCATTTTAGCTTTAAAGAGTGAGAAACAAACTATGTTTTTTTGTTAGACATGAGTCTTGGGCAGGTTTTTTTTTTTTTTTTTTTTTTGAGAATAAATGAAAAGAACCGATTATTTTAAGAAAACAACTAGCAGTGTTTGCTGCAGACGATAAAATTTCATCTTGCAGACAAAAATTAGCATTTTGAAAAAAATAGTATCTGCCACAGTGAGCTGAACAGTGTCTCAATTTTTGGAGACATTTCTGGTGAAACTGGAGATATTAATTACTGAGGTTTTTAAAAAAATGTGTAAATACACGTGCCATCATTTGGGAGATTTCATAACTCAGTGAATCAATGTTTTCCAAATGACCAATAAATTATTTTGCGAATTATTGTGGTAAAACAGCCATCGAAGTATAAGATAGACCAACGTATTTTAATGAGAATGGTAGAAAGAGCAGCGAGTCCCATTTGTTGGTAGGATTTAATCTTCTACATTGCAAATAACCTTTAAGAAAATAAGCACTTGTCAGATTCTAGTCTAATTTCAAAGAATATCCACAGTCATCTGAAAGTGTTATGATACTACTCTTCCCTTTTAATTACACATCTGTGTTACGATGGATAGTCTTCATTTACTGCAACCGAAACAACACATCGCAACAAATGGAAGTGGCAGTAAGGGAATCCTGCTCTTTTCTCTTAAGTCCTGCGTTGAAAAGACTTGCAAAAAATATGCAAAGCAGTACCATCCTTCACATTAGCAGTTTTAGAACAAATCATGTATTTCTATTTTATTATTCACAAAGATTTATATTTATGATTGTGTAGTGAGTTATTACTTTTAAGTGAACGAACATATAAATGTTTTAAAATTTTCTGCTTCACTTTCTAACACGGTAAAATTTGCTAGTTATGACACTCACAGGCTTTTGTTAAGATTGTAAAGTGATGCTGAAATCAAAGTTTGGGAACCACTGGTCCAGGCTGTGCGGCTGCCCACCAGGTGATGAATTGAGGATGGGAACAGCAGGACCCTTGAGTTAGACAAGAATTGTCACTCCCATTGGATGGTTATGTGCATGAGAAAGAGTCCTTCCTCAAATAAAATAAAATAAAATAATAAAAATAAAAATCTACAACCTTAAAAAGAAAGAGTTCTTCATCATCTTAAGCTCCTGACCTTTGGGGCTCGTTAGGGTCTAGCTCGCCTAACAGATCTGTGTTTTACCAAGACCAGTCGGGCTCCAATGTACCAGTTTAGAGTGGGATAAGCACTCAGACTGAGGCCCGGAAACAGAAATGAATTTCCCAGTGTTTCTAGTGATTGCGCTCAAGATCTGAGCTGAGGCTGTGGCAGAGGTGTATGGCAAGGGAGGGAGAGGTACGGATGCTTCGAAAATAGAATTATCGTAAGAGAAGAAGTCTTAAGAGGTTGGGCTTGGTCCCTGGGGAGTGATCAGGTGATTTATAAGAGCGGTAATGCTCAGTGTGCCTAGCAGAAATTTTGTGTGTCAAACGCAATGGAGCGATCAGTTCCATTGTGGCCATTTGAACGTGAGTTCCCTGTGAATCATCAAGAGATGATCACAGTGGTAACGTGCACTTATGTGGCTGTTACTACACGGTGTGCGTCATTGTAGAAAACGTACTATCTCATGTACTACAAAAATGATCCTAGGAAGAAGGTATTATTTTTTTCAAACTGTGTAGTGAGGGAACCTGAGACACGGGAGTGAAATGACTTGCTCTTAGATCAAGGCAGGGTGCCAGGGTCATGGTATGTTCTTCGTTCCTCATGACCCATGGCCAATCACTAGTCTGAGTCCAGGGATCAGAGTACTCCGGGTTATTCTACTCACTAGGTTTGTCTGTTTGTAAGTTCCATCAGGGGAAGCTTGTCGGGCTGAACACATTCCACTAAAATGTGACAGCAACTCCTGAGATTCTTCTCTGTATTTTCTCTTCTGAGCTGTCCTGAACCTGACTCAGGCAGCTGAACCTCTGAAACAACCTGGTGAATGGTTATGAAAGGCCAGGTGGTAACCACGAGGCTTTCCAAAGACCTGCAAGAATTCACCTTCCCTGAGGTGTCCACGAGACCATGGACCCTGGCGGCGTCACTCGCGTGTCATTCTGTTTGCATAGTGCGCTTGGAAGCTACCTCATTCAGGGCCGACCTTATTTTCACCCATTAGTATTCATCCGTGTTCCATTTTTCTTTGGACTGCTTTTTGAGTTGCTGTGTCAATATTTGACTTCACTTCTTGAGTTAGCTTGATGACAATGAGGGTCTCAGTTCTGCTTGTATTATATCCCAGGATTGGAATCTAACTTACACTCTGTTATGGGTTGTATCTTGTTGTTCCCCCAAAGTCTCATGTAAATCATGAGGCAGTCACCACTTGAGGGGCAGGGCATGGCTTAAGGGGCAGGGTCAGAAGACCAGGGTGGGGCTTGAGAGGCGGGGCCAGAGAGGCACCAACTGTTAACCTGGCTAGCCCGTGCTTTCTCACAGATGTGGAGGGGATCACCCTGGGCACGGCAGCGCCCCAGCCTCTCCTCCAGTGGGGATTGAACTCAGGACCCTGCGCTTGCCAGGCAAGTGCTTATTCTACTGAACTATCTCCCTGGCCCCCCAGCAACGAGAGAAGAGTAGCTAATACACACTCATTAAAAAAAGAAAATCAGGGGCTAGCGAGGTAGCTCAGCGGACTAAAGAGTAAGCACAGAGACCGCGGTTCAATCCCTGGCACCACATGTGTCGCCAGCCCCACCCCCAGAGCTGGCTGAGTCCACCAGAGACCAGGTGTAGTGGCACATGCCTGTAATCCCAGCGCTGGGGAGGCTGAAAGCAGGAAGATCACTGCAAATCTGACCTGCATAGTGAGACCCTGCAACAACCAAATACATTAAAAAAAAAAAAAAATCAGGGTTTTGGCTTCAGCTTTTCTACTCAGTGCTACTGGGCTCCTGGCTTACAGAGCGTGTAGGTATCTGATTCAGTATCTCAACGGTGTTGGGGGAGAGAGTTCTCAGATTGCATGGGGTGCTTCTGTAGGTAGCTGGGGGGAAGGGTTGCTGATAGGCACTTGCCTGTTCAGTTTAGAGGCCCTTGTGTGAGCAGTGAGGAGAGTGTCCCCAGGACTTTAGCATGACCTCAAGTTCCCTCCAGCTCCATCCAGACAGAAAACAAGGATGAAGTCCACAGCAGGTTTCATTTCAGGGTGCGTTCCTGGGTCCTGATTTATAGTCTAATTCAATTGAAGACAGTCAACTCCATCAAAGTAAGTACACAATGGGCAGACGGGAAGTGCCAGGACATCTCAGTGAAACAAAAGCTTTGTTCTTTTTGGTTCAGATCCATGTGTGTAGCCCCCTCCTGTGTTCCAGGTACCTTTGTAACAATTTGTTTGAAGTGGTTCTTTGGATGCTAGATGTTAATGTTGGAGTGTTCCTGGGAACTTTAGCACACCAGGTTCAGGTTGTTATTTGAAATTTAAATAAAATTGGTGTTAACCTTATAAACCTGAGTCCCAGGAGGAAAAGGATGATGTCATTTATTTATGGATGTAGGCATCTGCAGGGAATGTGTAACAGTGACTTAGAGGCTGGGCCTGCACATGCCCAATAGGTAACTGAAAGTTGGATTAAGCTGGCAACTCTGCCTCTATTCTGTTTCTGTCTTCTTTATCGCCTTAAAACTTTGGGTCAGATCCCGCCCCTAGCTCTGCACACAGGCATGTAATCACTTAAGGACTGCTGTCTACGAACTACTGGTAAACTAATGCAAGGCTTATTACCCCCAAATTTCCCTAATTTGTCTTGTCTCCTTCCATGCCGAGGATGCCAAGAGTGTAGTGACTGAGTTGTTCTCAAGATTTGCAGGGATGTTCGATCTCCAGCTTTCACCGCACCCTCTTCCAGACTTCCTGCTGCAGCATCCAGAAGTGGCCACTCGTTGTTGTAAACCCAGAGCCACCTTGAATCCCACCAGCAAGAGAGCCTTGCAGAGTGGGCGACCCCACAATGAGGTTGCCTTCTCTACGTGGCAGCAATCATCCCAGAGGGAGACGGAGGCTGCCCCTGACAGCCTCAGTGATCTCCTGGGAAGCAGTTGTCCCCTCAACCCATAAGGACTACTCATGAGCAGCCAGATGACAGGTGGACCAGGTTTACCTACCCTGCCACTATGCAGATCCTGAGCTCCTGCCTCTGTTCCCTTTCAAGGCTGGTCTTGAACTTTTTAATCTGTCCTTCCCTGCATGGCTGTATTGACTAGGGCTCTTTTCTTGCCCTTTCCCTAGGCTGGGTGGCAGAGCCTGGCCCATTAAAACTCCAGTAAGAGGCAGAAATAAGAGGCCAGCAGGAGTCGGGGAGGCACCTGGAGACAGCAGCGGAGGTAGGAAGGGAGGGAGAAGCAGTGCCACCGGATTCTAAAGAAGCTGTGGACATGCAGCTGGATCAGCCCGCCCCGGGGCTAGGGCTGGTGCAGCATGTGGTGCAGGGGATCGGATTGAACCGTGATCTCTGTGTTTGCCTAGGCTTGCCTAAACAGGTGCTTTAGACTGCTGAGCCATCTTACTGGCCCCAATTTCTTTTCTAAAATATATTTAGGACAGGGTCTACAGGGTCTTGCCACACAGATCGGGCTTGTAGTGATTCTCCTGTGTTCAGCCTCCCAAGCTCCCTCCCATGCTCAGTCTCAATCGCTATTTCAGCGTGCCCTGGGGGCGGGGCCGGCATGGCACACTTGTTGGTTTTAAAGGGATTAGGAAGTGGCTTCAGTGCTAATCCCTGATGGAATTAGGATGGAAGGGAACCACGCGTGTGACGCTTCTTCCCAGGAGAATCAAGGGTCATCCCCAGTCCTGCTGTAACGTCATCTCTTCTTTTCTAGCTCTGCCTCTCTCCCTTATCAGCAATCTCTTCCTCTGTCTTTCTCACCCTCCCTTTGAGCAGACTTAACACTAAATTCTGTTAATTTCTTATTCAAAGCAGTTATTTTTTGTTTTCCTTATCCCAGGCTAACATGACTTTGCTTAGACTATCTTCTGTCTGTCTGTCTGTCTGTCTGTCTGTCTGTCTGTCTGTCTGTACCAGCGATTGAACTCAGGACCTTGCACTTACTTGCCAGGCAGGCGCTTATTCTACTGAGCTGTCTCCCCAGCCCTATCTTATTTCATAAACAAAAATACCTATTGAATATATCTTTAGGAATGAGCAAGTCATTTTCCTTACAGAGAGGAATTCTGAGATTCACTTTTAAAGCAACCCGGTTTTCCTGACGATGTTGAGAATCAGAGAGGGGACATGACTTAAACCTGCTCATACAGGACTTGACTTTGATTATCTGACCCTGAATCCAGAACTCTTTATTCTGCACCACTTCCCTCTCTGTATCCTCTTCTTGGAAAAAAAAAAAAATCACTCTTCTCTTAATACCATCTGCCTGGTTTTCTTTAATCTTGTGCAGTTCAGCTCTGCATATAAAGAAGCCCACACCTTGGTGAGAATCATTAATTTTCAGAAGCTTTTATTTCAGTGACTGCAAAGATAATTGCTAAAAATAGGTGTATTCGCTGCAAGATGCAGGTACAAAATCAACTCATTTTGTGGTCAGGCTTCCCAGAGGCACTAAAGCTGGGCTGAGCGTATAAGTATTTTAATAGTTGTGACAAATTTAGTCCACAAGCAGGCACGCGGTAAACAGTTTTGTTTTTCAGGACAGACTTTGTGGCTCAGAGTTAGGGCCAAGTGCATACCAATACCTGGAGACGGCCTGCTGGGCCGGGTCTTCCCAGGAGGGGAACAGGCAATCTTTTTCCTGAATGCAGGAGCAGAGCAGGGAGACACCTTACTAGGAGAACTCACATCCGGGTTTCCTGGCATTTCGAAAGTCCACGAATACATTCTTTGCGTGGCAAGCCCTGAATTAATGCTGGAAATGCCCTTGAGCATCTAGAAGAAGCATCGTGATTAGCTTAGGTGCAGGGTCTAAAGGGAATCAGTGGCAGGCTAGAAATGGGTACAATGCTTGTTTGTTCTGTTCCTATCTTGGGCTAGTTGAGGAGGGCAGTTCTATGAAGGTTGCTATATCCTCAAAAGTGGGGGAAAGAAACCGTTGCATGTGGGCAGGTGTGGCTTCTGTCTTCAATGGCTGTTCCCGTGGGCACTTCCTGCATCTTGGGCTTCCTGCTGTCTGTGGTCCTCTTTCTGCCATCTCTCCCTCCTCTGCTGTATCTCTCTTCCTTTTCCTCCTAGACCTATGCACTTCCAAGCACAAGGGCTGGCATTTTGCTCTCCTCGTAGAATCCAGGTAGTTTTGTTTTTGTTCGTTTGCTCCAACTTTTCAACCTTTAAAGGAGGCAGGGAAATCTGAGTCATGCTGGAATAAGAGCTTAGGTTTGCAAAGGAAACGTGGGATGAAAGTAAAACCAATACTGCTCTTGGTTCTTTTTTGGCTCCTTGCGTGTTTTCCTCAAATTGGTTAAAATCTGTAGTGGGGTGAAAGGATATGGCTGAAGGGGAGGGACCATCCCTGACATTTCAACATATGGAGAGTTGAGCAGGAAATCTTATAATCCTCACCACCAGTGTGACTGGAGGATGAAGAATAAGGAGGGAAAAAATGGTTTTTCCCAACATGAAGGTCCATCATTGGAATCAAAAGGCTTTGGAAGATGTTCGTGTGTGTGGGCATTGGGCTTTTAGTCTGAGTTCTTCCAACATCTGATTTTGCAGACCTAGCTGGTCTAATGTATGTGGGCTATATAGTTACTGGTAGTTTTAGCAGAACTTTAACCGGTGGTCTCAAGCTCAGGACTTGAGGAGACTTTCTCAGGAATTGAACAAGATCCATGTTTTGGTGCAGAAATTACTGCTACTATCATCTATATTTAATTTTTAGTTTCTAGAGCACTCCTAACTTTAGATATGTGGGTTTTCCACACCAACCAGTTCTCTAGTATCTCTGGACACCAGCCTGATGCCCTAAAATTGATGGAAATTCTGATCCTGACTACCAGGGCTTAGTGCCAGTTGTAATGGATTAAGGACTCCTAGAAGACTAGTTCTGCCATCTCCTAATCTGAGATGCCAGTCACAAGTAGTGGCTACTCCCATTTCTACATGCCTTGGCTGAAGTCCAGTAGTTCCCATCATTTCTCAGATTTAATAATCTGCTGTAATGGCTCACAGAACCCAGGGACACATCTTACTTCCTGGTGTATTATAAGGGATACAGAGGAACTGAAGAGGGATCACGAGGATTCCCAATGCAGAAGTTTCTGTCCCCATGGAGTTGTTGGGCCCCACCTTTCTGGCACATGTAGATGTTCACAACCCAGAAGCTCCCTGAATTCTTTGTAGGAGTTTTTATAGACAGTTGTCATTGATTTAAAAAAATCACTGAAATTGGTAATTAACTGAATCCACAGTCTCTTCATCTCTGGAGGTTGTAGACGTGGGCTGGAAGTTTCTCTTGTATTCAGTTATTATTCTGAAGTTACATAGAGGCCCCCAAGAGTCACCCCACTAGCACAAGCTCGGCTATGGTTGCCAGTTTTTTTTATGAATAAAAAGAACTACATCTTCCATCCTTATAACTCAGGAAATTCCAAATATTTTAGGAGCTTTATGCTATCAACCAGGGATAAAGACCAAATATACATTTGCTGTAGTATCACAATATCACAGAGATGTTTGTATTTTTCTCAGCATGGACAGACAGTCTCTCAGCAACCTCGGAGGGAAGCTGTGTTGGCAAAAGTAAGGCTTTAGGAGGGCTGAGGGAACTTGCCAGACTGGGTTTTGCTTAATCACAGTTGTATGAAGAGAGGGACAGTGTAAGAACTTCCAGAACCTTGTAGATGTATTTGGTGCCCTGCTGGCTGTCTTTTAACCCATCTCTAATTTCCACTTTAATTGGGAAAGACACTGTCCAGGAACATTTTACTCCACATGCCTGATCCTTGGATAGCTCAGTATATTTTCTGAAGTCATTGGACATCCTGGAAGATGGGGAGTTAACAAAGTCCCAGGTGATCTTTGATCTATAGAGAATTGGCAGTCTGTGAATAGAGATCTAGCCTCTTGTTCTTCATGGAGACGACTCTGAGCTGTAGTGACCCTTCTCCAAAGGATCACTGGTGAGCTTGACACCCAGCTGCCCACAGCTTCGCTCAGCTCAAAATACTCTTTAGTGACTCCGATATTCCATGCCTCATTATCACTATTCCTGAGGATTGCTTCTGGGACAACTTCCCAAATAAAGTCCCCACACCCAGGACCTCAAGTCCTCTTGGAGGAATAACAATTAAGACACCAGGCATTCGCTTTTATGCTAAATGTGCCAGTTGTACATTGTCAGTTGAAAATCCAGTTGTCTTCTTTTCCACCTCATCTTGTTTTGCATTAGGAGTTAAGGGTTATGAACTCCAAATTCTGATGAAGTTAAGGTGGGAAGAGATCTTAATGCTACTTTGATGCAGGGTTTTTTCCACATATGCAAATCAATATACACCACATCAACAAAACTGAGGACAAACCCCACATGATCATCTAATAGATGCAGAAAAAACATCTGACAAGGTTCAACACCTACTCATGATGAAAAAGATCCTACAGAAAATTAAAATAGAATGTCTTTATCTCAACACAATAAAAGTCATCTATGACAAGCAACTGCCAACATTATACTGAATGGACACAAAAATGAAATTTCCTTTAAAAGCAGGAACAAGACAAGGATATCCGCTCCTATATGATATAGTTCTGGAAACATTATCCAGAGCAATTAGAAAAGAGAAAGAAATAAAAGGAATAAGGGTAGGAAAGGAAGCAGGCACAGGGACCAGGGGTTTGATCCCCAGGCCCGCCATGCCAGTCCCGCCCCCAGGGTGCCCTGAGACAGCAATTGAGACTGGGCATGGTGGTACATGCCTATAATCCCAGTTCCTGGGAGGCTGTAAACAGGTGGATCACTGTGAGTCTGATCTAGTAGTGACACTCTGAACACCCTGTAGGCCCTTTCCTAAAATACAAAACAAAAAAAGAAAGATATTAAATTATCATTATTTGCACATGACACAAGACTACACAGAAGACCCCAAAAGCCGCACCAAAAGACTTCTAGATTAATAACCAAATTCAGTGGCATAGATGGACGCAAAGGCAACACCCAAAAATCAATGGCATTTCTGTGCACAAATAATGAACCAACAGAGAGAGAAGTTAGGGAAGCCACGTCATTCACAATAGCCCCACCCCCATAAGATACTTAGGAATCAATCTAAGAAAGGAAGCAAAAGACCTTTACATTGAAAACTACAGTGCTTTGAAAAAGGAGATTGAAACAGATATCAGAAAAGGGAAAGATATCCTTTGTTCTTAGGTAGGAAGAATGAACATAGTGGAAATGGCCATACTTACAACATTGTTATGTAGACTTAATGCAATCCCAATGAAAATACCAATAGCGTACCTCACAGATATAGAGAAGACAACCCTAAAATTCATTTAGAACCAGGAGATCCAGAATAACAAGAATAATTTTGAGCAACAAAGACAAGGTAGTGGGCATCACAATCAATGTCTTTAAATTATACTACAAAACTACTATGATAAAAACAACACAGTACTGTCAAAAACAAACAGGCTCCTGGCTGGCAAGTGCAAGGACCCGGATTCAATCTCCAGTACTGCATGATGTATCAGCTCCAGAACTCTGAATGTCAGGTGTGCTGTGCTGGCTACCAAAACTAGGCTTGATTGTGCACACCTGTAACCTCAGCACTGGGGAGATTGAGACAGGAGGATCACTGTGAGCCCCAGCTGCATAGTGGGACCAAACAAACAAACAAACAACAGCCTTGGGCATCGATGGAACAGATGAGAGGATGCAGAAACAACTCCAAAAACACTTGGCCACCTTATCTTTGACAAAGGATAGAAAGACAGTCTAATAAATAGTGCTTGGAAAACTGGCCTTCTCTGTGCCAAAGACTAAAACTAGACCCATAGCTCTCTCACCACGCACTAAATTAAAATTGAAATTGATCAGATCTTAACATTAAAACAGAAACACTAAGTCTTGTGGAAGATACAATAGGTAGAATTCTTCAAGACGTAGGTATAGGCAAAGGCTTTGCGAATGAAACCTCAACTGCACAGGAAGTATTACAAAAGATCAACAAGTAGGATCTCATCTTATTAAAATGTTTTTCTTTTTTCACAGCAAAAGAAACAACCAAAGAGTGAAGAGAGACAACTCCCAGAGTGGGAAAATTTTTTGCCAGCTGTTTCTCATATCTAAAATATATAAAGAACTCGAAAACCAAACCAAACCAAACCAGACACCCTAAATTTAGAGACTCAGTTCAAAAATAAGCATTTGAAATGAACTGGCCCTTCTCAGATGAAGATATACAAATGATAGATAACTATATGAAAAAATGTTCAGCATCCTTGGTCATTTGAGAGATGCAAATTCAAAACACTGAAATTCCATCATCTAGCAGAAAGAGTGGCTGTTATCAAGAAATCAACCAAAAGTGAGTGCTGGAGGGGCTGTACGCAAAAGGAACCCTCTGTACTGTTGGTTGGAGTGTAGACTGGTGGAACCATTATGGAGATCAATGTGGAGATTCCTCGGAAAGCTAAAACTGGAGGTTCCATTTGACTCAGCTATCTCCCTTCTTCGTGACTTCCTGATAGAATTAAAATCATCAGGTGACAGAAATCTATGCACATCCCTGTTTATAGCAGTAGAGTTTTTAATGACTAAATCTTGGAAACAGCCCCAAGGTCCGTCAATAGATGAATGGATGACTTAGAGGATGAACTTGAAACATTTCTAGATAAATGGATGTACCTTGAGTTCATGCTGTTAGGTGGAATAAATTGGACACACGTGTGAATACCACGTTATTTCTCTGGTATGAGGAACTAGAAGTGCAAACAAGGACTGATATCTCTATCTCTATCTCTATCTCTATCTCTATCTCTATCTCTATCTCTATCTCTATCTATCTATCTAATAGATATTATGAAATAGGAAGAAAATGTTCAAATGGCAAAGGGCTTAAAGAGGAGAAGAGGAAAGAATGTGAAAAGGATAAAGGAGAATAGAAGGAACAAATGGAAACAAAGCTTTTGTCAATAAGGAGGGGGAGGTGTTGAAGGGAAAGGAGGGAAAGGGGAGAAAAAGAAACAAGATATATCCTGTACAGATCCAAACTCCACATGATGAATGTTACTATGTATATTTAAAGTGTACTGATAAAATTAATTTTAAAATTTTATATTATTATTATTATTGTATTTGTTACAGGGTCTCACTATGCAGCTCAGACCCGTAGCATGCCTCCTGTTTTCAGCCTCCCCCACGTTGGGAGTACAGGACAGGTGCGCGCCACACACCCAGTTTCAATTGCCGTCTCAGTGTGACCTGGAGGCGGGGCCAACATGTAAATGTCCATTTTAATGAAGATTTTGTTCAACTCTGATATTTCCTTGCTGATTTTTTTGCCCACTAGGTCTGTCTATTTGTGACAGAGGGGGAATTGAGTTTCCCCGGTATAATTGGTTTATGTTTATCTGCTCTTTCGTTTTCAGTAGCAACTGTTTTATGAAGTTGAACGCAGTGTTTGGTACACACAAGGTTAATAATTGTTATCGCTTCCTATTGAATTGTGCCTGTCACCAATATGTAGCGACATTCTCTGTCTCTATGAAATAGCTGCATCTGGCTGCTTCTGGGCTTCCCTTGTATGGAATATTATTTTCCATCCTTTAATTTTTAGTCTATGACTTTCTTTTTGGTTGAAAGTATTTCTGGCATACAACACACCATTGGGTTTCATTTCTTGATCCAATTTGCCAATATTGGGATGTTGGCATCCCAGGAAAATAGATGAACAGCCACAGCCATGTCTTGATTAGGGTATCGAGCCTATTCGCATTGAGAGATATTATTGACAACTTGTACTGAGGTATTGGCTGTCAGGGCCTCATTTTCCTGTTGTTGATTCCCAATCTCTCCTTTCAGCTTAACTGCTCTCCTTGCCTGATGTATTCGTTCATTCAGTTAGATCTTTTATCCTTGCTAGCTTCATCATTAGCTTGTTTCTAGGATATCCTTGAGAATTTTTTGTAGTGCTGGCTTTAGGGTCATGAATTTCTTCTTTTCTTTTTTCTTTTTCTTTTGTATTTTAGGGAAGGGTCTACAGGGTGTTCAGGGTCTCACTACTAGATCGGACTCATAGTGATCTGCCTGTTTACAGCCTTCCAAGAGCTGGGATTACAGGCATGCACCACCATGCCCAGTCTCAATTGCAGTCTCAGCAGGCCCTGGGGGCGAGGCCAACACGGCAGGCCCAGGGATTAAACATCCGTCCCCTGCGCCTGTTTGCAGGCACTTTAATCCACTGAGCTATTTGGCCGGCCCTTCTCCATCAATTTTGAATGATGGTTATTCAGGCTAGGTAGTTATTCAGCTTCCTGTTTTGGAAGTTGTTTTCTTCCAAGGTTTGAAACACTTCACTGAAAATTTTCCTGGTATTTGTGTTGAGACGTCTTCAGTGATCCTAATGGGTTTCTCTTTATAAGTGGTTATGAAGATTGTCAGATTCTGAAGGATTGTAGAATTTAGAAAAATTTAGAAAAAATATTAAGATTCTGAAAAACGTTTGTGAGAAATTTTAAGACGCTGGTCTTGCGTTGGAAGTCAGGGGTCTCGACTCGTGCCATGGAGAGGCTCTGTGGTGACTGTGGCGACCTGACGCTCTATCTCCCTCCCTTCTCTGCGTGCCAAATTCTCTTCTCTTATTTGGAAAGTGCTCTGTTTTTTCAGCCAACGGAATTTTTATGCTGCTTGTGCTGCCTTTTGATTTTTCACCACTCAATCTTAGATTAGTCTTCCCTGTGTCACCAAACAGATGCTGGATCCGCGTCTCCCACTCTCTTGATCTTTTTAAGGCACCGCACATCAACTGGTCTCCAGCGTCAGCCTTGTTCTCTGTTCTGACGTTCTGTTTCCTCATTGGGCGCTTCTGCTGCCCGGTTTTCAAGGCGTTCTTAATCTCCCGCATCGATCTGGGATTTTTCTACGGACGTAATGTTATTCTATTCTGGTTCTTCGTGTTTTGGACCGTGTTTTGGGCTCTGCTTGCTTTGCATTGGTGTCTTCTGCAGGCTTGCAGCGACTTTCTCATATTTCTGCGTGGAGCTTTTGCCCACAAGGGCTGCGGCTTCCCGTTGCAGCTAGTGTCATCACTTACATTTGAATTCTGAAGCGAACACTAGTAGTGTAGTAGCAACAGCAGCAGTTGTAGCCGCAGAGCAGAGACCTCGCCAACCCATGAAGCTATTAAAGTTCTTCAGTGTTTCCAAGGGGTGAAGTTAAAAATAATGGTGACATATTTGCTGTTTTAATTTGTGGTTTTTAAATCACAGTTGGCATACAACACTTCCTTCTTTATCCTTTTTAATCGTGTTTTTCCTTGTACATGAGTATCCCACAAATTATTTAACAAATATCATAGTACCAGAAGCTCTTTAGGTCAAGGCCTCTTTTTAAAACTGTAATAAGGAAAGGGCTGGCCAAATAGCTCAGCAGATTAAAGGACCTGCAAGCAGGCACAGGGGTCAGGGGTTCGATCCCCGGCCTGCCATGATGCCCCCCCCCCCCGGACGTGCTTAGAAGGCAATGGAGACTGGGTGTGGTGGCGCACGCCTGGAATCCCAGCTCTTGGGAGGCTGTAAACAGGCAGATCACTACGAGTCTGATCTAGTAGTGAGACCTTGAACGCCCTGTAGACCCTTTTCTAAAAAATATAAAAACAAAACTATGGGGGTTGGAGAGATGGCTCAGTGGAATAAGCACTTGCCTGGCAAGCACAAGGGCCTGAGTTCAATACCCGGTTCTTCAAAAAAAAAAGAAACCCTATGATAAGGAATGTTACCATATGCCTATGAGGAGACTCAATCTTCCCCATCACCAAAATATTGTAAATTGAAAGAACAATATCACTGTCTATACATTTTAGTTGTGAACACTGAAATATTTGGCAGCCATGTGGGCAATTTTTGCAAGGTACTTGGCACTGAGATTGGCAGCGCAAATTGATACGTTGTGTGGAAGGGCACTCAGGCACTTTCTATCAAAATTTAGAGAGCGTGTATCTGTTGTCACAATATTTCAAGAAAATTTGTTTTGTAAGTATTCCTGGGCTGCTTCAGAAGAAAATGCAAATCATGTTTTAAAATAAGTAATAGGCTAGGCCCAAGGGTTTGTTTGTCCTCTGTCCCTATGGCAACCTCTGTCTCAATAGGGACAATGATAATAATAACAAAAGGGACTGATGTGTCCAAACCATTATGTGAGATTTTCTCACTGGAAAGTCTTCCCTACAGCTCAACATATCCGAAGCACAAGCTGAGGAGGGCAGATATTCTGACATCAACCCCATCTGCCCGGCTCTTCCATCATCACAGCCAGGGTATCAGATAATTTCAAAGAAAAATGAATTTACAGGAAAAAAAACAGTGGAGCAGCAAATTAAAAAACCTTTTCTGTAAGAAGTAGAAATAATGGGTTAGACAAAAATTAAAAAAAAAAGTAAGATTAAGAAAACAAACATCCACGGGCCGGCCAAATAGCTCAGCGGCTTGGAGGGGCTTCAGTCCTCAGGCTTGCCATGCCTGCCTCGCCCCCGGGCACTCTGAGATGGCAATTGAGGCTGGGCGTGGCGACGCGCATCTGGAATCCCAGCTCTTGGGAGGCTGTAAGCAGGCGGATCACTACTAGTCCGATCTAGTAGAGAGACCCTGAACACCCTGTAGACTCTTTCCTAAAACACACACACACACACACACACACACACACACACAAAAAAAAAAAGATTGGAAACAAATAAGATCTTAGGAATGAAATAGTTTGAAGAACGATTAGAGATCTTGGGTGTAAAAATATATTGTTGAAATGAAAAATATATTGTCAAAGGTGAACAGCGCTGCAGAATGAACAGAGCTAGAGAACAAATTAGTGAACTGAAGGAGTAGTCAGAAGGGATGTAGGAGCAGAGCAGCTTGGGAAGGAGAGAAGTGAAAGTGAGCAGTGGGGACTCCGGCAGGCCTCCTCAAATGAGGATCTCAAGTCCGCATCTTGTACAGCAATTAACCACTAAGAAGAATATATGCAGTGTGTTATTTGTTGAAACTGTACTTCCGATCTGATTTGAAACTGTCTCATTGCTATCTGCTTATCAATAAAACTTAAAAAAAAAAAAAAAAAAAAAAAAGAACAAATGGAAGGAAAGCAGGGCTTTTCCGGATTTGAAGTGGGAGCCGGTGTAGCGAACAGGGCCTTCGCAGGCCCAGGATCTCCGGTTGTCACCAAGAGCAGTAATGCAGAGTGACAAGTCACAGTGGGATCCCATATTCAAACATGGTAATTTATTATTATTTGTTTACAGGAAACAGATTGTCTTTTGACCTTTATATTCCTACAGGGCTAGTTTTAAGCTATCGTTGTAATAGTTCCCAGCACAGAGGTAGAATACAAAATGCGCAGCAATTTCCAACTCAGTGCCTCCTGGTCAGATCTTGATGGATAAAGGAATGCAAATGAGACTCCAGGTCCTTGGTCAGCACTGTTCTTTCTTTCCAAACAGCAAAATCCACAGCTGTAGGCTTTAACCCTTGGGCTCTCCACTGCAGTTCATTTCTGAAATCCTTTTTCTCTTTCCAAATGCATTTTCTTTTGTCCTCTTACCTTTGCTGCAGTATTTTTGTCTTTTTTCTCCCTTGCTTCCGCTTCCTGTTCTCTTTGCTGGTGTCACAGATAACTTGAAAGTGGGTGAAACTGTCATCAGATGTCCTTCCGACTACCGGAACATAAACAACGCCTAAGCCAAATAAGGACATATTCCTGTAGGGTTTGCAAAATGTGACCTCATCTATGGGAACAAAGAGTTAACCCTCGGTCATGACTAACTCAAACTAAGCTTTGTGAAATCCCCCCTCCTCCCCCTACTCTTGTGGTTTTTCCCTTTAAAAACTGTACCTCACCTAGACTAAGTGCGCACCTACTTGGAGACGAGAATACGTGCCTCCGCTGAGCTCCGCTAAGTAAAGCGCTTTCTTGCTTTTTAGTTTGAGTCTGGTTTTTGAATTTTGGGTCACAACAATGTGATCTTTATTTTATTTTATTTTTAAAAATAATTTTATTGAGAAACAAATAGCAATGAGACAGTTTCAAAACCGCTTAGTAGGACAGTTTCAGTAATTAATACATTGCATATTGTTGTCTTCATAGTGGTTATTCATAGTACAAGATGCAGACATGATAGCCTGACCACAAACACTATTAGTACAAATCTTTCTATCCATTGTATTAAGAGAAAGTAACTGTATATCTATCCTAACTATTTTGAATATACAGATTCGTTTGTATCCCTTTTTTTGTTTCATTTTGTCAGAGATGGTTATTCCATTGTCATTTAAATATTGTAAGTGCATGACTTCAGCAAAATAATCCAATATAGTCCAGTAGTCCATAATAGTAGTGGGTTTTCCATAGGACTGGCAATGTCAGAAATTGTTGACTTGAGCCTTTTACAGCTCAGCCTATTAATATGGTTTTACTTTTTATACTTCGTTTTTATACTTTTCTGCTGGATGGTTAAGACCAAGATGAAGCAAGACCTATATAACAAGAAATGTAAGTTTTGTATCTGACAAGGTTAAATGGAACTTCCCCCCACCCCTCCAGGGAAGCGCTTATTCTACTGAGCCATCTCCCCGCCGCCCACCCCCCAGTCCACCTATTTCTCTTCTCATTATTTGAGCCCTTAAGACGCCGAGGACACCTGAGCCCACTCTAGGGAGAAAAGGAGAAAATAGGCAAGTAAGGAAAGAGACAAGAGCGCGGCTGCTCCCAGATGCAATGCGGATGACAGCGTGTGCTAAGGTTAGATGGGGCGGGCAAGCCTTCCGAGGAGGAAGCAGGTACTTGAGAGCGGAGTGATAAGCCATCTCTACGAGGAGGATTTGGTGGGGAAAATTCCAGGCGGGAGGAAAAGCAAGCGCACGTGCCCTGGGGTCGGAGTGGCGCATTCCTCGCCCCTCTCCCCTCTGCCCATTCCTCATCTCTAGTAAATTCCAGAACAAATTCCTGTGTTGTAACAGCAATGCTCTTGCAATCCTCATTGCTTATGACTCGGGTTATCTCTTGCTTCAAACTGTCTTCTTCTTTCTTCTTTTTGTCTGTATTTTAGGGAAGGGTCTACAGGGTGTTCTCCTTCCCACTCTTTGCACTGGGAGAAGATGGGTGATGGGCCTCATGGTTTCCCTTGTAATAGAACTATCCCCCCAGTGTCACGGCCCGATGCGGGTGGAGTGCGCTTTTCTACGTCTTGATCATCACTTTTGCCCTTAACGTGTTGGTTGGACTCATGCAAGCCGGAGCTTGGAGTACTCTGGTGCAGTAGGTTGGTCCTCTGATGTACCTCAGATCAACTTGATGGTGGCAGAGGAGGGACAGAATTTATCTGCCGATTGCAACCTCGGTTGTCTGAGAGCAGAAGGAAGACTTAGGGTCTTGCAGTGAGAAGTTGCTCATGTGCTGTTGGCTGTGATCAAACTTACAGAAAGACTCAAGTTAGGCAAAAAGAGAAGGGCTTCCAGCTGCATCCCACAAGCCCAGGTTAGTTCCATCAGGTGCCCTCTGTCTGGAGTCTTGACAGGAGGAAGTTGGAGACAGGGAGGGACTAAAATCTGTTCCTCTCTGCAGGGAGGTCCAACACGCATGATCCCTAGTTCTTACTACCCAGTTTCCAGAGTGGTTTCAGGGCACATCCCTTTGGTGTTCAGTTTTTTCCTTGAATTTTCTGAGCTTCCTTATAACCCTTCTAGTAAATTCCTTTCTGTTAAACTATCTGGGATTTATATTTTCTTTTTATTTATTTATTTATTTATTTATTGTATTTTTAGGGAAGGGTCTACAGGGTGTTCAGGGTCTCACTACTGGATTGGACTCATAGTGATCCACCTGTTTTCAGCCTCCCAAGAGCTGGGATTACTGGCCCGTGCCACCACACCCAGTCTCAATCGCTGTCTCAGCATGCCCCGGGGGTGGGACTGGCATGGCAGGCCCGGGGATCGAATTCCCAGGCCCTGCATCTACCTAAGCAGGTGCTTTAATCTGCTGAACTATTTAGCTGGCTCTTAGGGCTTACTCTTTCGTAGTATGCATACAAGACACTCTAACAGATGTCTGGGCCCATTCCATAGGATTCTGTCAGTAGAAACCTTCAGATTTAATCAGAAATAAGATTTGGAAGTTTTGAATTCACAGCAGGAAATAATCCACATACAATAATCTTGGCTCAGTTTACTAATGATGTCAGGGTCCATACTTGTTATTTCCATCCATATTTTACAGGTAAAAAGATTGAGGTCTGTAAACACGAAGTATTATAAAATAGGAAGAAAATGTGTAAATGGGAAGGGAAACCAGGGAGAGGGAAGGGAGAAAGGAAGGAAGGGAAAAGAGAAAAAACAGAAGGGAAATGGAAACAAAGCTGTTATTGAAAAGGCAGGGAGATGGGGCAGGGCAGGTAGCTCAGTAGAATAAGTGCTTGCCTGGCAAGTGCAAGGTCCTGAGTTCAATCCCCAATACTGGAAAAAAAAAAAAGATAGGGATGAAGGAGAGAAGGGTTGAAGGGAGGGGAGGGGAATGGGAACAAAAGAAGATTCAAGATCTGTCACATATAGGTACAAATTCCCTATGATGAATGTGATCATTATGTACATATAAAATGTATCAATAAAATTAATTTTAAAAAAGATGCACACCAAGTCCTCTGCTAAATCTCTTCTCCCAGTTCACCTCACTTGCCACCCTGAGTTGATCTTGAATCTCTGACACTGCTTTTAGACAGATGTCATGTGGTATAGTAGGGTAAAGTGTGGTCCAGTCTGTTACAGCATAGCTAGAGCAGCCCTGTGTGGGGGCAGCTAAGGACACGGATGCTGCAGGCAGGCTACCTGGGTTCAAACCCCAGCACTGCCATGTACTGACTGTCTGATCCCTGATGCATTATTTAACCTCCATTCCTCAGGTTTGCGAACTGTAAATGTGAGTAACAACCGTGCCTCTACTAGTAGGATGGTGAACAGTAGGTGAGTTGGCACAGTGCCTGGTAGAGGTAAACCGCCTCTAGAACACTGCCCCATGGGGCGATCAGGCCCATAGGAATGACGCTTTTTGCATTCTGAACCGTGCTTCCTTAATCTTGTGCAAACCTGGTTTGTCAGATCAGCTGCCTTCTCTTGCACCTGGATGAGCATGGGGATTGGAAAGAAGGGAAAGTCTACTTTAAAATCATCTGTCCAATGCCACACATCAAGACCATGACAACATCTCTGAAAGACAGATGTCATTACTGTCAGTTGGCATGTGAGAGAGCTAAAGCTGAATGACAGCAGGTGCCCTGACCTACGTGACACAGCTAACAGGAGGCAGAATTACCCTTCTGCAGGTCTGTCTGATTCCAAGCCCTGTGCTGTGTCCACCGTGTCGTGGTGGGCAGCTCCCCTCCTTGGCCCCACGACTCTTGCACAATGACTGTCCTGGCTCTTCGGATCCATAAGTGTGGTCTTGGTATTGTTGTAGGCAGCTGAGTTAGATAGAAATATAGGCAGTCAGACAGGGCCAGGTCCTCGACGAAGACAGCACAAAAGACAAGATATCTTGCAACTGTGGGAGGGATGGATGCTCCCGCTGTGGGCCAGACCTAAAGATCAAAGATCAAACAAATGCCGACCTCCCTAAAGACTGGCATCCAAGATCGATCATCACCCTGAGGGAGCCAGAAGAATCATTAATCTGACTACAACTAGATGACTACCTGATAAAGTCCTGTTCTACATTCATGCCCGCTTGCTACGTGACTCGCTACCCCATTTGGTGCTGGGCCTAATCAATTTTACCTGAGCAATGGCACTTGTAATCCCACAGGTTGACCATAGTTTTGTTCCACCTCTTGTTCACCTAAGCGAGTTCCCATTCTCTCCACCTTAGCCCCACAGGGTTTTACACTATACAAGTCCCTGGAAGAGACAGTTTCCCAGGGAACAACCCACTTGGGCCCCCCTCCTGTCCCTCTCTTGGACAGGAGCTTTCTTTCCCTCAATAAATATATTCTGCTTATAACCTCCGCTTGTTCCTAAAATTCATTCTTCGGTTTTAGAGAACATGAACTCCTGCAGGTCAGGTCGAGAGATCGTTTTTCCCTAGGTCATCTGGAGGTTCCCTGTGTCATTTGGAGGTCATCCACCCGAGGTCAGTTTTTCTCCCTGTATCAGTATCTGAGGTTCTAAGCACACTCTTTATTGTTCATTTGTGGGCTTGCTTCTTTAGCCTGCCTGCAAGATCAAGGACAAGTTCCTGTAAGTGCAATTTGGCACTTGATTTAGAGTTAATGAAAGAGAGAGAGAGAGAGAGAAAGAGAGAGAGAGAGAGAGAGGAGAAAGAGAGATGGTGCTTAGTCTCCTGGGCTTTGTGTGGGAATTCCTGGCCTGCAATTGCTATACATCTTCCTTAATGTGGTGGAATGTTTACAGACCTCATTCTTTTTACCTGTAAAATGTGGATGGAAATGACAACAACATTTGAATGTCTGTAGATGTTACGGAAAGTAAATTCTGGGAGAAAAATGTTTGAAATATATTTTTAAACCCTGGGTCAGGGTGACTTTCCAACCAAACAAACAAGATTGTAACCCCAAAGCCACAAAGAAAAAGGTGGATATATGTGCGTCTATTTTTAATAAATACCTAGTAGACATACAGAAAAGAAAAGAATAAAATTTAAAAAAATCATGCTGTTTACCATAAATATATATATACTTTCTGATATTTTAAATAAATAAAGCAAATAGTTGAAATGAAAACAAAAAATATTTTTAAAAAGTTAAAGTGAGAATATTTTTGGAACACGTATGTCAGAAAATACTAATATTTCTAATATGCAAAGATTCTGTAAACTGAGAAGCAGCAAACAGCTCACTGGACAAATGGACAAAGCGTGAAGACAGCCCTTCACCAAAGACAGCACCAGGACGCTTTGGGAAGAGCAAATGAGAGCTAAAACACGGTGCCATTAAAAAATGCCTATTAGAGTGGGGAAAGAAGCTGTCCTGAGCTGACAAAAATGTTAGGAGAGAAATACTTTCGTTGATTGCTGGTAGGGATAATAAATGTGACAACGAGTAATGCTGGAAAAATTTAAATACTTGTTAAAAATAAACTACATACGCTTCTTACCTAGTGACTCTACATTTAAGAACCAGCTTATGTAAATAATAGCTTCTCTGCATGAGGATTTACTCTCAAGAATGTCTGTTTTAACTTTATTTCTTGGGGGGAAAAATTGGAAATCAGCCTAAATAGTCAATAATATAAGCAATACAAGGCAGATTCCATACCCATTATGAAATACGTTGTGATCATTAATTTATATTATATATATATAATATATTATATATATACACATACACATATATCTCTGTGTGTGTGTGTGTGTGTGTGTGTGTGACCTATGGCCTATTTATTTATTTCTTTGTGGCTGGCTCAGCCCACCCTGGGGGCAGGGCTGGCACAGCATGTGGTGCTGGCGTTGGAACCATGGTCCCTGGCACTTGCCTAAGCAGGCACTGTAGACTGCTGAGCTATCTCGCCAGATCACATGGTTTATTCATACAAAGAATGCCACTCGGCAGTAACATGGTGTATGTAATAAGGCTTTATTTTAATAAAAGCAAATAGCCAAAAAAGCTTTTTTCATATGATTATATGTTTGTGTGTTTTCCCAAGTCTGATAAAAAGGTGGGAAAACACATACCGGATTGTTGATTTGGATGATGTTAGGATTACGATAACAAAAGGGGACATTAGGAAGCATTACTTCACACATTTTTGCATGATTCTACTGGCTTTATTGAGTAAATATTACATTTTAATTAAAACAAGAATATTTAAGAAAGTAATAAAGAGAAATTAAAGAGGTAGAAGAAAGCTATAAATGAGCCTTATAGCAAAGAGAAAAATAAATGTAAAAGAGAACTGACTGGAGGAAAAGGGACTTTTGGAGTGCAGGGGTTAGGAGGCCTGCATGGCACCCATCAAATTTCCAAATCAGAGAGGCGAGTGTTACCAGGACTGAAAGGGAGCACTGAATGTGGGACTGGGGCTGAGCAGTAGCTCATTGCTTAGAATTTGGGGTCCTTTGGAGAGCTCAAACCAGTTTCTTGCCGTACTTTGTCTTTTTATCTGTTCCTTTGTTCATTCCCACATCCCTGCATCGCTCACCGACTTCCATTGTCCACCTACCATTCACCAAATGCTTACTATGCTTTTGGTTTTATTTTATTTACTTATTTTTTATGCTACTGGGGATCAAACTTGGGACCTTGCGCTTGCCAGGCAGATGCTTATGCTGCTGAGCTATATTCCTGGGCTGTTCTCAGCTTCACTTATGTTCTGCTCATTTTTCATCTAAATCACAATAAATTCAAGTTTCATACGTTTGTTTCTATAAGAAGTGGAGTTGCTGAGATCCTGTTTTCAGCTTTACTTCTGAGATGAATCCTCACAGCAACTCCTCTTACAGTCTGTGGTCATGATGATTTTCACTTGTCTTGCTCTGATTCTCTGAAATGGGCGTCTGGGGATCGCAGGGTTTAGTGGTAAACCTTGCTGAGTTTCTACTCTGTCTTAGAAGCATCCAGAATATCTCCCAAGTCCCTGATATGATAGATTACTGAGCTATTCCCCATGGTATAAGAATAAGGATGTGGACCTCCTTCCTCCACTGTGCTGCAGCTGACAAGAGCAGTATGAGTTCTCACTCTCCTCTCCTGCACTGTCCCAGGCTGACAAGGCTGGTGAGAGAGGTCTGAGGTCTGCTCCTCCCTCCCTCCTCAGGTGGACTTAGGGCCCAGGGACCTGCGGGAATGCTAGTGACACAGTAGGGCCTGGCTAAGAGACACAGTTTGGACAGGTGGGACTAGAGGCACAGAAATGTCTCACGCAGCAGTGAGAAGATGAGCCAATAGGTGGTGAGTTAGGAGAACCAGTGTTGTGCTTGGGGACAAGGAATAGAAGCAGGAGGGAGGGCACTTCTTTCTTTTTCTTGTTTTTTTTCTTTTTTTTTTTTTTTTTTGTCTTCCTCTTCTAAATGACTGGGTAGAATTCCAGCCACAGGAAACTAATCCCATCCCCCAAATCCAGGGACTAAGATCAGACTCAAACACAGAAAAAGTTTGCTTGCAATCTTGGCCAGCATACACATTTCTGGGATTGACTTGGACTAGCACAGAACCGTAAATGCTAGAGGAATTTCACTGCTTTTGTCTGTCTCTACCTAAGTGGTCTCCCTCCTGGGATTTGGCTAATTAGTGCTTTGCTTTTCCTTTTGTTTGTTTCTTTTTTGTTTATTTCATCTTCCTTTTTAATTTTTTTAAAGGGAATAAAAAATGTGAAAAAACCCATGAGAAATGATACAGAATTTTACTAAATGAAATTATAGGAATTCAACAATAGCTGTTATACTGTATAATGTTTACTTCAAATCAGTTGTTTAGATTACCAGATAGAAGCATGCAAAATTAGTTAAAAAGTTATAAGAAATTAAAAAGGAGAAGAAAAAATTAAGCATTGACTGCTCCTTTCAATAGGCCAGCAGAAATCAGCAGTGCATTTATCCAAGTGATCCTGCATATATGCATAAATATATCTTTTCCTCTTCTTTCTTTTTCCTCTTTCTTCATCCCAGTTGAAATTGTCCCATGCATATTATCTGACCATAGTGCAAACTGGAAATTACTGACAAAAGAAACAGCAAAAACTCCATAAACAGATGGAAACTGAATAACACCCTCCTGAATAATCAATGGGTCACACGTGAAATTAAAGAAGAAATTAAATAATATTTACAATTAAATGAAAATGCAGATACAATTTACTGGAACCTGTGGGATGCAATGAAAGTGGTCTTAAAAGGGAAATTTGTAGCAGTAAATTCTCACATCAGGAAAACAGAATGAGCCGAAAGAATCTTACACCACACCTCCCTCTCCCAGCAAAAGAAGAGCAAGTCAAGCACAAAACCCAAAAAAGGAAGGAAATACAAATGTCAGAGCAGAAATTAATGCAATGGAGATAAAGAAAACAATATAAAGAATTAATGAATTAAAAAGTCAGGTCTTTGAAAAAATAAATAGGGACCAGCCAGATAGCTCTTAAGCAGAAACAGGGACTGGGGTTCGATCCCTGGTGTGCCATAATGGCTCCACTCCTGGGGCACATTGAGATGGCAATTGAGATTGGATGTGGTGGTGCACGCCTGTAATCCTGTCCTTGAGAGGCTGAAAACAGGAGGATCACTAGGACTAGGAGTCTGATCTGTGTAGTGAAATCCTGTAGATCTTGTACTAAATACATAAATAAAATAAAATAAAAAAGAAAGAATATATAAAATTGATAAACCCCTAGCCAACTTTATTTTAAAAAAAAGGAAAGAAAAAAAATTCAAATTCATGCAATAGGAATGAAAAGGGCAAAATCGTTACTGACCCTATAGAAAAATTAAAAGATCATCAATATCTTCTTCACAAATCTTTACTCTCACAGAATAGAAAACACAGAAAAAATGGACAGATTCCAAGATACGTATGAATTGCCAATTTAGAATTGCCATTCTAAATCAAGACGATATAAAAATTATGAGAAACCCAGGATTAATTATCAAAATGGAGAACACAGTAAAAAACTTTCCAACAAAGAAAAGCCTAAATCCTGATGGATTCATGACTGAATTCTACAAGAAGTTTAGAGAAGATGTAACGCTCGCTCTACTAAAACTTCAATCAAACTGAAGAGGAAGCAATTCTCCCAAACTCATTCCTGATTCCTCATTCCTTATTCAAATCCTGGATGATCATCTTGTGCTTCCAACCTTGCTCCTACTGTACTGAACCCCATGCATCGCTCCATGTACCCCCATCCTCCACAAAAAGGGAACTATCCTCCTTTGCTTTTCTTTTTTTTTCCCTCTGTTTTTTTTTTTTTCCCCCTGTATGTTTCTCTTTCTTTTTGGTGTGTGTGAGTATTTTTGTTTACTTTTTTTATTCTTTAATTTTCTTTCTTTCTTCTTTTCTTTATTTTCCTTTTTCATTTCTTCCTTTTGTTCCCTTTTCAGGGTTTAGATCACCAGCCTTTTTTTTTTTTTTTAACAACCTCTGAATCTTTATTTTCCTCATTTCAAATAGAAATTACAGTATAGACTTTTAGTGCTCTGGTAACTATGAGTCACATTTGAATTTTAGGAGGTTAGCATTGATTCTAGCAGATGGCGGTTGCTCAATATAGGCCGATTTTCCTTCTTTGCACTCTCCGTATGGATCCTCGTTTGAAGTAACCTCAGTCTGATTTCAGATTTCCAGCGAGGTTGCGTACTTGGTTGCAACTCAATAGTCACAGTAAATTCAAATAAACGTGGAAGAAAGCATTTTAGTTTGTGAAATAGTCTGTGCTCCTTACAAGAGGCAAGTTCTTCTTCGGGAGCTATGGAAACATTATACTTCCCCAGTCCACAGGTGAGAGCCGGACTAGTATCAAGAGGTCAGTTTCTATTGTTTCTAAGGTAACATCAAAACTTGATCTCACTTTTACAAAATCAAGCTTTTTGCTTTCTTTGCCAAACCTGTCTTAAAAACAATAAGGCTAAAGTTTATTCTTTTGATTTAACTTAATTTCCTTCTACTAACAAAAAAGAAATTTCTACTTTAAATGATACGTCTAATAATGTTGTATTTATGAAAGTATGTTGCAGATCACCAGCCTTTTTGTTTTATTATACTTGTTCTGTTCCTCTCTTTAGTCAACTATCTTGTTTGATTTTTATGATATGTTCATGCAAGTAGACATTTCTGTTTCTCGATCACTTCGTATCTCTTAGGCCTTCTCTTCCCGTCTTTCCTTTCTGTGTCCTACAGTTATTCAAATCCTGGATGATCATCTTGTGCTTCCAACCTTGCTCCTACTGTACTGAACCCCATGCATCGCTCCATGTACCCCCATCCTCCGAACAGCCTCTCCCCCAACACAGGTTAAAATCACTCGACTGAATGGAAAATTACGGCATCCAAGTCTCTGGTTTAAGTTACATTATCTTATATTTCCATAAACCTTCCTCCTAGAGTCATAGATTTCAGGCTATTGTTTACCACAATTTGTCAGTAGCCAGGCTGTACTTGAGTCAATTGCTATTGCCAACTGAACTACTTTAATGAGTAGTTACATGCTATAAAAAAAATTCCCCTTGTATAACACTGCAATTGTAAGGGGCTGTAGCTATCATCATAGCCTAATACCAAAGGAATGGGCCCTAAGTGAAATGCCTAGCAGCAGCCCAGGCTTAATATATGGGGAAGTTCCTGGGATAGACTTAATGACCAAGAACCACCTACATGTAGAGGAGCAGACACCTCCTAGGCAAGCCACACCACCAGTGATAGGGCTAACAAGGGAAATGTACACACATCAACAAAACCAAAATCAAATAGAAAATAGAAAATGACAAGACGAAGAAGCAAAATACAATCCCAAATGCCCAGCCCACCTAGGACAAGTCCAGAGCTCAAAGAGATAGAGGAAATTTGATTGCCTATTTCTGCTAGGCTTTTGAAAGGAGTGGTTAAAGCTTATTTTCTTCTTCCTCTTTTTTTTTTTTTTTTTTTTCAGAACTGGGGATTGAACTCAGACCCTTGGGCTTGCCAGGGAAGTGCTTATTCTATTGAGCTATCTACTTGGCCCCTCTTCTTCCTCTCCTCCTCCTCCTCCTCCTCCCCCTCCTCCTTCTCCTCCTCCTTGTCCTTCTCCTTCTTTTCTTTTTATTTTTTTAACCTTCTTTTTTAAACCAATTTTTCACACTTATATCTGGTAACCTAAACAATTAATTTGAAAATAACATCATGCAATGCAACCACCATGTTGAATTCCTATTACTTTGTTTAGGGAAATTTTGTATCGTTTTCTAACACTTTTTTAATTACTATTTTTTATTCTTTAGAAAATAAAAAAAAAGTGAAGAGACAGAGGCAATTGGAAGCCAACAAATGAAACTCTATGAAATGATGAACTGGGGACTTTCCTAGGTAAATGGATGCAACTTGAGACCACCTCATAAGGGAAATAAATCAGATCCATACATGGAAACATCACATTGCTTCACTACTGTGAGAATCTGAATGAGTAATTAAGATCCAAGATGTACAGTAAATATTGTGAACTGAGAAGAGACTGTTCAAAATGAAAGACAAACTGAGACGGGGGAGGGAAGGGAAAAGAAAAGAGATTTATATTGTAGGGTAGTTAAGATAGTTATACAGCTAGTTTCTCTTAGTTCATTGAAAAGAAAAGTTGGTGCTAATATTGTTTAAACAAGATATCAGGCCTATATCTTGTAATCTGAATAACTACCATGAAGACAACAATATATACAACATATTAGTTATTATAACTCTCTTACTAACAGTTTTGAAACTGTTATTTTTTTTTCTCCTCTAAACAAATAAAGAGGGCCGGCCAAATAGCTCAGTGGATTAAAGCACCTGCAAGCAGGCACAGGAGCTGGAGGTTCGATCCCGGGCCTGCTGTGCTGACCCCGCCCCTGGGGTGCACTGAGATGGCAATTGAGACTGGGCATGGTGGTCCGCGCCTGTAATCCCAGCTGTAAACAGGTGGATCACTACGAGTCTGATCTAGTAGTGAGACCCTGAACACCCTGTAGACCCTTCTATAAAATATAAAAAAAAAGAAAGAAAGAAAATTTAGAAAAAATAAGGATCTGGAGTCGAAGTGCTCAATTCAGACCCTCACTGTGGGCCCTTGAGCAAGCTTAATGATTTTTCCAGAGGCCTCGGTTGCCTCACCTCTACACCAAGCATGGAGAGGGGGTGTACTAACCGGGAAAGCACCTGAAGGGGCGCCCGCCCTCGCGTCTCCACGACCAGTATTGCTCCTGTTGTTGATAATTGCACACTATTGGGTTCCACTGACAGACGAGAAGTCTATGTACATTTAAAATGTAAACAGAAGATAGGGCTGGGACCATAGAGCAGTGGTCTGATCACCTGCCTGGCAAGTGCAAGGACCGGGCTTCTTTCCCTGGTACCACATACTGTGCAGACCCGAGGGCAGCCACCCAAGCTGGATGTGGTGGGGCATGCCCGTAATCCCAGCGCTGGGGAGGCTGAGACAGGAGAATCACTATGACTCTGAACTGTGTAGTGAGACCCTGTACCAAATACAAACATAAATAAAAAATGATTTTTAAGAATAAAGAGAAGGCAGCCCACAATCTGTAGAATATCACAGTCATGCTTTTACTGTGCATGTGTGTTTGTGTGGATGCCTGTGTGTGTGTATATGTCCATGTATATGTCCTAGTGTGTTTGTGTGGATGCCTATGTGTGTGTATATTTGTACATGTATATGTCCTAGTTTCTTTGTATAAATCTATGTACACTTAAGAAAGCTTAGAGAAAGGTCCAAAAGAGGAACGATTACCAATGATAAACGATAACATCTCAGAGGGGTCAATTTAGGAGATTATTAAAAGTCTTATTCTTCTTATATTATATTCATTTGTATTTTCTAAATATCTACCGTCAAAATTACTGGTGTTGTAATTTAAAAGTAACCCAAAACCAATAGACTTGAAAATGAAGATAAGGCCAATCAGAGAACATCTTTCCATTTTCTGTACTGAAAACTTACTCTTTTTCTAAGTCATTGGTTGTATCAGGTTCCCAAAGGCAGCCATAAAAAGTATATATATTTTCTCTAATAGTAAAGCAATTTCTGGGGTTGTTGATCCTCATGTGAAGGTGAGATTTGTCTGATATAGATCCATGAGGTCAGTCTAGTAAATCACTCTGCTGGTTGTTACATTAGAAATTCAAAGCCTGGAGAAGCAGTTCTCCATGTGTCTATAGCTCCCCAGACACTGCTGGTCCTGAGCCCCAAAGCCCACAGACTAGATGGGATGAGCTCACAGAATGGGAAGAAGGGCATTTCTCTTCAGACGTCTCCTCACTCTGCTTTCTGTCTACCCTGCCACCTTCGTGCACCTGTGGCATCCAGAGATAATGTACCACCTTGGAAATCACACACAGAGCTTCTCTTTTCTCCTTCTGGACAAGTTGTAAAATTAACAACATTGCATAATAAATATGTGACATGAAAGGCTGCAGTATCTGCAGGGATGGCAGGCAGATTTTCAGGAAAGGCTTCAAAGTGATAGAAATTATATATCCATCCTCCTAGAGTGGGACCCTTTCGGAGACAGACTCCCATTGGCTAGACATAGAGAAACTAATTTACAAAGCGGAGTTGTAGTGGTGTTACCGAGAGGACAGGGGAACCATCAGAATGGAGGAATTCTCAAGTCAAATCCTCAGTATTCTTCGTCAGATATTAAGGAAGTTTGAAATAGTAGAAGACATTGAATGTGTGATTGGTCGGGCCTTAATCTGGGAACCACAAGATTGTGAAAGAGCACAGGCCTGGGTTCACATTAGAGCTCCACCATCCCTGTGGACCTCTAGGTATCTTGGCAAAATTTTCTGAAGCTCAGTATTATCTATGTAGTGGAGACAATTATACTGCTTCCGGGTGGATTCTTAGAAACAAACTCTGAGGTGGGGAGTTACAAGCAGAGGCTTGCTAGGGAGACAGACTTGTGAGAATTACAAGATTGGGCAGAAGGATAATGACCTATAGTGTGGCCGCAGGTGGGGTCTCTCTGCAGCTGCACAATGGGTGTTCAAGATTGTTTCCAGTAGGAAAAGAACAGGTTAGCGAGCAAATCCTCATGTCAGTCAATATTGTCCATAAGCGATTCCCTGGGAAAATGTATCACATTGAACGAGGTAGCCTTCCATAGGGGTTCTTCTTTCTAGTGCTAGGCACGCTGAGCTCTTCCTGTAGTCTATGGTGCCAGAAGTTGGGGTAGATTGGTTTTGAGCAGGGCATCTGGGCACAGGTCTGCAGGAGCCAGGACAAATTCAGCTTTGTAAGAATTATAGAAGTATTTCACATTTGCACATCACAGAATGTCTATAAATATTAGTTCTTTTCATTCCTGCCCTCTTGAAAATATTTCTTAATGACTCTGGAAGAGTAAGAAACATATTTCCTGTTCCAACATTAAATTAAACATTTTCAGTGTTCCAAATACTTATATCCAGCAGAAATATCTCTTTGCCTTAAACAACGACTGATACAGGCTTATACTCTACTTTTTAATCAATCATCAAAGAACCATATCTTTTGATGGGTTAATAATAACTACTGTTGTTTCTCCCATAATTATTCTAGTTGGATTTGGACACTTTCTTATCTTTTGGACAATATATTTTATGAAACATTGCCAGCCAGATAAAGCTTGGTAATGAAGAACTCTTACAAAACAGCTAGGTTCATTCCTTAGATATTGACTTTTCTTCAAAATTGACTTTAGTAGCCCAGAGTCACCTTTAAATAATTTTTTATTAGTATGCATTTGGCATGCATAATACTTGCATTCATCACAGGGAATTGGGGCTTGTACATCGTATATCTTAAGTGTTCTCTTTCCCCCATTACCCAGGTCTCTTCCTCCCTTCCCCATTTACATAAGCTTTGTTTCCATTTTCCTTCCATCCTTCATTTTAAAACCCTTTCCCCCTTCTTGCTTCCCTTCCACGGTTTCTCACACAAGAGAAACAATGCAATATTTAAGCTTGTGTGTCTTATTTATTATACTTGGTCTCAAGGTGCACCTATTTACCTACACGTGACTCAAGTTTATCCTTCTTTGTGGCACAATAGTATGCCAGTGGTTCTGAGTGCCACATGTTCTTTATCAATTCATCTGCTTGTGGACATGTGGGCTGTTTCCAAAATTTAGCTGTTAGAAATTGTGCTGCTATAAACATGACTATACATGTAATACTGTAATGTGATATTTGTAACTCTTTCATGAAGAGGTGTAGAAGTGTAATTGCTGGGTCAAATGAAACCTCTAGCTTTAGTTTTTTGAGGATGCTCCATACAGATTTCCATAATAGTTGTAGCAGTTTATACTCCCACCAACAATGGAGAAGGCTTGCTTTTCCCTGGGGTCATGTTTCCTTGACTTTGAACTCAAACTTTCAGGGAGTGGCCCTTGTTAGAAATCATGCACAGAGGGCTGGCCAAATAGCTCAGTGGATTAAAGCACCTGCAAGCAGGTGCAGGGGCCAGGGGTTCGATTCCCAGGCCTGCCATACTGGTCCCACCTCCAGGGTGTGCTGAGATGGCAATTGAGACAGGGTGTGGTGGTGTGCACATGTAATCTCAGCTCTTGGGAGGCTGTAAACAGGCAGATTACTATAAGTCCAATCTAGTAGTAAGACCCTGAACACCCTGCAGACCCTTCCCTAAAAAATACAAAAAAAAAAAAAGAGAAAGAAAAGAAAAGAAAACAAAAGAAAGAAAGAAAGAAAGAGAAATCCTGTATATTCACAGTATTAGTCACAGAGTATTATTTCATTTCTGCTTCTGTTTTATGCTGTCTTTAGACTTACAGCTCTTAGCAAGGTCCAGGACAGAACAGGGCCAGGACTGGAAGGAAGAACAAAAGGGTACTTGTTGCACTTTCCTATAGGTTAAATTACCAGAGATAAATGTTTTTTGGGTGGTTATGAATCCACACAATTGGCCAGACCAGGCATTCTGACACAAGGAGAAGATTTCTTGGTGGTAGGTGAAAGCCAGCTCACTGTCCAGGGGACCAAGACAGTAGTGAACAAGGGAAGGCACAGGGCTTTTCAGGGGTTCTGTGGGGAGGGTGCTTGTGGGCTGGAGCAGCTGAATTGCAGTTTGAGGCTGTTTTTCTTTGTGGTTTGGCTCTGCTTGGGGCCAAGAAGAAGTGAGCTGAGACCAGGGTACAAAATGGGGTGGGATGGTGTTGTGGCCTGGCCCCAGGCCAGGGCCAAGAGGGAGAGAGTTGGGGGCAGGGATCCCAGGAAACTTTGAGTCCTAAAACATCAGGCTGGGGCTCCATGTCAGCGACCAATGCGGCTGAAACAGAATAACTAGATGAGCTAAACTTTTAAAGTGGGGGTTATCTCAGGGTTATGATTTTATGAGTTGCAAAGTAACTAAAAGAACTCAAGGCAGCCTAAGGAAGAAGCACATTTTTCCAAAGAATACAATTGTATTTTTTTTTCTTTTCAAAGTTTTATTGATAAACATATAGCAATGAGACAGTTTCAAATCAAATCGAAAGTACAGTTTCACAAATAATACACTGCATATATTCTTCTTAGTGGTTAATTGCTGTACAAGATGCAGACTTGTGAACCTACTTACAAACACCATTAGAGCAAATCATTCTATTCATTAAGAGAATGCAACTATATATCTATCCCAACCACTTTGAATACACAGATACAAAATGGACATTCATAGTTATATCCCAATTT
>NW_004524577.1:4119659-4170911 GCF_000260255.1 Octodon degus
GGAGGGGTGGGGGAGGTACGGTGGAGTAGTGGGGGGCGGCCCGAGGGGGTGGGAGAGGGTCCGGCCCACGCTGCGCCTGGGCTGGGACTGGTCCCACCGGCGCAGGTTAGCAGGAAGCTCTCCACACACTCACCGGACCTGGGCTAGGACTGGGTCTGTAGAATTGTATTTTACAAAACCCCAAGAACACAGATTCACAAAGTGCATAGATTCAGCATTGCTTCAGGGCTTGGGAGTAGAGTCTTCCTGGAACTCCAAGGTGGCCCCTCTCACTCACATGTATTTCTCTTGTGCACCTGCTTCCTCGGTGGTTTTAAAAGCCATCTCCCTCAAATTCTTTGGCCATTCTTTCCTCAAAAGGTAGAGCATAATTCTCCTCTCACTGGATGTGGACTGTATTTACTTTAAAATGCATAGATGCTGACTTGTGAAACTAGAACTCAGAAGGTGCTGTGGCTTCCTCCTTCCTTACACACTTGTTCTGGGCAGGCTGGGGTAGAAGGGCATAGCAGGCGTTTCCCAAATAAGTGTACTGTCTAGGGTGTGGGGTGCTCAGCCCTTGCTTCAGGCATCTGCGGGTGGGCCCGGCTTACCCGATTGCAACTTGGGGAGAGACCTTGAGCCAGAGCATTCATCCATGGCTCTTCTGAATCTTGAACCCAAGAAACTGTGAGACAGTGCATTTCTTATTCAACTCACTTATATATGTGTATTTTCACAGTAGCGGATAATACCATACATTGGCAGTTATTACCACCAATCTCCTCTACTTAGAAAGCAATCTTTAGAGAGGAGAGTCTTCCTTTGCCTCGCTGTATAAGAGGAAATGTTCTGATGGACACCTGTTGAGTAATGTGAATGGGGACATACGGGCACATATGTGCATGAATCAAGTGTGGCTAAGACGGTGAGTACCACCAGATATTTATGTGGGAATTTCAGCTGTGACCAAATATATTAATATGGTTTATTAAGGTGTACTTGGGAATTTCCAAAATAAATTCATATTGTAACAGATATTTACTTCTTTGGTCACCAGACTATCTCGTAAGGTAGCTGAAGTTTACCTTAGTTTTAATACAGTATTTTGAACTTTAGGCATCAATGTCATACATGAAATGCAAGCGTGTGACTGGCTTTTACCTATCTGTTTCCAAAAGTTGATGTATCACTTGTGTTTCAGAAGCATACCTCTTGAGTGTTTGACTGCCCCTAATATATTTGCACAGCTTAATGCCTTCCTTCCTTCTTGGACACTTTCAAGTTGCTAAATATTTTCTCAAATTTTCTTGTGATAACTGCAGTAAATCTTTTTCAGAAATTTCCCATACCGCTTATTATGTGAGGGGACACTTAGATCTACCTAACTTTTCTAGATATAAATTTCCTGGGATCTCTTTCTTTCCTTCTGTCTTTATAAATATGTCTATTGGGAGAAAACAAGATTCATCTTGGTGATTTCTGATCCATAAATCAAGTCAAGCCACTTAAAGGAAGTGATTTTGCAAATAAAAGCAACATAGACATAGGGACTGAGTTAATTATGTAGACACAGGGACTGAGTTAATTATGTAGACACAGGGACTGAGTTAATTACTATAAGGCTGGTACATATACTTACACTTTGGGGTACATACACTCTTGCTTTTATATAATAAACAGTAAGTACCATTAGGACACTTTTTAGGATAAACTCATGTATAACTTCCAGATTTAGGAGTTTACATTTAAAAGAAGATAACAATCTTTCAAATCTGCACGTCTCAGGGAACTTCTTAGGAATGAAGAACCCAGGCCAAAATTTGTGAATTAAGTGTCAATCTGCTGAGAATGAACTTGCACTTCATCCGCTTTAATATCTCCATGTGTAGAATTCTCATGACTGCATGCATTCTCCAGTTTTAACCCTTTGTACAACAACACTTCAGTGATTCCTCTTGTGCTTTATTTTAAATTTCCTCCCCTGCTAGGAATTAAAAACCCTGTACAATCAAAGATTTGAAACTACAGAAACAATTTTCTGTGGTTCGTTATTAATTATCAATTATAGCTTAGTGTCTGCAGTGTTAATATAGTGCAGTTGTCTTATCATTTGTGGTTTTTAGGAAACAGATTAACAAGTCTAATACTTATTTGTGTGGTCATTTTTCCTTATAATGTTATTAATTTAATTGTCGATCCTAATGTATGACATACTATGAATTTTCAAATTGCACTGTGGGCACTAGGGTTCTAAAAGCAAGAGGATTCATGTAGTGTCTTCATTTTTTTGTGGTGTTGGGGACAGAACCCAGGGCATTTTGTATGCAAGGCAAGAACTCTACCTCTGAGCCACATCCCCAGCCCCAGTGTCTTAGATTATTACAGTCACTGAAATAGTTTGGGGGGGCTGGAGTGATAGCTCAGTGGCATAAGCACCTGCCTGGCAAGTGCAAGGTCCTGAGTTCTATCCCTGGTAATGCAAAAAAACCAAAGTTTATGTAACATGGGTGGATTAGTCTGGATTCTCTGGTGACACAGAACTAATGGGACACAAATAGATAAGTAAACAAATAGCATCATCCAAGGTATTTATTATGAAAGCTGACTTGCATGATTACAGGGGGTCGCTAGTCTGATAACCCACACCTCCCCACTGGGTGAGGCCTGAGAAAGCTGGGCACGCACTTCAGTTTGAGTTTGAAGTGTGCAGAACCAGGACTCTGGTGTCTCAGGGGAGGAAAAGATAAGAGTCTTAGTTGGAGAAGAGAGAATTTATCTTCCTCCGCCCTTCTCTGTTACATTTGAGTCCCTCATTAAGTAGATAATGCTCACTCGAGTTGGCGAAGGCTGTCGTTGTCTTCAGCCACAGTGTGGACGGGGGCCAAGCTCTTCCAGAGAAGCAGACACAGCAGAAAGAACATTTTACCAGCTGTTTGGGCAACATTTCCCTCAGTCAGACTGAAGCAAAATGAACTATCTAGAGACAGAGGGAGGGATTGAGTAGGGAGAGGAAGGGGAGTAAAAACAATATCAAGATATGTTATGTCCATAAAACTACTCCTTAAAATAAATGCAAACTTAACATAGTGGAAACATGTACTAATAAAGTAAAATTAAATTAAAAAAGTTAACTCTCAAGATCAGCAACTCAAAAATAAAAATTCTTCCATATCTTCTTCATTGTGAGCAATCTGCTCCAGCTCTGATTTCATGTTCAGTAAAAAGACTGGGTAGCAGTTTTAGCTGAATGTGGCATTGTACAGTAAGCTTGCAGTTTGGAGAAACAGGAGCAGCAGCAGCAAGCACAACAACAATAGCAACAACAACAGCAACAACAATAGCCAATCTTGGGCTTAATTTCTGGCTTTCAACTGAACACACTTAATGATGTTCGTTATCTTGGGTACAAATTGAAGATATTGCAAATGGCTGTAATGCTGTACTTCTGTAAGGATCATATTTTATAAACCATATGAAATTGATGGATAAAAATATTATGATGAAGTTATGCATATAATTTCCTCTGACTCGAAGCTTGGGGGTCAGCCCACCTGGATTGACTTTCAGCCCCAGGATTGATGACATGCTTGACTTGGGGATGAGGATTAAGATGTAGACAAATTACTTTGAAATGAGAAGAAACTTCAGTAATTTCTTTGCGAGGAGTGATAGAAAAGATATTTCACATTTTAATAGAAATAATAATCTTAGTCTAAATGACTAAAGAATGGTAATCTCAGAATTTAACCAATATTATGGATTTATCTCTGTCAGAGAGATTGGCTCAGTGATATTAGGCAGGGATGTTATGTTCACTTCTCCGATTGTACGGCTCTATCAATGATGAAGCCTATGTGTTATGATTACTAATGTTCCAAGAGAGTCCACTCTGATGTGTGTTAGGAGCTTTTCTGGCTTATCTCTGTAGAATATTTTGGAGAAAAACTGACTCCTGATTACAGAAACATAAAATCAAAACCTTCCATATTTGCTCTTCAGGTTAGCAAAGAGTAGTAGAATGGGAACCAGATTATTTTCCAAGCGACTTAAGGACATCTGATGAACCTTTTTACACAGCAGTGTAACGCAGGACGTAATCTCTCTGAGCCTGATTTTCCATCTCATCTTCCTTGATGACGTAGATAAGCTATGCATTGGAATCGGAGGATGAGATAATATACGTTGGCTCTTTGTAAGCTGTGGTCACATCCGACATAGAACCACGGCTAGCGAACTTAAACAAAATAAACATTATTTTCTGGTCAGTGACAGAACTTGGTCTCTGTATTGTACTATTTTCCAAATATCCTAATTAAAAGCATTTTAAGAAAACAAGAAAAGGATATTCTCTGCAAGTTAAACTTTTCAACCAATTTCCCCTGTAATTTAGGGATATTTTTGCCTGGTGGTGATATTGGGCTATTTTTCTTTTATCTGAGTAGAAGACCATTTCCACAGAGAAACTAACTTTATAGCTCCCTAGAAGTGCCAGCTTGGAATCTAGGCCTCCTAGGGACAGCTCAGGTTCTGCCCTACAGATTGTCCCCAGAGCCTCCCAGTGGCCTTCCTCAGCTCACATTTAGGTTTCCTCCTCAATTGTTCACCATTTTGGGCAGACTGTCGAGGGTATTTTCCTCTCACCACCTCAGTCAGCAGATCCTTGACACATTCACCCTGGCTTTCCTTCTCTAATCTTTTACCAGAAGCCACAGAATTCAAGCTTCCAGGAGAAAGAAAAACAGAAGATCCGGCGAATAGGCAGAGCACAGTATCCCCTCCCAAAGGATGAAGAAACCTTCTTTCTTCTCTTTCATCCACCTGAAGAGAATCTCCCCCTTTTTATATTTGCCCCGGCCATTTTTCTTTACTCCCATCATCCTTTCTAGAAGACTTCCTATTCATGGACAGAACAGCTTGTTTATATATTGATAGTGTCTTTCAGCTGTAGATTTTAGTTCTACATGCAGTGAACTTTCCAGAAGGACTTATTTAGAAATAGACTTCTTAGAAGATTACAATCGCTTTAAGGACATTCATGTCTGAATGAAACCTACACATTACATAATTTCTCTATCAGTTAGGATGAGGTTGGACTGCGTGCACTGGGAACTAAATGTGAAATTGATTTCAGAAGAGTTTATGTGTTTCTTAAGTAAAGGAAGCCCAGGGGCTGAATGTTAAGTCCAGGAAGACATCTTAAGTTCCTTTTTAACTTGCACTACTATATGTTAGTGAACTTGATTGTAGCGGTCACTTCACAAGGTCTGTATGTCTCAGAGCATGATATTGTGTACCTTAAATGTACAAGGTTTTATTTGTTAATTATACTTTAAAAGAAAAGAAAATCAAATAAAAAAAAAATACTCCCCTATCTTGAGTTCAATCCTCAGTACAAAAACCAAAACAAACAAACAACCCTCCCAAACCCCTAAAACAAACAAAAACAAAATAAAAAAATCTCCCCTCAGGGCAAAGCTTGTAAAGTGTTCCTTCACTACTTCCTCTCTCTTGACCCTGAGTGGATACCGGGCTGCTTTTGGAAAAAGTAGAGCTTCCCAAAGTGCTTGGGCCATCATTCGCCTTAAACTGTCACTCTGGTTTTGCCAAGTATGAGACATTCATGATGGCTTTCTCTGGTGTGAGTTTGCTCCAGAATCTTCCTTTTGTCTTCTACATCAGAGCACCTGGAAGTGGCAAATAAAGTGCTCTAAAATTCTGTTGGCTTTTCATTCTCTCATTTTTAAATTTAAGTTGTTATTAGTACGCATTTGCAGTCTATAGTGACTGCACTCGTCACAGGGAGCTGGTGCAGACACTAACACGCCTTTCTTTTTTTATCTTAAAGAGTTAAAAAAAACAAAACAAAACAAAACTAGAGTAAGCAACAAGAACAAAGACAGAAACAAAACGATATAAGACAGTACAAATGGTACAAAATTTCAGCACAAGAGTGGAACATTAACAATGGGTGTTATATTACGTAGTGTTATGGTCAAATTTGTTCAGATGTCCACATATACATAGACAAGATTGATCGAAGAATTCAACATTCACTCTTCTTTTCAACAAACCTTAATTTTTGCCTTGTCCTTTTTACTTTTTCTTTTTTTAAAATTTATTTTAAAGAGTGAAATAACAATAGAAAAGACATTAAAATGGTATATATTTAAACTCTATGTTCTAATATCTGTAGTCTGAGCGACTACACTGAGGACAACAATGTGCACTAGAACAATGACAGTGGAATACCTTTCATTGTGGTTGTTTTTTTAATTTTTATTTTAGAAAAGGGTCTACATGGTGTTCATGGTCTCATGACTAGATCAGACTCGTAGTGACTTATCTGTTTACAGCCTCCCAAGTTCTGGGATTACAGACGCATACCACCATGCCCAGTCTCAATCACCATCTCAGTGTGCCCCAGGGGTGGGTCTGGCACAGCACTGCAGGCCTGGGGATTGAACCCCCGGCCTCTGCGCCTGCTTGCAGGTGCTTTAATCCATAGAAGTTTTTCTATTCTCCCACCTCTTGGTCCTGTTTTGCAAAAGAACAACTCCCTCCCTTGTTTCCTGTTATCTCTTATTTTGCTGTCTATATTTTTGATTTCTCATGTAAGAGAAATCCTACCCATTTAAGTTTACGTGTCTTGATTTATTTCACTCAACGTTGTGCTGAATCTATTCTCCTACAAATGCTGCAAGTGATTCTTTTCCAGGGCGACTGTCCATACTTCTTGGTGTGTAAACACATCTCCTTTAGCTGTTCATCAGTTGGTAGACAGATGGGCCACGTCCAGGATTTATCTATTGTCCATTACGGTGCTGTAAACATGGCTATGCGTGGATGACCGTAATAGGATGGTTTTAATGCTTTGCAGAGGGGAAAGCTGAGTCAATGAAATTTCTAGTTTTAGTTTTCTGAAGATTCTCCATACTGATTTTCATAGTGGTCATACTAGTTTACGCTCCAACCTACAGGGTAGAAGGAATCCTTTTTCCTACAGCCATGCCAGCTGTATTTATAGAACAATAAAACAGAATTTTACAATCAAATAATAAGAGAATAGCAAATTATTATACTGTGTATCAATATCTTCAAAATTGTTTTTCAGAGTGCAAGACATGAACCAAAGAGATTCTTACAAAAAAGAAGCAAATGGATAATAACAAAAATCTTTCTTGTCAATGACTAACATAAACTAGTAAAACAAAACCAACTCACATATATATAGAAACATTTTTGAAGCAAAGGAATTTTTAGCTTGGGGAAGTATTGAACTTTTCCTTTTCTTATATTTTTCCCTTCTCTGTTTTGTTCTTTATTTTTGTTTCTCATGTAAAAGAAACAGCACAAATTTGAGCTCCTGTGACTGATATTTCATTTAATGCTTTATTCTCAAGTTACATCCACTTACCTATGAGTGCCTCAAGTTTATCTTTGTGTCCGAGTAGTACTCCATTATATACGAACACTGCACTTTCCTTATCAAGCCTTGATGGAGTCTTGGTGTTGTTTTAATTTGCATTTCTCTAGCAGCTAGTGATGTTGGGTATTTTTTATTTCCATGTATTTGTTGGCCATTTGTGGTTCCTCTTCTGTGAAACAGACATATACTTTGTATTTCTTAAAATCCCAAGAAAGTATGAGAAGTCCTCTGAGATAACAGAGCATGCACTGGGCAACGTGTAGCCAGAGAGTTGGGGGTGGTAGAGAACTGTAAAAGCCCACCAATGCCCTAGTTCCCTATGGGATGCTTACCCGTCTGGCGCTCTGACTTGGCGTTGTTTATGCTCCCTGGAATGCCAAGTCAACAGAATATTGTTAATTAGAACTCATCTGATGTACTTGATTTCCATGAATGGGAGGACACCGGATAACAGTGGTTCTGCGGGTTTCTGCAGTCATTACTGGTGTGCCTGAGCCTTCAATAGTGGGTCACGTTTCCCCCTTTCTCTCAACCTGGGGGACCACGATGAGTAACTTTTTAGAGCAGGACAAAGCAGAAGGCCTTCTTTCTCACTCAAGTACAAAGGAAACCTGCTCGGGGTAGGTTGGGGATGAGTCAGCCTACTGGCGTGGACTTCCCCCCTCCTCCAGGCCGTCTGCTAAGGATTCCATTGGGATGCCCACTCACAGGCAGGACTTTACGAACGTGAGTGAATGGTGGGGCGGTGCAGCTGGCTGCCCTCAGGAGGTGCGGTCTGATGGGAGCAGGCGGGTCACTCAACGCCGTGACCTGAAGGGTGAACCTCCCTCTTTGCTCCTTGCTCTGTTCCCTGCTTCCTGCCTGCCGTGACACGCGCGGCTTTCCTCTTCTGCACCCTCTGCCAGGCTCTTACTGCCTTGGAGCTGGCTGGCCACGGATGGTGACAGCTCCAGAGCCAACGCTCCTCAGGTGGCAGGTGTTGGGGCTTTTATCCAGCCACAAGAGAAGCGGTGGAGTCACAAACTGACCGTAGGAAGTCATGAATAGCTGTCCTTTAATCAAGGTCACGTTGGAAATGGGCTTTAAAATAGGAGTTGATGACATTTTAAAAATGGGATATTTAATTTTTTAAAATTGGATTCTTAGCCTTTCTTTTCTTTTTAGATCAGCAGACCTGGGAGCAGTGGGTCGGTATTTCCGTGAGGCGGCAATTAGACGGGGCTCAGGGGCTGCTGCGTCCTTCCGGGGAGACTCGGGCCCGCTCTCCAGCTGGACTGCTTCGCTCTTCGGGGCTGGCTGCCCTCTCCGAGCCTTCGAGCCCCTTGCCTTAATCTATCACACAGCGCCCACACGTGATCACTGCAGTCCTGGCGTTCCAAAGATTTTGCTGCTGTGTCCAGGCTTTTCTGCACAGTTTCTGACTGTTTCGTATCATTGACTTTATGTTCAATTGGTGGATTCGCTCTTCCTTGGGGAACTCACACTTGCACCTCCGGATTGGGCTTCCAGTTTTCTCTAAAATTAATGGGCTTGGGAAATCCTCAGAGTCTTCCTACTTAAGGCCGCCTCCAGGACACAATGTCCTCTGCCTGAATTAAGCTCCACTGGACATAGCCCTGGATATTGCTCTATCAGGATTGTGTCCACTTTAGTACCAGTATGGTCCTCCAAAGAGGATATTCAGACAAGAATCTGTTCAAGGAGAACCCGTGTAAACCTAGAGCCAGTTGGTAGAAGTCTCAGCAGCAGGGTCTTGAGCCAAGAATTCAAATAGTTCTCTGGATCATCAGGCTAGAAGATAAACCCATCTGGAAAACTTACCTCCTGAGGGGTCCTCCTCTGTGGTTTTGATATGTATTGGCTAGAGGGACCCAGTCGGGACAGCAAGTGTGGTAAGCAAGAAGTTGAAGATACCCTGGGCTCCAGCTCAGGCCACGGAAGAGAAAGGGCTTTGTTAGCTGGTAAAGGTAGTCTGTGTCCCGCAGGTGCAATGCCCACAAAGCTCTGCCCAGTGGCAGTCTTGGTCCTCAAAGGATAAAAATATCACAGGTCCTTTCCTATTTTAAAGGCTCAGGTTTTTATATAAAATGGTCCTATGTATGCCAGAAGTAGATTTGCAGGTATTATTGATACCAGCCGCTCAAATCATTTACATTTTAATAGGGTATTTTATAGGATAAGAATAGTGTGGTTTATGAAACTGATCCACATAAACTTTCTTAACATTCGAAACCCTCCCACCCAGTGATAACTACGTTATCAGTTTTATATTTTTCTCATATTTTTATGTATATATGTATGTTTTGTTCATTCATTTTATGAAAGAGGGATCAACCTATTATTAGGTTTGTACTTTGTTCTTATTCAGGTAACATGTGAGCATTTCTTCATATTAAATATTTTTTGAGAAAAAATAAACAAGGTTTTTTTTTGTTTTGGTGGTACCAGGGATCAAACTCAAGACCAGGCAGGCACTTATTCCACTGAGCTATCTCCTGGGTCCCTGAGACACAAGTTTTAATGGTTATATTTTCATCATTTGGATCTAAAGCAATATATTTGATAATGTCCTTCTTGTTAGATAGATATTCATGTTATTTTAGTTATTTCACCAATAAAAATGATGCTGGGAGCCATACGTGGTGGAGTGCACCTGGAATCCTGGCGGCCTGTAAGACCAAGGTAGGAGAGTTGTAAATTCAAGCTCAGCTTGGGCAATTTAGTGAATGAGACTCTGTCTCAAGCAAACAATGTTGGGATGAGACTCTTCCTATCATGATTCTTTCAGGCTCTAATTATTTCTTCACATTTTGTTGCTAGGAGAGAAGTAAATGGGCTCTTACGGGTGTGAAGACTTTTTTCCAATTCATTTTCTTAGATTTCCCAAGTAGATAATCTTATATGCAAATGAGAAATATTGCTACTTTCTTTTCAATAATTATGTGCTTTATTTATTTATGTTTCTTGTCTTATTGCATTGGCCAGACATTTCAGACAAATGGTAAATAATTAGGCTCCTAGTGGACATACTTGTTTTACTTCAATATTTAATGTAAAAGCCTCTAGTGTTACTCTGCTATATTTCGTAGGCTTATATTTTATTTAGGAATTTTGCATTTATATTCATAGTTGAAATTGGTCTGTAGTTTTCTTTGTCAAGTTTTGTAATAGGGTTATGCTGGCTGTGTGAAATATAATAGGTTTCTCTTCTGCAGAGACATTTCCTGTGTCAGGAGGAGATAGCAATTTCCAACAGGCAAACATGTTGGATATTTGACAAGCTGGTCGGGTTGTTTTCTTTCAGAGATGCAGACAGAAGATACGTAATTGAATTCCCACACTCGGCTCAAACTGGTTATCCTGTCAGGAAGCTGGCATGTAAAATGATGTGCAATTGCTTCAATTACAGGAATCGAAGCATTTAGACAATTCTCCCTCTTCTTGCGGGGACGCGGGCTCTGCCTCTGAGCGCGAAGCTGTCAGGAGTGCAATTTTGCCACTTTTAGACTCGAGGAGTTTGCTGTGGGCCATTACTGGCCCCGCTGTCACAGCAGTGCTAATGTGCCAACTGTCACCAGGGTGGAGAGGCCTGGCTGCCCGTTCTGCGCTTCCGGCCTTGGTCCCTTTGCTGAGAGATTCGTCTGTGCGTTTGGGGAAGGGATGCTCCACAGCTGGATTTCGCCTTTTCTTTTTTGCAACAGTCTTTTTTATGCCGGGCACTCCAAGTAACCATTTTAAGATGACGACACACAGTGTAGTAACTGGTAGTGTGATTTTTTCACTACTTGTTCATAAAATTTTGTTTTATTTTTTCATAAAGTAAAAAATGCACGCTTTTATTTTTTGTAGGGTCTTCGGGGCTGACCCCCACCCCCATTTTGGTGCATCTTTACATTCCAGGTCTGCTCTGGCAGGTTGGATGCTGGTCCTTTGCCCACTGAAATATTGACACATTTTATTATGAAAACGCGCACAGTTTAGTCCACTGATACACTGAGCACTGAGCATGGGTGATTCATTTTTTTCCCTTCTTTTAAAAACACCCCATTTTTCCCCACCCGTTTCTGGCGGCCGCCCACCCACTCTCACCTGGCTCACGCACCTGACACCAAACTGTTCGCTCGTTCTGGTGTTCCTGTTACCCTAGCATGTCCATCCTCAGGGCTGCTATGGTGACATTTCTAAAATATCATTAAGATCAACAATAAGATTTTGGTCACCTGCTTCTTTGTGATGCTCTAAAGAATTTTAGGTGACGAGCCCTTGGCGCAGCTGATGAAGCAGACCTGAAATGTTCCCTTTCCCTTCTTGTCGGGCCCGACTTTCGTTCCCTCCTTCTGTTACTGGCACGACAGAGATTCTTCCTGCCTCTGTGCCCCGCAGCTCTCCTCTGAGCATGCCTTCCCCTGCCTGAAAGGCTGCCACCTCTGAGGATCCACTTGGCCTTCACATCTCGCCTCAAGCATCATCATTTTTCATAAATGCTTCCTGGCCTCTTTGTTGAGTTTGGCCACTTACTTTTTTTCTCTTCAAGTACCTGTATGATGGTAGGTACCCTCCTGATTTACCTTTGGGTGCTTCCTAGATACTGAAAAGGCAGGAAAGACAAGGGCAGCATCTGCCATTCCTCGCCCCTTGCTGTACTGCCTGCAGTACAGCAGGCTCTCAATGAATATCCCTCAAATTAAACTTTATTCATGCTTCTTGGGAATTCTTTTCTGGTACTTTTCTTGGGGAAAGCTCATTTTCTGATTGGGAAATGACCACTAAACAAAAAGAAAATAGAAGTCAACTTTTATTTTTAACCCGAGGGATGCATTTATAGATATTTGTTGTGGGTTGTATCTAGATGTCCCTCAAAGTCTCGTGCCACGGGAGGTGGGGCTCTTGGAGGTGGGTGGATCCAGAGAATGTGATTCTGGGACCAAGGATGTGACACTGGGATCGATTCACTGTGCAGTGGTAGGAGGGGGGCTGTCCCACCTTGGGTGTGAGGGTGACCCACCGTAAGGGTATTTTGTCGCAGCACTCAAAAAGTCATTAAGATGATATTGAATAAATAGATGAGTGACAAAGTGATGTGTGCAGTGCCTGGCACAGCACAGTAGCTCTGAGACTCCACTTGAGATCAAAAGAGTGAGCTGCCCTTATCAGGCCCTCTACACACTGCGCCTGCGATTTTGAGCACATGTTATTATTCTCTCTCATCTCAGCCTCATAATCTGAATGAGAGGAACACAATCCACGATTCCTTCACAGGTCTATTGAAACAATATGTTTTAACACAACACGTACTGTGTTAATCAGACCACAAATGAGTTGCTAGTGTATTAAGGCACATGATGCAATAATTGCAGCTACTATTTGTTGAGTCTTTGATATATTCAGGGCTTTCCATGCATTAGTATTTTATCTCCAGGGTCATGTATGTTAAAACATGCCTTATTTTTACTTATGAGGTCATTGAGCTCCAGAGAGGTTAAGTAACTCATGCAATTATTTCACCACTGATAAATAGTGGAGCCAAGTTTCAAATACACACAGGAATAGTGGAGAGATAGCAGGAGTTGGTCCCACGATGCTCCAGCCTTAGTCTGGCTGCTTTGATTTACTAGTTCTGTGTTCTGAAGATATATCTTTTAGACTCCTGGGCCTCGACTTTCTAATCTGCCAAAAGGGGATAAAATAGTGGCCTTCCAGGGTTGTTGTGAGAATTACAAATAGTTTTGCAATGTATTGCACTGTATACATTAACTGTCTGCCTCACTGTATATCTCTTTTCGAAAGCCCAGTAGAAAGAACAGTTGTTCCAATGCCAATAACTTTTATTCCTTCTTCTTTGTACATGCTTCTCTGTTTTGCAAAGAGCTAGAGACTTACCATACAACAGAAGCAGGACTCAGACAATGCTAGATTCAGGTTCGAGTACTGGTTCTGACATTTTCTGGCATGACATTATCTGCTCCTTTAGCCCGTTCCCTCCTGGGTAGAGGTGGCTTGTCTGTGATGGCCAGACGACATAGTGCGTGTAAATCCCTTATTGGTTTTTGGCACACAAGACAAGCTTATCAAATGACACCAAAGGCAATACCATCTTAAGAAATAAGAATAGAGATTGCTTCTTGGCCTTTTGGCTAAGATCAAGGGTAGAAATAAGGATAGAACATTATACATTATACCCATTGAAAGCACTTGAATTAAACCACTTTTTTTCCCTAAATAAGCCCTTGACATGGATATAACTAACCTACCATTTTACAAATGAGAACATCCTCACTCTGATCATGTTTGTAATTTCTACAGAGTGCCCCCATCTGGGATTATTCATTCCTAGAAATCCTTACTGTGAGAACAGTGCCGCATGTGCACCGGCACAGCAATAGAGACCCAGGGAGAAGTTTGAGGCTCCTGGGGAAGATGGAAGAGAAAGGAGAGTTTCCCTGCAGCCTTTAAGAAGGGGCTCAGAGGTCAAAGCCTTGAAGAAGTTCAGTGCAGAGAGCAAGCTTTGGGATATTAGTTTCTTGAGACTGCTGGGAAGTTATTGAACCGGCAAAGCTGGGAGGACAATAGCCCTATTAAGCGACCTTTTTTCTCCTTTCACGTTCGTGTGCTGTGACCCATAGAGCAAAAGGCTGGGATTGTTCTGTGGGCATCCACATGGCTTCTTGCAGCTGCATAACTGGCCATTAGCTGCGTACCTTGCTCCATAAACCCCCATAACAGAGCAAGGTCATCCTGGAGAGGGAGGAATTTCAAGGATGGCTACAAGACCGTTCATGCATTCTTAAAGATGCTAAGTCCAGTTTCACATATGAGTTTTCTAAGGCATGCTCGGGAGAACTCAACTCCTTCAAAGAGGTCCTGCATCTCCTTGATGTTGTTTGTCTTTAGTATTGTCTGACAGCAACAATTCTCAGAGTCGAGGTCTTTTTATATATGCTAGCCCAGAGAGATTATGCTACTTTGTCCAGGTGTGGCCACTACTTAGCATCAGAACTAGCATCCAATTTCTTCCCATCTGGTCCCTGTTTTCTAGATAGAAACATAGAGCTGGACTCTAAATCTGCTTCTAAGGCAGTGAAAGGGGGCATCACTAGCTTCGGAATCTGGTTCAAATTTTAACTCTCCATTTGTTGGCTGGGCCGTTGGGTGAGTGAGTTAACCCTGTAAAGCCCCATCAGTGAAATGATTTTATCAATCTTTCACAGTTGTTTTAAGTATTGAATGAGAAAGTACATCTCATTCAATGAGAAAATGCACCTGATATGAACTGTTTAGAACTCTCTGAGCTGTTACATCACCGGTCAAGGATTCAGAGTGGGAAATCCAAGCTGCCTGGCTTCAGAATCCTTAACCCCATGAGCATAAAGAATAAGCAGAGTTAGCTTTTTGCTCAGATCTGGAGGAAGAAGGGGTTACAGTGCGCATGACATTTTAATGAATTGATGGCAAATGTTTATGAGCTTTTGCTAAGTGCCGAGTCAAATTCTAAGTGCTCTACACTTTTATTTTACCTCCACAAGAGTCTTATGAGGTGGGATTTATTGTTAGCTCTATTTTCCAAGTGAGAAACCAGAAGTGCACAAATATTAAGTGACTTGCTCAGTGGCTTACAGTTGGCAAAGGGAGAAGGCACTGCCGCTTAGGGGCTATCTTAACCGCTATTCTCGACCACACCTCTAATATTATTTCAGAAAATTTCTCAACCTCGGTGCTCTTGACGTCTTGAACCAGGTAAGTGTTCATTTATAGTAGGAGATATCCTTGGAATTGAAGGCAGTTTAGAAACACCCCTGAGTTCTACCCAGGCGGTGGCAGCACCGGCACTCCCTTGGCAGACAGGATAATGTGAAATGTGTGCAGCAATTGAATAAGGTTCCCAGGGGGACAGTAAAGGGAGCGACACTGATCTGAAGCTTGGCTCAGCATTTGCGATCTGTGTGGCCTTGGACAAAGGTCTTACCATCCCTGAAGCCCCATCACCCCATGGATACAAGGAAGACATGTTTTACTGAAGAGACTCAGGAGGACAAAGCCATATCATACGCACAAAGTCCATGAACGTAGTAGGTGCTCACCAAGTGGTAGCTGGGATTACTTATGGCATGATGCTGCCTAACGGATTAACTCTGCACTTTGTGTCGCGCTTCACACAAGGTGCTTATGTACTTCGTTGCAGTAAACCCAAGAGACCAACAGAGGTGATGACTGTTCGGATCAGGACGTGGAGAACCCTTGCAGCAGAGAAAGCAGGCCCATCAGGCGGATCCATCCCGCCTCCTGCAGCAAGGAGTAAAGGTGTTGGAAACTGAGGAGCTCGTTCCCCTTGAGCTGGAAATCCTCTTTGTTTCATGGAACCTGGAGCAGTGTTATCACCGCCTCCCCGCAGTAACAGCAATGAGAAATAACACCTATGGGGCCTGATTATGTTGCCGGAAACGATGCTTAATATTTTAATGTGGTCTGGGACTTCTTCCTTACAAAAGTTCTGTCTTGTTCTGGGAGTGACAGATCGCTCAGCACTGGCCCGTGATGTGGGATCCCGTTTGTCCGTTTGCTGCGTATTCTCATCGTTGCCGCTGCGTTCCCCAACCCGCAGATTGTGGGCTTGGTCTTTTGACTGTTGTCCAGGGGAGTCATGACAGATCCAGGGAAAGCGCAGAGCTGGGGCTTGTCCCCTTGCTGCTCTCGGAAGCGCGAGCTGCCCTGGGAACAAAACCAGACCAATACTGGATGGCGCTGGTCCTCGCTGGCAGCCAGCACCTGCCGGCATCTGCCTGAGTGTGCTTCTCTAAGACCGGAAGAGCTTCCCAGATAAACTTGGCCTTCATTGCCAAACAAGAGGCATGAATTAGTAAATGGTAGTTGCTGGCAGCAACTGTATTTGGTGATTTTTATTGAGGATACAAAAAAAAAAAATCTATCTGAAACAATATCCTTTTACAAATGGGGACACACAGGCTCGATGTGGTTAAAAAAGCTTGCATGGTCACATAGCCAGTAGGCGACAGAGCTGGGAGGTGAGCCGGTTGAAGCCAGAATCCACATGGCTCTGGCACACACTGGGGAGATGTACTTGAGGGTAAGGCAGGGCAGGGAATAAACAAAGCGAGGAGATACAGCGGGCTGGGACTGAGGACAGCCTTGGTGAGGGAGTGCCGGATGCCGTTCAATTCCTCTTCATCCTGCGCCCAGAATTCTGGGAGATCCCTCAGCTAGCAGGTCTTCCGGAGTTGTCCTCGCAGGAAGCAAGCGGCTCAGCTGGGGTCACTTTTCTCTGGGAGGACGAATGAGTGCTCTGAGCTGTGTAGGGACCAGAAAGCAGTTGCAGGGATCCTGTCTGAGCCCAAGAAGTGGCCCAGGAAGCTCTGCATGAGTCTTTGGTTGACCATTACTGCTAACTCTTGCCTCCTGCTGCTAATTCTTAGTCTCTACATTTTCCAACTTGTTAGCTACACAGAGTTCACTGCCCAAGCCACCGAACCTCTTTCACTTCCATTTCTTGGGTACTCTAGGAGATGAGAAGTTCAAATCCCATTCTGAAGTGCTGTCTTTTAAAAAACATTTTTTAAAGAGAATAAAAAATAGTAATAAAAATCCATTAGAAACGATACAGCATTTCACTAAACAAAATAATAGGAATTCAACATTGGTTGTTATGTTGCACATTGTTGTCTTCAAATCAGTTGTTCATGTTACCAGATAGAAGCACGCAAAATTGACCCAAAAGGTTGTCAAACATTAAAAAGGAGAGAGAAAAAGTTAAAGCATTAAGCCCTTGTGCTTCCCAGCAGCCCAAAGAGAGCAAGCACTGGTCCTGCTCTCTGGCGCCCAACCTGCGGGTGGCTGGCTCGCTCCGGTCACTCTGCACCTGGGTGCAATGTGGTGGTCTTGCCTTCTCTTCTGCACTCACGCCCCCAGGCCCACACTGAGAAGGCAGGGCAGAGACCACCCCCCTCCCTCTCTTTTTCTTCTACCTTGCATTTGGCTGTGTTCCTAGGAAACACGCACTAGGTAGCACTCATTTTTTTCCCCAATTCATTTATACTAGGTTGGAAGAGCCCAGGTTTAGGCTAGAACTTCATGGCAAAGTGGACTTGTATTTTTCAGGCATTTATTCAATGTTTGCTTAGGGTCTATCCCCAGAAGATAGTCTCATTCTATATTTTTTAGGGCTCAGACTGCAAGATGATATTTTTTTCTTTGCTTTTGTGTCTTGGTTCTTTAACTCAGGATGCACACAGTGTAACACACACCCAGACCCCTTTTTGTCCTCGTCCTATGCACTGAGCAAGTAACTTTTCTGAGGCTTGCTTTTCTCAATTAGAAACTGAAGGTAGTTGCACCACTTTGACAAGGCCCTTATTAGGATTAAGTAAAAGAAAACATTTCAAAGTCTGTGGGACATTGTAAACATGGGAAGAACTTTATTTTCTTTCTTTTCACGCTAACTCATCTGTGAGTGGGGATGGGATCTGGGCTGCCGGGGGCACCAGGTCGTGGATCGGTGCATCTGCAGTTGCCCCTCAGGTCTGCCTCACGCACACACCCCCCATCCAATAAATGACATTTGCACCTCATTTTCTTCTTTAGTTGTGTCAAGCACTGGCTTTGTCCAGGTGGCAGGTCTGCGATTAATGGCTGCAGAATCTCTAAGGCTCATGCAGGATGGTTTTTTTTCTTGGGTTCTGTTTTAGGTTTGGGATCTTAGCTGTCATTCCTTGGCTGAGAAGACTATTAAGCATTCTGCAAGGAAAGTAGGTTCCATAAAAAGGATTCTGAAGCAGCCATGATTGAGGAAAGCCACTCACCCTGCGCTGCCCCCTGCCCCTGGCCTGATGTGTAGCCAGGAGTCAGGGTCCCCCGTGGCCAGCCAGGGGTCCCCCGTGACCTTGGCTCAGAGGAGGCAGCTCACCTCCTTCCAGCCTCAATTATCAGGACACAACCTCTGAAGGTTGGTGAAATAGGATTTTTCTTTTCTAGTTTTTTCTTTCTTTTCATTCCTTTTTTTTTTTTTTTTAAAAAAAAAGCTCAGCAGACAAAGGGATTGCTGAAGACAGCAAGGACAAATATATACAATGACAGAGGAGAATTTTCAGTTTTGTTGGAGAGAGTGATGGTACATCAACCCGTAGACACACGCACTCCGCCTCTTCAGAGAACACTTCAAAAGCCTCACTCCGGAGATTTGCTCAAAGACTGCATGGCCCATTGCTTAGTATATAACGTAACAGTTGCTTTTATCCTTATAAATATTTTAACTCTTCTTTCACTTTGGATCCCTTGTTTCAAAGCCAAATTCCCTACTTTGTTACTAGAATTTCTCCTCTCCAGCACCTGAGCAATTTTCCTTTCTGCCCAAGGCTTGCAGTCTAAGGTAAAATGTGCCTCCTCTTCGCTGCCTTTCAAATTCCCTTTCAATTGAGCAGCTCCGGTTTGTGAAGTTTTAAGAGAGTCTTAAGTTTCTGCTTATGTTTTTATCTCCTCCAACTCCAAACACTCTGTTCTCAAACTCCTTTTTCATTTGAGTAAGATTTTTTTTTCTCCTGTTATGTTTGCACTTTCTTGGAAATGTTAATTCAACAAACATTAACTTGCACTTCTTTAGTCCCTGGGCAAAGATCTTTATCGCTTTCTCTATAGATATATAGACGTAGACATAGAGACAGACAGAGACAGAGATAGAGATGGAGATACATAGAGATATAAAGATAGGGATAGACTCATAGCCAGCACCATAGCCACAGCCATAGTCATGGAGATGCAGATAGTAAATACTCATAGATACATACATATATATGCAGATGCAGTTATACAGACAAATAGATATAGGTATATACATATATCAATATAGATAAAATGCTCAAGGGAGTGTACAGAAAAATCTAATAGAAATTTTCTCAAGTGTTGGAGTGAAAGGGATTAGGGAAGGCTTTTTTTTTTTTTTTCTTAATGTATTTGGTGCAGGGTCTACAGGGTCCATAGGGTCTCACTATGTAGATTTTACTCTAGTGATCCTCCTGTTTTCAGCCCCCAAGCACTGGGATTACAGGCACGCGCCACCATGCCCAGTCTCAATTGCTGTTTCAGTGCGCCCCAGGGGCCAAGCTGGTGTGGCGTGCTTGGAATCAAACCCTAGGGAAGACACTTCTTTCAGGAGGTGTCTTTAAAATTTTTATTGATGTATGAGTAGGTGATAGGTATTAGCCATTTGTACATGTAGGTGAAGTACACTCTAGGCAGAGATAATGTATAAAACACAGAAATGTTTAAGAATGTAGCATGTAATATTGGGCAAGTAATGGAAGTACAGTATGACTGAAGACTAGATTTGTCAGAGAAATGATAGTAAGTTAAGTTGGGAAGATAATCAGCATTCATCTTGGAAGTCTTTTTGTGCTGGACTAAAGAATTAAGTTTGACCTTTACCCTGCAGATTAAATGAGACTTCTGGAGGTTTTTAAGCAAAGGAGTAACTCATTCAAATCTTTGTTTAAGGAATTGTTATAAGAGACAGTGAAAAGTGGATTAATTCATTAAGAAACTGCAGCAGGTGTTCTTTACCCTTTCAAATGGCCAAATCTGTTTCAAAATTCTGGCAAGTTCTTGACATGCCTCAATAGAGAACTAAAGGCTGAAGAAACCTCACATGGAAAGGCCAGCAGCATTCATACACCAAACAAAGGCAAAGACAAACATGCAGTTGTGTTCTAGTACTGCTGGCTTGTATTTTTTGTTTTGTACTGGGAACTGAACTCAGGACCTTGCGCTTACCAGCCAGGCACTGCACCACTGAGCTATGTCCCCACTCTATTGGCATGTATTTGAGTGAGCTTGGATGACATTCTAATGGGGTGGGGTCTGGCTCAGAGGCCTCAGATCCTTGTGGACATGCTGTTATTTACATGTCACTTACTCTAACAGGTGGGTATAGTTAAGTTTAGGTTGTACATTAATTGGAACAAATACCTTTACTTCTTTATTCTCTGAAATATTATTATTGTTATTATTATTTTTGGTGTATTTTAGGGAAGGGTCTATGGGGTGTTCAGGGTCTCACTACTGGATCAGACAGGTCGTGATCCACCTGTTTACAGCCTGCCAAGAGCTGGGATTACAGGCACGTGCCACCACGCCCAGTCTCAATCCCTGTCTCAGCGCGCCCCGGGGGTGGGGCCGGCATGGCAGGCCAAGTGATCAAACCCCTGGCCTCTGCGCCTGCTTGCAGGTGTTTTAATCCGGTGAGCTATTTGGCCTGCCCATAATATTATTTTGAAGTGGTTTGAGATTGCATCTTATCAGTTGATGTTTAGTTTTTAATGGTGAAATCTTCAATCTTCCCAGGAAGAAATGATCAATCTCTCCTTTGTACACATGTGATATCTTAGGATTATGCCTGCTGCTGAATTTATTGTGAAGTGTTGTGATTGTACCTTCTAGAACCAGGTCAGCACAGTGATTAAGGAGTACCTGTTCAGAACCAGCATGTCTGGTGCTGAATCCTACGTGTCATGTACTTGCACTGCAGACTTGAATAAGTCATTTAACCTTTGCTTGCCCAAGCTTCCTTGCCTGTAAAATCAGAATAATTAATATTTCGTGCTGTGTGGGGTCATTATGAGGAGAAAGTAAGTTAATTTTGTAAGTACTTAGAAGAGAAACAAGCCCATATTAAGCACTCATAAAAGTCATAATTTTTTCAGTTGATTCCTTTGTGTTCCCTAGCCTGGGTATGCATGTAAAATAACATGATTTGTATGACAGTGGAAAAAAAGAGGAGAATGCTGCTGTTTGAAATGACCAGGTGGAGGGGTTTGTCCTACTTTGCTGGATGTTCTGATGTCTATGGAAATCCAGCGTTCAGCACACTCAGAACCTCTGCATTGGAAACTCCCATCTGCCAGATTGTGGTGATCAAACAAAGACATGACTATGGCTATTTGTATCCTTCATGTCCAGAACAATTTTTGCCATAGTGCAGGTACTTATTAAATGTTGCTTCAACATTTGTGTAGATGAATGAGCAGAAGCCAGGAAAACCTACTTCTCTTTGGTCATCTGAGTTGATGTGCTCGTCTTGTGGAGAAACAGTTCATTAACTCTTTATTATTTTCTGTGAAAACAATGCATTTTAGGAATCTAAAATTGCTGCAAGTTCTGCCAAGTCTCACTGGGGGAATAGACAAGAAAGCCTCTTGAAAGATAAGTTGTCAAAGAGTACTTGGGGAAGTTGGCAGGGCTTCACACATGTACCACCAGGAAGTGCTTAATCGTTCCCAGGGTTCTGAAAGCTCTGGGCAAAATGCTTATTCCTTCCTGAGTGGTCTATTAGTGAGACAAATTTAGAAATGAGGAGGGTGTGAACTTTCTGTCCAGCTGTAGCAGGAATCAAACAATACGCCAGGAGATTCTTGTAATGAAAATCTTCACACAACCATATTCCTAGATACAAGAATGAGCCTAAGATAGTTCACATAAGGAAATAAATGTCACCAGCTGGAAGACCCCACTTCTATGGTTGCTCGTGGTGAGAAGTAGAACTGAAGACGGCTCATGCAATTGAAGCGGTCAAAGAATGTTTAAAAAGTAGGAGAAAACTATTACAGGGAGAAGAATAAAGGAAAAGTGCTATTTATACACTTAATAAGGATCTTCTATGAGAAAAACAACAGTTCCCAGTGTTTACCCACTGAATAAATGTGAAACAACTCACTGTTTTTAGTTTTAAGGACATTTATTTCAATCTTTCTGAACAATTGCAATAGTATGAAACTGTATACTTTTAATTTACATTCATTTATTGTTAAGTTTTTCCACATTGCTTAGTCATTTGTGCTCTCATTTTATCTATCTATCTATCTATCTATCTATCTATCTATCTATCTATCTAATCTGTGCATCCATCCATCCTTCCATCCATCCATCTAGCCATCCATCCATCCATCCATCCATCCATCCATCCATCCATCCAACCATCCATCCGTCTATCCATCCATCCATCCATCCATCCATCCATCCATCCATCCATCCATCCATCCATCCTTTCTCCCTCTCTGCCCTTCCCATATATCTTACATAACATATTGACTTTACTTCTGATTTGGGAATTATGGATGAAATTGTTTTTATTTTTTATGGTTAGATACACTTTCTACAATAAGCCTATTTTACTTAGGTAATTAAACAAAGCAAAATGTTTTCTTCTTTTCTCCAAACTTCTTGCCTATTGAAGAGACTGGAGAGAGTCACCCAGCTAATGTGAGTCTTGGGATCAAGTGAGGGTGGATTGGTTTAAAAATAACTGTAGCACAACTGGAGTTGTTCAAGGTTGCTGACTTGAGCCTTTTATAGCTCAGTATATTAATATGCTTTACATTTTATACCTCGTGGTTACACTTTTCTACTGGATGGTTAAGACCAAGTTAAAGCAAGACCTATATAACTAAAAATTGCCAGTTGTTCTGATAACTCACTACTATTATGGGCCATATTGGACTATATTGAGTTATTTTGCTGAATTCAAGTACCTACAATATTTGAACTGGTATCAAGTATGATAAGGTCCTTCTCCAAATACAGCTTCTCTAACAGCAATGGAACACCCATCTCTGACAAAACAAAACAAAAAAGGGGAGTGTAAATAAATGACTCTTTTGTTATAAAAATATATGTATATACAAGATAGCTAGAATAGATATACAGCTACGTTCTCTTAGTACAATAAGAAGAAAGGCTTATACTGATATTGTTTAGACAAGATATCATGTCTGCATCTTGTCCTCTGAATAACTACTAAAAGACAACAATATATAAAGTATTAATTACTGTAACCATCCTACTAACCTGTTTTGAAAGTGTTTCATTGCTATTTTATCTTTTTTCTCATTAAAATGAATAAAAAATAACTACAGATGCAGGTCATCTCCTATAAAATTTATGGTGCTCAGTGGATTGGGGAAAGTGCAGTAGAACCCAAGTCATGGCGGGAAGCTCCATTCCTGTCGGTCCTTGAGCGACCCACATTGGGTTGTTTGACTCTTCAGGAAGGCAGTTGTCTTCCTATGGTCATGGCTTAAGTCCAACAGAGCCCTCAGTGATTCTTAGGTCATCTCCTTCCTGGTGGCAATTCTGTCTTCTGTTCTGATGGCAGCTACTTTCTCAGTGGACCTCTCGCCTCCCATTGCTGCCATTTCTCAGCCCTGTCCTTTCCTGAGGAAATGAGGGTCTTTGGGGGAGACCCCTCGTCTTCTCTGTTAATGTCTTTCGAGTTATTTGTGTCTAAGTTTCTTCCTTTCTTAACTGAGAAACTGAAATCATTGACATGAGTTTCTTACCCCAGGTTTTGGATTCTAGAACTCTTATCAATGCCCATCTGTCCTCTATCTTCAACCTCTTCTCTATTGCCTTTTTCCTCAAAATCTAAACATGTGCTCAAATCTCTGCCAAAAAATCTTTTCATCATCCTTCTTGAGTCGATGTCCTACATTTTCTTTCATCTTTTACCCTTTGAAAGGATAGTGTATGCTCCTTGCCACGCTTCTCCAGCTGGGAGCTTGAGGACTGCCCATAAGCCGTCCTCCACCGCTGCACAGATCAGCAGAGACTCCATGGAGCCCATCTCCAATGGGTGCCTCCCTAGGCTCCGTTTCTTTAATTATTTTATTTCCTGTCACTGTGCACATTAATGGGGCTTAATATGATATTTCCACACATGCGTCCAGCTTGTGTTGCTTAAATCTACACTCTTTAGTTACCCGCCCTTATACCTTCCTTCCGACTTCTACCAGAAATGAACAGCTTTGGGACCTTGTCTTCAGCTGACCTGCTGACGCCTCACTCCTTAAAATACTTTTATTATCATGATTTTTGGTGAAATTATTTTTTCCCAGATTGCTCCTAGTTTCTTTACCTTATCTTTAGACCCCCAAGACTCTATTAAATATTAGTGTGGTCTTCCTTCTCTTCCCTATCCTGGAAAAGATCAATTCCATTCATGTTCAAATCCCCTCAGATTTTGATGACTTCCACGTTGTTGTCCCCTACAGGGCCTGAGCCTTAGAAGTCAGTAAGTTTATGTGGCTCAGTCTCAGCACGGGAAGGTCATTCCTATCTTACTGGTCTCCTCCCCAAAATGCCTCCTCCTATCATACTCTTTATTTAGTAACCAGCAGCCCTCCCATAAGACACCCAGATTTGAAGTCTGCGGGCTGCTGTGTATCTTCCTCTTCCAATCAGTCCCTTCCCTCAGTTACAGTAACCACAATAGAAGTCCCTCTTGTATCACCTTGCTTTGCTCTGTTTTCACCGTCCTACGTGAGACCACCGCCACTCTTGGTCTGGGTTACCAGAACATCTTCCTAAGGGACTCTCTTCTCTCCCTCCTTCCTTCAGCGATTTGCCTTCCTCACTGCCTCTAGGCTTTTGGGAATTAAAATCCGATCATGTCGTATCATATTACTTGAACAGCGTTCCTTGGTGTTCAGAGGAACTCAATTACAAACTCAGGAATTCTTTAATCAACTAGCTCCGCCGCACCCTTCCTGCCTTATTTCTCATCATCTCAGAATACACCTTCATTCCTTAACCACACTTGTTTCACAACCCTGTCCTATCAAATCCTAGATTCTTGGATGAGATAGCTTGCCTCTTTTTTGTGTTTCTCAGCACAGCGCTGCTTCCTCTGGGGAGGTTTTGGCCTCTCCCAGTTGGACTTAGACGCTCCTGCTCCCGGCCTCGCTTTCCCTCTGCGTTTGCTCGGGTTTCTTCAATAGACCAGACGGCACTTGACAGTAAGCTCACGTGATAGTCTTTTGTGTAATTTCTGGAAAGTGGACGCTATACTTGCCTCATTGGTTTTTGTTGTTGCTGATATTCAACACCGACAGCTTAAGGAAGGAAAGGTTTATTTTGCATGTATGCGCTAAAGCGAACATGAGAGGTTTATTTTACTTCTTCTTCTTCCTCCTCCTCCTCCTCCTCCTCCTCCTCCTCCTCCTCCTCCTGCTCCTCCTCCTTTTTTTTAAAGAGTTTTCAGGCCACAGCACCCGGCTCCAGAGTGGAAACATGTAGTAGAAGGGAGACGCTCAGGTCGTGGAGGCCGGGAGAGGAAGAGGAGCTGCGAGGGAGGCACACCCGCCAGCCCGGCACACCCAGGCCCCAGGTAACGGCAGTCAGCTACGGATCACCAGGTGCTGGTAAGAATGGTGCCTTCTACACACATAAGAATTTGGGGGATGCCTCAGATACAAACCACAGCAACGCCGCTAGTAGGAGCTGATCAATAGGATGTGTGGCTAAAGCCCTTCAGGAAATCAGTGAACCACCTTTCTCTCTCTCTCTCTCTCTCTCTCTCTCTCTCTCTCTCTCTCTCTCTCTCTCTCTCTCTCTCTCTCTCTCTCTCTTCCTGTGTATTTGCCTTACCTTATGTTACATTTTACATTCTCGAAGGTGATAGAGATTTTGGTTTAGATGAAGAGTACTGGCAGATTCAAGGACGCATTGCCTTTACTTTACAGGCATGGAAAGCAAGGGGAGCTTTCCTCTGGTCTAGTGACTTGGGCCTAGCAGAGCTGGGCTAACGCCGCTCCCCCTCCCTCCCGTCCTTTGAGGCCCAGATTGCTCCCTTTTCTTGAATTGGATCTTTCCAGAGCTCTTCTTCCTAGGCAAAGGCAACATTAGCGGCGTTGAGGGAAAGTACTTACATGTGGTTCGCTATAAGCTGTTACTGACCCTGGGCACATGGGCAACAAGCAGTATCACTAATTAATCTGACAATAATTCTGAGGCAACAGGCTTGATTAATGCGACGAATCTTGGCCTCGTTTTCAGTAGCGTCTTTGGATCGCTAACTGTGGGCTGGTAGCTGGAGCAGAGCCTTCTGGCGGATGAATCGCAAGGCCTCACGTAACCTCTACTTCCTGGGAAGGCAGCTTTTGCTATCCACAAAGAAAAAAGTCTGCTCCAAGGTTTCTGCTTCCCTCAGCAGCTTCCTTCCCTGAGTTCTCCCCAGCTACTTCTTTTCAGTTTCCTAGACAAGGAAAACCCTGAGGCCAATGTGTTTTCATTCTTCACTGTCAACTGCAGAGCCCTGGGGCAAAGGGGTTCTGTGTGAAAGACACAAATACCCATTTGGACACAAGAATTAATTACTTCCATTTCACAGTAAGTGTTCATTATTTCCCGAAGACAGACGTGGATTTAAAAACACATGTCTCAAAGCATAATGACACTGTACAAAGAGCATGTGGCTTCTGTCTTCCCATCCTGGATGGGCATGAGGAGAAATGTTCTTTGACTCCTCATAGCCATATGGTATTTGTGCATAGGAAACTCAAGAAAAAAAAATTATGTGCTTCCATTGCCCAGACCCCACACTCTTCGAATCTGAACCCATGAACTGAGAACGGCCTTATCATGATGGTGATTATTGAGGTTCTTTGTACATTGCAGTAGGATCTTTCATTGGTCATGTTAATCCATGGAGTCAGACCGCGTGACACACATAGAAGAAAGAAGAAATACCGGTCTTTGGCTCTGATGCACTCCCTTATGGTTCCTTCTTTCCTTGTCAGGCATTCTTATTACCTTAGTTTGGGTTCCTCTGCCATTTCTACCACCACCACTTCCAAGAGCAGGCCCCGCTGTGCAGGACTGAGCGACAGCCCTGCTCCTCCCTCTCTGGATGCACCACCATGTGCAAGCCAAGGCTCCACCTCCCACAGGTTATTCCCAGCGAAGGTTATTCCCAGCTGAAACCACCGTGGCAGGCTCATCCCTGCGAGATGTCAGAGGACCAACCGCTGGCTTTGACTTGAGAAGCCCTGTTGCCCAGGCTGACGTGTCGGAGTTGTGCTGCAGTCTATGGCTTTTCCTGCCAGTTATCCCTTTTTCCGGTCTCCTCCGCAGTCAGAGTCCGGGGCTGCAGTCAGCTCTTCTCATTTTTCCATCTCCTTCTCCTTTTGCTTCTGCAAAAGGTGTTTGTCAAGGGAAGTTATTCTGGGATCGTGGTGACAGTGTCAAGCAGGCTTACGGTTGCCATTCCAGGGCAAGGACATTGGAGAATTTATTTACTGTTGCTACTTCCAGTTGGGTAAAAATTGGCCAAGTGCTGTTACATTTTTGCATTTCAAGATTGCAGAAAAGAGTCTTAGGTACTGGTGAAAGCCTTCAGGCAGAGAGAGAGAGAAAGAGAGAGAGAGAGAGAGAGAGAGAGAGAGAGAGAGAGAGAGGCTGGAGGTAGAAAATGATCTGATAGCTGTAAGCCAAGGAGATGTGGTACTAGGCAATAACACATACACATAGAGAGAGCGAAAGAGAGAGAGAGAGAGAGACAGACAGACAGACAGACAGACAGACTAGGTGGCTATAATTTCCCAGAACAGCAATTCTGAAGAAAATTCTTTCTCAAGAATTAAGCTGAGGGCTGGGGAGATAGCTCAGTAGAAGTGTGTACCTGGCAAGTGCAAAGGCCTGAGTTCAATCCCCGGTTGTGGAAAAAAAAAAAAAAAAAAGAAAAAAAAAAAGAATTAAGCTGAGGTCTTTAAAGTGCTTCCGATGGGCTGCATTTATGTCACGTGAATACTTCTGAGCCAATCGCTGTGGCTATGGGGACTGAATATTCTATAACACTGAGGAATACAATTGGGCTATTTATCTAACTCATCCCTGAGAACAGGGACAGATGGTTCCTTCCAAAAGATGTTGATCAGCTGAAAAATCTGTGACCATCACAAGATAGGGACAAGGCTTGGGAGGCAGAAGAAGGTTGTGGATGGTGACATTTTTCAGTGTCCACTCAGGAGGTGCATGCTAACCAGTACCCTGAGACTTCAGTGTTACATAGATTCTGGGATTATAACTTCACTCCAAAGCACACTGGGAACAGTGACCAGATGCCGCTTACTGGTGAGCAAACAGCCTTTTGCCACCTGCATGCTGAGCTTTCATTAGTGGAGACCTCACTGGCTGAGAGATGCTGTGAGCATCTCCTCGCTGGTAAGCTGTGCTCACTCATAACCCTGAAAGGAACTGGCATCTTGGGGGTGCAGTTATTCAAGTGCTTTCCAAGCTTGTCTTCAGCCAGGAGCTTGGGCCATGTTTGTGTTTGGTTTGGGAAGTGGCCTCTGCCCAGTGCCCTGTGGTGGGAAACAGGAGAGGTGTGCAATTAGCAATTAGCAGCTTTATCTCTATTCGCGTGGAGGAGACATAATTAGATGGTTCCATCTGTTACTGGTACCTGCTGGAGTCAGCCGTTCACACCTCAGCCAGATATTAGAGGGAGTGGGAGGGCTGGCGAAGGAAACATTCAAAAATAGCTCCAGTTTTGTTGCTTCCGACATCTTGCCCCTGTGGAGTTGGTCTCTAACTTTGCCTCCTTCAGGTGTACACAACTTTCTGTCAGTTGACAAGGGAAAGTGTGAGCTAGAGCGGACAGAAACCCCTGGTGCTTATGATTTTCCCAGGAGCTGAGAGCTTTGATTTAAAGAGACAACACTTGGCGTATTTTATAGCAGCGGTGGCATGCTGTCCTAATTTAAGTCACATCACGATGGAGGAATTGAGCTTAGACTCTGATGCCTGCAGTATTTGAGGAGGGGAAGCCCAATTTTGGAAGCCCAGCGTGTCCAGCGCCATCCCGGGAGGACAGTGAGGAGCCAGGACTTTCACTCTTTGCAGCTCCCAGCCCCTGGCCCGGATCGTTGCCCCTTGCTGCTGCTGGGGGAAGGTTCGTAGACCCCGAGGTGTCCGGCCATTAGGCAAGACTGGCACAACTCTTATTTAGTTGTTTTCTTTGAGGCCAGAACAACCCGGAAAAAATGAGCTTTGAAGAGAAAAATGTTTCCATTTGTATAACTAATGTTTTTCATGTAGAAAGTTACGGTGCAGTATAGTTGGGTTATTCACAGGATAATCACTAGACTCATTAAATATTAATTCAGAGGACAAGACAAGTGGCAGAAGCTAGATAAGGGACATGTATGGGCAGTCTCGACAGGAAGAAGTTGGTGTGCTCAGAATAATATTATTCGAGGAGAATTTAGTTTCAGAGGATGTTCTGCAGCTATCAGGATGTAGGGGCACCTCAAAGACAAGGCAGTTATTGGGCGAGTGGCAGCCAGATGTCACTACCACGAGGCACCAAAGACCAATGGAAGGAGAGGAGAGAGCTGCTGTTATCTTAAAAATTTCATTTGGAAAAAAGTCAGAGATCTAAATGTGAGGTGTTTAGAACTCATCCTTCTCATCCTGCGATAAGTCTTGATAGATTTCAATCTGTAGAAGGGACTGAAGCTAGGCTCTGCCCCTTTAGGGGCCCAGGAAAGCTTCTGCGCGGAAGGTGCCATTTGGCTTCCACTGCTGCCAAGCTGGAATGTCCCACTTCCCCAGTCTTTGGTGGCTCTCAGAAAAGTATTCTTTTTAAATCCAGCGCTCTCGAGGTTCTCCCGCTGGTGTTAGCACCTTGTAGTTCAGTCAGTGCTTGTCACTAAGTCATTTCAGAGGTCCAGCTTCACACCCTACTGCCTTGCTTCGCACGCCTGCCCGCTTGCTGCGCACTGCTCTTTGCCTGATGCAGATTCGGTTGCCGCTGCTGCTTGCTCAGTGAGCTCTTCCTGTGGGTCTTGGGTCGTCACAATTGCCGTTTGCCCCAAAGTTATGGATGACCTACTACTATTGTGGACTACTGGACTGTATTGGATTATTTTGCTGAATTCATGCACCTACAATATTTAAATGGCAATGGAATACCCATCACTGACAAAAATAAACAAAAAAGAGGATACAAATGAAGGACCATATTGTATCTGTATATATAACGTAGTTAGGATACATATGTAGCTAGTTTCTCTTAATTCAATGAGAAGAAAGATGTGTACTAATAGTGTGTGGACAGGATATCATGTCTGCATCTTGTATTATGAATAATCACTACGAAGGCAACAATATGCAATGTATTAATTATTGAAACTATCCTACTAATCAGTTTTGAAACTATCTCATTGCTATTTGTTTCTCAATGAAATTAATAATAATAAAAAAGTAAGTCATAAACTGAGAAGTAGCTCTAAGTCTTGTTCTGCTTCCTCTTTTTCTTCCTATCACGTTGAGCTTTTGTAGATCAATGGTAGTAAGGGGATTGACTGGAGTGCTTTGACTTTCCTTGCAAACCAGGCTCATTTTGTTTCCTATTACAAAACTCATGCAGAAGAACCTGGGGAGAGAGGATTCTATCTAGAACAGGCCATGTGAGCTTGTGTTTGAGTAGTCTGTCCGTTCACGACATCCTCTTTTTCAGAAGGCAGATGTGTCCGTGAAGAAATCACCAGACCAGAAGTGTTTCTTCTATTCCCAGGGGCCTGCCTAGCAGTGCCAGCGCTTGGCTCTTGGAGACGTTGGGGTCTGTGAGAAGCTGTACTTCCTGCCGAGGCTGGGATGATGCCACTACCCCATGGAGCAGCCTTTCCTTCCCACCAGGAGAGAAGGAAGCTGGTTTGAGGCATTTCTTCATCCAAGGCATCTAAGAGAGAGCTTCCGCTCCATTCCAAGTCAGCTTGGCTGTTTGCGGTGCAGTCATAAATTATTTAATGCACACCTGTAACAAACCATGATTTGGCAACAGAAATGATATCCAACAGTGCTGTTGAAATGTAGGAGTTAATCGGGAGTGGATATATCCTAATAAATCTGTGAATTTGCCTCTGACTGACCTTCCCCAATTTCGCAGTTGCATTCAGCGGATAAGAAGTCTTCTATGGTACCTGAAATATCCCTCAACGCTAATGCTAAAAATAGAAAATATAGTGACAATTATATTCAATTTGGCTTTTTATTTGTTGAAAATGATGATTCTCCACACCTGCAATGTGCTATATGTAAAGCTGTGCTTGCAAATATCACCTAGCAGCCTTTTTAAAATATCTTATCATTTAGAACAATTAAATGTAAAAAAGCTCAAAATTTAGAATTCCAAACATGAGTTCTTAAAAGGAGTTTTTGTCTTTGTAGAATGTATTGCAACTTAGTAGAACACAGCCCTGAAGTCAACTCAGATATCTTCTTCCATAAATAATTTAAACTAAAGCTGCCAGCTTTTGCATCACATGTCAGATGAATACAAGACAAAACTTGCCCTAATATCGTGAGGATGGCAGTGTGATCTTTGCGGCGTATTATTTAGTAACAATGCTATCATAGAACGTTTAAATAATGAACTTACTTATCATTGCAGAAATGATCAGACAAGCCCAAAGGGCCTACAATAGTTTTAACATAGTGGTTGCTTTTAAAAAGAGGTCGGAGAAAGCTAGTATAGTGGGAAACACCTTCTCAATTGCCAGTATTTGGTATTTAAGGTATTTGCTCTTGTTAGCATACATGCTGCTGTTGGGATAAGAAGGAGTTAAAATAGAGGTGTACAGAATGACCAGCTGGGCAGCTGGGACGAGGAATAGAAGGCAGAACTGCAATGGCAGAGGGAGTCCCCAGGATCACCGGAAACTCTTCAAGGTCATCCTGTTTTGGAGTCCTTGCTCCCAGATCTCTAGCACGTTCTCACGATCTTAGGTGCACGGGATAAGAGCTTGTTTTGTGAACTGAAAGTAACCTAAAGGCTGAGACTCAAGACCAAAGGCGGCGGAATGGTAGCTTTTTGCTGAAGCCCTCGCTTTGCTTGCGTGGAGTGTTCGTGCATCTTTGTTTGTGGCTGGTGCCCGCGAGTCTTCCCCAGCAGGCTGCCAAAGCCACGATTGAGGTCGCCTTGTCTAAGAGTGTGTCTTGACTTAGTGTGACTGTCTTACGTGTTTATATGTTTTTGGCCTGTTATGCTGGCATTAATCTGTATGTCGGACAATTAACTTTACAAGGAGTTACGAAGAAATGAATCTGATCCTGGCAAAAACAACGTAAAAAAGGGGTAGAGGCAGAGGGGGGAAAAGAATCTAGATGTGTCACATATATGTGCCAATTCCCCACCATAAATGGAATCATTATGTATTGCAAATATATACTAAAAAAATAAAAAATTTTAAGAGCACAAAAGTGACTCCTACATTGTAGGTAATTTAAATGATTATATAACGTGCACGAAGTGCTTTGTACGCAGTAGTTCTCATTGAAGGATAGTTATTATTGCTAATATTCATTAATCCCTTCACTTGGCACATTTATTGAGGACACACAATGGGTCAGACTTGCATAGAGTTATATGCTTCAGTTAAGGAAACTGACGGTCTGAAATTTAAAGGTGAAGACACTGTTCAAAGTATAATTGATCATTCATTTTTGGACTTATTGATTAGCAAAGTGGCCTTTGCCTCATATTCCCATACTGAAAATTATGGCTAAGAATTTATGGAATATTTTCTGCTTGCCTAAATGGTGTCAACTGCTTAGACTGTCACTTAAAGCTCACAACACGTGTCTGTAAGGTCTTCTTATGAGCGTTGTCTTCATTCTGCACATGAGGAAACTGCAACCCAGAAAGATAAGGAGGGAGAGGGGAGCTGCCAGCACCCTGCACCGTGAGCAGCCAGAAGCCGGAGGACGAGTCCGGTGAGGACTCAGGCACGAGTTCTCCAGTGGCAGCGGCGGCAGCAGGAGCTCCAGAGGAAGAGAATGGAAAAGGAAAGCTGATCCTTTCTGCAGCTGATGGTACAATTGCCTTTTTTTAAAAAAAAAAAAAATTAACTTTATTAAGAAACAAATAGCAATGAGACAGTTTCAAAACTGATTAATAGGACAGTTTCAATAATTTATACATTGCATATTGTTGTCTTCGTAGTGGTTATTCATAGTACAAAATGCAGACGTGATATCCTGTCCAAACACTCTTAGTACAAATCTTTCTTCTCATTGAATTAAGAGAAAGTAGCTGTACATCTATCCTAACTATTTTGTATATACAGATACAAAATGGTCCTTCATTTATATCCCTTTTTTTTTGTTTAGTTTTGTCGGTGATGGGTATTGTATTGCCACTTAAATATTGTAGGTGCGTGAATTCAGCAAAATAACCCAATATAGTTCAGTAGTCCATAATAATAGTGGGTTATCCGTAGGACTGGCCGTGTTAGAAGTTGTTGACTTGAGCCTTTTACAGCTCAGCATATTAATATGGCTTTACTTTTTATAGCTCGTTTTTATACTTTTCTGCTGGATTGTTAAGACCAAGATAAAGCAAGACCTAAGCAACAAGAGTTGTAACTTTTGGGTCTGATAAGGTCAATCAAATCCCCTCAGGATTTTTCCTGAGATCCTGTACCTCAGATTGTAGATCTTTTGTCAGTGTCAGCCATGTGGATGAGTCACGGCCATTGCTTGATCAGTTTGCTCTCTGTGAGAGCCTGAATGTTTTCTCTCCATGTGACTCTCCTTAGGCACACTCTACATCACTGATCACTTTCCTCTGTGGCCCCATAATCTCCTTGATCAGAAAATATGGGACACAACTGCATTATAGGATGTTACAGTAGAGGTTCTCTTATCTCCTGAGTCCTCACTGACCTTGAAAGGCTAGGGCCAAAATGTTGGCTGTCCTTGCAGCCTTTCTTTTTCTCTAATTTTTGGACAATTGCTTTTCAATGCTAATATTTCTGGAAGAACCTTGAATGCCCAGGGACTTTCAAACCCTGCTGCTCATAACCTTCAGTCCTCTTCCAATCACTTTAGAACTGGGATTGCCAGGGACCTGGATGCACTGGAGCACGTGTCCCCAGGCATACGTGTATCCATCTGATTCCACTCCCGAGTAGGGCTCCATTCTGGTGTCAAACATTCACAACGTGAGGACTGACTCTTTAATGGAAACCATGGCTAACCAGGGCAAGGCTGTGCTGTTAATAGGTGAACAAGAACAGCCCAAACAGTCATCATCACAGAATTCATGTCAGAGTATGATCCTGCAAGTCACATGATCAAAAGTCTGAACTTTTCTTCTGCAAACATCCCTCTGATGTTTCAGGCATTGGCCTTATGGTATTGCTCATTGAAGCCAAGTTTGTGATGCACCGTGGAAGGCTCACAGCATAACTTCACTCATGTGATGTGTTCACTAAATCTCATCTGAACTTCCCCATGGCCATAAAATATTCCTGACGTGTCTCCCAGTACTTCTGTTATTTGCTGCAATAGACTCTCTCGTTGCTTGGATTGGGATGTATAATTGTAAATTGTGGAGAAACACACAGTGTACCTAAGGTTCCACAAATCTCAATACTTTAAAATATAAGCCTGTGAACATGGACACAAAACAAAACAAAACAAAACAAAAAACAGGTAGAGCTGGTGCTGAACCCCTCAGCTTGTGATTAGGACTCGTACATTTCACCACACACACTGGCCCAGCGGTGTGTTTGAGGCTAAATCTTTGATGCACAGGGTGCTGTTCGTGACACGATCCTAGACCCAGGATTTCTGTTGTTGTTTATGTCTGGAGGAGCCCAAGATCCTTGTGTGCTCACATGTGAGATTTTCAGAAGGACTGAGCTTTAGGCACTGTATCTGACTTGCTGCTGGGAGGTGTGGCCTGGTTGGAAGAGATGGGTCACTTTCTCTCCCTGGCTCCTTTTCTGTTCTCTCTGCTTTCCGTTGTCATGTGTTGAGCAGCTCTCCTCTCTCCGGGATTTTTGTCACACTGCTGAACTTCTGAACCATGAGCCAAAATAAGTCTCTCCTCCTTTCAGCTGTGGGTGTCAGCTGTTCACTGCACCAAGGAGGAAAGCGGCCCAGACGATTCCAGAAGGTGAAGCGGGGTTGGTCCAGTTCAGATCACTGATTGAGAAGCTGACTGTGTCCAAAAGGTGAGGACCAGATGAAAGGAGATGGGAAGGAGAAGCAATACTGAGGATGATGTAAAAATATTTCAGGGGATGGATAAAGATAACTCACGCTAAGGGAGGGACAGGTAGAGGGCCAGAGACTGTTATTTGGGGAGTAACAATAGGGACAGCAATATATTCACTTTAGGTAGTGACATGAAGCCTATGGAGCTTTCCTGGTTTATTGAAAATATGATGATTCTTCCACCTTGATGTTAGGAATTGGAATTAGATATAGAGTTGCCAGGTACAGGTGAAACACTTGTAAGACTGAAGTGTTTTAACTAGGAAGATACACAGGCATGAAAAAAGTAACTCAGCATCTATCTCCCAAGCAGAGTCCTGGGAAACTGTTCGTTTCTACAGATGGAGTTGACCGGATCCATTTGAGCAGAGGGACTTGCTGGGTCCTGCTACGACCTTTAGCACACAGGACTGGGAGGCCTGGGGATCTCCGACCAGGCATCTGAAGACTTAATTAATTGTGTAATAGGATGGTCTCAGAGTGAAAATAGAGTCACCAAGTAGACCAAAAGAGGTGCTCCTATTTAAGGAGCGCCATGTTGAAACCCAAAGGCTACGCATGCTCGAGCCTGGCAGATTCCTCATGTTAGGCAGCCTCTTTCCAATCAGCTACGAAGACATTTTTAACTTCAAGATCACGTGGTCCTAAGATCTTGGAAGGAAAGATTAATGCCTTTCCAGCATTTATGTGGGTTCTGATTGGCCACAAGCTTACCTTTGGGATAATTACCATAATTATGCTGGTGGGACAGGACGTTGATTGGACATCACACGCTGATAAGATGGCCCCTGCCTGCTTTGATCTTCCAGAGGGATAATCTGCAAAAGCAACACCATCAGGGACCTGTTACTCTTGGGCAGACACCTCCACGCCAGTGCTTTCTGGAGTGTGGCAGTTTGGGCACCAGCGTCAGTATTGATATAGGGGAATGAAACTCCCAAACTGAAAGATGCCTGGGATGAGTTCATGTTCTCTAAGATCAAAGAGTGAATTTTAGGAACAAATGGAGGTTAAGAGCAGAATTTGTTTATTGGGGGAAAGCAAGCTTCTGTCTGAGACAGGGACAGAAAGGGGACTAGAGTGGTTACCTTTGAATTTATCTTTTCCAAGGATTTTATAGAATAAAACCATGAGGTAAGGTGGGTCTAAGGTAGAAAACATGGGAACGCACTGGGTGGGCATGAGGGGGGACAAAACTATACTCAACCAATAAGTACAATTGCTCAGGTAAAACTGATTAACTCCAGGACCAAATGGGAAAGCAAGTCAATAGCAAATAGACATGAATACAGAACAGGTGTGGCCAGGAAGATAGCTCAGCAAAATAAGAGCTTGCCTGGCATGTGCAGTGTCCTGAGTTCAATCCTCAGTGCCACCAAAAATAAAAAAAATAAAAAAAGAAAAGAAAGAAAATAACAGATCAGGGGCTTTTCCTGTAGGTGTTGGGTCAATGACTCCCTGGCTTTCAGGTGATTGATACCTATTTAGAATATCAATCCCTGATGCCCATTTCTAGGGAAGTTTGTGGCTGCTTTTGTTTACTCTTTTGTCTTGAGGTCTGGCCCACAGCAGGGGTGTCTGTCTCCCCCAAGTTGCAAAGTCATCTTGTCTTCCATCTTGTCTCCTTGAGGGCCCAGCCCTGTCTGACTGCTTCTAATATTTTTATCTAACTCAGCTGCCTACGACAGCATCAGCTATGCACCTGAACCTTTCTGGGCTCCAGCCTCCACTCCTAGTTAGGATTTCTGTGAGCTTGGGTACCGGAATCCGCACTTCTACAGTCTTCTCGCTGATGTTTCCAGGCTGAAATTTGAGAGTCATTCTCCCAGTAGGCAAATCACTTTTGCATTTTCCATATCTAGCTTCTTCCTTCGATTGTTTTCTGATAAGTGGTCAGAGCTGCAAAGAGTTATGATTTATTTATGGTCAGGTGAGACCTTTGTCCTTGACTACTAACAGGCCCAAGAAACCTCTTAGGTAGAAGACATTAGCCATCCTCTACTACATATTTATCCTTTCATCTCAGTGGCTGAGAAAGAGAAGTGTTTTCTTTCCTTAATTTTTTTTAGTATTTTTGTCTGGTAACACATATCACTTAGAAATCTATTTTATAATCATTTAAACTGGTTTGCTTTAAGCCTATTAGCATAATTCCATGTGATGCTTGCAAAGAGAGCCAGTGTGTTATTTTTCTGTGGCTAACTACACGGAAAACCCACTTTGGAAGGTAATTACCACCGCGGCGCTCCCCGCACAGTTGGCGGGTACTGTAAGAAGAAGGGCGCCTTCTGGGCCGGGCCGCTCAAGTGTGGACCGCTGCCTCGTGGGGCGTCTCTTTGCTTACCTCCACAATTTGCATGAAGGCGGAGGCCTAGCGGCTGCAGGTGCTCCGCAGGGCGCTTGATGGGAAACCAAAGAAGTCCTTTCAAGCTCGCTGAGGTAGAGCCTCCAGGTGAAGGATTACTGGCCTCTCACCGGCAGCTCTGGAGATGCAGATCACTCTTGCTGAAGGCCCGATCAGAGAGAGCCAGCAACCAGCAGGGCTTTTGAAAGGGGAAAATCTGCTTCTGCAGGCACCAGTTGTGGTGGAGAACTTTGGGTCTCAGGCACCTGAAAGCTTTCGAATGCTCAAGGAAGGAGCGCCGCGCTTTCTCAGGGAGTGGTGAGCAGATTATTCCAGAGCCACTGCCTCCCTCCTGTCCTTTGTTTTCTGTGTTCAGCGAGACTTTCCATACCTCTCTCCTACTTTGTTCCCATCGTGTAAATATTGTCGTTTTTCTGACCTCCTCCAGCTGCTAAGGCCCAGGTTCTCATCCATACCCTCTTCACAGGCTGCAGGCAGTGCTAGCCCTGCGTGCATATCCCTGTTGTGTTCACTGAATACCTCTCATATGCCAGGAAGGGGCTGGGCACCAGCGACACGAAGATGACCACGGAGCTCGCCCTCCACGCCCCTGCGTGGCTGTGGGCCCCGAGCTCACAGTCACATTACCGGGCCTTGTCACGCGGCAGCTGCCTGTGCCCCGCACCGGGGCCAGTGCACAGAGGCGTCTCCCTCCGCTGCAGAGTTAGTGCCCTACTGCAGTAGTTGGGTTGCTGGAGGCCACGGTGACGGCCCCTCAGTCGCCCACCTGGAAATGCAGCTGCTTCTCTGTTGTTAGGTCCTGTCTCTTGGAGGCGAGAGGTCGGTCTCTCTACTCACCATCTTGGACTTTCATAGTTGAGTGTTGATTTATTTTTTCCTCATAGCTTACACTCTTTTCTCCCCCTGAAATGGTAAATCAAATATCAGCCCAGGTGGCCATGGGCTCACTGTCAACTCATTAGTGTTTCTGTCCGTGTGGACCCCACATCTCTGCCTCTGACCAGTTTGGGCCAGTTTCCAGCCGACCCTTCTGGAGTCACCCCACTTCCACGCCTGACTTAACAAAATCTATCTTTTCATCCTTGTCCCTGTCCTGCCAAGCCAGCTTTTCTTTGGACGTATGCAGAGACACGCTTGGTTCAAATCCTGACTGCCTCTTTTTAGCCGTGTGGCGTTGGGCTAATTACTTAGTTTGTTCAAATGTCATTTTCTCAATCTGTATGTATCATGAATGTAGTAACAGTATTTATATAATACATGAATTAAAGAGGATAATGCCAGTCTTTGCTGTTTTAATAATAATTGTTATTTGTAGCTTTTGAAGCACTCATTACTATTCTTTCCTTCTGTCATGTGTCATTATTAAGTTATAATCATTAGCATTAATGATCTGATGGTATTAGATAAAATATTAATATATTAGTAGTTAAGTTAATGCATGAGGCGTACAGTAAACAAATAGCACGTCTGAGAAGCGCACCAGTGCGGAGAATCAGAGAGCACTTGATGTCAAGTGAGATACCAATATCACAGATGTGCTTTTGGGGCGTTGTTGTGGCTACAGCGAATTTAATTTTGAGCCACGATTATGTGGCTAAGTTCTCTGGGTTACTGAGAATGAAGAGCTACTTCTGGGTAGAGCTTCGAGCTCTCTTTAGCTGGGTTCAGATGTCCGGGCTTCCGACTTTTTTGGCAAAGCTCAGGAGCCTCTCTGATCCCTTGTTTAATGGTGAAATGCTCCATGATAGTAGAAGGTCACTCACAACAGACCGTATAAGATATGCAAAAGCGATGTGTCGCCGCTGACTCCAGCCAACAGCAGCTAACAGGGTCTCCTACTTTGCTTTCTTCTCTTCCTTTGTCACTATCTTCGATGCTCATGAGAGTGAGCTTTGCTCAAAGAAGAAGCTCTTTGCTTCTTCTCCCTCCTTCTTATCTTGGTCAGGTTTCCTGCTACTAGAGAAAACATCCAGCATCTGCGACTTAAAGAAGAGGTTTACTTTGGCTTCCGGTTCAGAGGCTTTGGACGGTGCTCTAAACAGGAGCATTGTGGTGCAAGGCATGTTGATACAAACCTGCTCATTCATAGCTGCCAAATGCAGAACACAGGGGTAGAGTGCAAGAGAGAGACAGCCGCAAAGGCACAGCCCCGCGACAGCCTCCTCCAGCTGGATGCCACCTCCTAATAGCACGTTCACTGATGGTTGAACACTAGTGAATTGATCCACTGATGGGTACAACGCCCACGTGATCCAGTGGTGTGCTTTTGCTGCAGGGTCTCACTACACAGCTCAGCCTCAGTGATCCTCCTATCTCTTCAGGAGTCTCTCTGTCTCTGTCTCTCTGTCTCTGTCTCTGTCTCTGTCTGTCTCTCTCTCTGCCTCTGTCTCTGTCTCTTTCTCTCTTTGTCTCTCTCTGTCTCTCTGTCTCTGTCTCTCCCCTCTCTATCCTTCTCTCTCTCCTTCTCTCTCTCTGTGTCTTTCTACCCCGAGCCTTTACATGGAGCTACATCCAAAGCCTTTTATTATGAGGCAAGTTCTTGTTAAGTCAAAGAGTTGCTCAGGCAAGGCTTGAACTTGTAGTCCTCTTGCCTCAGTCTCCCAGAGTGTTGGGATTATAGGTGTGTACTACTATGCCTGGCTCCAGGAGCTTCTTAATCCAGTTAAACTGACAATCAAGATGAATTGTCACACTCTTCTTCCTTCTTCCTTTCTTTTCCCACTTGCCCTCTCTCTCCTTTCTACTTGACCGCCTTTTTTCACTAGATGCTTTTGCCACTTCACACTCTAATTAGAAATAAGGATGCAGGGGCTGAGGAGACAGGTTAGCGGCTAAGTGCCTGCCTGGCAAGCACAAGGACCTGAGTTTGATCCTCAGTACTGAATGCTGTGCTGGCCCTGGAATCCCGGCACACTGTGCTGGTCACCGAAACTGGGCATGGTGGTGCATGCCTGTAATCCCAGCTCTGGGGAGGCTGACACAGAAGAATCACTATGAGTCTGAGCTGCATAGTGAGACCCTGTAACAAATAAATAATAAATAAACAAATAGAAGTAAGGATGCAAATTTATTTACACTTCATTAATGGTGCGGCAACTTTAGGGAGCGTGGAACTCTGAGATAAGTTTACAGAAATAATTCTTCACCTTCTAAGAGGTCTCTGAAGGGAAAGATTTACACCTCACAAGAGTGAATTTTCCCGCCATCCGTAGGTATTTCTAGCCCTCTTGCAACCCCTCCTCCTTTAGCCCTCCTCTTGTTCTCCTTTTCCCTAAGTGACTGTTCCTGTACTTTTTGTTACTAAACATTAGTTTACCTTTTTATTTCATGAAAAATGAAATCAATTTTCATAATCAAATAATGAAAATACCAACAGCTCCTACTTTGTGTATTGCTATCTTCAAAGTAGTTACTCAGTACAAAGCGTAAATCAAAAAGATTCTTATGGAAGGGAAACAGATAGTAGCATGAACCTCCTTTTCAAAAAACTAAGTTAAACTACTAGTATAATTGAAACAAATTAGCACTTACGTGGAAATATGATTTACTGAAATGTAATCAGATGAGATAGATTCTTTAACTCAACATAATTTTTTTTTTCAATTTTTCAACATGTGTGCTTTACACATATTGATGATTCATTACTTTTTACTGCTAAGGACTGTTCTACTATATGGATTTTTCTTTTTGTATTTTTTAGGGAAGGGTCTACAGGGTGTTCAGGGTCTCACAACTAGATTGGACTCGTAGTGATCCGCCTGTTTACAGTCTCCCCAGGGCTGGGATTACAGGTGCGCGCCACCACGCCCAGTCTCAGTTGCCGTCTCAGTGCGCCCTGGTGGGGCCAGCGCAGCAGGCCCGGGGATGGAACCCTTGGCCCTTGTGCCTGCTTGAGGTGCTTTAATCCCCTGAGCTATTTGGCCTGCCCACTGTATGGGTTTTCCAAAATGTATCTGGATGTTGGTATTATCTGCGGTTTTGAATCGTTGCAAAGAATTCTGCAGTGACTGTACATACACGGGTCCTTGTGCTGCTTGTGCTTCCATTTTCATTCCTTTTCGTTGTTTCTGATATTTGTTTTTCATTAGTGTATATATGTAGCACATACAGATCGCAATCCGCTGTGGAGTTGGTGCATGTGCATGACGCATCTCAATCCTTTTTCTCATCCCTTTCCCACCCTTCCTGCCCACTTTATCTTCTGATCACCTTCCCATCTGAGAAAGACCTGCATCCTTAGGTCCCATTCTGACCTTTCATTTCGCTCTTCTGATTTGGGTTTCTTCTTCAAAGAGAAATCATGTGACACTCACGCTTGTGTGTCGGATTGATTTCACTTAACTTTGCGCTTTCAACCATGGCAACTGACTCAAGTTTATACTTCTTAGTTTTGGCGGAACTGAGGATTGAACACAGACCCTGTGCTTGCCAGGGAAGCGCTTATTCCACTGAGCCATGTCCCCGGCCCCTACATTGTAGATATTCTGATCGATGTGTAACACTACCTCCCTGTGGTTATCACTTGAATTTCTCTAATGACTAATGCTGTTGAGTATTTTTCAGGAGTTTGATTTCCATCTGTATGTCTTTTTAATACGCTATCTATTCCAATCTTTCATTGAGTTTTTAGAATGAGCTTTTTAAAAATTAGTGAGTTTTGAAAATTCTTGAAGCATTCTGGATGCAGCCTGTGACGAAACATCACATTGGATTTGCAAATATTTCTCCCATTCTGAGGCTTGTGTTTTCACCCTCTTAACTATTTCTTCGGACAAATAGAACTTTTAAATTTTAATGAAGCCCACATATCAGTTTATTCTTATATGTTTTATGCTTTTACTATAGTATTCAAGAAATCTTTGCTTGTATCATTGTTACAAAAATTTTCACCCATGTTTTCTAGGGCTGGCCAAATGGCTTAGTGGATTAAAGCACCTGCAAGCAGGCACAGGGGCAAGGGGTTTGATCCCCGGTCCTCCCTGTCAGCCCCGCCCCCAGAGTCATGCTGAGATGACAATGGAGACTGGCATAGTGGCGCGCCTGTAATCCCAACTTTTGGGAGGCTGTAAACAGGCGAGTCACTACAAGTCGGATCTAGTAGTGAGGCCCTGAACGCCCTGTATGCCCTGTCCTAAAAAAAAAATTCACGTATGTTTTCTAAAGATTAAAGTTAGGTTTAGAATGACCCTGAGATAGTCTTTCGACTGCATGACCCACAGGTCAAAACTTGTTCTGTTTTTAATATTAGTTTCTGTATAAAGCAATCCAATTGTCCCTCTCATTGAAAAACGCTTTTCTTGATTGAATTCTTGCAACTGTGTCAAAAATCAGTTTCTAAAACCTGTAGATCTATTTTCTAGTCTATCCCACTGTTCTATTTTTCTGCACTTGTGACAATATATTGCCTTAATTATTATAACTTTATTTTATTTTTTAAGCATTGTAACTGTATAAAGCCTCTTGGAATTAGGTAGTATTAATCCTTCTCTAACTTTGCTACCTTTTTCAGTGCTGCTCTGGTTAGTCCAGTTCTATAAATTATGTAATTAAGTTGTCAATTCCCACATAAAAAGTCTGCTGAGATTTTCAATGGAATTATATTGAATCTATGGGCAAATTTTGGGTTAATTGACATGTGTTAATTGACATTCAGACTCACAACACTGCGTTTCCATTTATTTCTCTCAGGAGTGTTTTGTAGTTTCTGTGTATAGATTTTCCATATATTTTTAAATGTATTCTTAAATATTTCTAATTTCTTGGATGGCATTATAAATGCTGTAAGTGCCTGACTGCTCATTACTCATATATCAAAATATATACAATGTTTGTTGTTGATCTAATATGCTTAACACACTAGTTCTCGTGGCTTTTCTATAGATTTGGTCAGAGTTTTGCAGGCAATCACATTGTCTGTAAAGAGAGGTAATTATATTTCTTTCTTTTGAAATACAATGTCTGTTATTGCTTTTCATTGCCTTATTTGACTGACAAAAACTTCCAGTTCATTATGGAATAGAAATGATGAAAGCAGATTTTTTTTTGTCTTTTTCCTCATCCTAAAGAAAAACCATGACTTTACTCATTATATATGAGGTTACCTGGAGTTATTTTATATATGTGCCTTTAGTGAAATTAAGGAAGTTTCATTTTATTTTTAGTTTTCCAAAAGTTAAAACATTTTTTTCAAAGGCAGGCATGGATGTTGGATTTTTGTCAAATGTCTTTTCTCTGTCTATTCAGATGATAATTTTTTTCTCTTAGGTTTTTTAAAAACTAGATTGAAGTTTGAATGTTAAAACGGTCTTACCTTCCTAGGAAAATTTCTATTTAGTCATGCTGTATTATCTTACTTAGATACTATTGAATTTGATTTAGTAAAATTTTCTTAAGAAATTTTGTACTCATAATCATGAGGAGTTTTGGTCTACAGATTTTTCTGGTAATGTTTGCTTGCCTTTGCTGGTAAGATAATATTTGGCCTCATAGAAAAGTTGTGAAATAGTTTCTGTTCTTAGTTTTCTGGTAGTTTGTGTAGATTGGCTATTTTGTCCTTGAATTTTTGGTAGAATTCACCACTAAAGAAATTTGTGAGTGTGTGTGTGTGTGAAGATTTCTAACTACAGCTACAGTTATTCTACAGTTTTACGACTTAAAATTTTGTATTTCTTCTTGGATGAGTTTGGGTAGCTTTGATCTTTAAAGGAATCTATCTACTTAACTGAAGTTGTCCAATTAATTGGCATAATTTTATTTAAAGTATTTATATAATTATTCTTTCATATATCTATAGATTTTGTAGCAATTTTCTTTTTGTTATTCTTGATGTTAATTTGTATTTTTTAATTTTAATTTTTTATTTTTTTGTATTTTTTCTTCTAGTCAGCTTGATTAAAGGCTTATCAATTTCTATCAGTCTTTTCAAAAAACAAGGTTTTGGTGCTATTGAACTTTTTCATTTTTTATCTCATTGATTTACATTTTGATTTTTATTAGTTGTTTTCCTGTCTTATTTTGAATTTAGCTTGCTTTTTCCTCCCTAGTTTTGTGAGTTGAAAGCTAGCTTTCTATCAGATATGGTAATATATATATATATATATATATTTTTTTTTTTTTTTTTTTTTTTTTTTTTTTTCTTTCTTTCTTTTCACAGTTTCACTTCATCTCCACAGTGATATTTTGGACATAAATATTCTATCATACTCTCTTTCATAAATGATGAAAACACAAGTTTAGAGAAGTTATACAACTAAATTTGGGACTTGGGACCTAGGTGTCTCTGATTTCATACCCTGTCCTTCATTTCTCCTCTATCTTGTCTGCCAATGAATAAGCAAACTTAACCTTGGACATTTTCCAGTTATATATAATACAGATTTTATGTGATTTTCTCTGGAGAAAATAAGAAATAAGATTTTATGTTCAGAGGATGTGAATTCGGTATTCAACTCCTCGAAGGTAGATGCACGTTGATGTTTGTTTTGTAGCAAACGTTCCCTTTTTTGTTTCTCTGACAAGATACCTGAGCCTGGGTGTTCCGTAGCAAGAAGAAGCTTATTCAGCTCACAGTCATGGAGGACATGAGCAAGAGGAAGAGACTGCATGGTGAGACAGCCAGCCAGGGGATTGAAGATCACGGCTCGCTCTTTGTATAAGTGTTTGCCCAAGTAAGGACTAAGTGGGTCCCTCCAAAGCTATATTCATTCCCCTTAAGGGACCCAGTGACCCAGTTATCCCCATTCTATGTCCAACACCCTAAAGCTTTCGCCACCTTTTAGTGTCATCACAGAGAACTAAGCTTCTAGCATGTGAACTGGGGAAGGGGGGCCCTCACACTGGATCCAAACCTTAGCAGAGTTTTTATGTTAGCTTCATTTGGAATTTCTGAAATTGCAGCATGTGTGAGAAATTTGGAATTGACATTTCATCAAAAAGATCTGTTTACAAATCTTGCTTGTTTTATAGCACACACACACACACACACACACACACACATCTGAATCTTTGATGGAATGAATCTTGCTAGAAATAGTCTTACTGGAGTCCACAGTTTTCAGTAAAATTAAGTCACAATCTAATTTCAAGACCACAATAGTGCCTTTCATTGGCTTTGCCCCTCAAACTTTCCTAATCTCTCTTCTTCCCCATCACTCTCACTAGCATAGAAATACATTCCCAGCTAAGTATTCAGTATCAAGAACTGAGCTCACATTTTGATTTCCCTGCATGAGGCAGAGAAATGTCTCATAGAGGAAATTTAAACAAAGTGTGCCGGTAGGATATTCTGAAAGTGGGCCAGAGTGGCGGCGCTTTTCAAGATTATTTGTGATAGAAGATGAAGTTAGAAGACTAATGCTCACTCCACCCATGCGCACCTTCTTTGAGAACTGCCCCCCACTCCAGCACCGGGATGGAACGTGATGCCAATATCCAGCCAAGCCATCTTGGATGACACTGACTGAATTGGGGAGGGATGTTTGAACTCACATGGCGAGCCGATGTTAAGTGAATTGGGGATATTCTTGCTCCCGGGAACTGGGAATTGGCTTTGGAGATGTGACTTGTTTTCCTTTGGTTACTTTGAAATATGAATATGCCAAATAGGACCCCGGGGCAGCCGCATTTGTCTACATTTGACTTTGGCTTTCTGAGTACGTCAGGAACAACCAGCATAAGGAAGGAGAAAGAGTACACGTGCAAGCAGAGAGGACAGCATCTGTTAAGGCAACGAGGAAGAGAAGGAAAGTGTGAGTAGGGAAGGAGAAAGAAAGAAGCCAAGACTGGGCAAAGCGGAGGAGGGGCCAGGCCGCAGCGTTTCTCACGGTGTTCCAACTCCCGGCTCCGGTTCCTTGGTCAGAGAGACTTGGCTCTACCTTCTGACCTTCAGTACTAGGCTATGCCCCAAGTTGTGTTCAGTTCCCGTTCTGTGTTTGAGACACCAAAACGTGCTGATTAAGATATATTTGCTGGGCCGGGGAGACGGCTCAGTGGAATAAGTGCTTCCCTGGCAAGCGCAAGGGCCTGAGTTCAATCCCCGGTTCCGCCACAAAAAAAAGTTGCCGCATAGTTCCTCTCCTCTCTCGGACACCTTGGGACTAGACAGGGACTTTCTGTCCCTAGAACTGACAAGTCTGGCTTTGAAAATCCAGACCACTCTGTAAAAGAGATGCACCGGGAAGGTTCTCTGTGGGGTGTGTAGCCATAACAGCATTACAGGTAGTGGCTTAGTGGGGAGGGGGTAGGCTTGGAACAAGCCCATGTGCATCCCCTGTGTGTGTGTGTGTGTGTGTGTGTGTGTGTGTGTGTGAGAGAGAGAGAGAGAGAGAGACAGAGAGACAGAGAGACAGAGAGACAGAGAGATGGAAAGACAGATTGGGAGGGTGAGAGAGACAGACAGAGACAGAGATAGAGATGGAGAGACAGAGACTGGGAGGAGAGAGAGAGAGAGAAAGAGAGAGAGAGAGAGAGAGAGAGAGAGAGAGAGCCTCCTCATTTTTCCTTTTTCTTATTCTTCTGTTAGTATAACTGATAATGCTATTCTACAGGGCCCCTGAAGTAGGCCTGTGATTTCCTTTAGATAACAGAAGGACACAGGATCCTGAGTTTTTTCTTCGTCCACACACACATAACTGACCATGCAGAAATTCTGTTTTGTAGGACAAGAGAATAAAGGCAGGGGAATATATATATATATATATATATATCTGATTGGATAGTTGTGCCCCTGATTTCTTCTTGTCTGTTGAAAGGGGCAGTTAATACTTAAATTTTTTTCTTTTCCTTTTTAATTTCTTATAATTTTTAAACCAATTTTACGAGCTTCTCTCTGATAACCTAAACAACTAATTTGAAGACAACATTATGCAAAATAACCATTGTTGAATTCCTATTATTTTGTTTAGTGAAATTCTGCATCCTTTCTAATGTGTTTATCATTTTTGTTCTCTGAAAAATAAAAGTAAATAAAAAAAGAGGTGATATTTTGCTTTTCTTGACTACTCGAAGTGAAACTTTCGCTGCAAACCCTGAAAAATGCCTCCCTTTGTGACCTGGCTCCCAGAGACCCTGTACTGAACATGGGCAGGATCTCAGTGAAAAGGTTGAGAGGTCCGATCCGTTCTGAGAACTCACATCTCATCTAAAAGTCTGAGACAGGTCTCCATCCCGCTCACTCGTGGACAGAGCGCTTCCTCCCAGCGCGGCCCACCGCGTTGCTGGCTGACTTTGGTTAGCTCTACCGACTTGAAACAGGCTTCGGGGGAGTTGGGGTTTTCAGCCTGCGGAATCGCATGGAATAGATGAAGCTCCGTCCTCCTCGCAGAAGCTAGCTTCTTTGTTTCCCGAGTGCCCCTGCTGCAGCCTCCTCTACTCCGTTCTTGCAGCCTCCCGCGTTTCACACCGGGGTTCTGGATTCCTGAACCTTGTTCATTCTTCCCTGAGCCCGCAGTGTCCCACTGTCTTTTTAAAAGATGTGCCTTTCAAAATCGTACAACCGCCTCCTGCACCGCTCAGATAGTGCAGCACACGTGTGGCCCCATCCCTCCTGTCCTCTGAACATTTCTGTTAATGCCATCTCACTTTAAATTAACTTCTTTCTTTCTTTTTTTTCTTTGAACTAATACAGCACGCAGGCTTAATGACATCCCCAACATTCTTTTCATATAAAATATTATCACATTTTCTTTTCCTCTTGTACGGCAGCATTTTGAATCCTGTTCATTATTTCTATTAGGAATGATTATAAATGATTTCATTTGTATGTTATCAAGGTGTCTATTAAAAATTAGCACTATTGGAGCCAATGACTACTTATCTCTTATGGGATACCATAGTATTTTTTTTTTTTTTTCTTTTTCTTGAGGTGCTGGGGGTTGAGCCCAGAGCCTTGCAAATACCATACAAGTGCTGTACCGGCAAGCTATGTCCCCAGGCCTTTGTCACAGTAGCTCGTCCCCTTGTCTGATGAAAGAAGCCCCCCGAAGGGGAGTTCTGGAGTACTAACCCAGAGCGCTCTTCCCTCTGTATCTTAGGCATTCTATGAAGCAGACCACCACGTACATACTTGGCCATGTCTTTTCACCAACATGCGCGATGTTCTCTCTGCCCAAGTGTCTTCCTTTCCTTCTCCGCCGTGGACATTTTTTACCCTGAAAAACACAACGGGAATTCTACCTCCTTCCAAAAGCCTCCAAGACCTCCTCCTTTACTTCCTCCGGGAGGGGAGGGGCCTTCTCTTTGCCATAAACTTAGGATAATGGTTAGATTCTCATGCCAAAGAAAATAATTTTCTTACACTTACATATTGTTCAAAAATAATGGCATCAACTATTATTTACATAGCATATTTTACTCTGTGCCAGGTCTAGCACTGAGGACTTTACATGAGCACTTTTTGGCTTCACAATAAGGTCCTCTCCCATAGCACGCAACACTGGCGATCCTCCATTGTTGACCACACAGCAGCCTGGAGTCCTCTCTGGCCTCAGGAGGAGGCTGAGCTAATGTTGCTTAGCGTCAATGCACTGGGTGTAGCTCTCAGGCAGTGATGAGCTCCAGTTGAATATATGCCCCAGCTTCCTGCTCCTTGGGTGGAGCGGCTGGGGAACATCCTATTGTGTCTCTCAGAGAGCCCCGCCGGCTAGAGCAGCAGTGGTATGGTTTGTGTTTGGTTATCCCCCAAAGCCTCTGGGGGGACAGTCATGGGGTGGGGATGTCTAGAGTTTGAGATGAACTCATGATCCACTGGGATTATGGGTTTTAGTACTGCTGGGATTATGGGTGTGAGTATTTCCCCCAGCCTGGGGCAGACAGCCTGAATGTAACATAAGAGAGACAGAGAGACCAACTTCCTCTTTGTTGCCATTGTTGTTGTTGCTACCTCTCTCCTCTTTGACACTGCCATGAAAGGTTGCTTTCTGCCATGTGCCACTCTGCCTTGGAGCCAGCTGAGTGTGGACCGAAACCTCCAGTAACTGTGAGCTAAATAAACCTTTCCTGCCTTCATTTTGGGTGTCGGGTATTTGTCCCAGCAAGGAGAAAAGAGACAGCCAGTTACCCACCATGATAACCTGCTCACTAGTGTACTCGTAGCTCTGCTTTACTGCGTCGCTGTCTTGCTAGTGCTTGGCATTGTCACTTCCCAGATAACCCTCCCCACCCCCTGAGTCCTTCTAGCAAGGTCTACTGTAGAGGGAGATCGGAGCAAGGCAAGTCCGTGTGGCAGATGAAGGTGCTGAGACTCATACAGGTTATAATTTACTAAAATCACCCTGCAAGCTGTGGCGGGACTAGGATTAAAGCCCTGCTGGTTGAAAGTCCATTGTTATCCATCTTGAAGTCTGAGAGAAGGAATTTGAGTAAGTGGGACCTCACCATCCCTCCGAAAGAAGGCGTCCATGGGCCCTGAAACCCAAAATGATTACCCATTCCTGCCTTTACCCAGCACTTGAGCAGGAGCCAGCGCATAAGCTTCCGAAGGGCAGGAAAGTGACACTGAATAATTGAATTCTGAGCAAGCCTGAGTAATGCAAATATCTGACAAATTGATTTAATTGCATTCACATACAATAAGACTGAGCTCTAAAAGGTCAGCCAGCAAATGGGAAAGGACTCTTGGGAGCTTGCGGGGAGAGGCTGTGTTTAATACACATTCATCACATTTTATCATCTCATTAGTCCACACAATGCCAAGCTGATAGACGGAGACTTAAACCAGTTATTGACTGATTATTTGCTTGGAATCTGTCATAGCACCTCATGGCTGCCTCTGTCACTGGCAGGTGCAAGTTACTCACTGGCTCAGCAGAAATGGTTGTGCATTGGAGAAATTGTTCTACTCTGAGGGATAGGAGGCCCCCCAAAGTATTTTACCCCGGCACTGGCACTGCCTTTGAGGATTACTATTGAGTAGTTTGCTACCAAGTCAGCCACTGAAAACCAACTTTCTCTTGCTTCCACCCTTCTGCAGAAGGGATGTCTATAATGGTATGGTATAGCATTCCATTTTAAATGGTAGGATGTTTAATTCAGGTAATTGACTAGTGTTAGTCTTGCATAGGTACGCCTGAGCAGAGAAAATGTTCCAGAGAAGTTAATATGATGCCAACTGGACTTTGTAATATTTTTCTATTGCAAATGAAAACATGGATTTCAGTCTAACAACTTGCATGGTGGTTTGAGCCAAGGAGGAATGTTGGCCTTTTTTCACTTTCTTCAAGGATACTGAAACTGGCATGATCCAGATTGGAGTGGTGGGACTTTGCCCAAGCTGTGGTCAAAATGATGCATTAATTGTTTTCTTTCTTTTATCCTTTGGAAATTTGCTTCACTGTTATCTCTCTGAGCTTTAGTTTTCTTGTTGTAAACTTGAGATAATCTAAGGATGAGAATTTGAAATGAGTTTAGCTGTAGAAAAGCCCATTTGAAGTGAGTTCCATGAAATACTAATTATTATTGTTATATGAGTATCCTAGTGCTCTGGTATATGATGTACCACTACACAAAAGAATTTCTTTAAACTGACACGATGTTGTAGTTCTATATTGATTTACAGCCATTTCTTTAAAGTTTTCGGTATTTGCCAACCTTTCCTTCTTTCTTTCTTTCTTTCTTTCTTTCTTTCTTTCTTTCTTTCTTTCTTTCT
>NW_004524577.1:4171011-4195951 GCF_000260255.1 Octodon degus
TTTCTTTCTTTCTTTCTTTCTCTTTCTTTCTTTCTTTCTTTCTTTCTTTCTTTCTTTCTTTCTTTCTTTCTTTCTTTCTTTCTTTCTTTCTTTCTTTTTCTTTCTTTCTTTCTCTTCTTTCTTCTTTTTGTGGTACTGCAGATAGAACTTGGTATCTTGCACTTGCCAGGCAGGTGTTTATCCTCTGAGCTGTATCCTTGGCCCACCAACCCTACTTTAAAATATTGTGTTCACACCTTTAACCCCTTTATTTCCACCTAGCAACTGATAGTACTATCTAGTTTATTGGTGACTTTCATGTCACCAAGGCCAACACCAACCTTTAGGAACTTAGCGTGACCCAGTTGTCACTGGGGAATAGTAGCTGCTTTCTTCTTGGAAACTCTTTGCCCTTGTGCTGTTGCTTTATTTTCTTCTAACTTCTCTAGTATTTACTCCTCACTTTATTTTGTAGGATCTCGTTCTCTTTTTCATTCTAAGTGGACACCCCAAAGTTTCTATTTTAGCTCACTTTTCTTGTCCACATGCTTCTGTCCAGTTGTGCCACTTATGTTTTGGCCTATGAGCAGAGGACTTTGAAGTTCTAGGTCTTTTTCCTGTCTTCTCTTTATCTCTCACTCGGTTCGTGATGCTCATAGACTTCGATATCTCTGATTTGCATAAATTCATTAGCTTTCAGGGCTGTTCTCTCCCTATCTTTTTCAAGCTTGAGCAGCTCCCTGCCAACTATATCCTCTCCATTTTCTTTTTTTCCTACAAGGTTTCTTGCTAAAGCCAAAGTGATCTTTCAAAAAAAAATCTAGACTCTTCAGACTTTTACAAAGATTTGAAGTATTTTCATTTACTCTTTTTTTTTTTTTTTGAGACAGATTGAAAACAAACTTATAAAAAAGCAGTAAACACAGTTCTGTAGTTAATAAAACTAGAAAAAAAAATGCTAGTTCCAAACTATAGGTCAAATATCTGCTAAATGTTGTTAAGTTTGTGAGAGTCAAGCCATCACGTCTACAGAAGACAGACTTTTTGATCTCAGTCAGTGCGCAGAGTTCTGCAAATGCAAGTGCCACCTACGGTGCCCGGATGTTGGTAGTGTGAGTGGGCTGCAGAACCACCCATGAGTCCACTGAAATGTCCACAGTAGTGGGAGGTGGCCTAGGAACTGCGTAGGCATAGAATAGCAGCAAGAAGCAAATGCTGGCTAGCCAGAGAGGATAGAGAGAAGACAGGATGTTGACCCCAAGGAGTAAAGCTTGAAAAACACAACACTCCATCGCAAATTAAATAAGAATTTTCCACAACACACAAAAGCAAAGATACCCCTAAGAAGGAAAGCTCCTCTAGCAGGGAAAGGAGGCTGCGTAGCAGGTGGGAAGTATGCAATTTGGGGCAGAATACCAATTCCAAATGACCAGCTGTCCGTACTTGCTCCCTAGCTTGCTCCGCACACCATGCTTTAGCTCATAGATTCTCCAGAAGAGGGGATTGTTCTCCAAAAACAAAGAAGATTTAGAAAAGAAAATCCAAAGCAAATGCAGGAGACAGCTTAGAAAAACAATGTTGCCACTTGGGAGGAAAATGACAAACATTTTTCTACAAAATCAAAGAAATCAATGAAAACCCAAGAAGAAGCAGTGGTTCACAGAAGCCATGAAGACTGGAGAGAAAGAAAAATGGTAGTAAAGCTCCAGAAAAAATACAGAGGGGTAAACATTATCAAAGTTAAGGTAGGAAGTGTTAAAGGAATAGTTAGGACTCCCGAAAATATAGTTAGGAACTTAGAAGGTAGGTTTCAGAAAGTAGGGAACATTTTTATTTATATATTTTTATTTTTAAAGTGAATACACAAAAGAGTAAAGAAAGAAAGAAAGAAGTGATACAGAATTTTACTAAACAAAATGATAGGAAATCAACAATGGTTGTTATTTTGCATATTGTTGTCTTCAAAGTAGTTGCTCAGATTGCCAGATATAAGCATATAAGATTGGCTAAAAAATTGTAAAAAGTTAAAGGGAGAGAGAGAAAAAAAGTATTAACTGCTTCTTTCAATAAACCAGCAGAACTCAGCAGTACAATTATCCAACTTATCCTATGTATATACATATATTTCCTTTTCCCTTTGAAGGTAGGAAAATTAAAAAAATAAAAACTATAAACAGGTAGAAATGACTAGGGGAAAATGGAGTTAAAATGTATGTATGATGGGAAGCCCTGAACAAACAGAACTGAATGTGTGTAATAAAAAAAAACAACCCAATATTATAGGAAAACTGAATAAAGGAAAATTAGTTGCAAATTGGAGGGATACAACATGAACCAGGAAATAGTGATAGTAAAGGATCAATACATATTCTGGTGAAATTTCTGGGCACATAGTATGGATTAAAAAAAAAATCCTGAAGAGGCCGGGGAGATAGCTTGGTGGACTAAGCGCCTGCTTGGCAAGCGCAAGGACCGGGGTTTTTATTCCCAGTACTGCATGCCATGCTGGCCCTGCACCAAGCTGGCTGCTGAAACTAGTTGTGATGGCGCACACCTGTAATCCCAGCACTGGGGAGGCTGAGACAGGAGGATCACTAGGAGTCTGAGCTGCATAGTGAGACCCTGTACAAATTAAAAAAAAAAAAATCCTGAGGGCCAGTGAGCAGAAGACAAAATGCTGATGACAGAACGGTTGAGTTGTGACTATTGGTCTTCCTCGATAAAACTTGAAAGCAACCAAGTGGAGAGGTGTGACATTCAGGAAGAGTATAACCACCATATTTGGCCACAAAACTAATTTTGTTTAGTACTCCCACCACACACTGATAAAGCAAAATACATAATAAATATGAATATATATTATAAGACCAGAATAAGAACTATATAAGATAGGAATACCCCAAAACTCAAAAGACAAGTAAATTTTGGAAAATTTCGTTGTGTTCACCCAAAATGCAAAAATGCTTGCATCTCATGAAATGGGGCTAGACTAGCCTGATGAGATTTTAGTGAAGATGAACTTAACTGGGAGGAAGAAATGAAAGAGTTCTGGTAGAATATTTAAAAAGTAGCGTAGGAACAATAGTGACACCAAGAATTGACAGAGTGGGAAGTTGAATTGTAAATATGAAAGGTAAATTTTAGAAGCTTTCTTGTTTGCAGAAGAAAATGGTAAGCAATAAGAACTAAAACTAAAATAATAATTAAAAATTTTGAGTAAAAATTGGTGGCTGTGGTGGACAAAGATGATCATAAAACAACTGAATAACTTACCATCTTCAAAGAAAAGGCAGAAACAAAAGTAGAAAAATATTAAAAATAGTAGAGGGTTGGACTGAACAAAATCAAAGTAATAGACTGGATAAAGTTTGCAGAGGCGGCATGCTGGAATTCTGACGCATGGCTTGTGACGACAGGGTTGGCACAGCCTTTGAAAACAAACCATGATATTGTGGAATTAATATAAAGGCGTCACATCGTCCAATACTATGCCTTCTGGATGTTTTCCTAGAAGTTATCACACAGGAGTCTAAGTGAGAACCCTGAGGAGACTCATCAAGTCTTGTTTCTGATCATGGGGTTATAAAGTTGACTGAGATTCAGCCACTGAAGTCTGTATAAGTCAAAGACATGCGCCATTCACGTGATACTGTACAGGTTAGAATCAGACTTAAAGGGCCGGCCAAATAGCTCAGCGGACTGAAGCACCTGCTTCGGCAGAGTGCAGCAGTTGGGGTTCGATTCCCGGCATGCCATGCCATGCTGGCCCTGTCTCCGGGGCGCACTGAGAAGCCACGACATGATACTATGGATGTAAATTAAGACATATTCATAAAAGCAACACAATTAGTTTTACATCCACACATAGAAATGAAAGACCACACACTTAACACATTCAAGTAGTTGCCGAAGGGAAGGGGAAGCAGAGGAATATTGGAGGGGATGTGAAAATAAGAGGAATAAATAAACATACAATGCAAGAGAAGAGTTCTGCCCCCCAACAGCGAAGGGGTGTTACAACATGAAATATGTCAGCAACTCTGTACCTAAATCCTGTTAGCAAAGCAGAACTTCATCAGATTCTAGAGAATAGCAACAGAGCCCAACCTGGCAAGATATATGGACCTCAGTGATGAAGAAAACTGTAACCATTAAGTGCTGAGATGGTGACAGATAACTCGATAGTGATTTTTTACAACAAGATATTTCCAGATTTACCTTCTACATTTCTTGCCCCGGCTCGCTAATCAATCATTGCTTCAAAGATAGCTGATTGTTTTCAGTGGGAAAAAATACCACAGTTTGGGCACCAAAATTAGTCATGTTTTCTAGGAATCATTCCTGGACGGAGATGGGGGCATGTGCATTTGAAAGGATAAAATACATCCTAAATTTATATCTGATTAGAAATCAGGCCTAATGGGATGCTGTCTGACCTCCAACTGATTTGTTTCCCTTCAAGGGAGCCTCACATGTCAGTTCTCAGTGACGCTCTGGTAATTACTTTCTTGGTTAGTGTGGCCGGTGCTAACACCTTACAACATTACTGTTGAAAACAGGCGGAGAGATTTCTTTTTCCATCTTTTGTAACTGATTTAACTGAACTTTTTTCCACTGCAGACGCATGGTGAAACTGCTACGCTTCAGTCGCTTCAGAGGTTTCCTTGGTGGTGAGAGCAGGCGGGAAACCGAGCGCTCAGACTCCTTTGTTCCCACCTACTTTTGGAGTTTAGGAATTGGAATTCTCATTCCATCTTTTTCTCCTGTGGTTATGCGAAGGGCTACTATGCCTTAAGACAGAGCTACGAGACAGGCTCTCTTCAGAAAAGCTCATTTTCAACTCATAGTTTCTTTTTTTAAAAATTAATTTTATTGATAAAGAAATAGCAATGAGACAGTTTCAAAACAGATCAGTAGGACACTTAGAGTAATTAATACATTGCATATTGTGGTCTTCATAGTGGTTATTCATAGTACAGGATGCAGACATGATATCTTGTCTAAACACCATTAGTACACATCTTTCTTCTCATTGAACTAAGAGAAAGTAGCTATATATCTATCCTAATATGTATATATATATATATAATATATTATATATATATTCTTTTTTTCACCACAAAATGGTCCTTCATTTATATCCCCCTTTTTTGTTCAGTATTGTCAGAGATGGGTATTCCACTGCCATTCAAATATTGTAGGTGTGTGTCAATTCATAGTTTCTAAGACATATTTCTTTTCTTGCCTAAGATAAAACTTTATATATAACAATGTTAGGTTATTATGTTCTAATGATATTCATTATACCAATTTAACAGGTAATATAATGTTATAAAACTAATTAATATGATTGAAAATGTATATTTAACAAACAATAACTAGATAGAAGGTGTGTGTATCTGTATCTTTCCTTTGTTAGACAAATGGTAGTTGGTTATATAAATATTTCCTTACCTAGCTTCTAAATTTACAGGTACACCCTGAGACCATCCCACATACATGCTTTTGAGGAGAGAACATTTTAACTCAAAGGTAAACTTATTATTTAAATTTCAAAGTAATCAGAAGACAATTTCTAGATATACAAGGCCTTGAAAGTATCTTATTAAAATCAAACCAACCAATAAACTCCACAAAGAATTTATCTGTTGAGTGAATGGATGAATTAAAATGAATAAATCTTAGAAAATGAAATTTGGGGCCTAAAAGGACAGAAGCAATTGAATGAAATTCCACAGAATGGAATGTAGATACAGAATTGCTGTCAATTAGCAGGATGCAAATATGAATCAACTATGAAATATCCTTGTGATAAAACAGTAATATTTTGAAAACAAGATCTTGAGTTTAAAGTTTCACGTAACAGACTAGGAGAAAGAAGGGAGAGCACTAAGAACGAAGTGTGGTATTTTTCTCTTCTATGGATACCGCTGTATTCTTGGTTTTAATAAGTGCATCAACAAATATCCAATTTTTTAAATTGAACCACGGGCACGCCTTCTGAATCAATGAGGAAACACAGGCCACAGTGAGCCCCCTACGGGAGCCTGGAGGCTGAATTGAAGCAGTAGCCTCGGCTGGGTTTCTAGACTGGTGCTGATGTGCACACGGGTGCATTTCCTGGACCTAGGGCAGTGCCAGGGCCTCCTCCTGCGCCCTCCTTCCACTTCCCCCAGCGAGTCAGGTCCTTGAGGCTGTGCCTGGTTCCCTCTCAGTGCCTCCCAGCCACCTCCCAGCCACTAAGAAGAGAGCGGCTTTATCCTACCCCACGCTGCGGCACGGTGCACTGCCCCTCCACAGGCGCAAAAGCAAAGGCCCAGGCGGCCACGGCCTGAAAGCTCTGCAGCTGTGAGCCCAAGAAGCCGCTCCTCCTTCCAGGCTGGCTTGCTTTAGTGCGTTTGTCTCCTGCCTGAGATCGGACTGACACAAGGTGCAGTTCTCTTTAGTGACAGAGGGGCTCCGTCGCCCAAAGGGCAGTCACACCACTGAGGTTAGAGATGCCAAGAACAGGCACTTGGGTCTGTTTTCACGGACTCTGGTTAATTTTTCTTCTGTGTGGACTTGAAGACCCAGCAACAGCTAGAAAGGCAATAACCTTCTAGACACCAGCCAGTTCCTCAGCATAGTTAACCATGCCTTGAATATGTGCATATAGGTGTGGGCACATGTGAGTTTGTCATAGAGATTTGCCCTCACATGAATATGAACCTGAATACATATATGTGCATATGTGTTTGCATGTGTGCATATCTGTGTTTATTCTAGTGGCCCTGCTTGTTTGATTGAAGACGTATATGTGTGCACTCTATGCATTTTGGAATACAAACACACAAGGGAATGTCTTGGCTTGCTAATTAATTTCAGGCTGGAACCTGCTATTTGTCTTGTGAAGTAGGGGCCAAATTCCACTACTGGGTGAATCTCCTTTGCCTTATCTGTAATACGATGGATTTATAGCGCTAATCTCTGAATGAGTGTTGTTTTTAAACCTGTGGCTCCGGATCCACTGGCCAGTCATACAGTCAGTATAGTGCACAGTGACCACAATCACAAAAGTGGTAAGTAGAATAGAATAAATCAGTCCACATCTCAGACAGTAAGGGGAACATCTGTTTCAGATAGGCAGATATGAATGTGCCTGCGTTGTCGTTTGCGTGTATTTCTTACAGTGAGTCAGGTTATGCAAATGTGAAAAGATTTTCTCTTGTGGTGACCTCGCAGAAGTTGCAGACAGGTGGTGGTTTTTAAGCATAAAGAAGAAGATGGTGCCATTTGACTGTAGCAGAAAAGCTGTACTGATAATCTGATGGGTGACATAGATAGGACGCTAGACGCAGGTGCTAATGCTTTCAAATTTCTCACAAGGAACAAATGCCCTGTGCCTGGAGTTGGAGCAACAGACACTAAACGGGCCAAACAGACTGCACCATGTGGGGCGACCTGACCTGGCCTTGGACGCGATGCTATTAAGTTTGCTGAAGCCCTGAAGCTAACTTGTGGACACTGGCAGGGAAGTGTGGAGTCCAGGCCAAGGAAGTTACCTCGACGCTTGATGTAGTATATCAAGAAGGAAATAAAAATGTGGGATGAGACGGCGAGGCTGAAGTTCCTGCTGTAAAGGCCAGGTTGGGAACAGGTGTTCCAGATGTTTACACGGGAAGATGTTGGACGTCGACTTAGCCACCAGATGCTGCAGTCACCATGCTTAGAGTCGATCAGATTATTGTGGCCAAACCAACCAGTAGACACAAGCCTCCAATTAGGAGGAAAGATTGGGGTGATAATTGGCTGGCTAAATTTTTTTTTTTCTGTATTTTAGGGAAGGGACTACAAGGTGTTCAGGGTCTCATTACCAGATCAGACTTGTAGTGATCCCCGTTTATAGCCTCCCAAAAGCTGGGATTACAGGCTACACCACCACGCCCAGTCTCAATAGCAGTCTCAGCATGCCCTGGGGGTGGGGCCAGCACGACAGGCCCAGGGACTGAACCCCCAGCCTCTGTGACTGCTCTATTGTATTGTAGCAGTACTCTAGAAATTCCTACTATTTTTTTCCTATTACTTTCTTACTCTTCTTAAATTAAGAGCATGTATATGTTGTCTCAACTGAATGATACAATAAACATATTGTTACTCTCTAAAAAAAATATTATGTCACAGATCTAAAACTATGTATTTGGGGCCAGAGGAATAGCTCGGTGGTCTAAGTGCTTGCCTGGCAAATGCAAGGACTCAGGTTCAATTCCTGGTATCACGTGCGGTGCTGGCCCTTCACTGAACTGGCTACGGAAACTGTGTGAGGTGCCGTATGCCTGTAGTCCCAGCGCTGGTGAAGCCGAGACAGGAGGACCACTACTGAGCTGCATAGCAAGACCCTGTACCAAATAAATAAATAAATAAATAAATAAATAAATAAATAAATGATTTTAAAAAACCCTGTGTGTTTGCTCTCATCTGACGCATTCTAGTCAATCAGGACAGGGAGCCACAGGTCACCAGCTATGGTGTCCGAGGGCTCCATTTCCTCTGTTCCTGTGCTCCTTCCTCATCTCTCTAAGGTTTGAGTAGACACTTGGCCCATGCAGCACTTTAAATTTTAATTATTCATCAACATCCAAATGTTCGGAGATTAGTAAAATCCAGGTTCCTAGTTTCTCTCAAAAAATCAGAATGTAATGTTGGGTTGATTCTTATTTGACAGCATGCAGCTATATATGAGTAAGAGCTATTTGTTCCCTGGGCATGGGTTTTATTTTTTATTTTATTTTGTATTTAGGGCATGGTGTACAGGATGTACAGGGTCTCACTGCATAGATCGGACTCATAGTGATCCTCCTGTTTACAGCTTCCCAAGCGCTGAGGTGACAGGCGTGTACCACCACGCCCCATCTCAATCGCCATCTCAGTGCACCCCAGGGGTGGGGCCAGCAAGGCAGGCCTGGGGATCGAACTCCAGGCCCCTGTGTTTGCCAAAGCTGGTGCTTCAATCTGCTGAGCTATTTGGTCAGCCCTTTGAGCATGCATTTTAAAATGGGAGCTTCCTTTATTATTACTTGGGTATGGCGAAGCTAACGGATTAGAAGATGGTTTGTCACACTCCCTAGGGGGGCCATACCACATCATGCCTGGGAAACATGAGGCGGGGGGGTTCAGAGAAGAGAGGACAGGGTTGCCAGGAGCAGGAGCCTGCACGTGGATCCTGCAGTCAGAGTCAAGGGCAGGCAGGATGCAGAGTTTTAGGGCCAGCTATAGCTGGGACAAGTCCAGGGGACTCCGTGATGCAGAGGGCTGCAGGTGTCTGGCTCCAGATGTGACTCCAGTTAAAATTAGTGCTGTAACTGGGGGCTTGGAGTGGAATCCCCTGGGGTTTGGAGGTGACGTGGGTGTTTGGCGCGCAGACTCTGGGTTGGGTAATTTGGATGTAGGGGAGGTGAGCCTCACAGGTGAGCCTAGCTGCCGTCTCTGGGAGTTGGTTAGGCCTGAGATGATGGAGTCAGCATGCAGATGCTGAAGGATCTGAAATCCAGTAAGTCCAGCTCTGATTAATAATGCCTGTGGCCCATACCTGGCCCTACTCTCTACCTGCTCGAGATAACTTATTTATATGAAAAGGATTTGGCTTTGGGAGCTCTGGCTTGGTGTCAGGTCCCACTAGCACAGTAGTGAGGATCATTTTTATCCAGGGAGCAGTTGGTTCTCAGCTGTACACTTGGCATTGCAGGGAACATCGGAGCACAGGGCAGCTGGCTATGCAACACACACAGCTCTGCGGAATGGGAGGTGACAGAGTATGAGCTCAGGTGACGGAGGAGGCAGCTGAATGTCTCTATCGCCTCTGACAGGCAAATGATCCAGCGCAGAGGCTGAACGTTCTGGCTAGATTATCAATAGGGTCCAAGTCCCTCTGAGCAGTCATTGTCCTTGGTCAATGCCATCTAAAGCATTAGTCAGACCTTTTCTTTTTAATATTTCTAGATTGGAACCAGCTCTTAAGACCATCCCTGTCACCAACACGGGAGCCTGCTAGGGACCGGAGAAGGAATCAGAATTTGAAAACTTCATTCACCAGAAAGATAATATGCATTAACAGACCCCTGATTGCTTTGCGGTGACTGCTTTAAGGCCTGAATAAAGTATGAGAAATGAATTTTCCCTTCTCAATTCATACTTAATGTAAGGTAGTAAAAAAAGTCATGCTGTTATGTAACCCACACATGGTCTGGGATGAGGAAGACGCTGGTTCAAACTCAGTTGTTTTGCTTATTATTTTATAATACTGGGCAGTTTACTCAGCAGCTTTCAGTTTGTTCTTTATTTGTCAAATTGAAGTATTAATAAGTGTATAGGCTGTGGTGGGGGTTAAATAGATCAACTCAGGTAAGGCATGTAGAAGCAGTAATGGCGCTCAGTATGTATGGTGGTCATATGTGTTGGTCATGAGTATTATTCATCAAGCATACCATGGAAGTGCCGCTGCTAAGGCGACGACACATGGCCTCCAGGGCGCTGCGTGGCTGTCATCCCAGCACTCCCAGAGGATAAACTGGGAAGATCACACATTAGAGCCTGGGCTCTAATTAAACAGCTTAGCAAGACCCGGTGTAAATGCAGAGGGGTACAGAGTTTGCACGCAGCAGGAGTGACAACTGCCTTTTGGAAAGGGGAGGAATACCTCACGGAGACATTGAATACTGGGGATAGGGGTGCGACAGATGGGCGGAGGTTCCCAGAGGCACCCACACAGCGCTGGACTCACAGGAAGCCGAGAGCGGGACGGGGCCAGGGACTGGCCCGGTCCCCAGGGTCTGGTCTTCGTGGCCCGGCCAGCCACACTCGGAAGTGTGCTTCGCTCATCTCCTGGGCATCTCTCACGCCAACCAAGTGGGCACGACTCGCTGTCTCAACACAAATGCAAAGGAGCTTGCTGTTTATCGCAGGCAGTGGGGGAACTTCCGTAATATGTGGGACAGAAACGTGCAGGACCTAGTCAGGCATAGATAGAACATTTTGTCCCAAGAGGCATTAAAAAAGTCTTAAATAAATGAAGAAACATAAGTGCATCTCCGTTTTCCTGACATATAGGCTCGATGCGAACTCTCTTTACTATTTGGATGTCCAGCTCCTCTTAACGTGAGACTCCAGATCAGCTACTGAGTTCTACCTTGACTTAATTAGTGACACCAAACAGTCAGATGCAAACTCTCCCACTTCTCTGTGCGATTTCTGAACTTTCCTGTAGTAGCAAGGAGTGTGAGAGAGTGTCACAGTAGGGCAGGAGTGACCACAGAACTGGGGACCCCTTTGGCCTCCCCTCTATTTGCCTGGTGATATATGTGCCCAGGATTTTACCTGAAACTGTGTTTCAAAGAGGCAGTACTGAGCGATATGAGACAAGCCATCCCTTTAGCCCTTGGAAACTTGGTACCATAATCACTTTGCCTTAAGAAAGATAAAGAGATAGAACATTTCTCGCTTTATATATTGCAGAGAAATTTTTACTGCTACCCCACAAACGTACAAGGATTGTTTTTCTTTTTCCTCTCTAAATCCAAGTAAGTCCTGTGATTTATAGCCAATGATTTTTGGTGAAAACTACTGTGTCCTTTATTTGAAGTAATATTTCGTGTAAGCAAGTGTCCCCACATACAGAAGCTTAGAATTTCCAGCACTGGGTCACAGATGTGCCTCAGCCGGCAAACATTTGTTTAGCATGCATGAGGCCCAAAGTTTGATTCCCAGCAATGAAGAATTAATTAAAAAGAGCCCTAAAAGATAGAATAATACTCAGTCTTTAGATCGCGTGCGTAGGTCAACTAGTCCTAGTGAGGGCTTTCTGTTTGCAGCGTTTGATGCAGGCTGCGATCAGGTCTGTTATTTATCTTGTGAATTTTGGGTTGGGCACTTCCTAGAGGATCTCTTCTTGTAAATTTACGCATGACACAGGACAAGCAGAAGCACATGGAGCTTTCCTAGGTCCTTGACTTGAAAATGCACACACAGTGTGTGGGGTCAGCCAATCAAACGGCCAAGTTTGAACTGTGCCTTGCCTCAAGGGCGTATGCTGGGCCATCGTCCAATCTGACGCAGTCACAGACGGCGCTGCCTGGTTTGCTCAAATCACAGAAGCCATTACGTTGTGTGTTCTCTGGGAAATGATTTCTAAGAATGGTGTCAAGATACCTTATGGGCTTGTTTTGAGCCCTAAGCAGATATAAAAATGCTCTTGGAAAGATAAACTACCCGAAATTGACTCTTCCTAATTATTGCAGTGGTGATGACAGCAACAAGCTCATCTGTGAATCCTCAACCTGCACCTTCTGCTTAGTGGCTCTGGGGCAGCCTGGTGCTGCCATCGCTGGAGTGGGAAGCCCGGTCATACTTTGCCGACTCCAGGAAAGATGACTGGCGCAGTTGGGGCTCCCACTCTAGAATAAGCAGTGGGTGCTGTGGTTGACTATGGTTTTCTCCTTAAAACACATGCGAGGAATTACTTATATTGTGAAGAAGAGAGTAGAAACTTAGTCTGATCATGAAGTTTAGAGTTGGAACCTCTGAGAAGTGACTGGGATTTTATGAGCTCATCGGATGGGGGCCCCTGATAAAGCTGTGGTCATTTTTTAAGGACATAGAGCAAGCTAGAGGATTTCATGTGGCACTCATTGTCTTTTGTCATGTGATAGTTTGCTTCGCCATGGGACACTGCTAACAAGAAGGCCACCAAGTGATGGCTCTGTCGACTTTGTCTTCTAGGAGAAGGAACCCAAATGATTCTCCTTTCCCAATGTCACATCTGTGTGTGCTGTGTTACTGGGAACAGAAAACAAACCAGTGCTCTGGGCATATTTCAGCATCTAATGCTTATCTAAGCCTGGTTTTCAACCTGACTCGGGAAACGGCAGCTCTGTTTCCTTCCCTGAAAGCCCACTGGTTAGCCCGAAGTGGACAACACAGCCCAAATATCTTCCTAAAGGCTCAGAGCCTGCAAGCGACCACCAAGCCCCTTGCTGGCAGGTGTACCATAGTATCTACTCTGTGCTAGCTGCTCACCCTGTTGGGGCAAAGAGCCACAGACTTGCAGTGAATCTCAGGTTGGAAATCGGGATGCCTGGCTTGTGGGGATGGTGTTGCCTTTGGTCCTTCTGTTCTTCATCTATGCAATTGGAGATAATAATAACTGCCCTACTTTCTCACATGGGAGGACAAAACGAGAGAAGTATGTTGCAAAAGAAGAAACACGAATCAAATGCAAGACAGTTTTAGATTCTTCGAATCTTTCTTCTCTAAATCAGTGATGGTCCCTCACATTTGTGCGTCGCTTCTCTGCTCCTGGCGTCATCTCGTGGTCTGCACCACCACCCTTAATGTCCCAAGGGAGGGCAAGCAGGATCAGAGAAGTCATGGCGCTTGCTGCAGGCCATCCAGTAAGTAACAGAGCTAGGACGGCAGCCCGCCTACCCAGGTTAGTTCTACGCTTCCTCCACTGGAATCCACTCTGGTAGCTTCTTTGTCAAATCGCTGGCAGGAAGTGATCCTGAGGTCAGTGCCACTGGTGGCCTGGGGTAGGCAGGACATAAACACCTCTCTGGAGGGGAGTGTGGGCACAGAGCTTTTGGAAAGCAATTACAGAACCTTGCCAGGAGTCAGCAATGCTGGCGGGCTTTGTGCTCCACGCGCCTGGGTCACCCGCAGGTTCTGTCCCATCTCATTCTGCCAGGTCTTTGTAGGAGGGCGGAGAGATGGTCACTGCTTTAGCATTCCAACAGGGGTTTCTTGATGGGGTGGGATAATAGCTCCCAGGTTCAAAACATTCTTCTTATAGTGGAAAGAAACACAGAGCTGTGCCTATTTCCAATTGCTCACTGCACAGAAAGAAAATAGAGGGTTGCAGAAGTACAGAGATTTGCTTGTGGTTAGAGGATGGGTTTGGAGTTCTCACAGATATGGGGAATCCTTCTGAGTTCTGTCACTGAGGATCCAGGGTAATACAGGGGATTAAATGCCTCAAATATATATTTATCTCTAATCGTATACCAGGCACTTCAACTAAAGCACAGTTTGAATCAGCCCATGTGCTTGGTTATAAACAACTCAATTGAGCAGAAAATCCTTCGAGTAAGCTGTCAGGTAGCTTCTTCCTGAGGGCTGAGTCCAACTTGGAGGCTCTGTAGCTAGGGCTGCAGTTCATCCACACTGCAAGACGGTCCAGGAAAGGCAAGGCTGCAGTTGCTGAGAGCAGATGCCCGAAGCTGCTCCCTCTGCCTCGCGCGGACCAAGCTGCTCCTGACAGAAAGGAACTGCTCCTCGTGACACCTGCTCCCCAGGTTGTTCTCATCAGACTGAAATCTTGGGGAGTTCCTGTTCCTGGCAACAGGTCTAGGCTTCTAGCTTGAAAAGGAGGCATTCAGAATGTGGGATGAACACAGACAACCTCCAAAGGATGATAGGGAGTTTCGGAATCTCTCTCTCTCTCTCTCTCTCTCTCTCTCTCTCTCTCTCTCTCTCTCTGTATGCAGCTTGGACTCCTAGTGATGCTCCTGCCTTCAGCCTCCCCAGTACTGGGATTGCAGGCATGTGCCACTCCCCCAAACTCTTGGCCAGCTCAGCCTGCCCTGGGGTGGGACCAGCATGGCATGTGGTGCTGAGGACTGAACCCCAGTCCCTGTGCTTGCCTAAGCAGGCGCTTTAGTCTGCTGAGCTATCTAACCAGTCCCTCCAATCTCTTTAATTCTTCTTCCTTATCCACTTTTTGCCATAAAAAGGCACAAAAGATGCTGTGTCCCACCTCATCCTTTTCCCCTTCTCTTTTGCCTCGATGGTTTTTTAATGCATACCCTGAATTTTGTTTTGTTTTATAAAACCTCACGTGCTCAAGGCAGGGCTTTGGGAAGGTGACTGACTGTGGGGTGCTATAGCTAACTCTGATGTCAGGATGTGGGGATTGCTAGTGGGGCATCCATGGCACCAAGGCCTAGGAGGGCATCTCCCTTCCAGAGCCCTCCTTGCACTCTTTTCCAGCTGCCACGTGGGAAGCGGCGTGCTCTGCCGTGTCCCTGTGCCGTGTCCCTGTGCCGTGCTGTTGTGTCTTGGAGCCAGCTGACCGTGCAGACTAGGATGACTGACCCATGAGCCAAGATAACCTGCTTTACATTCGAGTTCTCAGGCACTTTGTCCAGACGACTGGAGAAGTGACGGAGACACTAATTGCTCACCGTCCTCTCCCAGCACAAATACCCCACTCCTGCCTTTAACAACTGCTTTACTGGTTATCTCTCAACTTCATGTCCTCAAGTAAGCTGTGAGATTTAAGGTGGTAATCTGAGTCAAGACAGTTGTGCCTCTCCTCCTTTACATGTTGAAGTTCTAAACCCCAGTACCTCAGAATATAATTGTTTTTGGAGATGCAGTCATTGCAGAGAAAATCAGGTTAGAATTCAGACATTAGGTTGAACTCTAATGCAATATGACTTGTGTTCTTATAAGAAGAGACCATTGAGCATGAATACACACACGGAAGAGAGAAAAGACAGCTTCCCTAAGCTAGGGAAAAGGGCTCAAAAGAAACATTGCCAACACCTTGATCTTGGACTGTTAGCCTTCAGCCCTGTTAGAAAATACATTTCTTTTTTCAAGCTACTCAGTCTATGGTACATTGCTATGCTAGCCCTTGCAAACTAATGCATCTAATTTTCCTCCCTCCAAAATGCCTTAAGAGAAAGAAAGAAAAAGTTATTAATGTGGAAACCCGAATAGAATTCACAGATAGGCTTAAAAACTTGGAGTAATTTCTACACTTGCCAGTGAGGAAAGCTGGGTGGTACAACACAAAGGCAACGGGACAGAGCCTGGGGCATGGGGTGGTCATGAATTCCTCCCACACTCTTAGCTTCTTCAGGATAAACAAAATGTAGAGGAAGCATTGACTACTGGAAGTTTAAAAGTTGTAAAAGATTCAAAGCTCTGTTCTCTCCATTTCCTTTCTTTTCTACTCCATCTCAGTATTTTCTCAGGGCAGGAAACTGATTTGGATGTGTTTTATAGTGCAAAGAGTCCTGGGAAGTGAGAACTCTCCCCTCGGGTTGTAATGGATTGGACCTTCTTCGAGGAAGTATCATCAGATATTCAGAGAGGGAAAGTCCCCAAAGGCTCTTGCCTTGCAGTCCTTGTGGTCTTGCTTGTTTTACCCGACTTCTGCATTAAGATTTAGGAGCAAAGCCAAACCAGAGAGCAGAGCGTTACTTCCCCTTTATCTCTTCATTTTTCTAAGATACATGAATGTTTAGGTTCTAATCAGGAAAAAGTGATAGATCTTGGGCAGAATGTGTTCTGCTATGATAGCATCTTTAAAAAAAAATTTATTGTGATATTTTCCCAAGCACACACAAAATGGTATAACAAATCTTATGCAGCCAAGATGTAGCTTCAATAATTAAGAATGAATGGTTAGTCTTGTTTTATTTATACTCAAATTAATTTTAGAGATTAAAAAATGCCTCCAAAGTCAAACCTATAGGATACAGTATATTTGGTGGAGTTTGCATTACTCTTTCCTCCATTCTGTTAGCACTATTTAAAAATAATTTTTGGTTCATTAAACACACGTATATGGGGCCGGGGAGAGGGTTCAGTAGAATAAGTGCTTGCCTGACAAGCACAAGGGCCTGAGTTCAATCTCCAGGTTCTGCAAAAAACAAAACAAAACAAAAAACAAAAAAACAACAAACAAACAAACAAAAAAACCCACAAAACAAACAAGCCCCAAGACAAAAACAGATGCAAACAAAGCCCCCTACACATGTACCACAAATGTTTTGTTTCTGGTTTGCTCAACATGTATTCCAGAGACCATGACAATGGTCTGTAGTGGTGTACAGATCCTTTAAATCATTTTCCATATTTACACAAGCCAGGCTTCTATTGATGGGAATCGTTACCCTATCTCTTTCTTTTTTTTTGGTAGAACTGGGGATTGAACTCAGGCCCTTGCACTTGCCAGGCAAGTGCTTATTCTACTGAGCTTATCTCTCTGGCCCTACTCTATCTCTTTCAATTACAAACAGTGTTTCAGTGAGTCCCTTTGTGTTCATGTCTTTTCATATCTTGTCTGTGTATGTTTGTTTTTTAAAAAATGTATTTGGTACATGGTCTTACCGCATGGCTCAGACTCATAGTGGTCCTCTTGTTTCAGCTTCCCCAGCACTATAATTACAGGCATGCGCCACCATGCCTGGTCTTGGTGGCCGGCTCACTGTGCCCAGGGGGCAGAGCTGGTGCAGCATGTGGTGCCGGGGATTGAACCCTGGTCTCTGTGCTTGCCTAAGCAGGCAGTTAGTCTGCTGAGCTATCTTGCTGGCCCTGTATGTTTGAAATAGACTCTTAGACATGGAATTGCTGTACGAATAATAAATTCACATGTGATTTAGGTTAGCATGTCTCTATCTAGGCTTCACGTCTGAAATGATTTTTCTTTCATCTCATACTTTTCCTTATTTTATATCTACCTCTTCCAGCTTTCTTTTTGAATCTTTCTTTAAACCAGTCATCTGAGCCAGGGAGATGGCTCAGTAGAATATGTGCTTCCCTGGCAAGCGCAAGGGTCTAAGTTCAATCCCTGGTTCTGAAAAAAAAAAAAAAAAAAAAAAAAAAGCCAATCATCTCATTTCTATATTTTCCAAATACAATTTATATTGTTCTTTCACAGTTTCCCACTGTCTTTGTTTTTCTCTGTGAAAAAACCCTGTTATTATTTTTAAATAACAACTTCTTTTTCACTATTTTAGTTCTTTTATCCAGAATTCCCATTTGTTAAAATCCCTAAGCCAACGTTTTTTCATCCCTCTCTTCTACGGCCATCTGAAAAGTTACGTTGTCTTTAAAAGATCAGAGGCTTTTGATGAGTGAGCGTGACCAATAGTTTGATCACAGTAAGGAAATGCACGAGGTCAAAACACTGAGAAAGGAAAAGATAGCGAGGACAGATTTTGTAGTGAGGGTATGTATTGAAATATAATCTGTATGTATTTGTTGTTATGAATAAAATACATGAATTGATAGAATTGAATGGATTGAAATTCCTGGTAAAAATGAACTTGCCCCACTCAGCAAGATATCTGGCTTGGAGACATAGTGAGGACGACATGGTGCCCTTGTGCCACTCTGGAGGCCACAAGAGGAAGCCACGGCACCCTTGTGCCACTTTTGGAAGCCATGGCGGCACCCTTGTGCCACTCTTGGAGTCCACAAGAGGAAGACAAGGGTGGGATCAGAGAGACACATGTGGGCACCATTATTTTACATGTATGCAGAAAGTCAGAACATGAATAAAAAGACAAGCATGAAGCCCACATTCCTAGGTATAACTTTTTCAGTTTTTTGTACTTAATGAAGGTGTAAATATTTTCAAATAATTATCACTGCTGGAGGAAAATAATGCAGCCTTGAGGTGTAGAAAGGATTTCTAATCATTCCATGAAAGATTAATAGCTAAAGAAACACTTTATAGTTTTAATTATATAATCATTAGAAATTTCTGCCTGTGAAAACTATATTGCAGTTGAAAACTAAACAGTGACCTGGATAAAATACCTAAAACATATATAAGCAGTTTAAGTTCTTTAGCATATAAAAGGCACCTGAAAACAAGAATAGGATAGTAGCTTCAACAGAAAAAATAAACACTGGACAAGAAAAAATAATTGCCTAAAATATTAAGAGAAAAAAAATATAGAAACTGGTGCTGGGGATATAGCTCAGCAGCGTAGCCAGCACAAGGTCCTGAGTTCGATCCTTAGTACAAAAACAAAAACACAAATACCTTGAGAACTGCTTTGTAGATTAAGTCAATGCAAATTTAAAGAATGAGATAATATTTTAAAATATGTACTATCAAGTAGAAAATAGCATGATAGGGAACTCGCATAATTACAGGGTTTAGAAAATAACAAAATAGGCATGGTTATATACTGCCTTCCATGTTATAGAGGTGATCCCTGGGTTGGAAGCTTACAGATGATCTCTCTCTCTCTCTTAGTTATCTTCTCATTGCTGAGATAAAACACCCATCATTCAAGCTTGAAGAAGGAGCGGTTTACAATTTGTAGAGACTGACAGTTAGTAGAGGTTTCAGTCCATAGTCAGCTGGCTCCCGTGCAGGGTAGCAGGGCAGAGGAGAAAGAGCTCACGGTAGGCAGGCGGCTGAATCTGCAGGGAGGAGGAGGGGCTTGTACATCCGGGCCACACCCACAGTGGCTGCCTACTCCCACCAGGCTTCTCCTCCGCTCATCAGAACCCATCCATGGCCTAATCCACTGTACCACACTCGCAATCCGGTCACCTGCCAAAAGCCTCACCTCTAAGCACACGAGGCCTTAGGAGGACTTCGAGATAAAGCTGGAACAAGGAGTTTTTGGCTTTTAACAGCTCATGTGTATTATAGTAATTCAAATAGGCAGAATTTTCCAGACTTATTATGGAACTTATTTCTTCTCAACATACATATTAGTCTTTTGTAATAATGTTTGGAGAACATTTGTTTTGGAAATATAGTTAGCCAGGTTCACACACATGGTATTATGAAGACTATTTCATGACGTTGAAAGGTGTTCATAATGTATAAAAATGATAATCCAGGCTGTAGACTAGCGTGCACAGTGCAGTGCCATGAATGGAAAACTGAGTTCACAGAAAAGAAACAGGACCCACAAAACATTAGCAACATAATAGCAGCCGTGCTTGTGTCTGGATAATGGAAATGGGTAATTCTTATTTTTTCTCTTTGCTTGTACACATTTAATAAGATTTCGCAATGAACATATATTGCCCCCGAAATAAGGAAAATGATAAAAGTTATAAAAGTGGTGCCAAAGAATATGTATTATATTGTTCACAATGTGTTCTGTGGCAGAGGAGATTACAGAGCAGCTTGTTCATTATAATTTCCTTGTAAAAATACTTACATATACAGATAGCTATTTAGAGAAAATGGAAAATGTTTCAAGATAATAACAGTTATAATTTGAGGGTTATATCTGGGATTACAGATAATTTAAAGTGCATTTTCAGGAGAGGATTTACTAATTAATTGCTTTCTATGATGAGTGTTTTATAGTTTTTAGTTAAATATGTATACAAATACATGTCTCTATGAAAATAAAAAAAGAAACACATAACATTTTCTTGTTGGCCTCTTGCTCCTAAGAATGAGATTTTAAACTTTGGTCATTTAAGGCATGATCTTCCAAAACAGAGGTAGATAATCCAGGGAGGATTAGAGATGTTACATTGGGTGGTGAATATATGAGCGCATTCTTTCTCTCTCTCTGTCTCTCATTGTATTTTAGGGAAGGGCCTACAAGGTGTTCAGGGTCTAACTACTAGATCAGACTCATAGTGATCCGCCTGTTTACAGCCTCCCAAGTGCTGGGATGACAAGTGTGTGCCACCACGCCCAGTCTCAATTGCCGTCGCAGTGAGCCCCAGGGGCTGGGCTGGAACGGCAGGCCCAGGGATGGTACCCTCAGCCTCTGTGTCTGCTTGCAGGCACTTTAATCCACTGAGCTATTTGGCCGGCCCTCTCATCTTTCAAGTGTCTGTTTTTGTGTGTTTAATAACACAGGTAATATATTAACATTGCAATGCATATTTAGAATTTATAGATACACATACATACATTGAAAGTACATGTTCCAAGTTTTTTCCTACAAGGTCTTATGATTTAGCAAATGCTTCTTAGATACAGTTTCAAGCATCCAAATATTTGTGTTACCTTTGGCCCCATATGCAGTCTAGAATGTTCTTTTCTGGCTGACTGGGGGGTCTCTCCCTTCCCCCTTGTTCGTTGGTATATTACTGATACACGATCGTCACACTCATCTCGAGGAATTTGCACATGTGCTTGCCGCATCGTGACCGTTTCTGCTCCCCTTTCCCTTCCTGGCCCTCCCTTTTGTCCCTTTCCCCCCAGCACTTTCCTGTTTCCACAGTGTACCTGCACACTTGCTCTCATTTCTCTTTCATTTTAGTTTTGAAAGTTATCTCCATTTCGGATTCCTACTTAGGAAAAGGGATGAGACATTTTAACGTTCTGTGGTTTCCTTCATCCGCATCTCGGTCTCAAGATGTATCTGTTTGCCTCCATGTGACTCAAATGTCGTCTGAGATGAGTGACGCTATTGTATCAGGAGAACGTGATAGCCACCTCACTACAGAAACACTCTGTGTGTGCCTGCGTGTTGTGTATGTGTTTTGTGCCCAGCTGTTTACGCTTTTTCTTTCAATTTGCCAACCAAGAAATCTGAAGGCCTCAATCACATACCATTCAGATTTCTAATCCGTGTTTTCGAGATTTAGGAAAGGGCTTTCAGTGAGACAATTGCCACCTCGTACACCGAAGATATTTGCTCTCCAACTCCTAGATAACTGCGGGGCTGCTCTTCTGTTCTTGTCCTCCTTGGGCAGAGCCACACGGCAAACTGTGAGTTGTACAGTCTGTTCTGCTCCGAGTCAAGCATTTTGAAAAATGTGATTTTTCTGTTTCCCAGGCTGGGCTTGGACTGCTGGGAGGAAGGCACTGTTCTATCAAGTGCTCACGGCCTGTGAGCTTGTGGTACTTCTGGTGGAGACATTTGATTTTTATTGTGAGATCCTTCGTCCACCACTATGCCTGGTAACGCTTGCTCTGGCAGGGACTCCCTCCCCCTGTTACCTAGAAAGATGACACCCCACTGCTGCGTAAGTGGGAAATAAGCTCCTAAAGTTTGGGGCTCTTGCTAAAGGGCGCCCTAGTCCATGTTGATACCACATCAGCAGTTAACTCCAAGAACACTCTTGATGAGCTCAAGCCAGTCCAAGATTGAAATCTGTTGCTTGATTTCATGAATGAGTATTAAATGGCTTCATAATTTTAATTTTTGGTGTGAGGACTGCTTGTGATCAGAGGTCATTAGCATTTTAAATTTTGTAAAAAAATTATTTGTCTTTTAAAAATAAGAACTAGTAAAAACTTTAGAAATGATACTGAATTTCACTAAAAAAAATTCAACAATGGTTGTTATACTGCATATTGTTGTCTTCAGCTTAATTGTCCAGATTGCCAGAAACAAGCATGAGAAATTGGTCAAAAAATTAAAAAGAAGAGCCATGTTTTTGGAATGGAACATTTGCATTTTTAAAACTGTCATATATGGAAGTGAAAATAGCTGTATTTCTCTGAGGACTTTAGTTCATTATTCTACTAAGAAGTAACCTTCTACACTACCTGTTTCCACCATGAACTCTGGGATTTTTTTCCCTAATTCAATTTATTGAAATGACCACTTTTATGCCAGTGCATGGTTTTTGGCCTCTGTGATAAAGATCAAATAGCTGAATGTGCTTTAGGTCCTTTCTTCATCCTCTGTGCTGTTCCAAAGGTCCTCATCGTCTGTGTCCATACCGGTGACATTCTGTTTTCATTGCTGTTGCTTTATAAGATAATTTAAAATCCAGCACTGTAATGTCTCCCATTTTATTCTGGTTACCCAGATTACTTTTGCTACTCTGGATTTCTTCAGATTCCATATAAATTTTAAGTTTTTTTTTTTTTTTTCCCAGTTCTGTGAAGAATACTGTTGGTATTTGGTGGGGATTATGTTAAATCCCTACATCAATTTTGGAAACGGGTACAGCTATTTTGACTATGTTCATTTTACCTAATTAGGAACAAGGGTTATTGTCCTATTTTCTGATCCCCTTTTTCAGAGTACTATAGTTTTCATTATAAATGTCTTTAACTTCCTTGATTAGGTTAATTCCTAAGTATTGAATTTTTTCTTGTGCTACTGTGAATTTAGTTTTTCCTAAGTTCTTTATTTGTGAGTATATATTATTAGTAGATTAATAATGATATGTTTGATTTTTGTGTGTTGATTTTGTACTGTTCTACACTGCTTAATTTGGTTATTAATTTGGTGGAGATTTTTGGGCCTTCTATGCTCCCTTTTTAAAGGGAGCATGTAATTTGCAAATAATGATAACTTGACTTCTCTCTGCTTTTTTTTTTTTTTTTTTGTGTGTGTGTGTGTGATACCTGGGATTAAACTCAGAACCCTGTGCTTGCCAAGCAGGCGCTTTTTCTACTGAGCTATCTCCCCGGCCTATGCCTTCTCTCTTTAATTAATTTTTCTTTTCTAATTTCTCTTGCTGTTTCATGTACTACTTTAAGTAGGAGTGATGATAGTGGGCATCCTTGTCTTGTTCCTGATTTTAGAGGCAAAGTAGGTTTGTCACAAATGACTTTTTTACATTGAGTTAAGGTCTTTTTATACCTATTTTCTTGAATTATTTTTCATCATGAATGGATTTTAAATTTTATGAAAGTTTCTTTTTTCTGCATCTATTGAGATGATCATGTGATTTTTTTGTCCTTGATTTTGTTTATGTAATTTATTAAGTTTACCTATTTTCATATATTGAACCTTCCTCATATCCCTGTGATGAAGCTCACTTGGTTAGCATGTACGATCATTTTGATGGTTTGTTGCAGTTTTCTTTGTCAATACCTTGTTTCGTTTATACTACCAATAGTTTCTCTTAGTTCATTGAGATGAAAGTGTTGTGATAATATCTGTTTTTTCTTTTAAAAGTGTGTTTTTATCAATGTCTTGTATTCTGAGTAAACACTTAGAATGATAATGATATACAGAGTGCTACATGTCATTAGTCTCTTATTTTATTACTAAATTTTGTTTTATTGTTCATAAAATATAAAATACTTGAGAGAGAGATTGTCCCTTGATTCTCTTTTTTTGCTTGAATCTCGTATGGATTTGAAATCAAGTTAATGTCAGCTTCCAGGAATGATTTTGGAAATTCTCCTCCCTTTTCAGTTTCATTAAAGAGCTTGGGGAGTACTGGTATTAGATGCTCCCTGAAATTTTTTGTAGAATCAAAGGGTGAATCTTTTAAGATCTAGGCTTTCCTTGGTAGATTTTTAAAATTACTGCTTCAGTTTCATTGCCTATTATTGGATTATCCAGGGTTTTGAAATCTTCCTGGTTCAAAGCTGGAATGAGCTGGTGGACAACAAGCAGTGCATTGTGGTCAGAAGCAGCAGTGGGACACTGTGTCCAAATGGACGGGACAAAGTTCCAGCTGTGGAGCAGTTCCAGTGCACCCTGGGAGCAGGCAGCCATGGGACGCTGTTTCCCAAGAAGCCACACAGAATCAGCATCATCAATCTCCTGACCTCCCTACACGGGTCAGGAGACTGATACCTGACCTGTGTAGGGAGACTCTTGTATAGTCAGAAGCAGCGGTAAGAATATGAGATGCTATCTCTAGCAGCCCACTCCATAGTCATCGGTTGGTGAGTGAACCAGAGTAGCGGGGCCCCACACCAGGCTGCGGGCATGAGCAGCTGGAGGACAAGGCCTCCATTTACTGCAAAGTGCTCCAGGCTCACATTCAGAAGAGCTCTGGGTTCACTTTAGAGCCAGCATCCCAGAGAAGGGCTGTGTAGTCACAGTAGATAGTGACAGCTGGCAGTTAGACAGCAGACTGGGGGGAACTCAACTGAAAAGTAAGAGCTACAACCCAGGCTCCAATCTGGTGAATACCAAAAGCCATCCCTTAGTCCTAGCTGCGAAGGACTAGAAGCAGCCCCCTGGCCTATTGTGGGACAAAGGCACCACCCCATGCCTTTGATTCAAAAGCAGAAGCAGGCAAGAAGCCTTGGCTGGTGACAGGACAAAGGCAAGCCCCTCCCCCTTGCCTTGTGACAAGCAGAGCAAGCAGGCAAGCAGCCCCAAGGGCACCACCACCTGCCCTGTGACCATCAGGCAAATGACCTTGGCTAGCTGTGGACAAGTGTACTCGCCTTGTTCTATCACTAACTGTCGCGCGCTGTCCCTTGAACGAGAGCACACAACACCGGCACGGCAATCCAAGCTCTTTATTGTTCCCGTTCACAGCAACCGAAGCCTCTACA
>NW_004524577.1:4200056-4204476 GCF_000260255.1 Octodon degus
CAGGAAGCAGGAAATGGGCGCCATCTTAATAACATGGCTTGGGCGCGGCCCCCAACAACTAACTCATGTAAGAGGAGTCAGAGGTGTGGCCAGGCTCAGCCCTGTGCTCAGCAGAACTTCCACTGCAGTCTTGGCAGAATGATTCTGCATACATCCCAGCCTTGACTAGAGAGCTAACACTGAACTGGGAGCAGCAGAGAAAATTAAAAAAAACTTTTTTTTTCTGTTTTTATTTTTAAAAATTTTTCTCAGGGGAAAGTTTAAAAAAAATTAAAAAAAAATTTTTGACTTTTAGTTTGTTTTCTTTGCCCCACCACTCTCTTTCCTCACTCTTTCTTTCTTTTGGTATTCTCTGAGACTTACAGGTGAATGAACAGTCTCGTCTTTCTGTTTTGCCTTAAAGTTCTTTTGCTTTCTTCATGGTTTCTCTCCCGAACTGTTCTCTTGCTTCCCACACTTTTGGTGGTCATCCTTAGTTCCTTAGCGTTGCTTCTGCTATATTTCCTTTCAGTTATAATGCTGCCTTGTCTCCCATCCCTCTTAAATTCCCTACCTCCAAATCAAATCACCCTACACTGGGAAAACCCACTGCACACAAGTTTCTAGTCTATTTTTAAAAACATTTATTTTATTGAGAAACAAATAGCAAAGAGACAGTTTCAAAACAGATTAGTAGGACAGTTTTAATAATTAATATATTGCATATTGTTGTCTTCATCGTGATTAGTCATAATACATGATGCAAACGTGACATCCTGTCCAAACACTCTTAGTACAAATCTTTCTTCGCATTGAATTAAGAGAAAGTAGCTGTATATCTATTCTGTCTATTTTGTATATGCAGATACAAAATGGTCCTTCATTTGTATACCCTTTTTTTGGTTAGTTTTGTCAAAGGTGGGTATTCTATTGCCATTTAAATATTGTAGGTACATGAATTCAACAAAATAATCCAATATATCACCATAGTCAGTTATACTAGTGGGTTATCCATGGGATTGGCAATGTCAGAAGTTGTTGACTTGAGCTTTTTACAGTTCAGCATATTAATATGGCTTTACTTTTTATGCCTCATTTTTATACTTTTCTGCTAGATGGTTAAGACCAAGATAAAGCAAGACCTATATAACAAGAAATGTAACTTTTGTATCTAGTAAGGTCAGTCAAATACCCTCAGGATTGATCCTGAAACCCTATACTGCAATTTGTAGATCCTTTGTCAATGTCAGCCATGTGGATGAGTCACAGCCATTGCTTGACCAATTTGCTCTCTGTGAAAGTCTGAGAGAATGTTTTCTCTCCATGTGACTTTCCTGAGGCACATTCTACATTGTCGATCACTTTCCTCTGTGGCCCCATAATGTCCTTGAGCAGAAAATTTGGGACATCACTGAGTTACATGATGCTATAGTCCAGGTTCTCCTATGTCCTGAGTCCTCACTGACCTTGAAAGGCGAGGGCCAAAATGTTGGCTGTCCTTGCAGCCCTTCTTTTCTCTAAGTTTTGGTCTGAAAACTTATGTTGTTAGCCCTCCAGAAGAGAAGCTTAATGATATTATTACCCTATAATACTAGGCAGTTGAGCTTAACCTCACTATCTGTCTGAATAGTAAACATTTTAGATATAGCATAGAGCAGGTATTTTCCATCAAGTATTGATATGTTAAACTTTAAATCCCTACAGAATGTGAAGAAAAAAATGAAAAAAAATTAAAAATATTTTGAAAAATTGGAATCAACAATTACATATTTTTACACTGAAATTTAGAAATCTAACCATATACAGCATTGTAGCAGGACAGTCCTATGACATTTTTTTCTTGTCTCTTGTTTTCATTTGTTACCCTTTTTAAAAAACCAAACATTTGCTTGAGAGAGAGAGTATAGCAGTAATTGATATGACATGACAAGCAGTACGTATTTAGAAGACCAGGATGACAGGCATTCCAAGCATGACCCTACTATTACACATTGCTATCTTCAGTGCAGTTGCTTAGTTCACAGTAATCAGCATATATAGTTAGTGAGGTTGAGAATCCTACCAATTAAGTGCTAGTTTTGAAAACCTGCTGAACATTCTCAGGATCATTGCCTTACCCAGCTTGTATATATAAATGTATGGCTTTGACCCTGCCATGTTTCCTAGCTTTTCTCTTTGCCCTCTTTTCATTGTCTAATCCTCAAATATTTGCTTTCCTTTTAATTGTGTTGTATCTTTATATTTTTATTTCTTCTTTTGAGTTCTTATACTAGGGAGACTATATGATATTTATACATATAGGTCTGCTTTATTTCAAGTGGCATTCACTTGAATATAAAGGCTTCAAGTTTATCATTCTTTATAGCTGAATAATACTCCATTGTATAAAAATACCATATCTTTTCATCCATTCCTCAGGTGATGGGCATCTTGATTGTTTGCAAGATTTGGCTATCACAAATTGTGCTGCTATAAATGTAGGTGCACATATATCACTGTGATATGACATTTTCCTCCTGGAAAATTCCCAATAGGGGGGATAGCTGACTTGAATGGGATTTCCAGTCCAAGTTTTTAAAGGGGTATCCACACTGATTTCCATAATGGTTGCACCAGTCTACATTCCCACCAGCAGTGGAGAAGGATTCTTTGTCCCCCACAGCCTTTCCACCATTTGTTGTTGGTTGATTTCTTTATGATAGCCATTCTTTCTGGAATGAGATGGTATCTCAGTGTTGTTTTAATTTGCATTTCACAGATGGCTAGTGATGTGGAGCATTTTCTCATATATTTATTCACTTCTTTAATTTTGTCCTCTGAGAAGTGTGTGTTCATCTTGGATGCCCATTTCTGGATTGGGTCTTTAAATTTTGGGGCCCTATTGTTTTTTAGTTCTCTATAAATTCTAGAGAGAAGACCTTTGTCTGAGTGCTTATTAGTTAAGGTTTTTCCAAATTTTTGGGTTGTCTTTTCACTTTGTTGGTAATTTCTTGTACATGCAAAACCTTCTCAATGAGAGAAGGAGATTTACAGGTATTCCAAGCATGACCCAGTTGTTAATTCTTTCAAGTGTTACCCATGTGATTTGTTTTTTGTCCATGAACTCTTTGCCTATTCCTATATCTTCAAAAGTTCCTCCTCCTTTGTCTTCCAAGAGATTTAGTGTTTCTGTTTTAGTGTTTAGATCTTTAACCCATTTTGACTTTAGCTTAGTGCAAGGTGATAGACCTGTGTCAAGTTTTAGTTTTCAGCATGTATAGAGCCAGTTTTTCCAGCACCATTTGTTAAAGAGGCTATCTTTCTTCCAGTAAGCTTGTTTGGCCCCTTTAACCAAAATGCCATACCTGTTGCATTCAGGTATTCATCCTTGTTGTAGTTAGTTGTTCAACCCTGCATCATAACATTATGATAATCTGGGGTAATGCCTGTTGTGCCCCTCTGGCAAGATGTTCTGTCATGATAGTTATGCTTTTTTTTAACTTCAGAGATTATTTCTGATCTGATTTCTTCTATATATTTGTGCATTTGATTCTTTACTTCAGATGCTATTATTTCAGATGTTTCAGCTGTGTGATTCCCAATTTCTCCTGTGCTAGTGTCTTCTGCACTTGTTATGGGTGTATTCAAGGCCTGAGATTGCATTTTGCCCTTGTCTTTGTCATTTTGTATAGCACTGTCCTCTGACTTTTGGTGTAGAGCTTTGGTGCAGTTATAACCTTAGCACCTACTGAATTTTGGGTGTAGATCTATAGAGTTTGCATTCATCCAGTCGTGCCTGGCTTGGGTCTGTCTACTGTGCTCAGCTTCTTCCTGCTGCAGCCCTTGGAAGTGAAGCTGTTTGGTCCTTCTGGCAAGATGTTCTGCACCTGGATTAGCTGGGTGGTTCTGGTCCCTATCCTCTCTTCAGGGACTTCAGCTACAGAGTTTCACCTCAGTCCTATATGCCAGGCCTGGGATGGGTCTGGAGGGGTTCAGAAAGCAGGACAGAAGGACTCACTCACAAGTGGGGCTGGACTGGGTGGAATGGGATCCAGCAGGCCAAGGGGAGCGTGGAAGTTCTCACACACACTGTCTAGGCCTGGGCTTGGGCTGAGTCTGGAGATGTCCTGAGAGCACCAGAAGTTCTAAATCACAGGCCCGGCCTGGGCTGGATCTGGAGGGGTCCAGCGGGTGCAGGACAGCATGGAAACTCTCCCACACACTCACTGGGCTTGGGCTTGGGCTGAGTCTGGAGGGGTTCCGAGAGTGTGGCAGAAGTTCTTACTCACAGGCTGGGCATGGGCTGGGTCCAGAGGGCTCCAAGGGGCACAGGGGAGCGTGGCAGCTCTACCACATGCTCACTAGACCTCGGTGTAGGCTGGGTTTGGAAGGTTCCTGAGAGAGCGGCAAAAATTCTCCCAATTTTCTAGTCTATGTTGGAGGTTATTATGTAACTATAGAT
>NW_004524577.1:4206886-4231660 GCF_000260255.1 Octodon degus
TATTACCTTAGCACCAGGTCTGGATCTATGAAGTTCAGATTCTTCCAGGTGGGTGTTGTTTGGATCTGGCTGCTGTGCTCCACTTCTTTCTGCTGCAGGCCTTAGAGTTGAACCCTTTGTGTCTCTCTGGGAAGATGTTCTGCTCCTGAATCAGCTGGGTGGGTCTTGCCTCTAGCCTCTTTGCGGGGAGTTCTGCTGTAGGGTTCCCTGCTAGGCCTGCAGCCTGGGTCGAATGAGGATCCCACTGCCCTGAGTCATCTCACTCACTCGCTGGGCCTGCGCTCTGGGTCTGTTTCTGATCCCGCGGGCCTCGGTCATCTCACTCATGCTGGTCCCGCGCTCTGGGTCTGTTCAGGATCCGGAGGACCCCGGGTTGTCTCACTCACTCCTGTAACTATAGATCTTGCTCCTATGCTTAGAAATAGCAAATTAACAGTTGTGACAGTTCATCAGCTTTTAGGCTGTGCTCGATGATGGTACTCCTTTAGCCAAGATGCCGCACTTGCTGCTGTCAGGTACTCATCCTTGTTGTAGTCAGTTGTTCACCCTTGTATGATAACGTTGTGATAATCTGGGCTAACAATCATTCCCATAGCCCAGAACTGAAGGCGTAGGTGCTGAGCCAAATAGGTAACAAGACGTCATCCCTAAGGAAGTGAGAAGATAGAAGACTGGAAAAGACATAAAAAACAACAGCCAGCTCCAGCTAGAAGACAGCGTGGATGAATTCCCTAGACAATTCCTAGGGAAGCTTTGATTCCAGGGATAAATTTACCTAACATACGAAAAATACAAATTGTAACACAATAAACAATAGACATAGATTAAAAAATTAAAGCACAGAAAAATAATGGAAACTAGAAATGCCCAACATAGGAAAGAAATGGAATCCATGAAAAAGATTTAAAAATATCTAGGAAATTTAAAACATCCATTGAGACTTTGCAAAAGTGTATGAAATAAAATGAAGATAAGCTATCATATCTAGAAGACAAAATCATGGTTAGTGACAATGAAAAGAAAAATCTCTTAATAATATCAAGGAACCATGAAAATCCAATCTATCAACTTCAAAATAACATAAAGAAGAATGACAAATACTGATTGGAGTCAATTAAAATGTAGGAGTCAGCACAAATAACATGAAAAAAATCCTTTTCAGAGAAGTGATAGCAGAAAACTTCTCAAGGATAGAAAAAACATTCACATAACTGAGGCATACAGAACTCCAATCAGTCATGACCCAAATAAATCTACTCCCAGGCATATAAAAATTAAGATCCAAGAATATTACGGGGACACAAGAGTAAAAGCTGTTAGAGAAAAGAAACAAATAAGAAAAAAAAAAAAAGAAAAAAGAAAAGAAAAAGGAAACAAATCACCTATAGTGGAAAGCCAATCAAATTCACAGCAGACTTCTCAAAACAAATCTGTAAGTGAAAGAGAGATTGGAGTGAAATATTCCAAGCTCTGAAAAACAAAAACAAAAACAAAACACCTTACAGCTCAGATTTATATAACTTGCAAATTTATCTTTGAGAATTAATTGAGAAATGAAATACTTCCTGAGCAACAACAAACAAAGACACTCATGACTACCAAACTAGGCTTCCAAAGAGTTCTGAAAGACAGTCCAGAAAGAGAAAACAAAGTCCACAATTTTAGAAGTACCAATAGAAAGAAGTCACCAGGAAAGGAAAGCAATTAATCAGAGGGGAAAGACAGGGAACCCTCAATAGAAAAATCATGTGAAAGACATGTATCAGTTACAACCATCAATGTCAATTGTCTCAAGCTGCCAACCAAAACAAACAGACTGGCAGACTTGATCAGTGAACAAGATCCAGAAATATACATTCAAGAAACACATTCAAATCAAAAGATATTTATAAGCTGGAAGTCAAAGGAAAGAGAAGCAATTCTCCATACAACAGGAACCTAGACCAAAACAACGATAGCTATTCCATTCACAGGCAATGTGAACTTTAAGTCAAGATTAATCAAAAGACATAAAGAAGGACACGACTACTTAAAGAAGGAAAACTACAAAAAGAAGATGATAACAAACATAAATATATATGAACCAATTACAGGTATGCCAACTCTTATGAAACAAATACTATTGGACATGAAAAATCACATCAGCACTAACATAATTGTAATGGGAAAACTTAATACTCTCTTGTCACAAATAGATCAACTAGACAAAAGATCAACAAAAAATATTAGAATTAATCCAAATCTGTGAACAGATGGATTTGGTAGATAGCTATAGTGTTCCACCTCAAAATATCAGAATACACATTCCTGTCAGCTGCACATGGGATGTTCTCCAAAACAAACCACATACTAAGTAAATGCAAAACAACTGAAATTATCCCATTCCTATTACCAGACAATAGTGCAATGAAATTGGAACTAGCAAAAGAAACCACAAAAACTCCATTAACTAATGGAAATTAAATAATAACTTTGTGAAAAAACAATGGGTTATAGAGGAAATTAAAGAAGAAACTAAATAACAATAAAAATTAAATGATATGGGCTGGAGAGATAGCTCAGTAGAATAGGCACTTGCCTGGCAAGCACCAGGGCCTGAGTTCAATCCCTGGTTCCGCAAAAATAAATAAATAAATAAATAATAATGCTGATACAACATATTGGAACTTACGGGATGCAAAGAAAGTAGTCCTAAGAAAAAGAAGAATAAATCAAGCCCAAAGCTTCTACAAAGGAGAAAATGATAAAGATCAAGGCAGAAATTCATACACCTGAAACTAAGAAGACAATATAAAGAATGAGTCAAGAGTTGGTTCTTTGAATGATTGAATAAAACTGACGAGCCATAAGCCAACCTTATCAAAGAAAGAAAAGACTCAAATCCATGCTAATTAGGAGTGGAAAAAGTGAAATCAGAATGGATCCTGTAAAAAATCCAGAAGATCATGAATACATACTTTGAGAATGTTGAATCTGCTAAGATAGGAAACACAGAAGAAACGGAGAGATTCCTAGGTACATGTGTATCACCAGAACTGAATCATAAAAATATAAAAGTTCTAAATAACCCAATATCAGTCAGTGAAATTGAAAATGTAATTAAAAACTTACCAATAAAGAAAATCCCAGAACGGCTCTTGGCCGCCCCGCGGGGCCAGGAGGCGGCGGCTCCGGGAGACAGCCAGTCAGTTCCTGCGCGCACACCCGCTTGGCACCCGGGCGGTCCCAGGTTTACAAAGGACACGATTCTACTTTTAGCTTTTTTCTAGTTTTTTCTGTACATCAAATATCTCAAAATGGAGGCCTAAAATCCTAAAAAGGGACAGTCTAATCTTGGGAGGTAGTTTTGTGCATGAAAAAACAAATTAATAATTAATTAGACTTTTGGATATACTGTCCAAAGAATGTAATTATATGAGATGTTACTGTAATGATTTTGATTTTAAACTTGATTTGTGAAAGTAAAGTGCTTATTCTGGAGGCATATTGTTAAAGCCCGTCTCTCACAGCTGGCTCATCAGTCTCCCATGGGTTTCTCTGTAGAGCTAAAAGATAAAGTACCTATATTTTGGTAAAGATTTTAAAATGAGTGACAGTTATCTAGAACAAAGAGATAGTCTTCTGCAGAATTAAGAGAAATAGTCAAATGAAGCCTTTGATATATTAAGGGATTTCTGCAATGACAAATAACGTCAAGACCAAAACTTTAAATAATACAAATTTAGAACAAGTAAAAAAGATAAAAGTAACAATTAGTGAAGAAAGTATCCACTGTGTAAAAGCCTACTGATATTTTGAAAGTTCAAATTTTATTTTGTTCAAATAGTCTGTTACCTCTTGATCAGGAGGCTGAGAATTGATGATTCAATGGTTAAATTTTGGGAAAGGAACAAACTTACTCAAAAATAAAATTTCCATAAAGAAAAACTGTGTAACAGTCCACAAAAGTTTTTACCATTGAGGAGAATGATAAAGTTAGGCACAATAACCTACTGCGAGGGAAGTAATTATTGATGGCAAGCTGTGATGTTTCTCCTGCTACTTGGAAACCAAGTGTTGAAATCGGCACCATGGTGGCCAGTCCTGGTAGAGAAAGCACCAGCACCTGTTGGTGGGTCATTGCTAGAACATGGTGGGGCACAGCTTTTCGTCAGGAAAAGATGCTGGCCTTGTGAGTCAGATACCTCATCTGCAGGTTGAGGGAATGGGGCAGTGCCTCCCAGGGACCTGGAACAGCTGCCACCCCTTCAGAAAGGGCTCCACGACCTGATGCACATGATGTAACCCTATGGGATTTAGGCCCTCACCAAGCTGAAACCCTAAGTGCACAGAAGAAATTTTTGATATTCAGCCCAATAGTCAAACCGATTAAATCAAAAGCCATGCACAAAACTACCTCCCCAGAGAAAGACTGGTCCCTTTTCCTCCCCATCCATTTTACTATGAATATAGTAGAAAATAGCATCTTCTTATCAAATTTGATGAAAAGTGCCAATATGTTTGAACTGAAGTACGACCTTTCCTGTGAGCTCTACCGGATGTCCACGTACTCGGCTTTTCCCAGCGGCGTACCTGTCTCGGAAAGGAGTCTCGCTCGCGCTGGCTTCTATTACACTGGTGTGAACGACCGAGTCAAGTGCTTCTCTTGTGGGCTGATGCTGGATAACTGGAAACGGGGAGACAGTCCGATCGAAAAGCATAAACAGCTGTACCCCAGCTGCGGCTTTGTGCAGAATTTAACCTCAGTTAACACTTTGGAAGCTACCTCTCAGCCTTCTGTTTCTTCTTCAGTGACAAATCCCACGCATTCATCACTTCCAAGTTTGGAAAACAGTGGGTATTTCAGTGGCTCTTACTCAAGTTTTCCATCAAGTCCTGTAAACTTCAGAGCAAATCAAGACTTTTCTGCCTTGAGGACAAGTCCCTATCATTGTACAATGAGTACTGAAAAAGCCAGATTGCTCACTTACCAAATGTGGCCATTGACTTTCCTGTCCCCTACGGATCTGGCCAAGGCAGGCTTTTGTTACATAGGACCTGGGGACCGAGTGGCCTGCTTTGCCTGTGGCGGAAAGCTGAGCAATTGGGAACCAAAGGATGACGCTATGTCAGAGCACCGGAGGCATTTTCCCAACTGCCCTTTCTTAGGGAATCAGCTTCAGAACACTTCGAGGTTCACCGTTTCTAATCTAAGCATGCAGACGCATGCTGCCCGCTTCAGGACGTTCTCTACCTGGCCTTCAAGTGTGCTAGTCCATCCGGAGCAGCTCGCCAGTGCAGGCTTCTATTATGTGGGGCACAGCGATGATGTCAAGTGCTTCTGCTGTGATGGCGGGCTGAGGTGTTGGGAGCTGGGAGACGACCCATGGGTGGAGCATGCCAAGTGGTTTCCCAGGTGTGAGTACTTGATAAGGATTAAAGGACAAGAATTCATCAGTCAAATTCAAGCCATTTATCCTCATCTGCTTGAACAGCTGTTGTCCACATCAGACACCCCAGAAGATGAAAATGCGGAGTCACCAATTGTTCATTTTGGGCCTGGAGAGAACCAGTCGGAAGATGCCATCATGATGAATACGCCTGTTGTAAAAGCCGCTCTGGAAATGGGCTTTAGTAGACACCTGGTAAAGCAGACGGTTCAGAGTAAAATCCTGACTGCTGGAGACAATTACAAAACCATCAGTGATCTTGTGCTAGATTTACTTAAAGCAGAAGATGAAATAAGGGAAGAGGCAAAAGAAAGAGCAGCCGAGGAAAAGGAATCAGTACTAAACAGCCTACTAGATGCAGGAGTCATTAGTGAACAGGAACATGATGTTATCAAGCAGAAAACGCAGGCCTCTTTACAGGCAAGGGAACTCATTGATACTATTTTAGTAAAAGGAAATGTTGCTGCCACGGTATTCAAAAACTCTCTGCAAGAAATGGACCCAAAGTTATACAAGCATTTATTTGTACAACAAGACATAAAGTATATTGTAACAGAAGATATTTCAGCTTTACCGATGGAAGAGCAGCTGAGGAGACTCCAGGAAGAGAGGACCTGTAAAGTGTGCATGGACAAGGAGGTGTCCATGGTGTTCATTCCCTGTGGCCATCTGGTGGTGTGCAGAGACTGTGCCCCCTCTTTGAGAAAGTGCCGCATTTGTAGGAGTACAATCAAGGGTACAGTGTGTACATTTCTTTCATGAAAAAGAACTTTTTTAAAACTAGGATTAATGGATGATGTGTATTACAATTTTAACTTTTATAGTGACTTGTTTGCTTAAAAACTTTTATTTATAATTTGTAAATTTTTATTTTATACAAATATATTTATATAAATAGATAAAAAAAAGAAAAGCCCAGCTCTTGATGGATTCACTGTTGAATTCTATGAGAAATTTAGAGAAGATGTAACACCATTAATTATCAAACTGTTTAATGGAATTGAAAGGTAAACAATAATCCCAGTCATTCCTGGAAGCAAGTATGATCCTGAAACCAAAGCTGGAGAAGGGTCCAACCACAAAGAGAACTACAGGCCAATCTCTCTAATGAACAGAGATGTAAAAATCTTTAACAGGACATTGGCAAACAGAATGTAGCAAATCAAGAGGATTATACATCATGACCAAGTTGGATTCTTCCAAGGAATGCAAGGATGGTTTGACATATACAAGCTAATAAATATAATATATGATATTAATAGAGCCAAGGGCAAAAATCATATGATCCTTTCAGTAGATGCAGAAAAATTACTTGACAAAATTCAACACCAATTCATGATAAACACCCTACAGAAAATTGGAATATGTTGTTTTATCCCAATTTGATAAACACCATCTATGACTGACAGTCAACATCATATTAAATCATCAAATACTGAAAGTTTTCACTCTAAAATCAAGAACAAGACAAGGAATTTCATTTTACCACTGCTATTCAATATAGTTCTGAAAAATTAGCGAGAACAATTAAACACGGAGAAAAATAAAGGAAATAAATATAGTAAAGCAAAATTTAAATTATCTTTATTTGCGGATGACATGATACTCCAAATAGAAGACTCAAACAATTCTACCAGAAAATATCTAAATTTAATAACCAGAGTCAGTCGCATAACTGTATACAACGTCCGCACCTAAAAATCAATAGCATTCCTGAGCACAAATAATAAACTCACTATGAGACAAATTAGGAAAACCATACCTTTTACACTAGCATTGAAAATGAAGTACTTGGGAATCAAATTTAACAAAGGAACTAAAAGATCTCCACATTGAAAACTATAGTACTCTGAGAAAGAAGATTAAAGAGGATATAAAAAAGATAGAAATATATCCCTTGCTCATGGGTTAGAAGAGTCAATACAGTAAAAATGACCATATTCCAAAGTTGCTATGCAGAGTTAATGCAATCTCAATCAAAATACCACTAGTGTATTTCACAAAACTAGAGAAACACTTAAAATTCATTTGGAACCAGAAAAAGTTTTACATAACAAAATCAATTCTGGGCAACAGGCAAAACAAGGGACATTAAATGCCTTGTCTTGAAACTATGATACAGAGAAACTGATAAAAAAGGCTATGATATTGGTAGAAAATAGACCTGAGGAACAATGGCAGAGATTAGAAGAGGCAGAAATAGCTTCAAACACATTCAACCATTTTATCTTTGACAAAAGGGCCAAATACATTTACTGCAATAAAGATAGCATCTTTAATAAATGTTTCTGGAAATTTTGGCTTTTCATATGGCAAAAACTAAAACTAGATAAATGTCTATCACAATGCACTGAACTAAAATCAAAATGGACCAAAGATTTAAATATGAAAGTAGAATCATTAAATCTGTTGTGAGAGAATAGGTAGAACTCTTGAAGACACTGGTGTAGACAAAGATGTCTACATCTTGACTGTAGAAAGGAAATATTACAAAGAATCAACAACTGGGATCCTATCTTATTTAACAGCTTTTGCAGAGCAAGAGAAATAAGCCACAGAGTGAAAAGATAAGCCGTGTAGTAAGATAAATTCTTAGCCTGTTTTTCTTCAGATAAAGGACAAATATATAGAACATATCAAAAACTGAAAAAAGAATCAGAACCCCTCCCCCAATTTACAGACTTAATCCAAAAGGGGGCATCTGAAATGAACAGACACTTCTCAAAAGTACATGTGGTGAGTAAATACATGAAAAAATGTTTGACATCACTGATCACTTGAGAGATGCAAAATAAAACAATGTTAAAACTACACATCACTCCAGAAAGAATGGGTGTTATAAACAAATGAACAATAACAGATGCTGGTGGCAGTATGGGGAAAAAGAAACACTTCTCCAGTGTTAGTGAGAATGTAGACTGGAGCAATCACAGTTGAAATCACTGGGCAAATTCCTCAAAAAACTATGACTAGAGGTTTCATTTGACTCAGTGATTCCCCTTCTTGATATCTTCCCAAAAGAATTAAAAGCATGATACCATGTCCTTATGTGTGCACCATGTGCATAGCAACACACTTCATAATAGCTAAAACTTGGAAAAAACCCACATGCCTGTCAGCTGATGAATGGATAAAAAGAGCTTTTAAAAATACAATGGAATATCACTCATACATAAAGAAGGATAAACCTGAGATATTTATAGCTAAATGGATGCACCTTGAGATAATTCCCTTAAGTGAAATATCTCGGACACATATGCGTAAATATCACATTGTCCCACTGGTATGAGAAACTGAAAGTATAAATAAGAACCAAAATGTATAGTAGATACTTCTATATAATGTATAGTAGATACCACTATATAATGTATAGTGGAATAGGAAGTAATTGCTCAAAGGGAAAGGGGAAATGGAGGGGGGATGGAAGGGAAAAGAAAATCATGGAAAAAAGGATACAATGGAAAAATTTTTTATGACTAAAGAGGGGAGAGGGGTTAACTAGAGAGGAGAGGAGTGGGGAAAAAAGGAAGTACAACCCCTCACATACAGGTACAAATTCCCCGGGGGTGAATGTGATCATTATGTGTATCTAAATTGCACCCATAAAATTAATTATAAAACAATCTTCCTGGCTCTTGGCTTTGTTAATTCACATGTATCTAGGAATGTAAGCACTTTTTCTGTATTCTCAAAATTATTGGCATGGATATTTGCAAAGTAATTCCTGATTGTCTTCTGAATCTTGGCACTGTCTGCTGTGATTTTTATCTTTTGCATTTCTGATTGCACTAATTTGGGTCTTTCCCCTCCTTCTTTTGGTAAGATTAACTAAGGGCTTGTCAATTTTCTTTATTATTTTTTTGGTGGACCTTGGTGTACTGATTCTTTGCATTTTTTTTATTAGCCTTCATTTCATTGATCCCTGCACTGATCTTTCAAATGTCTTCCATTTCCTGTACCTAACGCAAACAAACAAATCTCACTGTTTAAGCTTTGTTTCATCATTTTTTAAATTTTGTTAGAGTGTGCAGAGCAGAAGCATTACAATTTAAACCATTTTTAAGTGTGCCATTTGGTGGCACACAACCATCAGTATTTCTAGGATGAAAAGTCTTAATTGTTTTGAGCAGGATCTCGTTGTGTCATCCAGGCTGACCTTGAACTCACTATGTAGCCAAAACTTATGGTGATCAATCTTCCCTTCTCAGGAGCCCTGAGTGCTGGGATTACATTGTGCACCACTACACCTGGCTTTAAAAAAATTCCCATACTCAAAGATCAATTTAACCCTCTTTCTTGCTTCAGGAGAATCACAGAAGAACTAAGACGGATGGGAAAGGGGATTAATGTCCCTTGTCTCTCACTCATGTTAATACATAGGCATATGCACTGCATGGATAGCAGAATTTCTTGTACTGTTTTAACAACTCTCTCTCTCCCTCCCTCCTTTTTTACCTGAAATAAATTTGAACTTTTAGATGTTAGGGGCTCAAATATTATGGTGATAGCATGCTTCCTAACTACAGCATTTTATTTATTTTTCTTCTATGCATTGTTTGTCCACTTGTTCCTTCTATGCAAAGCATCAACTATACACAACCATTGATGCTGCAAAAGAGATTTCCTATTTTAGCCAAGTGAATGTTTGTCCAGTCCAGGACTCTCAAATATGTTGCATTCTGCATGTCAGCCTTGGTTGTTCTTTTTCCGACTGCTGAATTGCAAGAGCCGGCCTCTGGAGAAGTGGGTGACTGCTCCCGTACAGGTTGGGTTGGCTTCCACTGCTCATTCTTGCGTACTTGCTCTGTGCCTGGGGCTGCATTTCCCTGGCTCCCTCACAGCTCATTTCTGGTTGTCTTAGGCCAATAAGGGGTCACCAACAAGAACTGGGGAGGGTGAAATGCAAGAAATGACCATCCTTCCCACCCCATTTAGGCTGCCCTGGGCCATGGCCACACTCTTCTACAGAGAGCTGGCTCCTCCCTGGGAGTCCTGGCTATAGCTCCACTGGTTTCCCTGAACACTCCTATCATTGATCTTTAAGACCCAGCGGTGGTGATGGATTTTGCTGTTAGGAGACTTGAGATGTTGCACTTTCTGTGGACTTTCTCTCAGCTCTGTTGCCACTTTCTAAATAGTACCTTCATTAAACTCTCCATGTGCCCTTTCTGAGTGTTGTGTGCGTTTTCCACTGGGACCCCAACACTTAATAGGCTTGTGCAGAATTAGTACACTGTCATTGAGTTCAAACTTCATGAATTTTCCAAAAAACTCATACCCTGGGGGAAAATGCCTCCTTGTTCCTTAAAAACATTTAACCATTAAGATACAAAGAAGGAGAAGTGAGGTACAACATAATGAATTCTTGTGAATCTAAAGAGAGAAAAATAACAATATTGGAAAAAACCTTACTTTTTTTTTTTTTTTCATTTATGTATTTGGTACAGGATCTCACTACGCAGCTTGGACTTGTAGTGATTCTCCTGTTTTCAACCTCCCCAGTGCTGGGATTACGGGTGTGCACCACCAAGCCCAGACTCAGTTGCCGGCTCAGCGAGACCTGGGGGCAGGTCCAGTGCTGCATGTGATACCAGGGATCGAACTCCAGTCCCTGCACATGACAAAGCAGGTTCTTAGTCCACTGAGTTGTCTCACTGGCCCCAATTCTCACCTAAATCTTTGCAGTTCACTTACTCAGAGTTGTGGAGGTGAGACTTTGCACCAGGACCCACTTTGCTTCCAAGCAGCCTAGTTCCAAGGGGAGACATGCCTTACTGTGCATGTAAAAAGTCAATAAGGTGGTGGTGATTGTCCAAATGTGTCGCTGAGCGAGACACGTGTGAAATGGTCTTTCTGGAGTGATAGCTGACAGCAGGAGTGCCACATAAGCAGTTGCTTTTCCTTCAGCTACTTTTCCATCGACTACTTGGTGTGAGTTGATGCACAGGTTTTAGAATAGCAGAAGCACGCTTTTGAACCTTGACCGTCTTTGTTATTTATTCCTTCAATGACCTTGCAGGAGACTTTAAGAGACCTCGCTGGACACAGAGGCCCATTCTCCATGGCAAAATGTGACCAAGATGGCGGGGTGAGCACAGTGTAGGACGGGGTGCATAGAAGCCTTCACTATGCACGGGGTTGAATGTCTAGTGGGAGAAATATATTTAAGCTAATATACGTCAAGCAAAGAGAAATGCCAAGAACAAGGTCATGAAGGGCTGCTCTAAGAGAATGGCGGGAAGGACCTTCGATCGGCAGTTCTCTGGCTCAGGGCAGGAGGCAGACAGGTCTGTGCCAACAGTCCTAGTTCAACCAAGATTCCTCACTCCAGTTGAAATTGTCATCTCTCCACGGCACGACTCCTCATCCTCATTCTAGCTCAAAGTGGGATTCTAGAAACGCAGACCCAAAGTCCAGTTTTCTTTACTTCTCCTTCTCAGAGTTATAAAGTAGATCACATTGTATAGATGAGACAGCTCAGATAAACAAATGAGTTTATTGTTGGTGTTACCTCATCAAGGCAGTTATCGGTGTTCCTTCCATGGTTAAGTGGAGTAGACAGGAACACAGGCTCTAGAATGTTCCTTAGATTCAAATTCCAGGCCCATTGTTTACTGTGCATTATTATCCTTAGCTTAAAAGTGAGAACAATAGGGCTGGGGAGATAGCTTGGCAGTCTTAGTGACTGCCTGGCAAGCGCAAGGACCTGGGTTTGATTCCCCACTACACATGCTGTGCCTGCCCCAGAACCCTGGGCGCACTGCATGGCCCTGAAACTAGGCAGGTGGTGCACACCTGTAATCCCATCACTGGGGAGGCTGAGACAAGAGGATCACTATGAGTCCAAGCTGTGTAGAGAGACCCTGTTCTAAATTTAAAAAAAAAAATGAATGATTTAATTTTTTTTCTTATGAGCAGAATATATTTATTGAGAGAAAGAAAGCTCCTGTCCCGAGAGAGGGACGGGAGGGGGGTGGATGAGCGGGTCATTCCCCCCAATGATTTCATTTTTAATGAGAACAATAATATCTACTTTATAAGTTTGTGAAAGAATTAAATGACAACTTAGGACGGTACCTGAGACTGTATCTACCCTTTCAAAATCTACCTACGGTTTCTCTGCACTAGAGCGTAGTCCTATCGAGGGATGGTGAATTTCTAGTATCTGTTTCCCTGATGTCTCTTCTTCGCCTAGGAGAGTATCAGTCACATGGCAACCTTTCAATAAATACTTGTTGAATAAATAAATAAATAAATAAATAAGTAGATTTTGTTGTTTACCTTTATCAAAGTTTGGAGGACATAGTCAGTTTTGTGTTGGTAAAAGGAAATGACTGAGAGAATTGGCTTTATGAAGAGGAAAGGTCTTTCTTGATTCATGATTCAGAAAGCTCCTGAATCATGACTAGGGGATCAGGAGAGTGAGCAGTGGGTCAAACTTGCCCTCCTCCTGGGCCAAGAAGCAAAGAGGAAGAGAAAGAGACTGAGGCCCTACAGTGGTTTTCAAGGGTTTACCTGAGAATGACCTGAAGACCTCTGATAATGCTTATATCCTACAGGTTCCCCTACTTCCCAATAGCACGACCTTGGCCAACAAGACCTTGCCATAGGGACATTTGAGGCATTGTAACCAAGCTAAATGGGGGAGGGCAAGAAGAATGTCTCAATGTTGTACAAAGCTTATGTGCTTTGCTCAAACCTCCTTATGCAGTAGCCATTTAAATGTTCTCTCATTGATGGGGAAAACTTTAGGATATACACTCATTCATTTACTCATTCATTCATTCGCTCATGCATTTATTCAAGAAATAGCTAATAGTAACAAGTGATGGAGATAGAAAGATGACAAAGACTGCTTCTGCCCTCTAAGTAAGAAGATTATAAGCCACATACAAGCATCCTTTTTCAATGTTGCTAGTGAGACACGAATTGGCAAGAAATGAAGCTTTAGAAGCAGGCCAGAGCGGCATCATAGAGGACTCATCAGGCTCGCTCTGTTTTTTTTTTTTTTTCCGAATGCCTTCAGGGCAGGTTTGGCTGGCTTGAGTTGTGGGGATCGAACCACAGCAACCTGAGCCTGAATGCTTTGTTGAAGCAGCCACTTAAAGAACTGAGCTAAGGGGCAGGCCCCCTTGGTTGATTTTTTTTTTTTTTATAAGCAGTCCTTTTAGACAAAGATTCAGGTGCAGGAGGTTCATTAAGAAGGGCTTCTAGAAAAAGCTGATAGGAGAATGGATGAACAGTTTAGAGAAGAGAAAGAATCCCAGTGTGTTAGCCATCATCCAAGAGGGCTTCCCTGAAGAGGCAACCTCCACTTTCCGGTTTCTTTTCTGTAGTTCCCTCCAGCTGTACCAGGGATGCTGTGTGTGACCAATGATGGCCTGTAGCAGAAGAGATTGAATGCTGCTTCCAAGGTTCGGCTTTGTGCTGGATGCTGTCTTACCCACTTTATAGCTCTCTTCTTCTCCTAGGTTATTTGCTTTGGGAGAAGACAGTAGCTCTGTAGAATGGTCCACCTGAGGGCCTTGTCAGCTGTCAAGTGACTGACCTTGGATGTACATAGATTCTCCACTCCGATTGGATGACTGCAGCCCTAGCCAGCAACTCGCTGTTACCCCATAAGTGAGCTGGGCAAAAATGCTTCCAGCCTCCTGACCCATAGATGCTACGTGAGCTAATGGATGTTTGTTATGAGACATTAATTTGCAGGAGATTTTGTTATGTAGTCATAGATAAACAAAAAATATACCAAGAAAGGATATAATTGAAGGCAACATCCAACCTTAACTTGATCCCACTAGGGAACTCTGAACTGTGCTCTCACTCAGAGTTTGTCCTTACTTGAGCCGAGGGAGCTGCAGTGTAACTGTGTACAAGGTCTTCTCTGAAATGATCTAAAGTGTGAGGCCTTAGAACAAAGCACACAGAAGCTGCAGAGGGCGGGATGTCGTCCATTAGTGTAGGGCCATCATGCAATTATGGATTGATTAGGCTTTTACAGTGTTCGCTCCTTAAGCTTCACCTGACTTTGACCTGTAGGTGACAGGAAGCCATCCTTGAATGTTAAGCAATAACATGGTGTAATTTTTTTTCTTTTCTATTTGGCTATGATCTCACTGAGAGCCAAAGAGGAAGGTGGTGTTTTAGAGCTGATGATTCAGGGGAGAAACACTCATGCCTTGAAGATAATAATGGTGATCTGGCTTGTGTGTATTTGTCCCCCCAAAGCCTCATGCAGTCATTGAGGTGCAGTTTTATAGTTTGACTAATTCATGATCCAAGGCTGGGATTGTGGGTCTGAGTACTGCTGGAATTATGGGTGTGAATGTTTCACCCAGCCTTGGGGTGAAGAGCCTGAATATAAAATACGAGAGGCAGAGAGACAGACTTGTTCTCTGTAGCCATTTTTGCTGATATAACTCCATTTTGATCTCTGCTCTTTGCCACTGCCATGAAAGGCTTCTCTCTGCCATGTGCCGCTCTGCCTTGGAGCCGGTTGAGTAGGGACTGAAATTTTCAGTAACTGTGAGCTAAATAAACCTTTCTTTCCTTCATTTTTGGTGTTGGGTATTTGTCCCAGCAATGAGAGAAAAGTAACTGAGATGAAAGGACACAATACACGTTTGTAGGCAATATCACCAACTCAGGGACAGAGAATTGCAGCAAGGAAGAGAACTGAGTTTGGAAAACTTCCAAGGTTCTTGAGTGTAAGAGAAAGGGAAGGAGATGGGGAAGAGAAGAAAATGGGAGGATACATTTAAGTAACAAAGAAGGAGGCTGTGCAAACTTGAGGCTTTTGTAGGTAAATGAATGCAACTAGAGACCATGCTAAAATAAATCAGAACTACATGTGCAAACATCATATTGTCTCATTAGTAAGAACCTGAAAGAGCACATAAAATCTGAAAGGTACAATAGACGTTGAGAAAGGAAATAATCTGTTCAATGGGAAGGAAAAAAATTGGGATGATGAAAAGGATGGGCGTAAGGGAAGAGATATAATTAAGTATGCATGCAGGATGGCTTGGATAACTGCACTGCTGATTTCTGCTGGTCTGTAGAGAGGAACAGTGATGCTTAAGGTTTTTTGTTTTTTGTCCTTTTAAATTTCTAACTCTCTTTTTTTCTTTTTTCTCCCCCGCCCCAATTTTGCATGCTTATATCTGGTAATCTGAACAACTGATTTGAAGACAACATTACGTAATACACCAACTATTGTCAAATTTCTGTTGTTTGGTTTGTTGAAGTTCTATTGTTTCTAATGTTTCCTTTCTTTATGATTTTGCATTATCTTTAGAAAATAAAGGAAGGAGTGAAAGAAAAAAAGAAAGAGTTTACAATCTGAGGAAAAGGCCAGTGAAATTCTGCATTCAAGAATCTTAAGTTCTGCTTTTTCCCTCTGTTCTTTCTTCCTACTCATTGTTAGTAACCATTTGCTCCAAGAATGTTGCTAATGCTCTGAGAGTTTTGGTAATTATCTGGCCAGTTTTCTCAAATTAAGACAAGATTAGCAATGTAAGCAAATAATTTTAATACTACATGGTAAGGAATATAGCATTGGAAAATAAGAACGTTTTCATTTACGTGATTTCTGTGTCCTTAGGTTTTAGTTTTTCCCTTCCCCTGTCCTTTATCTTTTCTCAATTCCATTTTACTGTCCTCCATTTCCTGGATCATTTAACATCTTGGCTAAATGTTTCTTTGTGCCTCGCCTTTGTTTTCTATTCCCTGCTCTGCCACTATTGCTGTGTCCCTTAACTGGCCAGTACCTGTAGAAAGCTTTCCTAGGAATCAAGCTCTGTGTGTGTGTGCATTGATGTCTTCTGTGTTGGTTGGCTTTCCCCCAGAGGCAGGGAAAGGCTGAATTTGATATTCAGCCACATGGCTTATGGGGGTCAGAGTGTTCTGTGCCTCAGGTGTTCAGACGACAAGGCGTTTAGGTTTCAGAGAATTGTCACTCCTCAGCAGACACACACAGCCCTTGGTAATCATCATTAGCTGTTTGTTTTCTCAGTTCCGAGTCCCCCTGGATTCTCAGGACTTTGCTTCTGTTCCAGGTAGCTAGGCAGAGAAGCTCAGGCCTGTGGTTCTCCTGGGGAGACAGCCTGAATGCAGGCAGTGGGATTGGCAAAAGGGTTCTGCTGGAAGTGACGTTTTCTCAGCAGGCTCCCTACCTCCAGCCTTGTTTCTTAGGGTGGCCTTAAATGCCCCTTCCTTCCTACTTCCTCCTTGCCACTACCTTGTACCTGTCGAGATCTTTCCACATTGTCCAAGCAACTTTGTGTATGTTGGTGTAGCCCATGTGGACTCAGCAGGGAAGATGCCTTCAGTTCCTAGCCCTTTGCTCACCTTCAAGCGGAAATGAGTGCTGAAAGTAGCCTGGGTTAAAAAAAGAGCAGCAACTAGCTGTTTGCAACCTGGTTGCTAATTAGGTCTGGATTAGTTTCTGTACTTTCTTGTCTCCTGCAGATCAACTGATTTTTTTCTCTTCTGGGTTCATTAAAGCAAAGCTATCAGCTTTATCTTCCTGTCTCAGGTAATAACAGAAGACATTACTTTGAACCAAGAGGATTCTTGTTCTAAGAAGAATCTCTGTAAGTCTTTTAAGATCAAGTGAAGCTTGCAGTAGATGTGGCAGACAGGCAGCTTCCTCCCTACGTCACCGTTCCCACGCCTTGCTAGTCACTGTCACTGACAATGGTAGGCTAAGCCCCTGCTGATCAGCCTGATACAGAAATACTGACAACTTGTTGGAGAAATGTGAAAAGTGAACGTAGCAGTCTTGTGTGCACTTGCATAGCTACACGTGAGATTCAGGTGAGCTGGGGTAGTGGTGTCCATTCTGATTTGTCATCAGGTAGCAAGAAGGGTTGTCAGTACTATTCTTGACATGTCATAAGTGGAGTAGAAGATCTAGGTTGCAAGTTTACTGAGTGACAAAGTGTCCTGTATGTCTCCTTCATTCTCATTTTTAATGGACTGGGAGTTTGATTTCAAGGACTACCTATGACTATCATTTAAAAATTTATTTATTTATTTATTTGGTATAGGGTCTCACTATGCAGTTCAGACTCATAGTGATCCTCTTGTCTCAGCTCCCAGTGCTGGGATTACAGGTGTGCGCCACCACGGCCCATGCAGCACACCCAAGGGTTCTGGGGTGGTATGGCATATAGTACTAGGGATCAAACTCAAGTCCTTGCACTTGCCAGGCAGGCACTTAGACCACTGAGCTGTCTCCCCAGCTCCAACTTTATCATTTTTATTTTGCTCCTTTGCAAATATTCCTTACCCCAGTGCCTCATGTGCTCCCTACACATTTCCAGAACAAATGTCATATGAGGGTACAGTGTTCTGAAGGCTGACTCTTCTGGATGTTCAGATCAGCTGACCCATGGGTCTGTTAGACGAGAATTTGGCTTGAGTTGGTATCAGACTAGATCCTAGGATGTCCTCGTCTGCATCAGACCCCTAACGTGCTTCCCTGATTTGCTTTTGTGATCCGAAGTATCGAAATGCTTCCGATGTATAATGATTGAAGGACAGGATCACTGCAATAGACTCCCCAGCTCAAAAGTGAAAGTGTGGGGGGGCGTATTTCTCTCATGGGTTTCATAGCAACATGAAAATCTACGCAGACCTATGCTGTCAGTCCCTTAATTATGACTCAGTTCTATACTTTGAAAGCTGTTCTCCCTGACACTTATTCTCCCACGGGACTTCTCCCTCTTTCTCTCCTCTGTCTTCATCTCCTTCTCCCTCTCTGTCTCCCTCTCTCTTTTCCCCTCCCTCTCCTTCTCTTGCTCCTTCTCCTTCTTCTCCTTCCTAATTTTGTTGGTGCAGTTTAGATGTCCTTAACGATCACATTCATCATAAGGAATTTATACCTTTACATGATATATTCTGGTTTCTTTTTTCAATCACCACATATCTTCTTTTATCAACTTACTCTATACATGTATAGATATTTATTATATATTCATCTATCACCTTTATTTTTATTTTTTAAGGAATACAAAAGAGTAGAAAAAAATACTAGAAATGATACAAAATTTTACTAAACAAAGTAATAGGAATTTAACAATGTTTGCTGCGTTACACGATGATATCTTCATATTAGTTGTTTAGGTTGCCAGACAAAAATGCAGTGATAAATGTGCACCCATGTTTATAGCAGCACAATTTGTCATAGCTGAATCCTGGAAACAACCCAAATACCCATCAACTGAGGAATGGATAAAAATGATATGGTATTTTTACACTGTGGAGTATTACTCAGCTATAAAGAAAGATAAATTTGAGGCTTTTTTTTTTAGATAAATGGATGCAACTAGAGACTGCATTGATAAGTGGAATAAATCAGACCCACATGTGCCAACATCATATTATCTCACTAGCATGAGAACCTGAAAGAGTAAATAAAATCTGAAAGGTACAATAGATGCAGTGAAAAGAAAGAATTTGTTCAGCCAATGGGAAGGAAAAACTGAGATTAGGAAAAGAACAAAAGAATGAAGGGAAAAATATGTATTTATGTATATATGGAGGATAATTTGAATAATTGTACTGCCCATCTCTGTGGGTCTTTTGAAAGGAGCAGTTAATACTTGCAAGGTTTTGCTTTTTATTCTTAGTGTTTTTCTTTTTAATTTCCTATATCTATATATCATTGTGTATACATTGGGTTTTGGTAAACAACATGTAGTGGGACTTGTCTTGTTGACCCCCTCTGAGAATCACTGCTTTGTAATTGGTGTCCGTAAACTAGCACAGCACTGATGTCTATAATGATTATTACCATGAGCTGCATCAAAGGAGCTGCTGGAACTAGACTTCTAGTGATGTGATGGTGTCTTGGTCATCTTACCATCCCTGGGACACAACACCTGCCACCTGAACTTGAAGGAGGAGATGTGTATTTTGGCTCATAGCTTTTGGAAGAATCAGTCCCTCTCTGGCTGGCTCCAAGGCAGGAAGGGCACAGTAGGAGGGTCTGGTGGAAGAAAACTGCTCAGGTCATGGTGACCAGGAAGTGCAGAGGGAGGGGAGGAGCAAGGAGATGCATGCTTCCAGCTCATGACTCAGTGACCTGCCACTTCCAACTGGATGCCACTGCCCAACAGCACACTGAGCTATGGATTCATTGGTGAATTAATAGAAGGATGAGTATAGTGGCTCTGTGATCCAGTCATCTTTCAAAAATGCCACTTCTGAGCACATGAGGCATTGTGGAGGGGCTTGCTAATCTAAACTGTAACAGGGAGTAAGGTATAGAGGAGTGGAGTCTTCCTATAATCTCATGATTAGGTCTGACTCTCTACCTCTGGAGTGAGCCTCACAAGTGTTTCTTAAGTCCCCCTCGTAGGTGTGACAGGGTGGCTACAGTGGTCGGCAGTTGGGAGGATAAGTTGGCTAGAGCTGTGTATTTCTCTTCCCTTGGGTCAGTTAAACTCTGATAAGACATTGTCATTGATGCCCTGGTGGTAGCATCTCTCCTGAGAATAAACTTTATTAAAAATGACAGAATGTTCTGGAATAGTCCGTAAATAGTCTTTCTCCACCTTCTTTCAGAAGCAGAAGGAGATTTTTTTTTCTATCCATTGTGAGAAATTGGTTGAACTCCCAAAGGCAAAGCTCACAGTCTCATGAAGGACCCCTGTGACTGGGGATTCCCAGTGGTTTTCATTCCTAGATTTGTCCGCACCGAACACAGAAAAGCTGTTGATTATGTTTTAGGTTTTTGTATCCTGGGAATGAATCTCCTAGCAGCTTCTGCTCCTGAGTCTTGGCTCTAGTAATCCTGTCTGACTCTTCTGTGTTAAAGATCTAGGAAGCACTGTGTTTTTCAGCCTGTTGGAGCTTTGATTTGTTGTTGGAATGGAACAGCTACTTCTAAACTCCTTAACAGCTACTTCTAAACTCCATAATGCAGAACCAGAAGCTGGAAGTTCTAGTTTTATAACCCAGACATTTAAGTTTCCTGGTGAGAAATTCTCTTTGTGAGGCAGGACTTTGGGATGGTCTCCACTAGTAATTCTCCTGCAATTACAGCCCGAGATTGCAGACTTGCTCCTACGTGGACAAACCCAGCAGAGGTGGGTGTTCAGGCTCATGTCATGGCAGAAAAGTATGGTGGTCAATCATCTTAGCATAGAAACTTGGCTGCACACCTACACAGGGATCCCCAAAAGACTTGAGCTCACTCACAGCCTCAGGTCAGTCAGACTTCTTGAATGGAGGTTTACTTCTCCAATGCAAGCTTCTCAACACAAAGTGAAAGCTACTTTGCTCTTTTGGAGAGATATGGCTTTGGAAGCCACGTAGTGAAATTGCATTCCTCACATTTTATTAGTTATAAGTGACTCACAAGGTGCTTGGGTTCAAGGGGAGGGACACAGTCTTCACTTCTGTAGGGAAAATCCTCAAGGAACTTGAGAATGTATCTTAAGATTGGCACAGTATTTAAGCACATTGTTCATTAATTTAATTCATGATACTTCCACCCCAATTATAAGGTGGAGTATTTTCCTGAAGATTGTGAGTCAGTGAACTATGTTAACAAGAGCATCTAATGCAGGATCCAGGGTGTATCTCATTTTAATAGACTGAAAGGACAAGATTAGGGTTGGCAAAGCTTTTCATAAATGTACAATCTCTAACTATTTTATAAATATTTTGCAGGCCATATGGTCTCTGTCACAGCTACTCTGCTATTATAGAGTTAAAACAGGTATAGACATTTAAACAAGTGGGTATAGCTGTGTTTCATTGAAACTTTCTTTAGAAAAAGGAGCAATGAGCCACACTGATTAGCTCACTGAACTTCAGAAAAATCTTGAATTTCTCCTAGAAGGCGAATCACTCAGTGGGATATATCTTAAAGTATTGATGCAAGTCTGATCTGAGACAGTTCTAGAGCATCCCGCATGTTCTCCGGAGTTGCCTAATCTAGAGTCTGAAGCTCATCTTGAACTTACTTCATCATGAAAGCCCTGGGTATTCAGTGTTGGTTCAGTTTTGGCTGGGGACAAGAAAAGCAGCACTGGTAGCAGGTCCTTGAGGAATCCTTTGGGGTCATGCTTAGCGAGGACCATGGAGCAGGACATGTCTTGGCCAGATTAGGGCAGATCACAGTTTCAGCGGGTAGTCCGGGCAACCAGAAAATGATCAGAACAGAAATGCTGGTAAGGGCCAAGGAGCAGCCATGCATTAAATTTTTTAATTTTTTATACTTTTCGTACAGAGTCTCGCTAGACAGCTCAGACTCAGTGATCCACCTGTCTCAGCCTCCCCAGCCCTGCTGGGATTACAGATGGGTACCACTATGCCCAGTTTTAGTGGCTAGCATGGTGCACCCTGGGTTCTGAGGCCTGCATGGCATGCTGTACCATGGATTGAACCTGGTAGGAATATCAGGCTACCTCATTTTAAGAAGGGGAATTTCAGAGGGATTAGTGACCTCTGACTCAGGATGTAATTCATCACTATGTCTTTATGGTCAGTGTCATTGCCTCTTCTGTTCCAGAATTTGTCTTAGTGAGAATTGACAATGACATTTGCCTTAATGTCACGGCCTCTGCTCTGTCTGAACGTCCGATTAAATCAGCTCCAGCTATTTACAGGATATCTAGGGCTATATTTCATGAGAAAGAGGATTATTCTTATTTGTAATTTTTTAAGGAAGGAAAGGTTTATTTAGCTCATAGTTTGTGGGCCTTTCAGTCCATAATCAGCTGGCTCCAAGGCAGGGTGGCATGGCAGAGGGGCAGTAGTTCCTGGCACAGAAGACAACAGAAGCAACAAGAACAAAATTAAGCACAAAAGTGGCAATGCAAGCCATTTTCTGCCCCTTTTGTCTTGTCCAGACTGCTGGGATTAGGGCAGTGCCAATCCAGTCAATGAAGTGCTTCAGCAGTCTCTCAGCCTTAAGCCCAGCACTCAATCCCAGCGCTGAACTGTTATGGTTTGTATCTAGTTGTCCCACAAAAGCCTCATATAAATCATGGAGTGGTCACCACTTGAGGGGCAGCAGGTGGCTCGAGGGGCAGGGCCAGAGGGTCAGGGTGGGGCTTGAGGGGGGGGCCAGAGAGGCGCGAACTGTTAAACTGACAGCATGTGCCTCGTCCACCTCCCTTCCCCCCACAGGCCTGTTGGCCTCTCTTTTAGGTATGGAGCGGATCATCCTGGACACGGTGCAGTGTCTTGAGGTCTTACTGTATAATTTAGGCTGCTTTAAACTATGAGACTTACAGTCACTGTGAGCTAAACAAACCTTTCCCTCCCTAAGCTTGCGTGTTGGCTATTTGTCCCAGCAACGAGAGAAAGTAACTAAGACATGAACCGTGGATTAACCACAAACTCTAGATTCATCTACCTCTTGCCTCCATGGCTGCATGAGGCTTTGGGGGGGGGGGAACACATCCGGATACAAACCATAATGCCAAGCTTTTGTTGGATTGGTCCTCTTAGTTGTTATAATACTTTGGTTTCCCTGGATGTAGTCTGCTGCCCTTTTTTATAGTTTTTATTTTTTCTTTTTGGCATGAATATTTCATTTATTGTCTTTTTTCTCAAATATACTTCTAGATCCCTAATAGCTGCATTCCATCAGTCTGTCAAGTTTATTGAGACAAATGCCACCTTACTACAGCTTTAATTTTTGCTTTTAAAAATGTGTGTGATTGAACATTCTTTATATAGTTAAGCATGATTTGTGTATATTTTTGTGGCCTTTGTTCACATCTTTTGCCCAATTCTCTGTTCTTACATTTTTAACTTAGAGGCTAAGCTGCAAGGTAAAGGAACTTATGTGTTATCATAATTCCCTATTATTTTATTTTGTTTTATTTTATGTATGAATGTATTTACTACAGGGGGTGCAGGGTCTCACTACACAGATCGGACTCAGTGATTCTCCTGTTTTCAGCCTCCCAAGCACTGGGACTACAGGCACATGCCACCACCCCCAGTGTCAATCTCCCTCTCAGTGTGCAGTGGAGGCGGGGCCTGCATTGCACACCAGGGATCGCATCCCAGCCGCTGCGCTCTGCCTGAGCAGGCACTTTAGTCCACTGAGTTATTGGGCTGGCCCTTGCTATTATTATTTTAGCACAGTTTTCTTTTTCTTTTTGTTCTTCACAATCTCAGTGTAAGAAGACGGGAAAATGGATTTCCACCATACAAGAAGTCAGTCTTCCCTTTACATCCCTACTTAGCCTTCTCCTCTATTAATTTTATGTGTTGTAATCAGAGGAATATGATCATTCCTCTGACTTTTGTTGTTGTTGAGCTCAAATATATATTTTTCATATGCAAAGCAGCTGCAGCTGCTTTAGTTATTAACACACATTAGACATGCAGACAAACATAGACAAGATCATTGAAATCAGAGTCCACTGTTGTGTATTTGCCCATGGTGAACTACAATAACAACTTTTACAATATTTAGATTTATAACTATAAATAGACTTGCTAGAACTTATAGGTCATCAATTAACAGATCTTCTGTGTAACAAGAATCAGAGGGGAAGAAAACCCTTTTATGCCTATGAAAACAATAGGCTGTTTTTTTCTTTCTTCCTTTTTAAAGAGAATTTAGAAAATAGTAAAAAAAAAAGTATTAGGAACAATGCAGAATTTTGCTAAACAAAATAAAAGGAATTCAACAGTGGTTGTTATACTGCATACTGTGAAAGGGAAAGAATCTGTCCAAAGGGACGGAACAACTGGGATGAGCAAAAGAAAAGAAAGAAAGCAAGGAAAATGATATATGTACGTAGATATGTGGGATAGCTTGGAGAATTGCACTGCTGATTTCTGCAGGTCTGTTAAAAAGGGCAGTGAATGCTTAAATTTTTTCTTCTGCCTTTTAATTTCTCATAACCCTTTGTTACCAATTTTGTATGCTTATATCTGATAACCTAAACAACTAATTTGAAGACAACATTATGCAATGTAACAATCATACAAGGCTTTGATCATGACCATGACTAGCAGCAGACATAAGGCAATTGTGGATATAACTGACACATTCCTGGTCTCAAAAGTATAGTGAACATCTGAAGATAAGTTTTAGTTTCTCAGCGTGAAAGAGTTAAGAGGCACAGTGTATGCATCATCATCATCATCATCATCATCATCATCATCATCTTCTTCTTCTTCTTCTTCTTCTTCTTCTTCTTCTTCGTCTTCTTCTTCTTCGTCTTCGTCTTCGTCTTCGTCTTCGTCTTCGTCGTCTTCGTCTTCGTCTTCTTCCTCCTTCTCCTCCCCCTCCTCCTCTTTCTTCTTCTTCTTCTTCTTCTTCTTCTTCTTCTTCTTCTTCTTCTTCTTCTTCTTCTTCTTCTTC
>NW_004524577.1:4231985-4232835 GCF_000260255.1 Octodon degus
TTCTTCTTCTTCTTCTTCTTCTTCTTCTTCTTCTGTATTTAGTACAGGGTCTACAGATCTCACTAAGTAGATCAGACTTGTAGTGATTCTCTTGTTTTCAGCCTTCCAAGCACTGGGATTACAGGTGTGTACCACCACGCCCTGTCTCAGTCAATGTCTCAGTGTGCCCCAGGGACAGGGCTGGCATGTCATGCTGGGGATTGAGTCCCAGCCACTGTGATCTGCCTAAACAGGCGCTTTGGTCTGCTGAGCTATCTGACCAGCCCCAGATTGTCTTTTTTCAGATTTTGTTTTTGCACTTACTAGGAAGTATATGTGGCATCCATCAATTTAACCTACGTGAGCTTCAAATATCTGTAAGCTGAAGGTGATCATATATGCCACATAGGGTTCTCACGAACATGATATCTACTAATAAAAGGTGTTTGATGCCATATTGGGTACAATACCTTCCCTCAGCTACAGGGAGCTGTGACAGTCCGATTACTAGTCAGTGTGAGTGCACTTCCTCTGGGTATCCCTCCCACCTTGGTATTGAGTTTGGAGCAGAATTTTCTCTGGCTAGAGGGTCATATTTTTGAATAAGAGCACAGAAATTCTGAGTCTGGGCCTGAAAGGCACACTGTGTTCATACTTGCTCCTTTGAATCTTTGTGCCTATCACTAGGAAAAGGATATAATTTAGATAGTCAATAGTCTTCCTCTGAGATAGCAAAGGCCCCAGAATAAGAGCAGCTGCAGACACGAAATATTTTACTTTTAGTTTTCAAAGGTATGTTTGCTAAGTATAAAATTCAAAGAGGACAAATTTTTTTTTCTTTCAGTCCTTTAATTAGTCTAGTTTCTTACAC
>NW_004524577.1:4232985-4237778 GCF_000260255.1 Octodon degus
TTCTTGTGCAAAAGTTCATTTTTCTTTGAAATGTGCTATTAAAAGTTGAACTAAATTCAGAAATTTTAAATCTTTAAATATTTATTGCCTACTCCTTTCTACTTCAAGAATTCTAATTATATGAATATAAGTTTCTTGGTTTTGACACAGTGAACTATTATGACTGATCTGTAAATTCTTTCTTCATTTTTATTTTGGACAACTTTCACTGTTATATTTGTTTATGTTTGTAAATACTTTATTTACAATTTGCAATCTAAAAAATAAATAAATTAAAAAAAGAAAGACATGAAATCTGGAGTCCAGACTTGGCCATGCAGCGAAAGCCATCGGAATGGAGTTAACCTGTGGACACAAGGGTGAGAAGCAATCATCTATTGTTGCACAGCACTAATAGTTTGTAGTTTTTCCTTGTAACAGCAACAGCTAACTGATACATCAAGAAAACTGCAGAATAATGAAACACAATCAGCTTGCAGCCCAGGTGTGAGAGTGAAGCCGGTGGCTAATCTCAGTTGTCGGCTTTATTGGATTAAGGGACACTTGGAGAAGTGATTAAATTTTGAGAGCGCTAACTTTGTCAGTGGACTAGTGCATTGAGGGGTTCATGGGTGAATTGGCTTTGGGATGTGTCACCAGCTGGAGGAAGCAGGTCCCAGGACTGTGACAGGCCTTCCTCTGCATGCTTGTAGGGTAACAAGATCTGTGCCATCATGACCTTTTTTGGCTCTACACAGCCAAAAGTAATAGAACTGGCTGACCATGGTATGAAACCTCTGAAGCTATAAGTCAAGGATAAATCTTTGTGTTTTACATTGTTTTTCTCAAGTATTTTGTTACAATGATGAAAGTCTGAGTGAAACAAACATAAGAGAGTGAGGGTTGGTAAAGCTCAATAGTCATAGTCAGTCTGGCAGAAATTAACTGTACGACCTTCAAACAATTTCCATATCTTTCTGATTCTGATTTCCTCTAATATAATCAGGTTATATCACTTTACGTAGCCCTATATTATATTGTTTTTAGATACAAATGTTTATGTATCCACTAAGATACTGGCTTAATCTGTAACATTTGTTCAAACATAAGAAGGCTGAGCGGAGCTATGATGAGAATCAATAAAATCACGAATGTCATGGGTAAATGGAACGTGGCCTTGTTCTTAAATTCTTGGCACTGAATAAAGAAGAGCCATAAAAGACTTGAAAGCATTAGATTTAGGGCCAATGAAAAGAGCAACTTTTATAATTGAAAAACGCTTTTGGAGCTATTTCTCACAAAGTTATCTCAAAGTGATAACACAAGCTAACTGCAAGTATAAATCTTTAGCTTTGAGAAGGTCTAATGGTCATGGGTCACGGATGAGCTTCATTGCTTAGCATAGTGTTTTGTTTAAAAGAATGATGTGTCAACATATGAAAAATGGGGGCGTTTACCTAAAAATCTATTTACATAAAATGCAATTTCTTGCAAAACATCCACGGATCAGACCATACAGATCTTCTATTAAAGCAGGAGAACAATCACTTGGAGCCAAGCAAGAGCTTATCTTGTTTGTAAACTTTTTCATTTACTCCACTCCCCCACTTAGCCTGCATTGTCTGCCCTGCACCAGGGGAACTTTGCATTTACCACTACTGGATTTGACAAATCCCAGAGGCAGATTCTCACTTGATACAAATGGTGCTTGAGTATATGAGAATGTTTCAATTGATGGCTTGAAATTGTTGTGGTATGATGTTTTCAGTTCCTCCAGGAAAATTCCCAGTAGGTGGCTAACTGGTTTGAATGGGATTTCCAGGCCTAGTTTTTTAAGGAGTCTCCACACTGATTTCCATAACAGTTGCACCAGTCTACACTCCCACCAGCAGTGGAGAAGGGTTCCTTTTTCCCCACAGCCTCTCCATTTGTTGTTGGCTGATTTCTTTATGATGGCCATTCTTTCTGGGGTGAGATGGTATCTTACATTTATTGTTATATAGGTCTTGCTTTATCTTTGTCTTAACCATCCAGCAGAAAAGTATAAAAATGAGGCATAAAAAGTAAAACCATATTAATATGCTGAGCTGTAAAAGACTCAAGTCAACAACTTCTGACATTGCCAGTCGTGCGGATAACCCACTATTGGACTATCTTGGATTACTTTGCTGAATTCATACACCTACAATATATGAATGGCAATGGAATACCCATCTCTAACAAAAGAAAACAAAAAAGGGGGATATAATTGAAGGTCCATTTTGTAGTGAAAAAAATATATATCTGTACATACAAAATATTTAGCATAGATATGCAGCTACTCTTTCTCTTAGTTCAATGATTTGCACTAATAGTGTTCAGACAAGATATCATGTGTGCACCTTGTACTATGACTACCACAAAGACAACTATATGCAATGTATTAATTATTGAAACTGTCCTACTAACTTGTTTTGAAACTGTCTCATTGCTATTTCTTTCTCAAATATATATATATTTGTGGAGAGGAAACAGATCCTTTCCCAAGAGCTCTGTAGAACCTCTGTTCCAGAACAATGCAAAGAACTAATCCTTGATGTGTTTTAGCAGATTATGTGGGGTGCTTTCCCTTTACAATGATTGAAAACAGAATGGCCAACTTTCAGTGTAGAACTGATCCTGTTGTTGCCTCTCCTGCTCCTTTTCTATGATCTCACATTTTTGATCTGATGCTGTCACTCAACACTCGGGCCAGAAACCAATGGTAATTTTGAATTTTCTTCTTTTATTTTCTTCACTGTAGCCAGGTTCCAATCTAGTTATTGATTCCTGAAATCTCCAGGTGTTAATCTCTTTTTATTCTGTTCACAAAGTGCCTATCTTGGCCCAGATCCATACTGAGCTTATTGTGATAACATGTTGGAATGTTTTTTCTTGTATTGATTTGCTAATTTTACAATTGAAGCTCATGCTACAGTTGGGAACATTTCCAAAATACACATCAATAAAATTTGTCACCTTTTCTTTCTTTCTTTCTTTCTTTTTTTTTTAAAGGTAAAACCTTCCAATAGTTGATTCACCTTTGCCCACCAAATACAAACTCCTCAGTATGTTGTTCAAAGGTCTACAGAATTCAAGTCTTTGAAATTCAGTCACATCTTACTTCTTCAGCTCTTTCACTTCTTTGTGACATTGAAACCCTATATTAAGGCCACTCTGACCCAGGTGTCAAAGAAAATCCTTCATGTTCCTGGCTCTGACTTGTCCGATTTCCTTGCCTCAAAGCTGTCCCTTCCATGAATTTCCAGAAAAATTATTTATATTTGTAGGCACAGCACAATGATCACCTTTTCATTGAAGTCTTCTCTGGTTCTTTTAACCATCGATCAGATTTAATCCTGTCACCTCTCATAGCCATCTGAAATTTTATCCTTTAGAAGGTTTGTTCAGATGGTCGTAATGAGTTGTTTATCTTTTCCTTCTAGATGATTGGCTTCTGGGGCGAAAGGTTAGATTTCACAAGTCATAGTTGTATTCTCTACATAAAGCAGGGTACATTATAGCTATCAGCTATTTTTTTTATTTTGAAGAGAAAAAGCATTAAAAAACAATGATTTAAAATTTCAAAATAAGCTAGTACTGCTGATTTCTGCTGGTCTATTGAAAGGAACAGTTAATACTCAAATTTTTCTTTCTCTTTTTTAATTTTTTATAACTACTTTTGACCAATTTTGGATGTTTATATCTGGTAATCTGAACAACTACTTTGAAGACAACAATATGCACTATAACAACCACTGTTGAATTCCTATTAATTTGTTCAATGAAACTCTGTATTGTTTCTAATATTTTCTTAACTATTATTCTTTTTTTAAAATTAAAAAAAGGGTCAGACAGATAGTGCAGCAGATTAAAGTACATGCTTAGGCAGATACAGGGACCTAGGTTCAATCCCTGGCATGCTGTTCCAGCCCCACCCCTGAGGTGTGCTGAGACAGTTATTGAAACTCGACGTGGTGGTGCACACCTGCAGTCCCAGCACTTGGGAGGCTGAAAACAGGAGGATCACTAGGAGTCCGATCTGTATAGTGAGACCCTGTAGACCCTGTACTAAATACAAACACACACACACACACACACACACACACACACACACACACACACAAAGAAATAAGAGAGTAGGTAATAATGGTTACTGTATTGCTTATTGTTATCTTTAAAGTTGTTGCTCAGATTCCAAGATATGGATGAAATGATATAAGCACAAACCTTTCTTTTCAAAAAGTAATAGAAATTAGTATAGCTATTGTGACCATCATATTTGATAGTTATATATATATATATATATATATATATACAATCATGTATATGTGGAAATCAGTGTGGAAAGTTTTCAAAAACTAGGATTTGAGGTCCCATTTCACTCAACTATGCTCTTTCTGGATATTTTTCCAAGAAAAATTAAAAACATCATTCTACAGTAATACATAACACCCATGTTTATCATGGCACAGCTTCTCATAGTTAAATCTTGGAAATAACCCAAATGCTGAACAACCAAGGAATGGATAAAAAAGATGTGGTCTTTTTATAATATAATATAACATAAATTAAAGTAATGTAGCATAATGTATAATAAACATAATATAATATATTTTTTCTTTTTCCTTCCTTCTTTTCTCCCTTCCCCCATCCCATCCCAGTTTCTCTTTCCTTTTGATCAATTTCTTCCCATTCCCAATTTCTATTGTACATTTTATTTTATTTTTTTTACATCTGTATACCCTTTTATTGTTAAGTTCCATTATTTGAATATTATAGGTGTGTAAACTCAG
>NW_004524577.1:4238644-4240416 GCF_000260255.1 Octodon degus
AAAAACATTTAAAAATTAGAATATATTTTAAAAATAGGCATAAAGAATTATATACTTCTTATGTTTACACATAAGTCCAAAAATCTTACCATATACAATCTTGAGGCAGGACAGTCCCACAATATTCCTTTTCCTGTCTCTTGCTTTCATTCACCACGCCCTTCTTTTTGAACAACCATCTACCCGAGAGACGTCATAGCAGCAACTGGCATGTCATGACAAGCAGTCCATATTCAGAAGACCAGTATGACAGGCACTCCAAGCATGAAACTACTATGACAAATTACCATCTGCAGTGCAGTGGCTTAGTTCACAGGTATCAGTATAGTTAGTCAGGGTGAGAATCTTTCCAATTAACTGCTAGAATAAAAAATCTTCTGAAGATTCTCAGGATCATTGCCTTGCTCATCTTCCACATATAACTGTATGACTTGACATTGTCATGTTTCTTAGATCTTTTTTTTTTTTCGTCTGTATAACCTTTACTTTTCAATTTAGTATAGCAAAGTAATCATTTTCTCAGAAGGACGAAAGACAGATGAAACACTGTGTACTTTGTGACAAAAACTGACTTCAGATTGGAATCAGGTTGGAACAAATAGGAAAAATGCAAAGAACAGTATAGTTTCATAGTTCAGTGATTTTTTTTCTCAATGGCTTAGGAAGTGGCCTAAGGTTTTAATAACCACCAAGTATATAATTTTTCAGAATATTAAAACAAATTTTAGTGACAGTGAGGTAGACAGTCACCTGTGTACATCTTTTATCTCAAATAATCTAATGGGTTTGCATTAGATTAGATCTAGATGCAGTTTGAAAAAAATAAATTCCTGAACTGATAGCTGCACTTTTACTGGGATTTTACAGTGATACCTGTGAAAGCTGGCAGCAGTTAAACATCAGGTAAAATGCTAGTCCTCTAATCTCAGACAATCTGTTTTATAGTCAGTAACTTAAGAACATATAAAAACATTTTATCAATCCTTAATATTCCCAAGTTTATCCTGCATGATGTGTTTGATGAAGTCTACCTATGAATTTTTACCCACAATTACCTAACTATTCATCATGTTCTCTCCAGGATGAATTCTTTGATATTAAGTATGGAGTGGATTTCACCTGGAATATCTCCCACATGCATTTTACTCATACAGTTTTTTTTTCAATTATGAGTCCTCTGATGATTAGTAAGAGACGAACTCTGACTAAATGCTTTCCCACATTCTTTGCATTTATAAGGCTTTTCTCCAGTGTGAATTCTCGTATGTGTCATCAGGGATGAGCTCTGTCTGAAAGCTTTCCCACACACTTTACAGTTGAATGGTTTTTCTCCAGTATGGATTCTCTGATGCTGAATTAGGGCTGAGCTTTGGTTAAAGGCTTTTTCACAGTCATTACATTTATAAGGTTTCTCTCCAGTATGAATTTTTCGATGAGTATTCACTGCTGAGTGGGAACTGAAAGCTTTCCCACACTCTTTGCAATGATACGGTTTCTCTCCAGTGTGAATTCTGTGGTGTATGTTAAGCCGTGAGATCCAGGAAAAGGCCTTTCCACATTCATCACACTTGTAGGGCTTTTCTCCAGTGTGAATTCTCTGATGTTGGATAAGTGCTGAGCTTTGGCTAAAAGCTTTCCCACATTCTTTACATGCATATAGTTTCTCACCAGTGTGAATTCTCTGATGTATAATAAGGGCTGAGTGGTAACTGAATACTTTCCCACATTCATTGCAGCGAAAGGGCTTCTCTCCAGTGTGAATTCGGTGGTGT
>NW_004524577.1:4240516-4241511 GCF_000260255.1 Octodon degus
TTTCCAGTTTCATTGCACTGTGGTCAGATGATGTGCATGTGATAAATTCTGTTTTCTTGCATATAATTAGGCATGACCTATGAACCAGCATGTTGTCTATTTTAGAAAATGGCCCATGTGCAGCTGAGAAAAATGTGTATTCAGCTGTGTTTGGGGGGAACACTCTGTATATGTCCACCAAATCCATTTGTTTCAAGCTCTGATTCAATTCTGTTATTTCTTTGCTAAGTTTTTGTCTGGTTGACCTATGTTTTGGAGATAAGGGGGTGTTAAGGTCTCCTGTTAAAATTGTGTTATTGGATGTTAGATTTTTCATGTCCATTAAGATTTCCTTTTATAGTTGGGTGCTCCCGTGTTTGGTGCATATATATTTATGAGTGTTACCTCTTCCTCTTGAATTTTTCCCCTAACCAGTATTTTGCTTGTTCATCGTTGGTTTGAAGTTGAGACTGTCTGAGTATAGGATTGCTACCGCTGCTTTTTTCTGAGATGCTGGGGCATATAGTATTGTGTTCCATCCTTTGACTTTCAGCCTATGAATATCTTTATGAGTTTTTTTCCTGTATACAACATGTTGTTGGATTTTGTTTCCTAATCCACTGTGCCAGTCTATTTCTCTTAATTGGTGAATTGAGTGCATTTACATTGATGGTTAGAATTGAGATGTATTGACTTACGGTTGACATGTTATTTGCCTGTTGCCGTTTATTCCTTTTTCTCCTGTGTTTAATTACTTGCCCTATTTAATTGGTTGCTTCTCATCTCATTCGTGGAGTTCTGATCATTTTGGTCCCTCTCTAGAACATCTTTCAGTAGCCTGTGTAGGGTTGGCTTTGTCGTCTCGAAATTCTTTAGCTGTTCTTTGTCATGGAAGTATTTCACTTCTCCATCAAACTTGAAAGAGAGTTTTGGAGGCTATAGCAGTCTGGGATGGAATTTGTTTTCATAGAGGACTTGAAGTACTCTGCTCCATGCTCTTCTTGCCTTCATGGTTT
>NW_004524577.1:4242436-4246572 GCF_000260255.1 Octodon degus
TGTTGATTCATTGCTTTCAGCTGTGTGATTCCCAATTTGTTCTGTGTTAGTGTCCTCTGCACTTGTTATGGGTGGGCTTGGGCTCTGAGGTTGCATTTTGTTCCTTCTCGTCATTTTGTGTAGCACTGTCTTCTGAACTTTGTTGTAGATCTTTGTTGTAGTTATAACCTTAGCACGTACTGAAGTTCAGGTGTAGATTGTGATTGGGCTAGGACTAGGTCTGGGGGATCCTGGAATATGTCAGAAATTCCTACTCAGCGAGTGGGCTGGGGGAGGTGCTGCGGAGTGGTATGGGCCTCCCAAGGGGGGGAAGAGAGTCTCACCCATGATGCGCCTGGGCTGGGACCAGTAATAGGTCCTGCTGGTGCAAGGTAGCCGGAAGCTTTCCCACACACTCACTGGGCTTGGGCTAGGACTGGGTCTGGGGGTTCCTGGAGCAGGCTGAAATTCCTACTCGGCGGGCGGGCTGGGGGAGGAGCTGCGGAATGGTGGGGGGCGTCCCAAGGGCGTGAAAGAGGGTCTTACCCCCACTACGCCTGGCCTGGGACCAGTAGTAGGTCCCGCTGGCGCAGGATAGTGGGAATTTCTTCCACACACTCACCAGGCCTGAGCTAGGACTGGGTCTGGGGGTTGCTGGAACATGGTAGAAATTCCTGCTTGGCAGGCTGGATCTCTAGTGTACATTTTAGATCTTATTTACTCTTTTAGCTCCTTACACTTTGGAAAGAATATGATGTTTACACAGGCAACACTGGTTTATTTCACTAATTAGTATGGTCTCAAGTTGCATTCATTTACCTATAAAAGTCTCAAGTTTATCCTGCATTCTTTTTTGTTGTTGTTGTACATTATTCAAATTTTATTTAACTACATACAACAAAAACAAATTTAATGGTTTTCATAAGCAAAATTAATAAACTTATATCATTAAAGACTTGTAACTTACATCAGCTAGTACAAGGGTAGTTGGTGGCAAAACACTATCACACAGATACACTTAGAAACCCTTTAAAGTCTCTCTAAGGCGTTAAGTTCATATTTAATTTTACTGGAACAGTCCTTTATTTGAACACTTTTCCACACTGGTAGGCCTCAAGGTTTCCTTCTATATAGCTGAGTAGTACTCTGTTATACAAAAAGACCACATCTTTTTCATCCATTCATTGGTTGATGGGCATTTAGGTTGTTTTCAAGATTTAGCTATTATAAACTGTGCTATGATAAATGTGACTGCTTATATATTACTGTAGAATGATATTTTTAATTTTTCCTGAAAAATATTCCAGAAGGGAATAGTTGAGTCGAATGGGACCTCCAATTCTAGCTTTTTGAGGACTCTCCATACTGATTTCCACAGTGGTTGCATCAGTCTACACTCCTACCAAAAGTGGAGAAGGGTTCCTTTTTCCTCACAGTCCCTCCAGCATTTATTATTGGTTGATTTCTTAATGATAGCCATTCTTTCTGGGGTGAGATAGAATTTCAGTACTGTTTTAATTTGTATTTCTTGAGTAACAAATGATGTTGAACATTTTTTCATGTTTTTATTTGCTATCTGTATTTCCTCATCTGAGAAGTGGGTATTCATCTCACATGTCCCTTCTTGGATTGAATCTTCAAGCTTGGGGAATCTGTTTTCAATTCTTCATATGTTCCAGATACAAATCCTTAGTCTGAGAAAAAACTGGCTATACTTTTTGCACCATGTGGCTTGTAATTTCACTCTGTTGATGATTTGATGTGTAAAAGCTTTTTAATAAGATAAGATCCAAGTTGTTGATTCTTTGGAGTATTTCGGATGCAGTTTGGATTTTGTTTATGAAATCTCTGCCTACACTTATGTCTTCAAGATTTCTACCTACTTTCTCATCTAATAGATTTAATGTTTCAGTTTTAATATTTATATCTTTGACCTATTTTTATTAAATTTAATAAAATTTATTTTATTAAATTTATTAAATAAAGTATTTATTTTTATTAAAATATTATATTTTGTTAAATTTATTTTATTAAATTTAATAAAAATAGGTCAAAGACATAGTGATAGACATGGGTCTGGTTTTAGTCTTTGAGTTGTGGAAAATCAGTTTTTTCAGTACCATTTATTAAAGAAAGTATTTTGATTTAGATTGCATTAAATCCATACAATTTTGTGAGTATGGCCATTTTCACATTGCTGCTTCTTCCTATCTCTGAGCAAGGGATGTTGCTCCATTTTTGATGTCCTCTTTAATCTCCTTTTTCAGAGTAATGTAGTTTTTAACGTTAAGATTTTTTTTTGTTTGACTCCTAAGTATTTCTTTGTTTTGTGATGCTATTGTGAAGGATTTGGTTTCATTAATTTGTCTCTGAGTTTCTTGCTTCTGTACAGGAATGACATTGATTTTTCAGTGTTGATTTTGTACCCAGCTACACTGCTGAATTTAGTTATTAAACCTAGATGTCTTTTGGTACAGTTTTCAGGGATCTTCTGTGTAGAGTATCATATTGTCTACAAATAATAATGATGTAACTTCTTCCTTTCCTATATTTAATCCTTTTATTTCTTTTCCTTGTTTAATTGTTCTAGGTAATGTTTCCAGATGTATATTGAATAGGAATGGTGATAGTGGACATTCTTATCTGGTTCCTGATTTTAGAGTGAAAGCCTTCCTTTCTTCCATTTAGTATGATATTGGCTGTGGGTTTGTTATATTTTCTTTATCAGGGTTAGATAAAGAACATCTATTCCAATTTTTTGTGAGTTTTTTAAAATCGTGAATGAGTGTTGGACTTTGTAAAAAGTTTTTTTCTGCACCTATTAAGATGATCATGTGATCTTTGCCTTTGACTTTGTTGATGTGATGCATTACATTTATTGATTTGTGTTAATTGAGCCATCTCTGCATCACTGAGATGAATCCCATTTGGTAGTAGTGTATAATCTTCTTGATGATTGGCTACATTCTGTTTCCTAATATTTTATTGAAGATTCTGGCATCTGTGCTTATTAGGGAGATTGGCCTGTAGTTCTCTTTTTTGGTTGGGTATTTCTCTGGTTTGGTACCAGGGTAACACTTGCCTCCAAGAATGAGTTTTGGGAGCATTTATTCCTTTTCAATTTCATTGAAATGTTTGAGAAGTATTGGTGTTAAATCTTCTTTAAGTTTCTTGGAGAATTCAGCTGTGACTCCACTGGGACCTGGGTTTTTCTTTGTTGTTAAGTCTTTAATTATATATTCAATTTCATTCATTGATATTAGGTAATTTTAAATTATTTTGTCTTCTTGATTCAGCTTTGGTACTTCTTATGTATCTAGGAATGTGTCTTTTTTTTTCTGTTTTCCATCCTGTGAGGATAAAGATTTTGGAACTCTTGGTACTAATGATCTTCTGAATTTCTGTAGGGTCTGTAGTGTTTTCACCCTTTCCTGTCCTTATTGCATACATTTTCATTCTTTCTTTTCTTTTTTTGATAAGGTTGTCTAGGGTCATTCATTAACTCTTTGTATTGTTTACTTAGTCTTCATAGCATTAATTTCTTCCCTGATTTTTATAGTTTCCTGTCTTCTTTCGGCTTGATTTGCTCTAATTTTTCTAGGAGTTTGAAGTATAGCACAAGCTTCTTTATTTGGGCTCATTCTGTTTTCCTGATGTGAGAATTCACTGCAATAAGTTTCCCTCTTAGAACTGCTCTTGTTGTGTCCCACAGTTCTGGAGAGTTGTATCTCCATTTTTGATTGTAAATCTTCTTTAATTTCTTCTTTAACTTCATCTGTGACCCATTGATTGTTCAGGAGAGTGATATTTAACTTCCACATTTTCATTGAGTTTTTGCAATTTCTTTTATCAATAATTTCCAGTTTCACTGCACTATGGTCTGATAATGTGAATGAGATTATTCCAATTTCTTTGCATTTACTTAAGAATGCTGTATGTGCTAGAATATGGTCCATTTTGGAGAATGTCTCATTTGCAGCTGAGAAAAATGTGTATTGTGATTTTGTAGAACATTCCATAAAGTGCTACTAAACCAATTTATTTAGAAGTTTGGTTTATTTCTAGTAATTCTGTATATGCCAAACTCTGATACTGGATATCTTGCTACTCTGGGGGTGGGGGTCTTGCTACTCTGCTGAGGCCCAAGACACACTTCC
>NW_004524577.1:4246672-4263148 GCF_000260255.1 Octodon degus
TTTTTTGGAAGGGTCTACAGGGTGTTCAGGATCTCACTACTAGATCAGACTCATAGTGATCTGCCTGTTTACAGCCTTTAAGAGCTGGGATTACAGGCACGCGCCACCACTCCCAGTCTCAGTTGCCCTCTCAGCACACCCCAGGGTAGGGCTGGCAAGGCAGGCCCGGAGGTCAAACCCTGGCCCCTTCACCTGCTTGCAGGCGTTGTAATCCACTGAGCTATTTGGCTAGCCTTGTACTGATATTTTGCATAGTTGATCTATCTCTTTGTGATACTCAGGTGTTAAAGTCCACCATTAAAATTGTGTTATTGCTCATTTGATTTTTCATGTCTATTAAAATTTGGGTTTTCCAACTTTGGGTGAATATTTATTTATGATTGTTACTTCTTTCACTTGCAGTTTTTTCCTCACAAGTATGTAGTGATCTTCTTTATCTCTTTCAATTACTCTTGGTTTGAAGTTGATGTCAGCAATTAGAATAGCTACCTCTGCTTTTGTTTTGGCTTCCTGACACTTGGAGCATTATTTTCCATCCTTTGAATTTCAGTCTATGAATTTCCTTTTGAATTAAACGTGTTTCTTGTATACAAGAAATATGAATGTGTTTCTTGTTGGATTTTGTTTCTTGATCCACTCTGCCAATCTGCTTCTTTTGATTAGTGAATTAGTGAATTAACTTCTGTTTGTCATTTTATTTTCCTGCTGCTGTTTCCCTACTTTTCCCCTTTGATTAATTGCTTGTTCTGCCTGATAGTTCCTTTCTGTTTGTATTCATGAAGTTGTAGTCAATTTCTCCTCCGTCTAGAACATCTTTGAGTACTGTTTGTATAAATCTCTTCAGTTGTTCTTTGTCATGGGAGCATCTTGTTTCTCCACTGATATGAGTCAAGACTTTTTATAGGAGGGAAAGATTATGGAAATTCGCCATTAATTTTACTCTTAAGTTGAATGAAGTTTTCAACCATAGTTGGTTTTTTTAAAAAAAGAATAACTACAAAAAAATCAAAATTTACATGCAGAGGAGGATAGAATTGGCCCATAAGAGGGCACTAAGCAGACATATCTGCATTTTTTTGCCTTTAAAATTTATTGAAGGGATAAAACAGTGAAGGAAAAGAGTACACTGATAGTGGTGAAGAAAACAATAGAAAGGATGACATTAACAGAGCGGGAACATTGAGGCATTTTGTCTAGAAAGCAAAGAGGCTCAGATTTATGGAGAAAAAAACTGGAGAAAACAACTCACCACATATGGGGAAGTACAGTGCGGCCACATGGATGCCATGTAAGAACAACCCAAAACCAATAGTCAAAAAAAATGGAAAGAAATTTAGGAGTTCACACGGAAATATCTTCAGCAGTATTTTCACAGTGTCGCGTTCCCTTTCCATTTCTTGGGTGATGTTTGATAAGGACGCACGTTCCTAAATGCATCATTGGTTGTCTCCTTGTCACAGGTGGGTAATGGGGATGGGAAAATCATGTTTTTTTTCCATAGAGACACAGTCTCAGTTTCTAAGCTATACATCTCTCTAGCAATTTAAATAATATATTTACCTGGGCTTCCACTCAAAACCTGGGAATCAATATCTTAGAGATTCCAAATATCTGTATTTTCAAAAATTTTTGGAAAAGACTCTGTTGTACCCAGAGTCAAAGACAATAATTATTAAACCTTAGCTCTCGACTCCTGTTTAGATTTAGATAAACCAAGTACATTTAATGCATGACAGATAGAATGGAAAATAGAAACACACAGCCCAACAACACTTTTCAGAACTGGATACAAATAAAAATATTGTCTTCAGGTGAAAAACTCGTTCCCCTCACAACCGTGGTACTAAGGAAAAGGAACAAAGCAACATTCCATACTTTGTAGTGAGCCTTCAGGGCTTGGGATGAAGGAGCCATTTTGAACACTTCAGAAGCTACCAACTTGTCTTAGGTGTGGCTCAAGTTGTCCTTCAGGGGAGAGGTGTCATGGAAGCCTTACGTTTGTGACTTGTGACTTTTATGCTTCCATTTTTTTCTTTATAAATTGGAAAAATAAAAATTTGGAGAATAAAATGAGTTTAATACATAGGAAATTCAGATAATGGTGACTGGCATATAGTGTACCCTGACTTCTTTCTTTTCCTTTCCTTCTTCCCGACCTCCTCCTCTCCCTAGTATGCCTTCCCACCTGAGCGTTTCCTTCCTCATTCACAACATCTATTATCCATCTTGGGTCCTATTTACACTTTCAGTTTCTCACAGTAGGGAACGATGTGGATGCGTGCCTGTGTGTCTGCTATATTCCACACTTAATACTGTGTTCTTAAGATAATGAAAGCTTATGATTATTATTCCATAAAAAGTGTACTCATCCACACAGCTGACACTGACAAAGGATCTACAAACTGCGGTACAGGGTTTCAGGGTAAATCCTGAGGGGATTTGACTGACCTTGTCAGATACAAAAGTTACCTTTCTTGTTATATAGGTCTTGCTTTATCTTGCTCTTAACCATCCAGCAGAAAAGTATAAAAACAAGGTACAAAAAGTAAAGCCATATTGATATGCTGAGCTGTGAAAGGCTCAAGCCAACAACTTCTGACACAGCCAGTCCTATGGACAACCCACTAATCTTATGAATTACTGGACTATATTGGATTACTTTGCTGAATCCACACACCTACAATATTTAAGTGGCAATGGAATACCCATCTCTGGCAAAGCTAAACAAAAAAGTGGATACAAATGAAGGACCATTTTGTATCTGTACATACAAAATAGTTAGGATAGATACACAGCTACTTTCTCTTAATTCAGTGAGAAGCAAGATGTGTACTAATAGTGTTTGGACAGGATATCATGTCTGCATCTTGTATTATGAATAATCACTACGAAGACAACAATATGCAATGTATTAATTATTGAAACTGTCCTACTAATCGGTTTTGAAACTGTCTTATTGCTATTTGTTTCTTGAAGTGTACACATTTAGGTCTTCTTGTTCTTGTTCTTCTCCTCCCCTTCCCCTCTCCTTCCCTCTCCCCTCCTCCTCCTTCTCCTTGTCCTTCTTTTTTCTTCTTCTTTTGTGGTACTAGGGATCAAACTCAGGACTTTGCGCTTGCCAGGCAGGCACTTATGACACTGAGCTATATCCCCAGCCACTCATGCTTTTCTTATAAAAACATATAGCATAACTCAGTGACTCCAGCGAGAGGAGTCCCCATTGTAGCTTCATTATTTTTGCTCTTCCTGTTGTATTTATGTCTCTAGGAGTTAGCCGGACACAATGGGAGTTAGCCCGGGATGCTTCCTGTGGTCCTGCCCACGAAGGTTTCAAAGGTGCTTCAGGTGCATGCATATGGACCGAGCAATGTAGCACAAATGCAGCAGGTTGCTTCTAGCTTATGCCATGATGTGCATGGGAAGGCTGACAACAAGAGGGTGACTCCCTGTGCACCCTGTTTCCACCCTCTGAAGCATCTGAGGCCTCAGAGCAAGCTGCTTCAGTTACACTGAACAAGCCAGAGATGCTGGTTTATGGCACAGGTATGACTTGCAGTCAGATCGAAGTAGCACTGCTGGAATTTGGGAACAGCTTCAGAAGTGTGGCAGCCTGATCACACTCAAAGACCTTGAAGCCAACCGTTCTCTCACACTTCTTTTCCCTCTCTACTCACTCCTGTGTTTCTCTTTCACTTGCAAAACTGCAAAGAAATCCTTGAAAGTTCATTGTCTGATAAAAGACCCTGAGTCTGTCACTCTTATTGTCTTCAATGTGAGTGGTGGAAAATCATGCAAATAGTATTATGAATCTAGAGTAATAAAGAAAGCCATAGGAGAGACAGGAATTGAAAAATTCTTTTTTTTTTTTTTTTTTGGAACCGGGGATTGAACTCAGGCCCTTGCGCTTGCCAGGCAGGTGATTATTCTACGGATCTATCTCTCCTGGCCCTGAAAAATTCTTTAGCTGTCCATTTTGTCAAAGTATTTTCAGGGAAGCCGGGTCTGGTAAAATTGTAGATACCAGAGTCAAGCAATTGGAGATATATGGGTCAGAGCAGCATTTGTGTTTGCATAGTGTCACAGCGCTGAAACAAGCCTGTCTCTCCACATGCAGAATGCACAAAAGCCAGAGGAGATAAAGAAGCCATAAAGCATTTAGTGGTGTCAGCACAAGAGGAGGTAATATTGAGTAGGCTTTTATGTTCCGCAAGGAGATCTGTGGCAAGGAATAGCGAAGCAATGCCAGTGGAAAATCCCACGAGCTGCTATGCTCACCGAGAACAACACGTGTGTCTGTCGGTGTGCTCATAGCCCCTGGTGCAATGCCTGGAAATCACCACAGATGGACATAATGACTAACGAGGCGATCAGATGATTTTTAAAAGGAAGGAGCTAGCTAGGTATCAAGAAAAATGCTATTTACTGTTCATGAATTTTGTGTCTGCTGGCTACGGTTGTCTAGCGGTTGGGTTGGCTGTGCTGTCAGTGTGTGAGTACATCAAGAACATTCAATAAAAAAAAAAAAAATCTCCCACTGGCTTCCAGGCATGCAAAAATGCCAAGGACAAGGCATTTTTTTCCCTGAGAAGCTCAAAGTTTCACAAAACTCATGACATTCTTACTTTCCACTTGCTCAGGAGTTTTCTAGGTAAAGTCAGGGAGGAAGCATCCCCAGACAAGGGAATCTTAGTTCTAAGATCAAGCCACAAGTTTGTAAGGTGGTTTCCACATAATTAAAGTTGTGAGCAAGCAGCGATGAGCGAGGGCCTTCTGCCTCATCAGTAAGCATGACCACCCCATGTGGGGTTGACAAAGAGAAATGAAAGGGGTTTCAATGACTTAGGTTTTGTAGCAATCACTCAGGGTGCATATTCACAGGATAAGCCAAGGGATACACACTGGAGATAGAAAGATCGCTGTGGAACCATTTTTATTGTTCGTGTAAGAAATTACTAGACTTAGAATAATGTCCAGAGTTGGCTAAGGATAGAAAATCAAAAGACAGATTTGACACCAGTTTAGGAGTTAAAGTCGTGATTTGGTAGCCATTCAGATGGCGAAGAAATTGGAAACTATGATGAAGTTTCTAATTTCAGAAACTGGATGGATGGTGACGCTGTGTGCCCACGTCAGAACACGAGACGTGGGGTAGGCAGGCAGGTAGCAGGTTTGTTTTGATAAATTAATGTGATTTAGATCTAAAATCTTCTCTCCAAATTCTCACATGTTTGGAAAGTAATTAGATTATGGGGGTATCTCAGTTACTCTTCTCTCGTTGCTGGGACAAATATCCAACACGCAAAATGAGGGAGTTAAAGGTTTATTGAGCTCACAGTTACTGGAGGTTTCAGTCCATACTCAGCTGGCTCCAAGGCAGAGCGGCACAGGGCAGGGAGCAACCATCCATGGTGGTGGCAAAGAGCAAGGGAGTGGCAGCATCTGAGGAAGGTAGCCAGCCTCTCAACCCTCCTTACACTGTAATGCAAATTACCCGCCTCAGAGCAGGTGTAGCATCTACACCCACAATCACAAACTCCAGAAGGTGCCCCATGACTGCATGAGGCTTTGTGGGGGACAGCTAGACACAAACCATAACAAGGGTGCTGTATCCAATAGATTAATTCATTAATAAGTTTAGCAGCTACATATGCTTTTATGAGGCAGCGGATCATTGGCATTGGGCCACTGGGGTGAGGGGCAGAGCCTAGAAGTCTGTAGTCTTGTCCCCCGCTCCTCATCCTCTCTCTCTGCTTTTAGGCTCCCATGAATTAGTAGACTTCCTCTGCTGTGTCCCTCTACCATATGATTTCTACCTTGGAGACAACAAACCACGGACTAAAAACTCTGAAAATTATAAGCCGAGATAAACTTTTGCTCCTTTAAGTTGTGGCAAGTGTATTTTTGCTCTGGCGGCACAATGACTGATACAGCTGGTGTTGATGTACCTGTGGGCTTCCATGTATATCTGTTCTGTATTAGACAGTGTGTGCATCTAACGCTCATCAAAGGGGAGTAACGCTGGCTTCGGGAGCCTCTCTTTTTTCCAAGGAGAAAATGACTCCTGGGTTGTGCTCATCCAGGGTGCAGGGAAGTTGAAGTATGCTCTCCATGAAACTCCTCTTAGGCTTCCAGTTCATGAATTCTCTATAAGAGAAGGTCCATAAGCTAGGTCAGAATCCCCGTGCTCTGTCCCACTGGCTAATGACCATCCAGGACGATCTCTCTTTCTTAGTCTTCCCAAAGAAGAGGTGACTAACAGTAAAAGCTACTCAACAAGCACCCACTTCCCAACTTTATTCTTGTCTTCCCCTCTCCTCACTAACCCATCAGTTGCTCTTTTTGATGTCTTCTCCACTTACTAAATTGAAACTTTGCAAGAATGCCAATGAACTCTTGATTATTTGTTTGTTTTTGCAGTACCAGGGATTGAACTCAGGACGCTGGCTTGCCAGGCAAGCAGCTTTTTCTACTGAGCTTTCTCCCCTGCCCGCAGAACTCCCAATTGTTAAACATAATGGAGCTATAATATTCCTCCCGAGTTGACTTTTCTGCAGCATTTAAAATGAACTACTCCTTTCTTTTTTTAAAAAAAACCACCATTTTTAAACTACTCCTTTCTTATTCAAAATTATTTCTGAGCTTTCCCCATTAACATTTTTGTACTTTTTCCCCTCCTAACTATGGCTATGTCCCTTTTAGTTCTCTTAGCTAAATATTTATCTTCCTAGATTTCTTTCTATTGTTAACAGTGTAATTATTTTTCTGACGTTAAAATGGACACATAAATTTTTAAAAATGGAAGTGATGCAGAATAGTAAGAAATTGTCTCACAAAAATCACTTAAGGATAACGAAGATTAGAATTGTAAAGTCTTATCTTTATTTATTTCTTCTCCCATTTTCTTTTCTTTTTGAAGAGGATTCAAAGTTGTATTGAAACAACATTCTCTGCCTTGATTTTTTTTCTTCCTGGTTCTGCAGATTGAACCCATGCATTCACAAGGAGATTTTTTTTGTGGTTTTTATTTTGAAACAGAGTCTTACTAAATTGCTAAGTTGCCTAGTCTGGATTTAAACTTGCAATCCTCCTGCTTCAGCCTCCAACACTACTAAAATGACAGTTGTGTGTCACTGAATTTTGTTTCCCCTTTGGAGTTGCTCTTCCTTTGGGCTCAATTTTATGGACTATAATTACCAGAGAAACTGTTGTTATATGTACAATAAGAAAGACGATAGTATAGTTCCCTTTTAGTAGACCTCAGTCCAGTTAGTTGGCCCAGTAGAGAGCACCTAACAGGGAAAACTTTCCTGTTTATAGCTAGCCTTCTGAAACAAATAAAAGCCGAATATACTTGCTAAATGGCAGAAAAAAATGGTTTTTAGTATATTATTAATATAAAGGAGGTTTATAAAAATAGACCATTTATATACTATATTGGAGACATAAAGAAGCCAGAAAAATGTACTGTTTTATTTTACTTCCAAAAATATCCCCACACAGTCTGTTCTGGATGAAGCAGATTGTATATTACATTATTGAACACATTTATCTAGAATAAAAACTTATAGGCGGGACAATGGCACAAAGACGTCTTGTCTTTTTATGAGACTAACAAGGAACGTCCAACATAGTGGAGTAAAGCTCTCAATGGGGTTCAAGGGCAGGCCTGACGCAATCCCTAACAGAGGAAAAGTTCCTAACAAGGATCCTGATAGGAAATGTATAGATTCTTTCAGGAATTGTTTCTTTAGAAGATTTCTAGACCTAGAAAATAATGATATGGCTTGATTTTCTCTTGAGCATTTCCCTAGTGCCAAACGCTTAAGCCAAAAGGGACCATATTGCCCCGGCTGGTATACTTTTCCTGTTAGTGAAATTGTCCTGATTGCCAACCTCACAGGCAGAGTCTCGAAAGTCACTAGACAATGGAAATGTTTTCTTCAGGAAGATTTGAGGGAAACAAAATTTCAAGAAGAGAAACTTACTTTCCTAGCATGAAATTTGTTGGCTTTATCCTATGCCTTAACTTAAAAATTATTACTATTAAGGAATCTATAAGTTTCCTGTCAACATCCTTCTTACGAACGTTCCCTGTCAGGGATTGCATTAGGCATGCCCTTGAACACCCACTGAGAGCTTTGTTTGCTTCACTCTGTTGGACACTCCTTGTTAATCTCATGAAAAGACAAGATGTCTCTGTCCTATTGTCCCTCATGTAAGATTTTATCCTAGATAAATGTGTTCAATAATGTAGAGGTGCCCAGCTGAAGATGAAATTTTTCCTTAGGGCATATTTGGAAATGTCTGGAGACAGTTTTGCTGATCTGAACAAGGAAAAGTTGCTACTGGACTCTACTGGGTATAAACAGATAGAACCAAGTCCTATACTCCAAAGAATCATGTGAGCCAAGAGATCAGGAGTGTCAAATTTGAGGAAATCCGTAATATCACGTATGCTCTGGTCTGTGGCCAAGATATAGTCTCCTGTTTACTGTAATTTTCAAATGACAATCTGTCAAGTTATACTGTTTTTCCTTCATGGGTTTGTACTTCTGGAGTTTGGAAATTTTTTTTCTGTAATATTGGCTAGTGAAAATCTGTTGGAAATGAAACTAGAGAAAAATATACATCACTTGGAGTGCTGAAAGTCAAATCTGGCATATTGTATTGTGACCATTTTCTTATCATTTGGACTGGAAAATAGAAAATGTATTCGTTAGCTTTCCTTTGTTGTGACAAATTTCCAGAGAAAAATCAAATTGAAGAAGGAAACTTTTGCTTTGGCTCAGAGGGTTCAGGCCGCAGTTCACTGACCTTGTTGTTGCTGTCACAGGGCGAGAATTCTCCACTCCAGTCTAAACAGAATGCGTGCTTAGAAAAGTGCTCTGAGATTGAGCATATCAGGTAGAATCTGGAGAAGACGCACCATGTTTCTTTTCCTTCCTGCAGTGAGCCCAAGCATTGTGATGGGGCTGGCGCTGCTTCCTCTGTGGCTCCCGGGAGGGTGAGGGGAGAAAACAGGGTATGGAGAGAAGGCACGAGGTAGAGAGGGAAGCTAGAGAGAGACTGAGGACACACAGGCCCTTTTGGGTTGTGCCACCAATGGCATTCTTTCTGCAGCCAGCCTCTGTCTCCTGAAGTTTCCTCCCCCTCCAATTAGTTCATTAAGCCGTGACTCCAGCAATGGCTTCATCCATTCATGAAGTCAGAGGCCTCGTGATCCAGTCACCTTTCTGAAGTCCCCACCTCTGAAAGACTCTCGGAAACCAGGCTTTCAACAGATGATCTTCTGGGGGACCTTACAGACCCAAACCATAACAAAAACTACCATCAGGTAAAAGGAATAGAGAGACCGAGAGAGAACGCTGACTGTGTATGTTACTGGCTGTGAACCCTGATTTCTTCAACAAGTCACCCTTATTAATGGCATTAACATTTTTATAGACATTCCCACCATAAATACCCTTGAGCATACTTTCACACATACATTTTTTAAAAATTTAATTTAATTTTATCTTGAAGAGTAAAAACAAAAGGTAAAATAAATAGCAGAAACAAAGACAGAGTCAGGGTAACAATGCAATAATACATATGCTACAGATTTTCAAAATAAGAATAGCTCATCAACAATGGATGTTATTTATTTTTGTCATCAAATTAGTTGCTCAGATTAACAGATATAGTTACGCAAGATTGGGAAAACATTTGAATATTACCTCTCCAAGATTACAAATACTTGCATGATTTATGATCTTTTTATTATACTATAATAGCATATTACTACAATACTATGGTGATCTATGAAATTTTTATAGCCAGAGTGACGGGTTGAAAGTTTGCATTGAAAGTTGTGTACACGTCGTACTTCCCTCTGGAGTAAACACTGTATCTAAGTTTACACTTTTATTCAGTGATTTGTGGGTAGTGTTTCTCCAAAACTATTTCCAACACAGTGTTTTGTAAGTATATTAATATTTGATATTTGATGGAAAAACATATCATCTTTTAAACTTTGAATTTGATCACCAGTGAGAGCAATAATGATGTACTTATCGATAACTTGTTATCTTGTAAGTATTCTTTTTAAATCTCTTGATAACTATTGGTTTGTGAATTGACATCTTGTCATTGGTTATTAATCCATTATTACATATTAAGGTTGTTCATTCCATATTATATGTACTGGAATAATTTTTCCCACTTTGTGTTTTTTTTGCCCTTGATATAGATAGATAGATAGATAGATAGATAGATAGATAGATAGATAGGTATCTAGGGAAGGGTCTACAGGGTGTTCAGGGTTTCACTACTATATCAGACTCATAGTGATCCGCCTGTTTATAGCCTCCTGAGAGCTGAGATTATAGGCATGCATCACCGTGCTCAGTCTCAATTGCTCTCTCAGCACATCCTGGGGGTGGGGCTGGCCTGGCAGACCTGGGGATCAACCCCCTGGCCCCTGCACCTGCTTGCAGGTGCTTTAATCTGCTGAGGTATTTGACTGTCCCTAAATATATTTTGGAAGGTATAGACATATTTAAAACCCTTGTCAAACTTTTCAGATTTTAATTTCTATACATTTCCTATTTATGACAAGAAAGGCATACACTCTTATTTTTATGAGGGGACATAAATGCTTATCTAAAAAATATTTGATCCATCATAATTTTGACTTATGGATTGATTTATGATACAGTTGTTTTCATCAAATTTCTGCCTTTGCTTTCCCACCCACAGCCATGTGCTTCTAAGTTCTTTCAATTCTATCTGTTTAATATCTTTGGAATGAATTCCCTCATCCCACCTCCAGCTTCCTCACCTTGGCCAAGAGCTCATTATTTTTGAGCCTACAGTTACTGCAACAGCCTTCTAACTGGTCTCTCTGCTTCCAATCTTGGAACTCTCAAATTCAGTCCCAGATGTTGCAAGTGTGGTTTTTCAGAAAGAATTTCTGGGAGTCTTCCAGGAAATATTTTTGATTTGAGCATAGTCATTTAACTTTTTCCTCCAAATTTTCATGGAAAATATTAGTTTAAGCAGTTGGAAATATTTCACACAGCGTTATACTACTGTGTTCTTTCTTTGTACTTCTCAAAATTAAATTAAATTCACACAAGAGCTCCATGTTCTACATGAACAAGAAGTTTTATATCATGTCTTGGGTCTTCTGACTCATGACAGAATGACCTACTGACATTTTAAGTAATCCTCAGAACAAGATTGGCTTCTATGAGGTTGGTAATCTTTCCACTATAGGAAATATATTTACAAAAAAAAACTCCATGAACCCATGGAAATTAAATAACACCTTCCTGGACAATCAGTGGGTCACAGATGAAATTAAAGAAGAAATTAAACAATATTTACAATCAAAAGAAAGCACAGACACTGGAACCCTGGGGCACAATAAGAATACTCCCCCGAGGAAAATTCACAGCACTGAATTCTCACATCAAGAAAACAGAATGAGCCCAGGTAAATAATCTTAGTTGCACTTCAATCTTCTAGATAAAGAAGAAGTCAAGCTTAAAGCCCGAAGAAGGCATGAATTATAAAGATTAGAGAAGAGACTAATACAATGGAGACTAAGCAAACAATACAAAGAATTAATGAATTAAAGAGCTGGTTCTTTGAAAGAATAAGTAAAATTGATAAACCCCTAGCCAACCTTATAAAAACAAAAGGAATGAGAAAGTTAAATTTCATGCAATAAGGAATGAAAAGGGTGAAATCACTACAGACCCTATAGAAATTCAGAAGATCATCAATACCAATACTTCCAAAATCTTTATTCTCACAGGATGGAAAACTTAGAAGAAGTGGACAGATTCCTAGATGCATATGAATTACCAAAGCTGAATCAAGAAGACATAAAAATTATGAATAATCCAGTATCAGTCAATGAAATTGAAAATATGATTAAAAACTTACTAACAAAGAAAAGCCCAGGAACTGATGGATTCACAGCTGAATTTCACAAGCAGTTTAGAGAAGATTTAATAGCAATACTTATCAAACTCTTCACTGAAATTCAAAAAGAAGAAATTCTCCCAAACTCATTCCTAGAGGCAAGTATTACTCTGATACCAAAACCAGAGAAAGACTCAACCAACAAGGAGAATTACAAGTCAATCTTCCTAATTAACATAGATGCAAAAATCCTCAATAAAAGGCAAACAGAATGCTGCAAATCATCAAGAAGATTTTACACCGCATCCAAGGGGGGTTCATCTCAGGAAGGTATGGATGATTTCATGCATTTAGTTAACCACATCAACAGAACTAAAGTCAAAAATCACACGATCATCTCAAAGACGCAGAAAAGCTTTTAACAAACTCCAACACTCATTCATGATAAACAAAACCCTGCTGAAAATTGAAGTAGACGGCCCTTTCTTCCATCTGATAAAAGCCATCTCTGATAAATCAACTTTCATCATCATACCAAATGGACAAAAACTGAAGGCCTTCACTTTAAAATCAGGAAGAAGACAAGGATGTCCACTGTCATCACTCAGGTTTAATATAATTCTGGAAACATTAGCTACTGCAATTAGACAAGAGAAAGAAATAAAAGGAATAACGATCAGAAAGGAAGAAATGAAATTATCATTATTTGCAGGTGACATGATATCCTACATAGAAGACCTCAGAAACTCCAGCAAGGGTCTTGTAGATTTAACAATCAAATTCAGTAACATAGCTGGATACAAATTCAACACTAAAAATCAATAGAATTCTGTTCACAAAGAACAAATACCCCAAGAGAGATATTAGGGAAAACATGGCTTTCATGTTTTCTAAAAAAAATGAAATACTTATGAAGCAATCCAACAAAGGAAGTAAAAGATTTATACAATGAAATTACAGTACTCTGAAAAAAGACAGAAGATTTCAGAAAATGGAAAGATATTCCTTGCTTCTGGATAGGGAGAACCAACATTGGGTAAATCACCATAGTCCCAAAATTATTATACAGATTCAATGCAATCCTAATTAAAATACCATTAGTATGCCTCACAGATCCTGAAAAACATTAAAATACCATTAGTATGCCTCACAGATCCTGAAAAACATTCCTAAAATTCATCTGGATTCAGAAGAGACCTGGAATAGCAAAAGCAATCCTGGAAATAAGGGAAAGGCAGAAAGCATCACATTCCCTGATTTAAAATTATAATACAAATATACTGTGATACAATCCATATGGTATGGGAAAAAATAGACCCAAGGACAAAGGACAGATTAGAAGATGCAGGCACAACTATATTCACACTCAGTCACTTTATTTTTGACAAAGGGGCCATATTTCTTGGGAAATATGTTCACTGGAAGAAAAACAGCCTCTTTAATAAATGGTGCTGGAAAAGCTGGCGTTCCACATGCTGAAGGCTGAAATTAGACCCATGTCTATCACCATGCACTAAACTAAAGTCAAAATGCATCAATGATTTAATTACTAAAAGAGAAATAATGACTCTACTGGAGGAGAAAGTACATAGAAATCTTGAAGACACAGGGGTAGGCAGAGAGTTCATGAACAAAAACCACACTGCACAGGAAATACTTCAAGGAATCAACACCTGGGATCTCATCTCTTTGAAAAGTTTCTGCACCTCAAAAGAAATCAAAATCAGAGTAGAAAGAAAACAAATGAATTGGGAAAGATTTAGCCAAATATCAATCAGGCAAAGGACTTCTATCTGGAGAATATAAATTTTTTTTAAACAATCAGGCTCCCCAAATTAAAAAATCCAATCTAGAAATGGGCATCTGAGATGAACATACACCTTTCAGATGAAGAAATATAAATGGCAAATAAATATATGAAAAGATGTTCAATATCATTGGTTGTTCAAGACATGTAAATTAAAACAAGACTGAGATTCCACCTTATCCTAGAAAGAATGGATATCATCAAGAAGTCAACCACAACAACATGCAGTATATTAATTACTGAAACTGTCTTACTAATAGGTTTTGAAACTGTCTCATTCCTATTTGTTTCTCAATAAAATTATTAAAAAAGAAAATATGAATACAGAGCATACAGCATGACTTTTTTTTAAAAAGAAAAGCATATTTGTACCTCTGCCTCACCATGTGTATAATCTGTATGCACACTACATATATGTAATAAAAAATAAGTTAGAAAACATAAAAAAAGAAGTCAACCAATCACAAATGCTGGAAGGACTGTGGGGAGAAAAGGAGCCCTTCTCCCCTGTTGGTGGGAGTGTACACTGGTATAACTACTATGGAAATCAGTGTGGAGATTCCTTAAGAAACCAGGATGGATGGTCCCATTTGACCCAGATATTACCCTCCTGGATATTTTTCAGAAGAACTGAAAACATTACCCAAATATTCATCAACTGAGGAATGGATTAAAAAAAAATGTGGTATTTTTATGTAATAGAGTATTACTCAGCTATAAAAAAGATAAACTTGAGGTTTGATACCTAAATAGATGCAACTAGAGATGATACTCATAAATGACATACATCACACCTTCCTGTGTAATCATCATGTTGTCTCGCTAGTGTAAGAACATGAAAGAGTAAATTAAATCTGAAAGGTACAATAGATACTGTGAAAGGGAAAGAAACTGTTCAGAGGGAAGGAACAACTGGGATGAAGTGAAGAAGGGAAAAAAAAGAAAGAAGGAAGGAAGAGAAAAAGAAATGTATACATGAATACACACAGATAATTATACTGCTGATTTCTGCTGGTCTACTGAGAGCAGAGGTTAATGCCTAAACTTTTTCTCTCCTCTTTTTAATTTTTGACCAATTTTTTCATGCTTACCTCTGGTAATCCGAACAACTAATTTGAAGACACCAATACACAATATAACAACCGTTGTTGAATTCCTGTCATTTTGTTTAGTGAAGTTCTGTATCTTTTTTCTTTCTTACTATTTTTGTTCTGTTTAAAAAAATTAAAAAATAATAAAAAAGAAAAATATTTAGTACTTAACAAGTATCCATGACCTCTCTTACATTCCCATATTTCTTTGCAGTAAGTTTGGGTCATTTGTTTGTTTTGTTCAGTTTTGTTTTGGTTTTGCTCATGGGTTTTAAACAGATACAAGGTGTGTCATGTCTAAGGAGAAGCTCTCAGAACTAACATGGCTGCTCTTATTTAAACTTCTGGGTTTTTTAAGGGGGCTACCAGGGATCAAACTCAGGACCTTGTGCTTGCCAGGCAGGTGCTTATACCACTGAGCTATTGCTCCAGTCCTGTTTGTTCTTATTCCATTGTTTCTCCTAGTAGCACACTGCTCACCTTCAGACCTGTAATGAGATGTGTGTGGGCCAGAGGTAGGGCTAGGATAAGAACCAAGCCACTGAGAGGTTGGCTGCGCTTGCTTCTACAACACAGGCGACTTCCAAGAGACTAAGGCAGAAGCTGCCAGCCCTCTGCAAGGCGTGGCTTTGTATGGGCATAGTTGGCACTTCTACCGCACTTCCATGATCAAAGAAGTCTCAGGCTGCCCCTATTTCAATGATGAGAAGTAGATGAGCAGGGATGTGAAAGAACTAGTGGGTATCTTTTATGTGTCACAGTCAGCCCTTCCGCCACCAATGAAAAATACATGTATGTACCATGTTTTCAGACCACCAAGTTCTCACCATATCATGCAACTGGTTTAAATTCCAGGAAATGATCAGCCAACCTGGGCCCTGGCATGGGTGAGGCCCCCGGGTGTGGTCTTTGGAGTAGGTTCCTCTGACCCAAAGGCCTGTGCACTGTGAGCTGTATTTCCCAAATCCACCAAAAATGCAGCTCAGAGAAAAAAGGATATGAAAACCACATCAGGCACTGAAAAGGGTGACACAAAGCACCTCTGGTCCACAGCAGCCTAAAACCAAGCCAGGAACATGTCACTGGTCCTTGACTTGGACTCCATTTTTATGACTGTGAACCAGCTTTTCATCGCAGTGAAAAAATGCCCAACATAAGTTAACCTGAAGAAGGAAAAATTTATTTAATTTGGCTCATGGCTCCAGAGGTGCCAGTTCATGGTTAGCTGACTCCATTGCTTTTAGGTCTTCAGTGAGGCAGAGAAGTTAGGGAGGAAGGCTATAGAGGAGCAGAACCACTAGCCTCCTGGTGCCTGGAAATGAAAGAGCGATGGGAGGGGCTGGGGAGATGGCTCAGTAGGATAAGCGCCTGACTGGCAAATGCAAGGATCTGAGTTCAATCCCCGGTTCTGAAAAAAAAAAAAAAAGAAAGAAAAAGAAAGAGATGGGAGAGAAGTGGGGGGAGAGACAGAGGGAGAGAGGGGAAAAGGGAGAAGGGGAGAGAGGGGAAAGAGGGGGAAACAGCAGAGGGGAGAGGGGAGAGGGGGAGAAAGAAGGAGACAATGAAGGAGAGAAAGAGAGGAGAGAAAGAGACAGAGGAGAGGGGATGGGGAGGGGAGGGACAGAGGGACAGAGGAAAGAGGACAGGGGAGAGGAGGAGAGAGGAGAG
>NW_004524577.1:4263313-4296853 GCF_000260255.1 Octodon degus
GGGGGAGAAGTGGGGGAGGGGAGGGGGAGAGGGAGGGCCAGGTCTTCTCTCCAGAGCCCTGTCTCCAGGTGACCTTCTTCCACCGACAAGACCCCGCCTCCTGAGATTTCCATCACCCCTCACGGTATCACCAGCTGGGGACCCAGCCTTCTACACCTAAGATTTTTAGAGGCATTGCAGCTTCAAACCATACCAGTTTCTCAGCACTCTTGGTTCCTCCTTCTCACGGCCTTCTGTCCACGAGAAACAGATCCCGTTAGCCGCGGAGTGGCCGCGCAGCTCTCCTCACCGGAAGCTGGGTCTCCAAAGCCTCTTGTCAGTGTATGCAGTTTCTCTCAGTCAGCGCATCTTGCTGGTACCCGTACCGACTTAATCATTTTAAATGTCCGTGAGTTTCCCCTCGATCTGCTCGGGTTTTTCCTGCTAGACAGAAACAATGCGAATCTCTCCATGATTTTCTGGCTTCCTTTCAAGGTTGGAGCGCTGTGGGACAGGACCCTGACGGTGACTAGAATCCTGTCCCTCCACCCAATTCGATGGCGCTATGACATACTTCCATAAGCATTTCTGAAGTACTAACAAGGCATTTAAGTCCCATCTTTAAAATAATCCTTGCCACGAGGCTTTTTTTGGTGTGGAGATCTTTTTGCTTTCTTGAAATTCCAGAAATAAGCCACAATTTTATTTCTAAACATATGGGTCTTGGAACCTTTATATTTCCTTCAAGTTCTTATCAAAACTGAAAACTGATGGCTTTCTTTTTTTATTTTGACTCTGCTCTTCTCTACTTGCCTGTTACTGTACGCAGCTAAAGAAAACCAGCTTACACTTTCAACATTCTTCCTAGGAATCTCCTTAGCTAAATCCTTACAACCAGTATGCAGTTTCTGTCTTCCACATTACTGCAGGCAAAAATGCGGCCACACGTGCTCCCTTTCCTCTAGTATTTAGTAACAAGTTACTCACCCAGATTCAAGTGTTCACTAAGAATTCTTGAGGGTTTTACAGCTTTGGGCTGCCCCTCAGTGCCAAAGATGCTGCTGTACATCCTAGCTGTGGTTTGTTTTACTTATAAAGGCAGAACTGCTCTCCAAGTGCCCAATTTATTCCAGACTGTCATCACTGTACTGCAAACCGCTGCAAAACTTAGAGGTAGAGAACAACTACCACTTATTACCTCCAAAACTGCGTGGCTCGGGATTCACCGCAGGGACTACTTGCCTGTGCGCTATGATTCTTTGGGTCTCATCAGGAGATCTAGATGAAGAGATGGCAAGGAGGGCTTTCTGGGTGTCTCACGCAGAAGGCTGCTACTTGCTTCTTGCATCCTTTCTGTTCTTCTTGAGTGGCTTTCCTGGATGCATGTGCAGTGCCAAGAAGCGGCCTGCAGGAGGGTGTGGTCATGTCAGGAGGACACCAAGCAAGGCCCCGCGGCTCGCCACTCACCCTGTGGCTGATCTGGGCAGTAGATGCTTGAAGCCTGCACACAGCTGCATGCGTGACTTTGCAAGTACACTACCCCTCAGCTGAGCTTTTATATGGCTACAGCACAGGCTAACATTTTCGTTGCAACCTTGTAAGAGATACTGGGTCACAGCAATTTAGCCAGCACTAGATTCCTGATGGAAAGAAACAGGTAAACATTTGTTGATTGAATCCACTGAATCTACCATCGGAAGTATGAAGTATTCTGATCTTATAGATTGAAAAGATCTTAGAGATAAGATGTCCCCAAACCTCCATCCAAGAGAAAGGGACGCTCTAAACTCCCTTGGGCAAAGCTACAGAGCTGATCAGTGACAGCCCTTGTATACAAACTCTATTTCTGCTTTCAGTTTACCATTCATTCTGCTATAATAAAAAAGCCATCCTTTTCCTTACAAAAAGAAATCATCTCCTTGTTAACTTTCACTTGGGAATTCTGGGTAAAAGGTTGAGAAATAGTAAAAATCTGGAGTTTCTTTTTCTGTAACAGCAGAGCATGATTTTATTCCAGTTTAGTCCATAAATTGACATGGGTTATGAGGTTGTGTGGTATTTAGCTTTATGATAATTACCTATTTGAATAGCTGATAAGAGTTAATTTATCCTGAAGACAACTAGAAATAAAAGAATAATTGGGTTATAAAATTAAAGCAATAACATCTGTAGTTTCTACTACATTGAACATATTTGATGTAGAGAATATTTCAATTAGGCTGAAAAACCTGTGAAAGCTTTTTCCTCTTTAGATTCTCACTCAAAAGAGAAAAAGGCCTATCACAAACACACAGAAAGCACCAAAATAAAACAAACATTTCAGGGTTCTGTTCAACAGTTTAAATCTGCAGTTTCTGCATGAGTAATAACTTGGCTTAAATTAACTAGTTATGAATTCTTGTCCTATCACTGTAGATAACTTTGGGTCTTTGAATAAATTTCTTAATCTCTCTGTGTCTCAGCCTTCTTACCTATATTCTTTATGACTTTTTAATTAAACCACTGTGCGCTGATGGCCTTTTTGGTTCAGACAATCTGCTGGAGAGAGTGAAAAAATACGGTCTTTGTTCTCAAACAGCTTATGATAAATGGTGGACACAAATATCTTCCACATAAGATAAAGCTTGAGAAGTTACATGTACGCAGTAGAAACAGTGATAAAAATAAGCAGAGTATTGATTCTATCTGAAAGTAATGGCGTGCAAAGGTGGCATTAGGAAGGATGGGGAGAAGATGGAGAATTCTGCCTGGCTGGAATTATTGTAGAGGTCCCAGATAACAGGACGAGGGGGAGGAGGAGGAAGAGGAGGAAGGGGAGGAGGAGGAAGAGGAGGAAGGGGAGGAGGAGGAGGAAGGGGAGGAGGAGGAGGAAGGGGAGGAGGAGGAGGAGGAGGAGCAGCAGCAGCAGCGATAAGGAGAAGCCAGCCCAGAATCAGCCCTTTTGCTGCTTCCACGGCCTGCTGGAAATTCTGCAGAACGTGAGCTGGGAATGACTGCTCTTTCATTTCAGTGAGGGCGCTGCTTGGAAAGTTGAAAAAAGCTTTGGAAAATTTCTGGACCAGTCTTGTAGGCTTATATTTGGTAATCTGAATAGCTAATTTGAAGACTACAATGTGCGATATGACAACCATTGTTGAGTTCCCATCATTTTGTTTAGGATTTATTTTATTAGCATTGTGAAGACACTTTCGGTGCAAATTCAAGCTGGGTCGAGGACAAATTGCTGAGAAAGTGTGCTATACCACATTGTTTTATTTCAGTTTTGCTCTACAATGTATATGGTTGAGCATAGCATTTATAAACCTAACCATTAATATTTAGAGTCCATTGCTAGCTCTTTAACATACACATGCATATATATATATATATATATATATATATATATATTTACTGTTAAGTAAAATTCACTGTCTAATAAAAGACACAAATGTGATATATAATAACATCTATGAATTATCTTTAAGAATTTTTAAGATTACTTTGGGAAGAGAGAGAGAGAGAGAGCGAGAGAGAGAGAGAGAGAGAGAGAGAGAGAGAGAGAGAGAGACCTACTAGGCATGAAATTCCCCTTGAATTAAGACACAAGTCAGAGCCACATGCTCAATGCCAGTGGTGCTTCATTTTGTTTTCTTATCACTAAAATTGGCCACATCCATTAAGATGAAACTGTCGAGGCAATAAGGTGACTTCCAGTTATTCCAGCCTATTTCATATTGAACATATTGCTTTAATAATTAACAAGACAGGGAGGTGCATTTTGATTTTTAGATCTCAAGTGTGGAGACGTTGGACTCATAATCCTTAATACACAGAGAGTAAGAAGATGGCCAAGGCAGTGTCAGTCACAAGGATGAATGGGGACCTTGTTGTGCATTAGGATTAGGCTTTTTTAGTTCCTTTCCAGAACTATTCTGGAGTGCTTGGTCTTCCTCTTGAAAACACTGCTGAAGTGAGCAGCCCAGTCATGGTGCAGTCATGGCCCAAGAGGAATCCATGATAAACATCTTGTCTGATACCAGCGACATCATTCTGTATCAGTGCAGCGTGCCTTCAAAGTTAGACAAGGGATGGGAGGCAGGTGCGACCACGGTCTTACTCTTTGGTCTCTCTTTTCCATCTCAAGAACCTGAAAATAATGAACAGCTAGTTCATCTGTCTGTAGGTGTGGGTTAGGAAGGACTGGATGAGTTAATCCATATCCCCTTATTTTTTAAAGCTAATTCAGCAATGATCTGGACTGGGTGACAGAGAAGAGTGGCATAGCCTGAAAACTATGAATTAGTTTGGTATGGCGGAATCCAAGCCACAGAGCAGTACACAGTCTGAGCCCCAACAGCAAGCAGCAGCAGAACTCATACATGGCAAAGATGAAAGGAGACACATTTGTCATTCTGGGGGGCTTTGTTTGGCTCTCCAGGCAGTGGAGGCCTTAGGAACACAAAAACCACATATGGTGCAGAATATTATGAATGCCAACACACTGAAATGTTTTTCATTGAAAGGGCATACTTTCATGTGATAATGGTTCACTATGGTATTGATTAAGGATCAAGGAAATTCCGGTGATCTATTGAAATTCCTTGGGATTGCAAGGAAAGGCTTCTCACTGGCAAAGATCATAGGATCTTGGAAAACATAAAAACAGTTGGCAGAGCTGTTCCTTTTGCTTGTGGGCATAATTAAGATTAGCATGCACATCAATGGTTAGATTAAATTATCCTTGCTCTTCATGTCTTCCCAGTCTGCCTTAAAGACTGAATTCACAATTCTCAAATGTTTTAATCCTATGACTTCCAAAGACAAAAACTTCAGTGTTTTTTTGTTTTAGTGCCGTGAATAGAACTTGGTATGGTGGAATCCAGGCTTGCCAGGCAGGTGCTGTGCCACTGAGCTGTCTCCCCAGCCCAGCACTTTGGTTTTAAAATCATTTCAATGCCCAGGACTGGAAGAAAACTTCCCCACCCATTGACGATATCTAACACTCCTTTGGGCTTTGTATCCTCCTTTGCAATCACTTGTTTCTCTGTGTAAAGGTGCATCCATGAGTGTGTCAGTACATTTGCCATATCACGTATTTCATCATATTGTTCCTCCAGCATAAAGTTTCGTTGTCAAGAGAGTCTTATGTGCCTTCGGATACAGAAGTGCCGTGCCAGCATCAGGGTCATCCCTTACCAAAGTTCAGAGGCGCTACCTGAGTGCAGACAGTTGAGAGTGAATGGTAGAGATCCTGCTCCCTGCCTCTTGCTTCCTTTGTAAAGAGGACTTTTCTAGAAAGACCTGGAGGCCCAGCAGCTGTTTCTGTGTCTGATGCTGCAGGCTTCATCCTTTTCTGCTCTCCAGGGTCTGTGTGTACAGAATACTGTTTTAAAATTCAAAAACCTTCTGGACCACTTTATCATTCTAATAGCCATAAAGGACCAAATACCACCTCTTTTATTTTCTGCATAGTAGCAAGGAATACAAATTCATAGGCATGCCTCCTTCTCAGAAAGCAAAACTGACTAAAGTTTAAAAAAAAAAAAAAAAAAAAAACAACAACTCCACTTTGTTTTTATTTCACGAGAGACGTACCCTGGCATACCCTTGCTGGCTCACATAATCAGAATATGCTGGTGGCCAGCAGCAAGGACTGGAAAGATTCTGGTGGATGAAGTCACTTGCACTGAAAGGCTGACATCTTTAAAATAACTTCAAGGAGAGTTCTAATTTTATGCTTTCTTGGAAGAAGGTTTGAGGATTCTTGTTCTACGGTTTTATTTTTAACAGTTTGTGCAATTGTGTTGTTATCAAACTGAAGTGACCAAAACCTCACACTGTTTAATCATTCTTCAAAGTCCTCATTCCTGCTGCCTGGGAAGAGAATTCTGCTCATTCATGTCTCCTTTCCAGCTCTTTCAACTATAAGATGTTTAGTATTACTAACGATTACTTATCTATGTAACAAACCCTAATCTTTCATGGCTTCCTACCTTACTGCTTTCGATTCCCTCTTCCTAGAAGATCCTTCAGCCTAGTTCTACATAGAGAGACCATCAACTGTGCAAGCCTAGGAAACGTTGACCTCCACTGTCTAGACTGATGGCTGACCTGTAGTAGACCCTCAATGCTTGTTTATTGAGTTTCCTGTCCTAGCTCTAAAATGACCTTTCGTTCTGAGTCATAGCTCTCCATAGAAGGGGTGAACAAGTGCTGCAGTGTGCATTCAAATTAAAAGAAAAACAAATGACAGCAAAAGACACATCGTCAACAACAATTGGATAAGTGTGTTCACAGTGGAAGACAGTGTTTTCAAACACGTTGACAAGGGTTAAGGGCAGTGTACTCTTTACTGCAATAAATGGTTTTATTTAAACATTAAGTATTTCTTATCATGCATCATGGATGGGATATTTATGGCAATTTCTGTCAAGTAAAAAAATATAGTCTCCTCATCTACTTAGTCACTGATCTGGCACTGTGTCACTTTTGCTTGTCCTCAAAGTCAAAACGATTGGAAAGGTAAACATTTTAAATCAATTCACACTGAGGCAGCCATGGCAGAGTGACTAAAGACCCTCAGGAAAAATCAATCCCCAAAATACTTCAGAAAGTGACAAGAGTGATGAAATAAATATGTTAAAAATGAGGGGAAATGTTCTCAAAAGAAACAATTGCAAAATGTCTTTTACCAGAATAAACTTAAAAATAAAATTTTAGATATGCATTTTTTTGTTTCCAGTACCGGGAACAGAACTCAGGACCTAGTGCTTATTCTACAGACCTATCTCCCTGATATGCACCTTTTTAAAACCACATTATTCTTTCAGTGAGTGTACAGGAAGAAGTATATTCTCTTAATCTTTATATCTTTGGAAGTGTAGAGAATCCTTGAACAACAACAACTACAGCAATAACAAAACCCAGGACTAGAGGTCCCGTTCAACCCGGCTATTCCCCTCCTGGGTATTTGTCCAGAAGAACTGAAAACATCACAGCTATGTATGTGCACCCATGTTTATAGCAGCACAATGTGCCACAGCTAAGTGTTGGAAACAACCCAAATTCCCACCAACTGAGGAAAGGATTAAAAAAATGTGGTATTTTTCTACAATGGAGTACTACTCAGCTGTAAAGAAAGATAAACAGGAGGCTTTCATAGGTAACTGGATGCACCTGGAGGCTATACAAAGTGAAATAAAATCAGACCCACATGTGTAAACATTGTATTGTTTCTCTAGCATAAGAACCTGAAGGAGTAAATAAAATCTGAAAGATCCAATAAGTATTATGAAAGGGAAAGGAACTGTTCAAAGGGAAGGAACAACTGGAATGAGATAAGAGAAGAAGGAAAGAAGGAAGAGAAATACACAGGATAGCTTGGATAAATGTACTGCTGATTTCTACCGGTTTGTTAAAAGTAACAGTTAATGCTTACATTTTTTTCTACCTTGTAAGTTTTTGGAACAACTTAGCATGATTGTATCTGGTAATCTGAACACCTAATTTGAAGACAACAATAGGTGATATAAGAACCAGTGTTGAATTCCTATCATTTTGTTTAGTGAAATTCTGTATCATTCACTAGTTTTCATTCCCTTTAAAATCAAAAAAAGTGCTTTTATTTAACTTTCACACTTAGGGACAATGTGTGCAGACACGAAACCACGGCTCCCACATTCTCCCAGCCCCGAGGAGCGATTCCATTATTCCATTGCCCGCCAGCATCCATTGTGGCTCAGGAGGAGTCTGCTGTCTGTGAGTGCGTCTCTCCTTAGTGGGTCGTTTTCCTCCTCGGTCGGGTCACTGTCAGTATCATCTGTGTTCTCTTCTTGCATTGAAATGTCAGCAAGCTGTGTGTGGATGAGAACAAGCACTTTCTTTCATTCGTACCTGGATTTGATGTATCTGTGAACAAAGCTTGAAAATTCAGTATCATTTTTAGAAAGTATTTCTACTTGCGTTTCGTTTTCTTCTTCTCTATAAATGTCTTCTTGGAGCTAGTCATGGGAGGAGCCCTGTAATTCCAGCACTTGTAGAAGCTGAGAAAAGAGGTTTGCAAGTTCAAACTCAGCCTGGACAACTGGGCAATGTAGGGATCCTCTGTTTTACATTAAATAAAAATATATAAACAAAAGGACTAGCAACATAGCCCAGTGCAAAGCTCCTGCGTTTGATCCCAATACCACCGCCCATTGGATATATTTTACAGTTCATCAAATTATTCCCTGTCGCTTTTTAAAATTAATTTTATTGAAAAAGAAATAGCAATGAGACAGTTTCAAAACAGATTAGTAGGATAGTTACATTAATTAATACATTGCACATTGTTTTCTTTGCAGCAGTTATTCATAGTACAAGATGCAGACATGGTATCTTGTCTAAACACTATTAGTACAAATCTTTCTTCTCATTCAATTAAGAGAAGGTAGCTGTATATCTATTCTAACTATGATATATATACATATATATTTTTTTTCACTACAGAATGGTCCTTCATTTATATTCCTCTTCTTTGTTTAGTTTTGTCAGAGATGGGTATTTCATTGCCATCCAAATATTGTAGGTGTGTGAATTCTTCAAAGTAATCCAATATAGTCCAGCAGTCAATAATAGTAGTGGTTTATCTGTAGGACTGGCAATGTCAGAAGTTGTTGACTTGAGCCTTTTACAGCTTAGCATATTAATATGACTCTACTTTTTATATTACCACTTAATGGAAAAAATTTGGTTTGAATTTCTTTGCTGCATTTAGTTGAATTCTCATAGTATATTCCAATTCACCAATTCTTGGTGATAATATCCAGTATGGCATTTGTTTCATTTATTAATTTTTAAAATTATTGATTTTCATTTCCAGTATTTCTAAAGTACATCCTAGATTTCATTACAATCAATGTCCCACTGCATAACTTCTTGTGCTTTAAAAAAGTAATATTTTCCTTTTCTTTATTTTTTTCAATGGTAGGAAACAGTTATTTTACTGTTAGCTTCAGATCATCCTGTTATTTTGATTAATGGCCATGTTATTTTTTTATTGTATAGGATTTCTTACTTCACAATCTATCCCATTGAACATCTTATTATGTCATGCTGTAGAATCATCTCCAGCATGATCCCTCTCCCTTCTCCTCTTTTCTGCGCTCCCCTCCCTGTGGAACAATTTGGAGTGGCCCTTCGGAGCCCAGTGTCTTCTAGTGGCCCCAGGCTGTTCTCAGTGGTGTTGGGCCGCTACTGATGCAGCAACTGAACTAAACAATTTCTGAATTTCTCAGCATGGAGCTGTGCTTGCTCCCTCCTGTCTCTCTTCCTATCCCACTGCAATAGGTCTCCACTTTTCCAACTTCCTTTCAGAGGTTAGAAAGCTACTCTGACTCTCAGATTCAAGCAGTAATCCTGGCTCATTTCCCCCTCTGTGTCTGAGGAATATTATTCTCCACTCTCTCATAGGACCCAAATTCCTAGCTACACTTTGTACCTGTAGGTCAAACGACTTTCTCGGATTACTGATTCGCAGACCCTTGGATGTTTTCAAGTAGCATGGTACAGACTGGAGGGAAGGACTTTTCCTCTGATTTAAAGTGGTTTTAAATTCTCCCTCTCACTGTCATAACATATAAGCAAGGAGGCCTGATGTTCTAATTGCTGCAGGAAATCCTCTTGTCGATCCAGAAATTTTATGCTGTGGCCATGAAGAAGTTAGGACAATGTGTCAAGAATATGAACACATTGCCTTAGATTTTTGTTGCTGTTGTTTAACTTTGTCCCTTCCCCTTCCTCCATTTCTCCTTCTCCTTTTTCTTCTCTATTTTTGTGGCACTGGAGATTGAACCCAGAACCTTGTGCACACTAGGCTCATCCTCAGCTCTAGGGTGTTTGCTGGTCACAGCTGAGGATGCCTAGGGATGTCCTTCTGCCCGTGGGAGGTGATGGTCATGTCATACCACTGAGCTATACCCCCCATCCTACTTACAACTTTTTATAATTCATTTTTTGTTGCCATGTGCTTAGAATGGTAGAGGCTTCAAAATATTTACATTATTTTCCTCAACAAGCAGTCTCATGCAGTGTGTGCATGCGTGCGTGTGTGCGTGTGCGTGTGTGTGTGTGCGTGTGTGTGTTTGACTGAGGCTTGAGTCCAGGTCTCATCCATGCTAGGCAAGCGGTCTTCTGTGGAGCTGCACACCTGCTTCTCATGAGCTCACTCTCCTCCCTTAGTGGGTGCTGCATGGGGCTGCTCTCAGACTCACTCTCAGGGCCAAAGACCTCATCCTCAGCTCTAGGGTGTTTACTGGTCACAGCTGAGGATGCCTAGGGATGTCCTTCTGCCTGTGCGGGGTGACGGTCGTGCCTCAGGAGCAGCTGCACTCAGCGGCTGGTCAGGTGGGGTATGTGGGCCTGGACCCCTTGCTCCAGTTCAGAACAACAGCAGAGGACCCTGCAGGACCAGAGCTGCTGGTGAGAGAGCCTCAGGCTTTGGCTCCACCTGCATCACAACTCAGTGTTTTTTCTTATCTGTCTTGCTTTTCTTTTTATTCTGAAAGTACTCCCAATAAATCTCACAAACTTCTATCTCAGAGTAAGTGTCCTAGATGCTGATTTAAGACACCAGCTATGGGTCAGGAACATCTCCGTCTTCCTAGGGGCCAGCTCCAGCTGCCTTCCTGCGGTGGACACCCAGAAACAACTGCAGGATGAGCACACAACAGAAAGTAAAATTGCCTGCATTTGATTTGCTCGGTTTTCTCAAACTCTATAATTTCCCTGATTTTTACTACGAAAACATTGACTTTCAAAGTCTGAGCCATTAATCTAGGGCCTAGGTAAGATAACACCAGCTCACCGTGCACATTTCTATTGTAATTGAACTTTAATGCTCTTTGGATGAACCTAGGACCGTTGTTGACACTTCAGTAATGCATTGCAAGATGAATGACTGGAGCACACAGTGTTCTGTGGGAGGTGGACGCACAGAGCCGCGTGATCAAAAACCGAACAGAGGCTATAAATTGGAGTTTGGCATCAGTAAGGAATGGAAGTATCGGAGAAGGGCAATAAAGGTAATTCCTCTTCAAACATCACCGGCACCGGGACAGCGTGGTGGCTCTGCCTCCCACAAAGCGGACTTGAAATCTGCTGGACACGCTTTTCTCAGGCTGGGCAATTAAGATCCCCCAGGCAGCTTTCATCTCAGAGGACGCATTAAACTGAGCCTCGTCTCTGCAGGGAGGGTGCAGAGGCAGATTGATGGGGAGGCTCACATCTGGAGGAAAGCTGTCGTGTAGCGGCACAAAGCTTTTCATGGAAGCGCTGTCAGGTGCCGGCCAGTTCTCCATGTGAGCTCAGAGCTGCACCGCCATGCCTGTGTTAGTAATACTTCAGTCCTAAACAGGTCCTGGGTCGCTGAGATGGCACTGCTGCTTGCCTGTCCTGCCTCTTATTTCCATTTCTCTTCTTCTGAAGCCCCATCTTTTTAATTCAGATAGCCCACCTCTTTTCTTTTCTTTTTTTTTTTTTAATTTTTAAAAATCTTTTATTTGGTGCAGGGTCTCACTGTGCAGCTTGGACTTTGTCTTAGTTACTTTTTTCTCATTGCTGGAACAAATACCCGACATTTAGCTCATAGTTACTGGAGGTTTCAAGACACTGGAGGAGAGGCTGGGGCACTGCCGTGTCCAGGAGGATCCTCTCCACCTCTCGGAGAAAGCACGGGCGAGCCAGTTTAACTGTCAACTCCTCTCTGGCCCTGCCTTGCAGCCTCGCCCTGGTCTCTGGCCCTGACCCTCAAGGCATTCTTGCTCCTCCAGTCCCGTCTGCCCCACAACACGCATGAGGCTCTGGGGGGACAACCAGACACAAACCATAACAGACCCATAGTGATCCTGCTGTCTCAGCCTCCCCAGCACTGGGATTATAGGTCACAGGGCCAGCGTGGCATATGGTACTGGCAATTGAACCTGCTCACTGTGCTTGCCAGGCAGGCGCTTAGACTGCTGAGCTAACTCTCTGGCCTCTTGGTTGATTTCTTGATGACAGCCGTTCTTTCTGGAGATGGTATCTCAGCATTGTTTTAATTTGCACCCCTTGAATGGCCAATGATGTTGACCATTTTTCATGTATTTTCCATTTGTGTCTCTTTATTTATGAAGTGTATATGCATCTCAGATGCCCATTTTTGGATTGGGTCTGAATTTTGGAGACCCGATTTTTAACAGTTCTTCATGTGTTCTTAATCGGAGTCCTTGTCGGAAGGACAGTCTGCTATAATTGTTTCCCACTGTATAGGTTTTCTTTTTACTCTGTTGGTGATGCCTTTTGACATACAGAACCATTTCAGAATGATGACATCCCAAATGTTGATTCTTTGAAGCATTTCCCGCACAGCACAATTTGTCATAGCTCAATCTTAGAGACAATCCAAATGCCCGTCAACTGAGGAAGGAATAAAAAGATATGGTATTTTTACACAGTGGAGTACTAGTCAGCTATAAAGAAGATAAATTTAAGGCTTTGTAAATAAATGGATGCAACTGGAGACTATATTGGTGGGTGGAATAAATCAGACTCACACGTGCCAACATCATATTACCTCACTAGTCTGAGAACCAGAAAGAGCAACGAAAATCTAAAAGGTACAACAGATACTGTGAAAGGGAAAGAACTTGTTCAATGGGAAGGAAAAACTGGGATGCGGAAAAGGACAAATGAAAGAAGGGAAAATATATTTAAATATATGTGTAGAATAGTTTAAATAATTGTATTGTTGACTTCTGCTGGTCTTTTGAAAGAAGTAACTAATACTTAAATTTTTTTCTTTTTACTCTGATTTTTTCCCTCTTTTGAATTTCTTATAACTTATTTGTTATTGTTTTGTTTTGTTTTTCTTTAAATGAACATTACACCTCTAGATCTGGTAATCTGAACAACTAATTTGAAGATAGCATCATGTAATACAGCAACCATTGTTGAATTCTATTACCTTGTTTAGTGCAAACTTGTATCATTTCCAAGGGTTTTTTTTTCTATCACTACTTTGTACTTTTTTTAAAAAAAGGAGTAGATTCTGGCTTCTTTATGTAAATTATGACTAAATTATTTCCCTGGCAATTAACCGTTCAAACTGTTAAAACTCCAATTTAAGTAAACTAGCTTCTATGGTTTGACTAAGTATCAACCGATATTCCATGAATCAATGGCTTGTTCCCTGGTCCAAGGGCCACCAGGCTGTGGTAGAACTCTTAAGAGCTAAGCCCTCATTGGAAGTTTGTCAGTCATGTGAGAACATTGCCTTGAAGAGACTACTGGGATCCTGGAGTCTCTTCTGTCTTTTCCTTCACCACTACCATGAGCTAAGTAGCCTTCTCTGCCACACATTCCCACCAAGAAGTCCTCCCTCACCACAGAGCCAACTAACCATGGACCAAGACCTACAAAACTATGAACCAAACAAACCTTTCTTATTTTTATCATTTTATCACAGGTGTTTTTTCACGGTGATGGAAAGCCAACTAACACACGTATTCCTCACTAGCTATTAAAGGTTTGAACTAGGCACATGCTTGCTGTGATAATCTTTTATTTGTGCTTGAGGAACAGCATTCGGTCCCCTTTCAAAAGACATAAAAGGATAAATCATTTGCCTCTAGTGGCCATTCGAGGAGCTGTTTGTGACCACAAGGGAAGCTCATGTGACTTCACCTGCAAAAAGTAGTCAAAAGGACCTCAGTGAAATCTAGACAGAGCCCTGGTTTTGTCTAATGTGAATCTGGCCTTGTCTAAGTCCATGGTAAGTAGGATACTAAGCACCAATATCATTTAAGCTTTTGGGTGACTTAAAAACAACCTAATTGGCACACATTTCATACTTAAGTGCTTTTTGTCTGTGATTTATCATTGTGTTGTCCCCAAGTAATCATGGTAACTCAGTGCCAGAGCACTTGCCCAGCATGTGCTCAGGGTTCAAAGCCCAGAAACACACACACACACACACACACACACACACACACACACACACACACGATGTAGTTAAGTGGGCCAGGCTGCCAGTAGATTATCATCTTGTTTCCAAAATTGTAATGACTACTGGTTAATGTTGACTCGCTGACTGCATAAGTTTGTTCCCTCTGTCTATCACTACACCAATACAAGGAAAATCATCAAATCAAAAGGGTCTAAATAGGATGGGAAGATGGCTCAATAGAATAAGCGCTTCCCTGGCAAGTGCAAGATCTTGAGTTCAATCCTCAAATAAATAAATAAAAATTTAATTTAAAAAAGGGTCTAAATATTCAGTGATGAGAACATGTGGGGACATCCACCAGGAAAAGGAGATTTCCTCATATTTCTGTAAGGTGGATAAGACACGGAGACTGGAAAGCTAGGGAGGCAGTGTCAGAACAGCCATGACCCAGCATATGAGCCACAGGGGTCAATGTGCTCCTTCACACCCTGAATGGCCTCGCTGCTATGAGATACCAGGTGTAGAGAGGACGGGATTGTATGTGGGGCAGAGAACCAGGTGATTGGTCATAAGTCTGTGTGAAACAATCAAACCCTCTCTACCTGGCAGGCCATAATGCCTGGAATCCAGGCTTCCTTTCCAAGACTTTAGAAAATGAAAACTTCTAGAACAATCTAGAAAATCTGCCAAGGACTGCCCTTGCATTCTGTTTTTTAGGGGCTTAGTCCATTCACCCTACTGTGACAAAATGCTATGAGCAGGGCAGTTTATAATCAATGGAGATTGATTTCTCACCCTTCTACAAGCCAGGAAAACCAAGGTAAAAAACCACACGCTGATTTGGTATGTGGCGAGGACCTACCTCCTCATTCTCAGCATCTTCTTGCTGAGTCCTGACAGGGTGAGGGGGGAAAGCGCTCCCTGGGACCTCTTTTCTAGGGGTGCCAGTCCTACTTGTAAGACTCTGCCCTTGTGACGTAATAATTTCCTGGTAGCCATACCGCCCAGTATAACCACATTAATGATTGGGTTTTGTGAAGACACAATGACCAAACAGTATTTGACTCTTCAAACTGGTTTCATCTCCAGCAAATTTTTAAAACCATCAAGTTCTGCCATGGGCTCTCCCCCAACTGAATTGCACTGTTCCTCGGCCCAAGTCCTTCCAATGAGGACCTTTGATATGGAAAGGAGAAGTCAAAAGAAAGATAACAAAGTAGATGAAGGAAGTTCTAACGTACGTTTTCCATCAGATTTGAGAAGATGCCGCAATATGAGCACAGGCGTAGGATGCAGTGAAGGTGGACTAACAACCTCGCAGGGCTTTTCATAGCCGGTAGAAAGGTGTACTTGCCAGAGAGTAATTCAGTAGGAAAGTTGGAAGATTAGACCTAAGAAATCTCTCACAAGCCGAAAACACAGAAGGGGAAGAGGAGGAAAAGAAACTCGCAGGATCATGAGAGGATCATTAACATCTGACCAAGGGACACAGGAAAGAAGGAAACGTTAAAGTGACAGTGGGGACAAATGTCCTAAATAGAAGGCCCTCATATTCAACTTAACTACTCCCTAGAACATTACCACAAAGTGTCAGAATACCAGTAATGAAAAAAAAAATTTCAAAAAGCAAAGAGAGAAGAAGCAAAATGAAAACAAAACGTAAACATTAGACTGTTCCCTCACAGTTCTAGGTATTAGAAGCCTTTGACTTTTTAGGGGAGAAATCACAGCAATTTAGAATTGTATGCATGGCTAGAGTAGAGTAGCAATAAATAGAAGGGCAGAATAAAGGCATTATCAGATACGGAGGATCCAGGAGGTACTCCCCATCAAAATTTGAAAGAATGACACATTTGTAGAATCAAGTGAACCACATACAAATATTTCTAAAGCGATTAGTTACCACAAAAATGGAACTCCAGGCAAAAAGTCACACAGGAGGGAGCATCCCATCACAGAGCGCAGTGGCTGTGTAGCGAACCAGAGTTACAGAGTCCTTAGATGAAGTCGCTATTGGTCTTCAATTTTTAGAGTCCACTTACTGATGAAGCTCAGAAGAGTTAATTGCCATGATAGGACAAAATGGACATATCGTAAGCCTGACATTGCTAAAGTAGAATGCCCAAGCTGGAAAGTGGAAATAAATGTTAGAGGGTAGGTATGGAAAGGAGGGAGTGAAAAAAATGCAGGTTTGATGGAAAAAATAAAGGCAACCCAAGATCCTCTTCTTTTGGCATTCATTTAGAGAGATTTTGGCAAGAATAAAAAAGAAGATTCTTCTTTGCAATTTGAAGACATTTTCATGAAAAAAGATGAATTTTTTACATGACTCAAATCAAGATTTTGATTTGACATCATGAAAACAACATCTGATGTTTTGGTTTGTAACTGGTTGTCCCCCTGAAGCCTCATACAGTCATAGGGCAGACTTCTAGACCTTGTAATTAATTCATGCTCTAGTGTTGGGATTATGGGTGTGAGTGCTTCACCTGGCCTAAGGAAGATAGTCTTGAGTGTAACGTAAGGGAGACAGACTTGCCCTCTGCAGCCATTGTTGCCTCTACTCCTCCCATTTGCACTCTCTGTTTTGCTGTTTCTCACTGCCATGAACTCCCGGCCTCTGCCGTGTGCTGCTCTGCTTCAGAGCCAGCTGAGTATGGACTGAAACCTGCACAAACTGTGAGCTAAATAAACCTCTCCTTCCTGATTTCTGGGGCGGGGGGGAGTATTTCTTCCAGCAATGAGAGAAAAGTAACTGAGAAACCTGACTTCCATTGTCCCAGGCTTATGCAAAAATAAGAGGAGGTCATGATAGATAAGTGATGTTTTATAATTGAGAGGGAGTTGGATGACGTTATAGTGTACCACATAAAAATACATTTTGTGGTAGTTGATGTTAAAAATTTGAGAGACCTGGCTGAAAAGAACCTTGTCCTTCATAATTTATATCATATTCACACAACGAGTGCCAGTTTTCCATGATATTAACACATTACCATCCTATTCAATTAATATGAGACACTTAATTTGATTATTTTTGTGGTTTTGCTCACATGTCATTTGCAATGTTTTAGTTGTGTGATGGGTAAAGTCACCTGAGAAGAGCAGAGACTCTCATGTCCCGCTCTCCAGAGCAGTGATGATTTGACTCAGCAGGTCTGAGTTACCTCAGCTGCTCAACAAACAGATCAGAGCCGAGCTGTGACCTCCTGACAGTGTCAGTTCTGTAACCCAGAGCTCCGTGTTCTGTGGCGGCTGGCTCCTTGCTATGCAGGCAGTGATGCTAGGACCAGCAGCTTTGGCATCTCTGAGGTGGAATCTTGGGCCTCGGGTCAGCCTCACCATCCCAGAATCTGCATCTTTAGCAAGACTCCAGGTGACACCGGAACACATTAAACGAGGGGGGACCTGGAGGTCCTCTCTCGCTGCTACTGCAGACTCCGTGCCAGAACAGCCTCCCTCTCTGTGGACTCCTCACGGTATCCCCAGTCCAACTTGGTCCAGCCTAAGCATTTCTTCCCTAAAGACCTCCGGAGCCCGGGAGATCGCTGTACCCTGACATTTCCCCATTTGTATTTCTTAACAAACTCTGTGGTGGGCGTGTAGTGAGCTCTCTGCCCCAACACTTGGAGGCATCTTATTTTTATCTTATTTCTTATCTGTAAATAATCACAATATTACTTTTCTCCTAGTGTCATTGTGTAGCTCCTGTGTAATAATTTATATTAGGCGCTCACAACAGAGTAACATCTCAATAAATGTGATTATAATTATGAGCTATTATTAAAGAGTCCCGGGTGATAACAGTCAGCAGGAAAAGGCTTAGATGTTAATGGTCTCCAGCCTTGGCTGTCAGCTGGTTCATTTCCCTCATCAATAGCTCATTATTTGATTGTCAAGTCACAGACGCTCCATGCTCCATGCCGTCGCACCGAATAATAACAATTATTGCAGGTCTCGTGTGTAAAGCCGTACGGCCCCAATACTCCTTTAATCCTGGGAGGTGTCTGTCTGTCTGCTGGAGATGGTGGTGGAGAGGCGCAAGGCTGCTTAAGTGGTCAAGTGGCCCCTCTCACCCTTATGGTAAGCTCAGTTGTGTCCATAACATCTAAGTCATTCTGCTCAGGTTCCCAGTGTCTGGCAAAGCCAAGCCATGTTTCCTTTTTTGCCTTTCTTTCACCCTTGTCTTGATGTTCTGCCTCTTCCTTGAAGACTTGGGCCTGTGTCCATAGATAGGCGCTGTGCTGAAAATAAGCCTTCTCCCTACACCCACCTCTCACCTCCAGATTGAAACACTGTGCAGAAATGAAACCCTTTGCTCTTGGTATTATCTTCCCCCCAAAATGACCTCTTTTCTAGGAGGAGCTATTGTGTCTCACACAGGCATCCAGGAGATCCTTGCTGCTGAGACCACAAACATACCTGAATCCCGGGAGGGTCTCACTTTACTAGGCAAAGAGAAGCCACGATGGGGACTCGAATACAACCTCTTAATTTTAGAGGAATACAATGTGAAGAAGAGATATTCTCTATTCCAGGAAGGCATTCCCAGGATAAATGGACAAAAATAATGGAAAGAAAGCAGGAGAACTATCATTATGGTCCTCTTACTCACTGTATCAAAGACAAAATATACTGAGAGATGTGATCATATTTAAAGCCCTAAACAATTATTTGTTTAACAATGAGAAAATAATGGTTTATACAAGCTAAGTGCTTTCGCTGGGAATTGGGCTCAGACTCATTTGTTTTCTGCTAAGTAATTTGGGTTTTGAAACTAGGACCTTCGCACTGATCTTCTTTAACCTTTTTTAAAAATATTTTTTATTTTGAGACAGGATCTCACTTTACTAGGAGATTAAGTTGCTAGGAGTTTGTAATCCTGTCTCAGCCTCCCATAGTGCTAGGATTACAGGTGTGTGCTACCATATCTGGATTGTTTTAAAATCAAAATCCACACTGTTGCTCATTACATTAGATAGCTCCTTATTATGGGGACTGTTAAGAGGTGGTGATATAGCCCCTGCCGTGGAAAATAGTCTAGCAGGAGCTCGATCCTGGAAGACCACGAGTATTGGAGCCTAGAGTAATTCTGACATCACTACTGATAAATAAGCAGAGCAGAAGAAAGTTATCAGTTTCATGAAAGGCAGAAGAATAAAGGTGAAGTACAGTGTGGCACTCAAAGCCTCTTGAGTCCCAGCAAGCTGGTCCATTGTGCTGGATGTACTGGAGCCGGTGAAGGAAATCTAGACCTGAAAACTAATGGTCCGTGGTCGAACACCTGTCCACACACACAATTTCTTTGGTCCTCGGAGTACTAATTCCTTTTTGTCTATTGCCAACATCTAAACATTGGCAGATTTTGATTACAAAGCCAGATTTCAAAACTTCTCTTTCAATAGGGGCAGATTTGGCAATCCTGGGCCCACCTTTCGGCTTGCCAATGGCTGAGTGGTAGCAGGTGCGGTCTGCAGGGCACACACTGTCCAGCTAACTACCTTGCCTTATTTTCATTATCTGCCTGGACACTAAAAATAGCCCAAACAACGAATGCTACCGCCCGCCTTGCATGAATTCAGCTGAGAAAGACATGGGTTGCACTTATGGTGAATTTCATATGGCCTAGAGAATGAATTTAAAGCTCAACATACAGACAGCCTGAAAGACAAGCCATTAGGATATTTCCCCAGATGCAAAGCATTGATAGGCTGAGGGTACTGGTGTGCTCGAAACAGGGAGCAGCACCTATGACTGAGCTGAAGTGAAGTAGGTTGGTTAGTATATGGAAGAAGCCGAGAGAGTCAAGAATGAGTGTCTGAAAACTTTGTCAGAGTTTTGTAGGAAAACATTAGTGATTGTCACTAAAAATGTTTGAATCTGGCAATCTAAACAACTAATGTGAAGACAACATTATGCAATACAACATTATGCAATACAACACACATGGTTGAATTCCTATTATTTTGTTTAGTGAAATTCTGTATCAGTTTCTAAAGGGTTTTGTTTCTCATCCTCTTTAAAAATAACAAAAAAGAAAAAAAGTCTACCATAGAGATCACTTGGGGGTCAGTGCATGAAGTGTGTTCCATAACACATGTCTGGTTATTTTTGACTTGTTGTTCTTATAAAACCCTGATAAAAACACTTCAGGTTTGATAAGATGAAGGAGTCAAACAAGCTAGGTGCCAGGATAGACAGGCCAGGAAGTAACTCCAACATCAGAGGGAGTTCTTGGCTTCTAAGCAATAAAAAATAGACTCCAAAAGAAAGTCTTGTGCTAATATTGTGTAGACAAGACAGCACGCATGTATCCTCTGCTCTGAATAAGTGCAAAGAAGATGAGAGTACACAATGTATCAACTATAGCAACTGTCCTAATGACCTGCTTTGAAACCTGGTTTCATTTATCTATCTATCTATCTATCTATCTATCTATCTATCTATCTATCTATCTATCTATCTACCTACCTACCTACCTGATAGCTATGATTGTTGTGCTACTGATTTCTATTGATTTACTGAAAGAAACAGATAATGTTCAATTGTTTGATCAATCTTGCATTCTTATATCTAGTAACCTGAGCAACCTCACTGAAGATAGCAATATGTAATATAACAACCATTGTTAATTTCCTATCATCTTGCTTTGAGATTCTGTATCTTTTTAATTTTTTGTTGTTTTGTTCTGTCTTTGTTTTTTCTTTCTCTTTAAAACAAAAAAATGGGCTCCAGCAAACAAACACAACAGAGTTGTTTCTGGAGAGTCTATTGGGCACTCATGCAATTGCTACAGAAAATGGGGCACTGATAGGAAGAGACATCCCAGTGTTTCTAGATAGAAATGCAGGAAACTAGAGCCAGCCAGATAGCTCAGCAGATTAAAGTGCCTGCAAGCAGTGCTGGGGCTGGGGGTTCGATCCCTAGGCCCGCTGTGCTGGCCCAGCCCCCAGGTTGCGCTGAGACAGCGACTGAGACTGGGTGTGGTGGCATGTGCCTGTAATCCCAGCTCTTGGGAGGCTGTAAACAGGCGGATCACTAGAGTCCCATCTAGTAGTGAGACTCTGAACACCCTGTTGACCTTTCCCTAAAATAAAAAAAATGAAAAGAAAGAAAGAAAGAAATGCAAGAAACTGTGGTGGTTCAAGAATACAGTGTTCCCCTCAAATTTCATAAGGGAATTAGACTTGAATAGATGAGACCAACCATTTCCAGTCGTTGCTTCATTTTGTACAAGATCCTAACTCCAGGAAAGGGAGTTGTATCTTAGGTGAGCCAGAGTCAAGGAAAGATGGATTATACTTTAACACATAAGCTCTATAAAGTCAAAAGCGAGAAGACATTGACTATTAATTATAAATTTATGTTTTCAATACCAAGGTCAGTGTCTGAAACAAAGTGATGTTCAGTGCAGATTTATGGAGTGACTCAAAGAAGGAATGATGAAATAGTTTCAATCTTTGACTCTGGTAAGACAGAGCACCTGGAAAAATATTTCCAAAGATACATGGTTGAAACAGAATTGATAATTTTCTATAAGAAAATCAATGATGACACCCACAGAGCACAGAAAGGATGCTGGTAGCCAGGGGAGCGGACCACGGGGGGAGGCGCATTGGCTTTCTCAGCAAGCTTTCTATAACAAACATGCAAAGCTTCAAATCTTTCTCATGGTTTTTCACATTTCAACATCATAGGAATCAGGGTCAAATGCACCTAAATCCGTCTCTCATTCTTGTACAAACAATAGTTCCTGTATCTGGGTTGCTGCTAACGAGTGACCCAATGATCCGACTCCCTCTGTTCTCGTCCTGACAGGGAAGGTCGTGTGGCAGTGTCAGCCCTGCTGGGTGAGCGCTCCGCGATGCAGGCACATTGCCTCCAGGAACATGCCATATGTACAAGAGGCTGTTCCAAGGAGAGGGGAATTTGCACATCCCACTCAAAGGGGGAATGGCAAGAACGGGTGTCAGGAGCCCCCAGATTTCCTGTTCTTCCTCTGAAGTACTTTAGGAAGGAGCGTGTGACTCATTTCCAGGGATCCAAGAAACAAAGCCACCCAGAACATGGAAAATGGTCAAGAAGGCTCTGATCATGACCTGGATACATTGGCGATAATGAAATAACGTTGCTTTCTCAAGGTGATCTGATCCTTTATTGAGGGGGTAGTCCAAGTCGTTTGTTCTCTGAGTTGGTCATATACACTTCAGTGCTTAGTTACTTGGCCTTGTGAAGTCCTCAAGTGTCTGACGTGTGTGCTCACAACCTCAGCTGGAGGGCAGGCATGAGCCCACCGTTGGCACATTTTTTTCTGCAAGTGTGTCGGCTTTGCAACTTCTGTTTTGGCTGTAGTGTGCAGTAGTATTTGTAGTACCAATTTGATTACCTGGGGTGGAAAGGACTTAGGATGAACTTTTCTGGAGAAAAAACAGGAAGAAAATGTCAACAATCCAGATCTACATAGAACAGAGAGCTAGGGCTCTTAGAGTTAATCTAATATACATTTTCTTTTCATCACACATGGAATTAACTTTTTAAAATGTTGTCTTTAAGGGCCGGCCAAATAGTTCAGCAGATTAAAGTGCCAGCAGGTGCAGGAGCCAGGGCTTTGATGCCTTGGGCCAGCTGTGCAGGCCTCCCCCCACCGCGCTGAGATGGCAACTGAAACTGGGCGTGGTAGCGCGCACCCGGAATCCCAGCTCTTGGGAGGCTGTAAACAGATCACTATGAGTCCAATCTAACAGTGAGACCTTGAACACCCTGTAGACCCTCCCCTAAAATACAAAATAGTAATAATAATAATAATAATAATGATAAAATAAAATGTCATTTTTGAGGAGCTGGTGAGATAGCTCACTGGACAAAGTGCCTTCTTTGGCAAGCGCAGAGATCAGGGTTCAATCCCCAGTCTTGCATGCCACACTGGCCCTGCCCCCAGGGCGCGCTGCATAGGCAACAGAGTCAGGGCCTGGTGGTGCATGCCTGTCATCCGAGCACTGGGGAGGTTGAGACAGACGAATCACTGTGAGTCCAAGCTGTGCAGTGACACCCTGTATCAAATAATTGATTAATTAAAAAATAAAGGCCTCTTTGTAGGGAAGTTAAATTCATCAGGGCCCACCTGTATAGTGGAATCTGTGCAGCTCTGGGCACTAGGGTGTCTGTGGACTCAGGCAGAACAATCTCCAAACCGTATTTTAAGTAGACATGGCCAAGTGGGGACTAGGGCTTTCTCTATGCTTCCCTTCCTTTTATCATTTTGTTTTATTTTTTTGTATTTTAGGGAAGGGTCTACAGAGTGTTCAGGGTCTCACTACTAGATCCAACTTGTAGTGATCTGCCTGTGTACATCTTCCCAAGAGCTGGGATTACAGGCGTGCACCACCACGCCCAGTCTCAATTGCTATCTCAGTGTGCCCCGGGGCTGGGACCAGCACAGCAATTCCCTTCCTTTTAAAATGTGCAACTATTCACTGGTTTTTGTATTAGGTGGACTTTTTTAGGAGGTCGATGACAAAGTAGAGGAGAGGGCCTGGGGCTCAGTGACTTGGAGGTGCACACGGGTTCCACAGTGCACTCCGCTGTGTTATTGGCTTGTTAGACTATGATTGTATGTTATTTTTTTCCTATAATAAAAATTGAATTGTGTGGTTGTATGAAGTTAATTTTGAGCTTCATTTCTCCTTCAGGCTGCTATGTTCCTTTTGGAAAAATGTCTACATCTCACAGTACAGTGGTTTTTAAATTTTTTAAATTGATACATAATAATTGCACATTTATAGGGTACAGTGTGATATTTCAATACATGTACACACGGTATAATAATGAAATGGGGATAATTACCATTTCCATTACCTCCAGCATAATTTCTTTGTGTAATTCACAATAATTTATTGTGTATTTCAATTTCAATAAATTATTGTGAATTACAGTTCCCTTTGAGTCTATAGAACAATAGAAGTTATTCCTCCCATTGAACTCTATTTCTGCATCTATCCCAGGATGCAGGTTTTCGGAAGCCCCGTCAGGCTGACGGAATCCAGCAGGCTGTCCTGGGCCTGTGCAGAGCTGGTGCTGTTTTCTGGAATTCTGGGTGAGAACAGTGCCCAGGAGCTATGTGGGGCTTGTGGAGCATTTGAGTAAGTGGGCAAGGAGGACCCAGGGCCAGACAGGAGTCCCGGGCTGCTTTGTCTTCTGTGACACCTACACCGTGACCTTGTCCTTTTCCACTACCCCTGGAGCAAATAGGCATGGGGCTATTTGTCCTTTGGATGGGGAACATTTCACAAAAGAATCAGTACAGATACAACTGCGTCTTGGAGGACTGTGTTTTCTCTTGTAGCTGCCTTGCAGTCTCCTGCTTCAGCACCACAGGGAGAGCTGGAGGGGGGGAGGGTGCGTGGGACCAAGTGTGGGCCCCAGAAGGCCCAGGGGAGCAAGATTCTGCAAAGATCATTAGTGGAATACGGGAGACGATGGTCCCATTGAATCCTTCCTGGTTACCACAAGAAGAGAGACAGTTACTGCAGTTCTCTTTAGGCCGAGGTGGCACTGACTAAAAGAAGGCAGTGACAGCAGGACTGAGGCCTACGGTCGAACTAAGGGATTCGTGAAGGAAAAGCAAATAGCTTGGTGAAGGGGCACAGGAAGAAACAGGAAAGACATCAATAAGCACGCTGAGCGTCTGTTGAGGTGTGAGGGGTGGCTGAGATCCAGGAGGTAAAGCACAAGGCCGGAAGAGCAGTTTCCCGCCTTGAGGTCTTTGTTACCTTTACCTGCAATGAGAATTATTTGTGGATGAAGGCCTCTGATTGCGGACCCCTGACCAAGCGCGGGTGAGGCCTCAGGGTGGCCCGTCTGAGGGGCTACGTGAGAAACCAAGGTCAGGGGAGCTCACAGTAGAATATTTTCCCTCTCTCCCTCTCTCCCTGCAGAACCAGCCAAGGTGCTTTCTCCTTTCCAAGGAACAATGAAAGCATCAATAAAATTTCAAGAATAAACAACGCTATTGTCCTTTGGCGAGCAAAGTTCAAGGCTGGCCACTTCAGTAATTTGAGCAAAGTTCAAGGCTGGCCACTTCAGTAATTTTCCACGTACACAAGTACACAAAGTCTTTTCTAAATAAATGTCAGGAACTTGGGGGTTGGCCAGAGAAGACAGTAAGGAGTTGACTACACGATGACCAGAACCATTAATCAAAAACTGCAAGAGACTAGCAAGCGTCCCAGTTGCTGAGTGAGAAATTCTTTCGTTTGGTGGCAAGTGGCTCAGACCCAGGGGGAAGGGGTGGAACTTTGGAATCGCTGGAGGTGAGACAGTGCAGATCAATGCCCAGAGGCAGGCCGACTGCTCTCACCCCTAGGAAGGTGCTGGAAGGTACCTGGCTGGGTTTCTCGCCTACTGGGATGCAGTTGTCTCCCATTTCGGGGCAGGGCAATTCTTCCTTTTGACAGCTCCTAGGAACCCGCTGGGTTCAGAGGCTGCTTTCCTTTGCCTCAAACAGGATCTAAGCAGCTGGGGGAGGTATTTTGGCTCTACTGCCTTTTCTGCAACTCTTTGCTTGTCTGTGTGCCAGCAGGCCCTCATCCTTCTAGGATTCCAAGCTGCGGCTTCCCTGAAGGCTGATGTCATGGCTCTAAGCCTCAAAATAGAAGGTTCATTTTCTAAAAAGATGCCTCAGTGGTAAATCTGAGCATTCATCTCACTGACTCCCCTTTTACTTGTCACTAGCATCTTTCCTGCCCTCCTTTTGTTGTTACTTTGCTCTCTCTTTACGCACCCCATTAAATAGCATAGTTTAGCTCCATGTAAAGCAGCATAGGACCATGGCCAGAGTCAGCTTATTGCCTAAACTCTGATCCAGAATCATAACTTGATTGATTGATTGATTGATTTATTCATAAAATGTCTGCTGACCAGGATCTGTGTTAGACCCTGCCCTAAGCACCATGAAAATGAACAAGACAGATGTGGTACATACCTCCATGAGCTTCTTCCATCTGTAGACTCACCCAGGTCTCAGTCTGTGCCATGTCACCTGGTCCCTGTGCCTGGCGGGCTTCTGCCTGGGGTATCCTTATCTTGGGTTACTCAGGTACAAGGCTCTCCTTGCCCAGGCTCCACCCCTCATTACCCTGTACTCCATCACCACGGTGTGTTGCCTGTCGAGATTATTTCCCTATTTTTTTTAATGTGAAACAGTGAAAAGTAGAGAGAAGACCGTGTGTGCTTGGAGATCTCTTTCTTCTTGGTGCACTTCCTTGTCTAGAAGTTGTTCTAAGAAGAGCAGCATGGATCTTACAGAAGGCATGACCGCTGTGGCTGTTTACCTGCTTACACACCCCTGTTGGCACCTGATCGTTGATGTCTACATCCGGTCAACAATACCTGATGAGAGACCGCTTCTCACCTACCCAGAAGCCCATGCTAATGAAATTGGGGTGGCCAGCTGTTCAGACCAACAGAGAAACCACTTCACAAGAGGAGGAGGTGGGGATGATGTGCTGATACTTTTCTCCACTCTAGTCACAACTTACGGTATTCTCTATGTAGCAACAAACAAGCAAGAAACCCTTTCATAAAAGAAACTGCCAGCTGTTAATGATTCTAGGTGCTATTTGAATTTAACTAAAACTGGCTCTTTGGGCAGCTACCTGATCGCCTACAGCATTTACAACATGTTTTCTGATACAGAGTGTTTTTACAAAGAGCTGAAATCCTTTTACTACCAAGCATTACATTCTGAACAGAAACTTAATAAGGTTTTCAGCCACGATTTTAAGAGGTTCCATCATCGGATGTAACAACAACTGTGATCTATTATTTTTAGTGCAAGAGTAAAGGCCTAAGAGAAATAACATTTTCCATTTGACTTTATGGCCTTCCAAGTTGTGCTCAAGTTAAATAAAAGTTAGGAATTGGTACCAGTGAAAGAGCAAGGACCTTGGACACAAACTTGGGTTGAATTTCACTGTAACTCCTAAGCTTCTGCACGTTGGACAAGATGCTTGACTAATTCATGTCTTGGTTTTCTCATCTAGTGAAAGCAGTAATCTCACTACATAGGGATTGGCAGCAGAGATTAGTGATACAGGGCTGGGCCTGCAGGAGGAGGTAGCAGATCCTTTAGGTTACAGAAACTCACTGTGGACCAAGGTAAGCCAAAATGAGGTTTCCCAGCTTGCTTCCCTCTGAAGTTCAAGGGAAAACTGGTTTCAGCCATGGCTGGATCCAGGGGCCCCAGCGCTGTCATCGGGATTCATCCACCCTCCACCTTGTCTATGTTCTTTGTTGATCCCATCTGCTAGCTGTATTTTCTGGAGCAAACAGAAGGAAGGGAGAGCTCTAAAAGAATATGGGTTGTGATGTGGGAAGCCTCAGGGAGCCCTCCTCACGGGGCAGGAGAAGCTCATTTGAGCATACAGCTCATGTAGGGTGTTACAGTGGGGGAGAGGCGTGGGGCCGGCACAAGGGCATGCCACTTTGGAGTCTCCTCAAAGGTTGTAAGTTCCATTTAGGAAAGAAGCAGACTGCGTGTGTGTGTGTGTGTGTGTGTGTGTGTGTGCGTGTGTGTGTGTGATTTCTGCCATACCACATTAGTAATCATGGTGGCTTAAAACACACAAGTGGAGCATCTTGCTGTCTTGAAGGTGAAATGAATCTCACAGGCTAACTCTAGATATTGGCAGGCCTGTGTGTGTTCTGGAAGAGAAGCTCCAGAAGACAGCGTGTCTTTGTCCCTTCAGCTTCTAAAGGACACCTACGTTATCATGACCTTGTTCTATCACCTAATTGGTGACAGCATCTCCACATCTCTGTCTCTGTCTCTGTTCCTGCCCCGTCTCTGTCTCTGTCTGTCTCTGTCTCTGTCTCTGTCTCTGTCTCTCTCTCTCTCTCTCTCTCTCTCTCTCCTGTGCTCTCTCTCGCCTGTGCTCTCTCTCATCTGCCTCTGGCCCGCTTGTCCTGTTCTTTGCTTTCTAAGGACATTTGTGCTCATACCTGGCTTACTGCCATAATCCAGGGTAACTTTCCATCTCAAGATCCTAGAATTAACCGCTTCTGTAAAGTCCTCTTTGCCTTGTAAAGTGACACGCTAGCGGGTCCCAAGGATCAGGGCATGGACATCTTTATGGGATTCTTCAGTCTAGCACACACTTAAAAAGGTAAAAACCTCTGGTTTCCCTTAATAGTTGAGCTGAGACTTGAGCTATGGTTGATAGTTTTAAATAAAGATGGTTTCAGATAAGCTGTTGGCTTTCTTGAAGAACAGCTGTGTGACCTCAGGGAGGCCTCTCTGAGCCTCTGTCCTTACTTATACAATGAGGATAATGGTGTAAAAGTTAAAGGAGACACTGTTTCAAATGGCTAGAAACACTGACAGCCATAGACACAGAGGAGCAAAAGCATTCCTACCTTTCCACGTCTTGAGAAGCCCCCTTGAACACTGGATCAGCAAACCAGGGGTAGATCTGCAGGCACTGAGGTGGAAAGAGCCTTGGACCTTGACAGCCCTGTGACCGCAAAGGATGTAAGGCCCTGCCGTCGAATGGGACTAGTAGGTTCTTTCCTCACAGAAATAAGCAGATAGTGCCCATCCCACAGTTGGTACCTGTATCGGTCACTTCCCTGTCCCTGGAACAAAACAGCCAACATCTGCAACTTAAAGAAGTTTGGGGAACGGGAGGGGCACGGCAGAGCAAAGACGCCAGCCTGCAACCAGCGGCAGCTGGGAACTTGAAGACGGAGAAGGGTGAGGCCGGAGACGAAGATGTGCCTGTCGGAGTCAGGACCCGGGACCTGCCTCCTCCAACCAGAACATAGTTCCAAGAACATGCTCAGCCCTGAGCTCTTTATTGATCAATTCACTGATCAATAAAGTACCCCACCATCTAATCACCTTCCCAAAGCCCCTCGTGTGGCCACATGAAATTTCAAGTCCCCCTTTTTTTTAAAGATAATTTTTTAAAAAGTAAAACAACAACAACAACAAAACAACAAAACCAAAAAAGAAAAAAAAAAAAATCCCAGTAGAAACGATACACAATTTCACTAAACAAAATGATAGGAATCAACAATGGCTGCTTTATTGCATATTGCTGTCTTCGGATTGGTTGCTCCAACTGCCAGCGTAAACGCCTCTCTCGCTGTCTTATTTCCTTGGGCCTGTCCCTCTGATTTACTTTGCTTCTCCTTGCTTCTCCTCTTCCCTTCTCTTGTTCCTGACCCTCTCCCTTCCCGGCCCGGCCCTTCGTCCCTGCTGCCCTTCCTCTGTGCTCTCTCTTCCTTTCTTTGCCTGTACCTTCTGTCCCTGTTTGAAAGCAACGGACCAATGCCAGGAGCTTGTCGAGTCCCCTCTTCCACTTAAGCTCCGCAGCGCGCAGTACTTCGGGTCAAAAGTTTCTTAGCTCCCTGATTTAAACGCTAATGACCTCTATCTGACCTTATTCTCCTTCGTGAGCACAGGCCAGCGTCTCTGTGATTGAGCACCCAGGACCCTCTCTCCCCACCTCCACCCGTGAGCACCCAAACAGCACCATCTTGGAAAGCCTTACTGGCCCAGGGGGGGAGGGCTTGGTAAGGAGCCCCCCGGGCTCTTGTCTCCCTAGCAGGGTCCTGTCCACGGAGCTGCTGATGCCCGTGCTGATGCCCTGATTCTCTTTCATGCGTGGCTGGTTTTCAGTCTGATATTCAGAGTGCAATATGCTTGCCAGTAATGATGTCTTATTGAAGTGTAAAGATTTTCCCATTCCCCTGCTTTATCCTGAATTTAAAGTATTTTCAAATTCACTTACGTCAGAGAGGACCAGGAGTCTGACCCATGCTGTAAATAACTGTGCCTCCTGCGGGGTCCTCCGTGGAGCGGGAGACGCGACAGGTGAGCGCTTTGTGCCTCAGGCACCGGCTAAGCGGGATCAATCGCGGAGCGTTTCTGTCCAGCGCACAGCGTGGGCCGCAGGCCTGAGGGCGCTCTGACCTTGTCTTCTGAATCATGTTTGTCCCAGGTGTTGAGTCGGAAGATCACTTAGCTCTCGACTATGACACCTGAGGGTCGCAGGGCTAAGCAGACCAAAAATAGGACCCACTCAGGCCGGGGTTGATGGAAGCGCCCTGCTCACTCTCAGCCAACATTTACTGTATGCCGCTCGAGCCTGTCGCGGGTTCTCACAAGCCCTTTAGCAGCCCTGTGAGATCATCCCAGGTTCGGCTAGACAGATAGATCCGGTACAGCGATTCTGGGAGCTCTGGGCCATCCGGTCTCCTGGCTGTTGCTGAACGCTCACAGTAAAGAGATCAGGAGGCGCTCCCAAGGAGGTCGCCGTGGGTGCTCAGACTTGCTGGTGTGTTCCAGTCACCGATTCGTGCGGAGCGAAGTTGAGATTCAATGTCAGCCATGCTTTCTGTACAGCTGTAGTGACTGTCACGCACATGGCTGGCCGCAAGGCATGCCTGTAATCCCAGGACTTTGGGAGGCGGAGTCCAGGGCAACAACTTGGTGAGATCCTGTCTCAAAGGAAAAAATAAAAAAAATGGAAAGAAAATAAAATAAAAGCACTGAGGTTATAGCTCTCTGTGAAGACCTCGGGTTCAACTCCTAGTACCACGGGACAAAACCAAAAACACCACCAATGAAGAACATGCACACCATGCCGGATGCTGCCTCAGCCACTTTCTGGGTGGGCTTGTACGCATGCCATTTAGTTTTCTTAGGCCTCCACTTCCTCATCTCTGAAATGCATATAACAATGACATCCTGTTCCTACGGCTGTTTGGTTTGCATGAGTTCCTGTAAGCGGAGCTCTTAGAATAGTGCCCAGTGCATGGTAAATGTTGCAAAAATATTTAACCACTAAAATCTTGGAAAATTGCTCCAGCTCTCAATGGGATATTTTTGCTGTCCCTCATGGGTTTGGGTCAGTTGTATGACCCAGACAACAGGCAGTAGAAGGTGAAGTTCTTCTAAAGCCTTTATTTAATCGTTTTTCCTGTCCTTTCAGAAGGACTGGATATAGGAAGTGTGTACAGCCAACTTTGGTACATCTCAGGGACTTTCCAGGTGTTAGCGCTGAATGCTCCAGTTCCAGGAATCTCCCAGTTTGAGAAAAAACAGGGGAAAGGGATAAATGCTGACATTCGTGTTTGGTGAGGACAAACCTGGTTTGCTAGGACTGCCATCATGAAATGCCACAGACCGAAAAATTTATTTCCCACCATTCTGGAGGGTGAGGTTGAAGGTCAGAGTGCCAGGAGGGTTGCTTGCGGCCAAGGCCTCTGTCCTCGGCCTGCAGGTGGTCACCCCCGTGTTGCGTCCTCACAGGGCCTTGTCTCTGCTAGTGCACATTGCTAGTGTTTCTTCTGAGGGTGAGGGTCATACTGGATTAGGGTATCACCCCTGCAACCTTAGTTATCCCTTTAAAAGCTACCTGCAAATACAGTTACACTGGGGAACGGCACGAACACATGAAAGCTATTCAGTCCACTATGGAGACTATGAGTTTTAACACAAAGGCTTTTCATCCAGCTCCTCCTCCATCTGGGATTTAAGGCAACCAGAAGATATTTCTGCAGGGATGTCACACTGCTTCTCGATCACTTCCCTTTGGAAGTGCCATGCACAGCGATCTTTAATCAGAGGGCGTATCTCAGTTCCAAAATGGTACCAGGTAGAATTTTAATAGGAAGTTCAAATTAAAAGGCTCTAAATTTTTCTAAAACAACAATAAGATCTTTTCCTACTTTTACCTAGCTCCAAATCCTGGAACAGCTTCCTACTTTAACCAAATCAGTATTTCAACTCTACTCCTACCAGCCTTCCTCTCTCTGGTTCGTTTCTACCTGCTTGACGTTGGTACTCATTCTTCTGCTAATCGCTGATTTCCAGTTCTTTTCCTGAAAATGCCAGGCCAGCTCTTCCGGGGAACATCTGCACCTGGGGTTTCTTTTGTTTGCAACTTGCCTGTAACAGTCTAAATATTTCTGTCCTTCCACCATTCACAGGAAAAATCTTATATTCATTAAGGTGGTGGCTTCCAAGGTGATTAGGTCTTCGGGTTTCTATCCACATGAGGGGAATTAGTGTCCTTTTGAAGGAGGGCAGAGGAGCTGTCTTGCCCCTTGTCCTATGTGAGGACTCAAGAAGACGCTGCTGTCTTTAAGCAGAGATCCAGCCTATTTTAGACACCAGCTCTGCCAACCCTCTTATCATGACTGTCTCAGTCTCCAGATACATTCCTGCTGTCTATGAGTTACCCGCTCTACCACGTTTTCTCATAGCAACCTAAACACACAAAGTCAGATGGAGTCAGGAACCCTGTTCAGTCACTTCCTTTTGTGGCTGCTTCTTCATTATTTAGTACTTGACCAGAAAGTCACTTTCTTAGCTCCTGAGGGCAGCCTTCCCTCAGTATGACATCCATGCCACCCGCCACAAGGAACTTCTGTCACTTTTAGGTGGTGAGAGACACTCAATGGGTCTGCAGGTTAACCAGCAATGTTACTAGGTAGCAGACACCAGGGATTCCATGATTAAAAATTCTGATTCTATCTCTTTTTTTTTAGGGCAGGATCTACGGGGTCTACAGGGTCTCACTATGTCTCAGTGCGCCCCAGGGGTGGGGCTGGCACGGCAGGTTGGGGATCGAATTCCAGCCACGCTTTGCCTAAGCAGTCACTTGAATCTGCTGAGCTCTTTGGCCAGCCCAGATTCTATCTTCCAGAAGGAATTTAGGAGGTAGGTGATTATAAATACCCAAATGCTGTGATTTCCGGTCTAGAGGAATGCTTTGAAAAAGCAGCCTCAAATAAATATTTGTTCTTCTGAAAAACTGCTGGATTATTTCATATGGATTTTAAAAATTCATTTCAGCCAGGTGCGGTGGCACTTATCTATAACTCCAGTACTTTGGGAAATTGGGTCAGGAGGACTGTAACTTCCAGCCCAGCTTGGGACACTTAGTGACCTCCCGAGAACTCATGCTCTGGAGGGCGGAGGGAGCCAGCTGAGGATGTAGGTCAGTGGCCAAGCTCTGGGTCTGGCCCTTAGCACAGCCCCACCCTCCGCATCCGTGTCTAAGATCCCACTTGAGTGTGTGGCTGGAGTGGTCTTCTTGGGTTGCTTTGTAAGATGGATGTGTGTGTGTGTGTGTGTGTGTGTGTGTGTGCGCGCGCGCACTCAGGGTTGAACTCAGGACCTTGTGCTTGACAGGCCAGTGCTTATGCCACAGAGCTATCTCCCTGGCCCCTTGGGTTGCTTTTTAAACGGGGACAGTTGGGCTTAACACCTCATTTCTCAACATAGATCTCCAGCCAGTTTTATTTAGAATAAGTTTGGAGTTCTCAACACTTTTTAGTCTAATCTTTAAGCACAGTGTTATTAGGAAGAGCGGGAGAGAGTGACCTACTAGCTCTCTCTCTCTCTCTCTCTCTCTCTCTACCTCTCTCTGTCTCTGTCTCTCTCTCTGTCTCTGTCTCTCTCTCTGTCTCTGTCTCTCTCTGTCTCTCTTTGTCTCTGTCTCTGTCTCTCTCTGTCTCTCTCTCTCTGTCTCTGTGTCTGTCTGTCTGTCTGTCTCTCTCTCTGTCTCTCTCTGTCTCTGTCTCTCTGTCTCTCTCTGTCTCTCTCTCTGTCT
>NW_004524577.1:4296953-4298329 GCF_000260255.1 Octodon degus
TCTCTCTCTCTCTCTCTCTCTCTCTCTCTCTCTCTCTCTCTCTCTCTCTCTCTCTCTCCCTATCTCTGTGTCCTGAATACAAGACAAGAAGCATCTCTAAAATAACCATCAGAAGCAGGTTTTATTTTAGTCAAGGAGAAAGACAATAAAAGAAAGAGAGTGCTTTGTGGAGAAGTGATGAGAATCTCTGAGCCCAGCTCGGAGGGTCACTCTCCCGATGGCTTGCAGCCAGCACCATGACGCTGTCTTGGATCTGCATGGGTGGTTTTGATTCTGGTGCAGCGATTATGCTTGTTTCTTCTGGTGTGGTCTTGGGAGGGATGCAGGCAGGGGAGTTTGTGTAGGCAAGAGGGGAAAGTCCAGTCTTGATGGCAATCTTCTCATCTTGTATGTAACAATGGGAACACATCTGCGCACATGTAGAGAACTCTTTAACCACCATCAGAGGATTCTTCTTCAAAAGGCTGTCGGCTCTCCAAATTGGCCAAGCAATGGCCGTGACTCATCCACATGGCTGCACTGACAAAGGTTCTACAATCTGAGGTACAGGATCTCAGGATAAATCCTGAGGGGATTTTGCTGACCTTATCAGACCCAAAAGCTACAACTCTTCTTGCACGGGTCCTGCTTTACCTTGCTCTTAACCATCCAGCAGAAAAGTATAAAAACGAAATATAAGAAGTAAAGACATGCTGTTATGTTGAGCTGTGGGGGACTCAGGTCAATAATTTCTGACATTACCAGTGAAGAGGAAGACCCAATGCTATTATGGGCTACCGAACTCTTTTAGAATATTTTGCTGAGTTTACACACCTATAATATTCAAAGCGGAACTAAACAAAAAAGGGGATACAGATGAATGTCCATTTTGTATCTGTGCATTCAAAGTAGTTAGGATAGATATATAGTTACATTCTCTTAATTAATAGAAGGATTTGTTCTAATAGTGTTTGTAAATAGGATGTCATGTCCGCACCTTGTACAGCAATTAACCACTAGCAAGAATGTATGCAATGTGTTAATTATTGAAACTGTCCTACACATTTGATTTGTAACTGTCTCATTGCTATTTGTTTTTCCATAAAATTATGGAAAAAAATCTAAAACAAATAAACAAACAAACAAAATCTTATTTGTAAATATCACTTTTTGTATTACGTTCTAGATATTTTTTTTCCTGAATGGTTCTTTAAAATAGGTATCTAATTGATCTTCATTTGGCCTCCAATCTGCTTCTTGATTTTGAATTTTTAAAAATATTTTTGGTTTGGATTTTGATAATGTAGCTTTTATTGTTTTAATGTGAAAATCTGTGCTCTTGTTTTTATCATTCTTCTGTTGTCAACACGGCTGTGGTCTGAAATTACACTTCTTGG
>NW_004524577.1:4298453-4337570 GCF_000260255.1 Octodon degus
GGGCTGGCTGGCATGTGGTGCTGGGGATTGAACCGCGGTCCCTGGGCTTTGCTAAGCTTGTTCTAAGTAGGTGCTTTAGACCACTGATCCTTCATTTTGCTTTTTAATTGAATGAGACTTTTTGATGTGTGTATTTGTGAGACACGCACGGCAATCTTTACTCCTCTCTGTGTCATTAACTGTATGAAAGTAATGAACATACATTTTTATTTTACATAAAAAAATAAAATTAGAAAAAGAAAAGATTTTAATAGCTAATGGTATCCTCCTTTGTATATTTTATTCTAGTCTTTGTGCCATACTATTTCTGTGAAATTAGGATTGTGTTGTATTCTATTACCTTCATTTAAAATTATATTGAGAATTTCCTTGTCATAAAATGCCAAAATGTCTTACAATATAATACATTGTTTAATTTCTTATGTACCAGAAATTATTTGTATAATCCATCACTATTGGATATTTAACTTCATTCCAATTTTTTGTCTAATAAATGTAATTAAAGTTCAAAAAAAAAAAAAGACAGCTGGCTCTCAATGGGCTATGAAGTTGATAGGGACTGAATTGTATAGCTCCAACATCCCTAAGTTGAGTTCTAACCCACAGCGTAGTGGCGTTTACAGATGGGCCCTTGGGAGATAACTAGGTTTAGACGACCTTCTGAATTCTGATCCACCTTGTTCTCTCTGTAAAACGTAGCATAATGGGTTGAGTTCTCTCCACCCAAAAGATAGGACCCAGTGCCATTCCTTGGCACTTGTGCTTTTATTTGGAACTGGTGTCACTTGAGCTATAAATAAGCTACAGCCCTCATGATAAGATCACACTGGATGTACTGTGCTCCCTAAATATCTGCCATCCTTTCAAGAGGAACGAGAAGATGGTGCAAGAGACACAGACACAGGGAAGGCAAAGCCATGTGAAGACTCAGGCAGAGACTGCAATGCCTGGTCCATAAGCCAAGGAACACTGCCAGAGCCAGAGAAGTTCATAAAGTGACGTGGACCATGTTCTTTCAGAAGGCCTCTGAAGGAACTGGCACTGCCAGCACCTCGGTTACAGTGCTAAACGGCAAACTGTGGCAGAGTGGTTTTCTGCTGCGGACAGTGCCAAGTCTGGGGTACTTGGCTACAGCAGCCAGGGTGCACACAGCGAGCACTGGCCCTGCGCTGTGGGCTCGCAGAGCTCTTCTGGGTGTGCTCCCCTGTGGGAAGCCTCATGTGTTTCTCCTCCCTGTTGGTTGGATTCTACTTTTAGTGTGTGAAGCAGCTTTCCAGTGAGAAAATAACCTGACATAAATCAACTTTAAGGACAAAAACTTATTTCTGCTCGTGGCTTCAGCCCATATGTGGCCAGCCCACTGCTTTAGGCTTGTGGCAGGGCTGAAATGTCGCGGCAGCCTGGGGTGGCGGGGGAAAGCTACTCACTTCCTGGTGGCCGAAAGCAAGGAGAAGACAAAAGAGGAGGGTCGGGGACATGGTACACTCTCAAGTCACAAAAAGAAACTGCTCAAAGGGAAGGAACAAATGGGGTGAGGGAAGGAAGAAAAGAAAGAAGGAAGAAGGGAAAAATACATATGTGTATACACAGGACAACGTGGATAATTGTACTGCTGATTTCTACTGGTCTAGTGAAAGGAACAGGTAGCGCTTAAATTTTTTTTCTTCTTCTCTTCATCTCTCATTTATTTATTTTTTGACCAATTTTTTTGGATCAATTTGCATGCTTATGTCTGGTAATCTGAGCAACTAATTTGAAGACAACAATATGCAGTAGAACAACCATTGTTGGAATCCTATCATTTTGTTTAGTGACATTCTGTACTGTTTCTAATGTCTTTTTTGCTAAGTTCCATCTCATTATGAATTCAGCCATGGGCTTCCTCAGGGATGAGGTTAGGGCCCTCGGGACCCAGGATGGTCAAACCACAATATCCTCTCATGGTGTTGTTTCTGTTTCTAACACAATGGGGCTAACTGTAATGATTTCTCTTGTAATTTCATTACAAAATATGCAAACTAACAAAATGCAAATGTAAAAGAGGAATACCTCAAAACCACATTGAGTGTTCAGATAAAGGCCAAGTGACTAAAATAATTTTCCCCCAAATCCTGGGTGGCAGGACAAACATTACATACTGAATTCCAGTTCTACAACATTCTGCTTGTAGATTTTTTTTTTTTTTTTTTTGGGCGTCTTTAAGTTTCCAGTTCACTTTCAGGTCACCCACAGACAGACAATGCCTTATGAAAACGTCCTATGCCAGAAGATTGAAATTTCAGTCTGTGGCTACACACACACACACACAAAGGCTTTGATTGATTGATTACTTGATTGGTGGGTGCTGAGAATTGACCCCAGAGCCTCACACCACTAAGCTACACATCCAGTTCAAAGAAAGATTTCTTTGGATCCCCATCTCTGACAAAAGTAAACAAAAAGGGTGATATAAATGAAGGACCATTTTGTAGTGAAAAAAAATATGTCTGTATATACAAAATACATAGTTATACAGCTATTTTCTCTTAGTTCAATGAGAAGAAAGTTGAGCTAATAGTGTTTAGACAAGATATCATGTCTGCATCTTGTACTGTGAATAACTACTGTGAAGACAACAATATGCAATGTATGAATTATTGTAACTGTCCTACTGACCTGTTTTGAAACTGTCTCATTGCTATCTCTTTCTCAATAAAATTAATATAAAAATACATCATAATATTGGTGATTGAATGTACATCTCTTCATCACATTTACATTTCCTTAAAATAAAATATTTAATGCAGGAATCTTTTGTAACATTAACTGACTTTTTTTTGGTGGTACTTGGGATTGAACTCAGGACCCTACACTTGCCTGGCAAGCACTTACTCTACTGAGCTATCACCCTGGCCCTTAATTCACTTTTTCAATTTATCTATTCTTGGTTCTAACTCTGTCAAATAGGTACTGTTACAATGGTTGTAATAATAGGAAAATAATAGGCAAATCATATTTAATACTTATTGTGTGCCAGGAATAATTCTAGTGATTTTATGTTTTTGATCATTTAATATTTAGAGCAGCTCTCTGAGACGGGCTGGATGATATCCATGTTTTACTACCTGACAGCTGGGCTGTGGAGCAAGGCATTGGGAAACCCCCTCAGGGTACAACTATGGATCTCTTTGGGATTTGAGGAATTCTAGGCGGAGTGGTTCTGGGAATCCAGGCATTTGGTTTTTATGAATTAAAGAATTCCTTCATATGCAGTTAGAACAAAAAGAGTAGCTTATATTCCTGAAAACTGGGCAAAAAAAAAATAACATTTACCAACCACTGTCACTCTCAGTCCTTGCTTTTATGATGATTTGAGTGAGTCAGAATTGACTGGAGTCTCTTGTCACAAATCCTACCTACTCTTAGAAATGTCAGTACCAAGAACAGCTATGGGTGCTGCCAACTTCATACAGGCAAGGAGTACAGTAGATTTGCAGAAGGAGATGGAGAAGAGAAGATTGGCTGCAGGTTGCGCACCCGGGTTAAGCCTTGAATCCTAACTCTACCATGCAGTGATCACGGCTAACTTCACCTCTTTTACCTGTTTGTCCGTTCATTACACGGGGAAAGTAATGGCACTTATCTCCTATGTTATTGGAAGGAGTAAAAGAGCTAATACATCCAGACATTAAAATAGTGCCAGGCAATTGAAATGTGCTGCAGAAACACTGCTTATAAGCATTCATTCATTCATTCATCCATCCACCCATTCATTTACTCATTCATTCACTCATCCATCCACCCATTCATTCATATATCCATCCAACCATTCATCCATACATTCATCCATCTATCTATCTACTCATTCACCCATCCATCCATCCATCCATTCATCTATCCACTCATCCATCCACCCATCATCCATCTATCCATTCATCCATACATCCACCCATTCATTTACTCATTCATTCACTCATCCATCCACCCATTCATTCATATATCCATTCAACCATTCATCCATACATTCATCCATCCATCTATCTACTCACTCATTCATCCATCCATCATCTATCTATCCATTCATCCATTCACCCATCCATCCATCCATCCATCCATCAATCCATTCACCCATCCATCCATCTATCCATCCATTCACCCATCCATCCATCCATCTATCCATTCATCCATCCATTCATCCATCCACCTATTCATCCATCCATCCATCCATCCATCCATCCATCCATCCATCCACTCATCCACCCACCCATCCATCCATTCATTAATCCATCCATCCATCCATCCATCCATCCATCCATCCATCCATTAATCCATCCATCCATCCATCCATCCCTCCATCCACTCATCCACCCATCCATTAATCCATCCATCCATCCATCCATCCATCCATCCATCCATCCATCCATCCATCCATCCATTAACTCATCCATCCATCCATCCGTCCGTCCGTCCGTCCGTCCGTCCATCCATCCACTCACTTATTGTGCAACTATTCACTGAGCACCACTAGGTGGCTAGCACTGTGCATCTGTCTAGTTTATATTTGTGGCTTTTCTATTAGCTACTTCACTGGACATTACCTTACACATGAGGCATGTGCCAACGTCCTCCACAAGTGACCTTTTCTGTGAAGCAGGTTTTTGACATTCATAATGATCCAAGACATCAAAGGGAGAAGAAATCTTCAATATTTGTAAAAGTAATTTTTTCTTACACTATTTGAAAAGAAGAAAATTCCTGAAAAGTACAAAAGAAAATAAAAACCTCACGCACAATTTTACTATTCATGCGTGGTGACTATTCACATTTTAATGATTTTTCTTCAGGGCTTTTTATGCAGAGTTTTTTTTTACATAATTATATCCATTCTCTATATGCAATTTTTATCTTTCTTTTTTTAGTTACTATTATAATCATAAGCATTTTCTGCATTATACAGTCTTTGTGAACATTGCATTTTATGACTCCATAATGTTCCATGCAAGGATTATGGCATGGCTTATTTAACCAAACATTTAAATTAAAATTTTTTGCTTCCTATTATGTCGTTGTAATGTTGGTTTCATTACATAAACTTACCTCAGCCCATTTCAGCCCATGAATAATATTTTGGCTTATTTCTTTAGGCTACCTACTGTAGTACATAATTAGAAGATCAAAGGACATGCCCATTTTTAGGGCTCTGACGCACATTCATTCTCTTAAAAAGTGCATGCCAATGTACACTCTCATCTGCAGTGTAAGAAAATACCCATTTTACCACGCTTTGGTTAATATACCTACTATCATTTTAAAAGACTAGCTAATTTGAAAGGCATTTAATTTTGTTGTTTCCATTTGCATAGTTTTGATTCGTAGAGATGTCTAAACATTCCTTCCATGTTTGTTAAACAGTAGCTGTTCTGCTTTGTGAAATCATCCTTTAGGTCCTTTCTCTGCTTGTCTATTGGCTGTTTTGTTTTCTTAAAGATTTGTATTAATTCAGATATATAAATACACAGTCTTTTTTTGTTACAGTTGCTTCAAATGTATTGCACCATTTACTGTTTTCCTTTTAAATTTGATTAAGATTTTCACATACAAAACATGTAGATTTTTTATAATTACATCTGCCCATCTTTTTCCTGTGTGATGTGTTAAAAAAATCTTTTCCTATTCTAGGCATTTCTTCTCTCCAAGAGTTTGATATTTATTTCTATGTTTTATCATTTGTTTATGCTTTGATTTAACAAAGATAAGGCTTTGATCTGTCCAAAATTTGCTTAGGGACCTAATATTCAAGTGACTTTTTCTATGACTAAATATCCCATAATAGTTTAATTCAGTAACCTTACTTTTCTCTCTCATTAGCATATGTTATTTACATGTAATGAGATATAATCTGAGCTAATGTCAATGTTTAGTTGAATTCATGTACCACACTGATTAAATCCCCATAATTTCAAGTACTCTTTAAGCATCTGCTCGCATGAGTCCTTGGGTAGCATAAGCTTAGGAGATTCGACTGTTCGAAATGAACTATCTTTCCTGTCTCTGACTGACTCAGGGGAAGAAACCAATTCAAGGATGGCCATGGTGACATTGAGATTAGCACAAATAAAAGCAATCGAGGTGACACAGAAAGCCTCATCTCCTAATTTGATGTTACTGGTTTCTTTCCCCCTAATTTACGGTGCTGTGGACTGAACCCAGGGCTTCATACATGACAAGCAAATAATCTTTGACATTTAAAGATGATATTGCATCCAGGTTTTCTTCCCAGACTACCCTGCCTTCTACTGTTGTCATTTTATGTTAGGCATGAGAGTGTAGTGCCAGAGATGCATCCCAGAGGAGGATTTTATTCCTCTCTCCCTTACATATGATTGTTGTAGTTTTACTGGGCAAGGAAAGTTTGTCTTTTCAATGACTTTTCTTTTGCCTTACTAGAGTTCCCTCCTTTTTCCCAACCTGACAGATACACCACTAGTTGGGGTACTGGCTGATCTGCTTTCTTTCTCAGAAGATTTTGTTTTCTCCTGATGTGAGGCAGTTGCTGTTCCAAGGTCAAAACCTGCTCCTTCAGTCCTTTGAATTCACTCTTATCTACTTCCTTCCAGACCTGATGATTTTCAGCTTGGGCTTTTTTTTAAGCTTCTAATCTTGCTAATACAATCTCAGGTTGTGTGCTATACACAGGCACACTAGGAAGAGCTACCTTAGGACATAGAATCCCTTCTAGAAGGGTGGGCCAGGGAGACATTAGAAAAGAAAACTTTCCAGGCTCTCTGAGGAAGCAAAGAGGAACAGTCTTCAATATACCCACTGTGCATAAACCTCAGACAGGATCCTTTGGCCACCAGCACAACAGATCATGGGATGTTAAAACTATACAACATGGGCTGGCCAGATAGCTCAGCAGATTAAAGCACCTGCTTAGGCAGACTCAGGGACTAGGTTTGATCCCTGTTGTGCCGGCCCTACCCCTGGGGTGTGCTGAGACTGTGATTGAGACTGGGTATGGTGGCATGTGCCTATAATCCCAGCACTTGGGAGACTGAAAACAAGAGAATCACTAGGAATCCAATTTGTGTAGTGAGACCCTGTAGACCCTGTACTGTACTAAATACAACAAACAAACAATTTCACAACCTAACAAGGCAGCTCAGACATGTCATCCTCTCTTGTAATTATGTTTCTGTTTATTGTTTTGAAGATTTACAGTCCAGATTGTAGAAGGGGGCATCTTTTAAAAATTCATCAAAGCTCATGAAAAATTTGGATGGATTATAGCCCCACTGATGAGCACCAGCAATGATGCCACATGTAGTAAATATCTTGAATACATCCATTATTTCATTCATTCATTCATTTACATAACAAACACATACCGGGTTGCTGATGACTGGCATTGTTCTCACTCTGAGCATTTGGTGTCTGCAGCCATTGTTGAGAATGGATACAGCTTTTCTATTGTTGAGATGTAGTACCCACCACTGGCAACTGAAAGGGGAGGGATTTAATTTGGCTCATAGGTTTAGGAGGTTCAGTCCATGTTTGACTGGATTTAAGGCAGAAACACCATGACCAATGGGCATGGAGGGCAGAGCTGCCCAGTTCTTGGCATGCTGGAAACAGCTCAAGGGCACTGTGCCAGACAGGAAGGAGCCAGGAGCTGGGTAGAGCAGCCAAGATCATCCCTCCACCTCCTATCTGGACTCCCCAGAAGCGTGCTCTACCGATCCCCTTAGGGTCTTCCAAGTCAAAGAAGTTGACACAATGAAGTTTAGCCATCATTGAATACAATAATGCAGTCAAGCTAGACTGGCAGAAGAGGCATTCGAGCCAAGCCCAATGAAGAGGCAGGTAAACAACACCATGAGCTATAGCTCTCATTTTATATTTTATTTTTGTAATATCTGCATTGATGCTTATAAATGAAATGTGGAAACCAATTCTAGCTCTAGCATATCGATAATCGGTGGAGATACATTCCATGCAGGCAACACTGTTGGAAGCAATGTGGTGATTGTATATTGTGGATCTTTTATAAATATGTTCCTACTCTTCACTGACTCTTAAGAAGAAATGGCTTTGCATCCCCTGGGACTCTGTAGTGGAGGTATTTTGCTAATAAAACAACCAAATGACAGATAACTGGGCCGCATTTTTCTCCACATGAGATCAGAGAAAATGGAGGCTTCCACAGGAGCAGCAGACTCTTTTCCTATACATCTACCTAATATGCAGGCTTTTGAAGATAGAGAAAATGTTTTCTTCCTTCCAAGAAGAGACAAACACATAGCGCGCGCGCGCACACACACACACACACACACACAGACAGAGACAGAGACAGAGAGAGACACAGAGACACAGAGACAGAGAAAGAGACATTGTAACATGGACTTTTCAATATTAGATATTGAAAATAGATATTTTACGGGCTAAAGAGATAGGTGAGGAAATTCTTTTTTTTTTTTTGAACTGGGGATTGAACTCAGGCCCTTGCGCTTGCCAGGGAAGCGCTTATTCCACTGAACCATCTCCCTGGCCCTGGAAATTCTTAATTATGAGTTACATCTCTTGGCTTCTTTACTAGAATTTTAATTATTTTTCACCAAAATATAAAAACAGGAAAGTTGAGTGTATTATTGAGGTACCAGACAATGCTCAGTATTTGTGTGCATCTAGCCAGGGTAGATACACCGATCTCCTCAAATACTTAACATTATTTTATGGTGAAAACTTTGAAAATTTTTTTCTTTTGACTTTTTAAAATGTACACTACATTATGCTGTGTCTAATTCCCACACCGAGCAATAATACCCTAGAGTTTCTTTCTTTGTTTCTCTCTCTCTCTCTCTCTCTGTTATTTTTGATTAGTATGTTTCCAGTCCACATTCCTGTGGGAATTGGCACATGTACATAAAACATCTTAATTCTATTTTTTTTTTTTTGGTGCATTTTCTCTCCCCTTCCTTCTCCCTCCCTCCACCTGTTGCTTTCCTTCCTCCTTGCAAAAGCTCTGTCTCCTCCTTTTCCTATATCTATCTTCTATTTTGCTCTTTACTTCTGCTTTGGGTTTCTTATAGAAAAGAAGCCATGATATTTCAGCTTATGTGGTTAATTTATTTCGTTTACCATTATGTAACTGGATAACCACTGACCCACATTTCCTCCATCACGGCCCCATCCCCTTCCACCTTCCCTGGCCTCTGCCACCCCACATCATGCTCTTGATTGGAGGTCAGCTGTCTCAAGGTCAGCCTTTGTGTGAGACCATGCAGTGTTCATCTTCTGTGCTAGACTTATTTTATTTACTGTGATGGTCTCCCATCCCATCCCCACACATTCTAATGTCTTTCCTGTTCAAAGTTCCCTGCTCAAGGTTCATTGTTGTTACAGATGAAAACATTTCATTCTTTCTTATGGTTGAGTGATACTCCTATGCTTTAATACCTATATCGGATCACAAACAATAGCATTCAGCAAAGTCTTGCTTCTGTTCACAAGTTCCGAATCAGGTGACAAACACAACCATAGTCATGTTCCCCACTCAAAGACAAATGCTGCCATCTCCCCTGGAATGGCAAAATGAATCAAGTCCGTAAACTGAGGTGCCACTGTACATCGTGTGTGTTCATCTGTCACACACACAACATTGTCTTCATCCATGTGTCAGCTATTGGACATGTTTTCATTTCTCAACTATCAGGAAGAGTGCTGCAGTGAACGTGGTGAAGCTGGAGTCTTTTCCAATATATTGTTTTCATTTGCTTTGAATGCAGTCTTTTGGCTTCTTAGTTTCAGTAAGTCCCTGGGTAGCCATAGCCTATTGTTGACCTTGTACAGTGTTTACCAGATAGTAAGTATTAAATGATTTTTTTTTAAAATAAGGCTTTTGACAGATTCTGGAGATATACGGTCATCAGCCTTGATGAGTCAGAGTTCAAGAAGGTAGGAGGTTCTGTGAAGAGCTAACTCCAGGGCAGTAACGACATTGTTATATCTCAGGCATCATCCTAACCTCTCTGCACATTCTGCCTCATCTAATTCTCATAGTGCTCGCATGAAGTAGGTACATCCTAGTGTCTTCCCTGTTCAAAGTTCACAAAACCGTGGTGGTTGCAATCTGAACCCAGGCTCTGTGAGTCAGGTGTGTGCGCGTGTACCCGTCTCTGTGGGCTTTCTCCTGGACCTGCTGCTTCCAAGTGGAAAAGGGGAGGAGGACAGACAGAGAAGATGTTTGCTTCTCCATGCAGAAAGGCTTGGAAGAGACCCCCCAGGACCTGCTGTTCCACTGCCCGCCATGGTTTCCAGAGTGAGTAAGCTGGGCAATTCTGCAATCCACACATTGTTACAAAAATATGGGAGCTTGGGCACAGCGCCATGTTATTTTCTGCTGGTCTACCTGAGATGCACTGACTGCCTCCTGGCTCCTGAAGGTTCACCCAGAAGTCCCTGGGTTTACATGTGAACTTGCCTTCCTGCCCTCCATCCCCCTTTGTCTGCATCAGAAAGTGAAGCTAAGGGGAGTATTTCGAGATGGCTTAATGGTAGTGTGTCTCTTAAATACTTTCTAATTCGAATGTCCACTGTACTTTTCCACCACACCCCATACACACTTGAAGACCATGTTCCCCTAGACTGCGCCATGCTCTCCACAATCCTGGAATATCTTGCCTCAGTGTTACTATACTCATTCTTAATTCCTGCAAAAATATCTTCTTTAGGTCAGTGAGATAGCTCAACAGACTAAACTCCTGCTTAGGCAAGTTCAGGGGCCAGGGTTTGATTCCCAGTACCGCATGCTACATTGGCTCTGCCTCAAGGCATGCTGAACCGACCACCAAGTGAAGGCATGGTGGAACACATCTATAATCCCAGAACTGGGGAGGCTGAAAACAGAAGGATCACTATGAGTCTGAACTGCATAGTGAGACCTTGATCCAAATGTATTAAAAGAAAGAAAGGAAGGAAGGAAGGAAGAAAGAAAGAAAGAAAGACTTCACTATCTTGTCTTCCAAAGAGCAGAGTGCTGCAGTGTGCCTCTCTATGGTGAGGGCTTATCAGGGCAGCATTTGAGGGGTGTGTGGACAGTTTGAGCATGTAGGCCAAGGCACCCACATCCCCATACATGAGGCCACTGCATAGGAAAGACCAGCTCACCATACGGGAGCTGGCTTTTTTTATACAAGGAGCGTGATCTGAAAATTCTACAAGAAGTCTGGGCCTTGGAAGTTTCTGTGAAGTTTTATGATGAGAGGAAAATGTTTCCTCTATCCACTTAGGTTCACGTGGTTGGGAGCCCAAGAATTAACTGAAATAGACAGGTAGGCAGGAGAAAAGAGAACCTCTCTTTGGATGTACTCAGAGTACACGGTGATGAGCAGTTCCCCGAGCAGCCAGAAGTTAATGTTTCTGTATCCACTTAGCAAAACAAGGGAGCAGGTTCAGAGTCTCAGTGGGGAGGTGCAGAATTTTCTACTGGAAGTTTTGATGTTCAGGGACAACTAAACTCCCCCCTCCCCATGCTGAAGGTCAGTGTTCTCTTGAATTGGACACTCCTGGGCAAGGCAGGTAATGGCAGCTCTGTACATTGAGAGACTCTGCTTATATGCAGGGGAAGTTTCTGCAGCTGACCACTGTGCAGATGTTTTCAGTTTAAAGGTAATTTTCATGCCACTTCAATGAACTGTTAATCCCTTCATAGATCTGTCAAAGAAGGAGACTGGAACATATTTTGTTTAACAGTCAATAGCTCGAGCTTCTTTTTATAGCTATTTGGAAGTATGGGACATGGAGCGCTTCTCTTACACTCACCATAGGCCTTGCAAATGTTATTGGTGGGTGTGCTGATTACAGGGTTGTTTTTTATGAATGGGACAAAATCCAGGGGAAGGTTTTTATGGCACGTGTCTTACACACATGATGGTACTGCGCATAGTCATAAGACACCAGGTGGTTGCAGGACACCAGCCACCAGATACTGGCTACTTTGCTCAGTATATAAGAAGCTACCTTGTGGTAGTTCAGAAAACAGGGGAAGATGTAGTAGCACATATATGCTTTGTGTCTAGTTGTCCCCCCCAAAGCCTCATACAGTCATGAGGTGGCTTCTGGAGTTTGTGAATGATTCTTGATCCAATGCTGGGGTTGTGGGTGTGAGTGCTACAGCTTGGCCCTGGGGTGGGTAATCTGCACTGCAGTGTAAGGAGGGGAGAGAGGCCTTCTAGCTGCAGGAGCTTCTGCCTTTCCCTTTTGCTCTTTGCTTTTTTCCACTTCATGAAATGTTACTCCCTGCCATGTGCTGTTCTGCCTTGGAGCCAGCTGAATATGGACTGAAACCTCCACTAACTGTGAGCTAAATAAACCTTTCCTTCCTTCATTCTGGGCATCAGTTATTTGTCCCAGAAATGAGAGAAGAGTAATATATATATATATATATATATATATATATATATATATATATATATATTCCACATATCAACAGAGTAGGCAGATCTACCTGTTAAAGTAAATATCACCCCAGCCAGATTAAAGCACAAATTTCTAGCTTAAAACAGGCATTATACTAAGCTAAGTGACTTCACACATAAATCACGTCAATTGCTTTTCATGATGGCTTATAAGGTGGCATATCACTCCTTTTTCCTCGCTCACTCTCTGGGCAGTAGTCCATATCCACATCATTTCTGCTGATCACTTTGGTTCTGTTAAGAGACCGCTGCCTTGGTTATACACAGCTGCATAAAAATTACCCCAAATTTAGTGCCTTAGAATAATAGCACTAGAATAAAGAAAGTGTGCTGTAAATTGAAACTGGGAGGACATGAGTGAACAGGGATGACATTTCAGGTGAAATAAGCCAGGCCCTGAAAGGGTGGCATCACATGATCTCATTTGTGAAATCTAAAAATGTCAGATGCATAGAAACAGAGGGCAAATTGGTGCTTGCCAGAGAGCAGGTAGTGGGGTGATTACAGAGATATTGGTCAAAATGTGCAAAATTTGAAAATTTCATTCATGCAGAGCATTAAGCCCAGGAGATCTATTGTGCCTCATGATGACTACAGTTGATAACAATGTGTCATGTATTTGAAAGTTGCTAAGGGTAGATTTTAAGAATGTTCACCACACAGACACACAGACACACACACTTGCATGTCCACACATGAAATATACACATGCAAACATACACATATTCAAAGTCAACAGGTAAGGTGCTACATGTTAAATAGAATGTTTTAGGCATTCCACCCTGAATGCATATACCAAAACATGTTGTACACTATAAATCAATTGTGAATAAATTAAAATTTTACCTGTGAAGTAAAAAATGATTAAATACATAAAGAAAAAAACCCCCAGAAGATTTCACTTGATAGGTTCCACTCTCTACAGGTCAGGAATCTGGGTGCGGCTTACTTGGACCACTCCTCTCACCAGGCTAAAGTTGGGGTGTCAGCCATGGTCCGGGCACCGTGGGCTTGAGCAAGGAAGGCTCCTTTCTGAGCTCCCTGGCACAACTGTTGGGGGGTTCACTCCCACGTGTACTGCTGGCATGAAGTCCCCAGTGTCTGGGGGCTGCTGGCTTGAGACTGCCCTCAGCTTTTCCCCACGGGCTTCCATAGGGCAGCTCATAGTGGGGCAACCTGCTTCACCAGACAAAGAAAGTGAGCAGGTCAAACAGAGAAAGTACAAGACAGACAGACTTCGCCGTCTGTGATCAGCCACCCTGGGACCTGATTGTGCTTTGCGGAATTCTAGGACGGTTCCCTAGTGTTCCCTGCATGCTCCTACAGCTAACATTTTCATGGCCATGTTCCATCATATGGCCAAAGAAATCTTGCTAAACTAATTAATACTACAGGTGCTCTACAGAGAGGGATATTATTCAAGTAGAAGTGACTTAATCACATGAGCCCTTTAGATGTCTACCTACATATATGGATTTACTGAGTTTACTTTTATTTGTTTATTTATTTATTTATTTATTTTATGAATTTAAGACAGGGTCTACAGGTGTCTTAGTTACTTTGTGCTTGTTGCTGGGACAAATAGCTGACACTCAAAATGAAGGAAAGAAAGATCTATTTAGCTCACAATTTGTGGAGGTTTCAGTCCATACTCTGCTGGCTACAAGACAAGCGACAGCAGTTCATAGCAGCAAAAAAAAACAATGAAGAGCAGAGGAGGAGCAGCAGCTGCGGTGTCCATCAAGCCTCTCTCTTCCTTCTACACAGACTGCCAAGACCGGCGCTCCACAGCGGAGATCGTAGCTCCTCCATAGTGTCCTGGCTGCAAAGATCAAGCTCCTCCGAAGACTGGGATTTCTCCACGAAAGTGGGGCAGGGCAGGGTCCCCATGCCCCAGAACTGCAGAAGATGATTCAGCCAAGTTGACACAACGTATCAACTAATACAACAGCGTCTACAGGGTCTCACTACATAGATCGGACTGGTAGTGATCCTTCTGTTTTCAGCTTCCCAAGTACTGTGATTACAGGCGCACACCGCCATGCCCGGTCTCAATCACCATCTCAATGCACCTCAGGGGTGGGGCCGGTAGGGCACACTGGGATTGAACCCCAGCCAATGCACTCTGCCTAAGCAGGTGCTTTAGTCTGTTGAGCTATCAGGGTGTCCCCAGATTTATTGACTTTAGATTCTGAAATGAGAAGCAGGGAAGCTGGAGATTCAAGGTTTGAGAAGGATTTGACATACTGTGGTTGATTTGTGGGTGAGGGAAGGCACCGGGAGGCCAGTATCGAAGGTGGTATCTAGCCACTAAGAGCACCCACCAGATGACAGCCACCAGGGTGGGATGCGTGGCCTTCAGTCCCAGATTCACAAGGAACTGAATTCTGCCAACACAAAGAATGAATGTGCCAGTGCACTCCCTTCCCTTCTCTGAAGTCTTTGAATAAAGCTCGGGTAGTTTAACATCTTGATTTTAGGGTCATGAAACTTTGAGCAGGGTACTCGGCTAACCTAACACATGCGTGGGTCTCGGACTCTGAAATAGTGAGATGGTACATTTGTGTTTATTCATTTATTTTTTGATACAGGAACTCACTACACAGTTTGGACTTGTAATGATCCTCCTGCCTCAGTCTCCCCCGTGCTGGGATTAGAGGCCTGTGCCACCACACCCTGCTTGGGGGCTGGCACAGCATGTAGTACCAGGGATCGGACTGAGGATCTTGAGCTTGCCAGGCAGGTACTCATGCCGTCAAGCTGTCTCCCCAGCCCTGCGTTGTTTGGAACTGCTGTGATTATAGTACTTTTTGTGCAATTATACAAATGAAATTGCGTTCTTCAAATTCACATATTAAAACCCTAACTGTATTGTGTGATTATATTTCAAAATAGGGCCTATATAGATGTAATTAAGATTAGATAATGCCATAAGGGGGAGGCCCTGATAAGCCAGGATTAGTGTCCTTGTTAGAAGACACCAAAGAGCTCTGTTTTCCTTCCTATGTAAAATAAAACAACAACAACAACAACAACAACAACAACAACAGCAACAACGCCAGGCTGAGAGCTCTTACCAGACCCCAAATTAGCCATAACATGGATCTCTGACTTTACGTTTCCATTAACCTGAAAATTTAGCTTTCAGTTTAAAACATGCGGTTTGACAGATTTTTACTCTAGAATCCCAAGCCAACTAATTCATGCAGTAATAGTAAACGACTAGGAGAAAGAGAAAAATAACGGAGTAACAGCCCATGAGTTTCACTGTGCTAGTTGTCATTGATTTTTGGTCTACTCTTAAAGAAGAAGAGGTTACAGAAGGGCATGGCACTACTCAGGGTCAACCTGCAAGTCTGCCCATCACGGCTATATTGGACAAAAACTCATTTCACATACATGCCAAAGTATGTAGGTGAACTTATGACACTGAGAATTTGGGGAGTAATTCTTTCTTTTTCACCCTGTAGTGAAGGGTCTACAGGGTCTCACTACACAGATCAGACTCATAGTGATCCTCCTGTGTTTAGCCTCCTAAATACTGGGATTACAGGGGTGAGCCACCATGCCCAGTCTCGATCCCTGTCTCAGTGCACCTCAGGGGTGAGGCTGGCATGGGGAGTAATTCTGATCTGCTAAAGTAAGTATTCTACTTTCAGAATAGATTGTGGGATTATTCCATTTTCAAAGTAAGCATGGGGAACTTGCTTCTGCGTTCAACTAGGTGACAAATTGGCCTGTGGTAAGTTCAACTTAGGTACATGGTTCTAAGGAAATTACTTCTATGCTATAAAGTCTTATTTTCTTGAATAAAAGGGACATAAGAATACTTTACCAAAAGCCTCATTAAAATGGTTAAATGAACCAGAGGTGGGGGTGCAGGACTGTAATTCTAGGGCTCTGGGAAGCTGAGGCAGGACGACTGCAGCTTTGATTCCAGTCTGTGAAACTTAAAAGCTTATCAAGAGCCTGCTTCAAAAATCAAACTTATAAAGGAGTTGGAGATGTAGTCTGATGTGATAGCCTGATGTGATGTTATTCCAGGAACTCAAAGCAAGGAAGGATGAAATGTATTTGAGTAAGTGCAAATCAAAGCTCCATGTTCAGCACATGGTAAATGCTTCGTAACTGCTGGACATTAGTAGCATCACATCTGCAAACTCTCCTGGGTTACCTAGAACGCCGCAGATGTATGCTGGTATCTGTGTTTCTTTGGAGAAAGCCATTTACCTCTCTTGCACATTGTGTTTTATTTAGTCTTCACATCCTGACTTATATGATAGTATTTATTATCCTTAATTGACAAATGATGAAACTGAATGACCACAGGGAGTTTAAAGGAATTGTGTAGCATCAGACAGCAATTCAGAAATGGAGCCAGGATTCAGACCCGGTCGTACGGACCCGAGCTCCTTGCTGCCTGCTGCACGAGCTGTCTTCCCTGATGCTCTGAGGCTGACGTGGCCCATGTCTGCAGCAGCCCTGGCCTGACACCAGGTCCCAGAAAAGATTCTTTAACAAAGATGATGGAGAGAACCTTGGACTCATGCAGTGGTTTTCTTTCATCCAACCTTCCCAGCATACAAGGATGATTGAAATTATATTTAAAATGTAGCTGTTGCTTATTTTCCCCTTTTAAACTGTGACACTGCAGATTGAGACAGCAGGCGCACCTTAGGGCTTCCTCCCTACTCTCTGCCAGAGCACTGAGGGCACTGAAGGGTGGTTTGTAGCCACACCCCCAGGACTCCCCAGGGACAGGCTAGGGACAGTGCCTTTCAGTCCAAATCGATCACTGGAGCCAGAGAGGGCCAGGGAAATCCTTCCCTCGCTCCCTGGTCCTCTGCACTGAAATGGAGCCTCCGGGAGCATGGCAGAGATGTCCATGAAGGAGTCACCGCTCGCTATGCCTTCGGTTGGGAAGTGTTGTTCTGCTGGCCTCTCCTCAGGGATGGCGGGAAGTGTTTCATTTCCATTCATTTGAGTTTCTCGATTCTTTGATTTAATGAGGTCTTAACTTCTCTTTTTAAAGAGCGTGCTCATGCCTGTGGAGTCTGACCGTCAGCTGGGGTTTTCATACTGCAGAAAACAGGGACAGGACCAGAGAGTCACCTGCTACATGCACACATGGAGAAGAACCCGGTGGTCTCGCACTGGCCCCACTTGGGCCTCCTGTGACATTCTCCATCTGGTGCTTTTGAGGCCTCCTCTTTCCTGGTTGGGCTGCACCTGTCACAGAGCAGACTCCCTCAGGGATACAGACTTTATTAATAGTCTCCAGCCCTGGAGACCAGCAGGGATCAGAATGCATTCACACTCTCAGAAAAAAAACATCTGACACAATGGCTGTGTCTCTGGCTGCCTTCCTGTGCCTTCTCCAGCTCACTGCTGGTGACAGGACACCAGTCATGGACTCAGAATTCTAGGCAACTCCTAGATGTCCCCCTAAGTCTCAAAAGCAGCACTCTGGAATATGGGATATGATTCTGTACTTTATTTCTGTTGCTATAACAAAATACCCGAGACTTGGTAGTTATAAAGAATAGAAGCTCATTTGGCTCATGGCTCAGGACCCTTGGAAGTCCAAGCACAAGGCGCTGGCATCCGCTTGGTGCTGGGCGTCAACTTGCCACATCCTGGCATCAGGGGACTGCATGGCGAGAGGGCAAGGGAGCCAGCTTGAGTCTCTCTTCCTCTTTACAGGAAACTACTGGCACCATCATGGAGGCCTCGCCCGCACAACTTGGTCTGATCCTACTTATGTCTCCAGAGCTTCTGCTGCACATACCGCTAACTAACTACAAGTTCTAGCACATGTTTCCGACATACGAACTTTTGCAGAATAGATACAAACCTATCAGCATTCTACCCAGTGTTTGTGCATGGCAGAGATGACACTAGAATCTCCAGCTTGGTCAGCCCACGATGCTGATCCATGCCCTAAGTCCAGCTTCGAGCTCAACCTTGGCCAAACTCTTTAGAGCTCTCAGATAGGCTTGGATGCTGAAAAGCCTGATTAAGTAAGAAGGAAACTAAGATGGGGCCGGCTGGAAGGCTGAAGCCTTTCTATGATGCTGGGCTTATCCCTGCCCACGTAAGAAAGAATGAATGACTAGGACTCGGGCTCCCCTTCAGAGCCATTTTGGTGCAGCGCTTCGAGTCACAGGGTGAGTCCTGGGGCAGGGCAGCTTCCTAGCATCACTGTCAGTCCTCAGAGGCCAAATGTTGGGTTCTTCGCTCGCCTAGCCAGCTGGAAACGTCTAGGAAGCTTTTGACCTTTCAGGGGCTTTGTCTCCACACCCAGAAACGGTGATTTCACTAGACTGTAGTATGGCCTAATCTTTACCTTTTGAAAAACACTCAGGTAGTCTAATGCCCAAGTACTAGCACTAAAATCAAAATGAGATAAAATAAAATGAAACAAAAACAATACCTAAAGAGAATAAGATGAAGGGCCAGCAAGACTGAGAGCTCTTTCTCTGGCATGGAATATGAAGCAGAGAAAGGAAATACAGGCAGGGCTGGTGGTGTGCTCCAGTAATCTCGGTTACGCAGCAGCTCAAGGCAGGAGCACCGAAAGTTTGAAACTAGCCAGAGCAACTTAACAAGATCCTGTTTCAATATTTTAAAAGGGGCTAGGGACATAGTTGAATAGTTGAGTGTCTCTAGTTTCCATCCCCAATACTGAGAAATAAAAGAGGAAGGAAGAAGAAAGGAAGGAAGGAAAGAAAGAAGGAAGGAGGGAGGGAGTGAGGAAGGGAACGAACACCCTCTCAATCTATTCACAGAGGCTGGGTTGTCCTGGATAAATTCAGCAGTTTCTTTCAGATTCCTCATTATAGTCTGTTCCAGGCCCTCCTCTCCCTCCTGCAGAAAGGACCGAGTTTCCTAGTAGACTCCAGCAGAGAGCTTCGGAATGATTTCATCAAAGGTGGGACTAAATTCAGTTTGGGAGTGAAGGGTCCCACTGATCACACCTGGATGATTCACGCGCTGACTCCTTGGTAGTGTTGCTATTCCCAGGAAAATTACAACTTTAATATTATTCTCTACCATAAAACCATTACGGAAGCCTCTTAAATTGTCATAGTATGAGGAGCTTATAGACCTGGGATTCAGAGATGATAAAATGAACAATTTAGGTCCTTCCTTTTCTGAGTGAAATGGGCCAAGTGCATTCTTTTTTGCAAAGTTAACTAGGAAAGAAAACCATCTGAAAATAAACCCCACAAATGACAGCAATGTGCAGAGAGGGTATCCAGCCGAAATGTGATGTAGTGCTAAACAGTGTTAATGGCCAAACAACGATCGATTAGCCTGCAGAGCTGGGCAGCTCTCGGGTTTGCTACCAACCGTGTCCAAGTGAGGGCTGCTTGGGGACACCCAGTGGCTGTCAGACTCTGGAATGAAGCTGTGAGAGGCTGCTGGTGGTTTTGGCCAGTTTCAAGGAGCAGATGTTGCCTAAGTGTAGCTCAGCATCATCACCAGACAGGAAGCTCAGACCCTGCCCCAGGCAGCCTCTGAGCAGGCGCCTCTGTTTCCTAAGAGTTCCCAGCGCTCGGGTTCCAGGTGAGAACGAAGGAAGCTGTGGGAGGCGCTCTTGGAACTGCCTTTTCCCCAAGCCCTCCCGCACGCGTACAGAGCTACATCTCTTCCCCCCATCTCCTCGTCTCTGTAGTTCTGTCCTTTTGAAGAGTTTCATTCCCTGCCACCATATCTATTGCACCTTTCAGATTCTCTTGACAATGCAAGGTAATCTAAACAACTAAGCTGAAGACAGCACCGTCAGTACAACAAACACTGTCGACTTTGTGTTATTTTGTTTAGTGATACTCTGTATAATTTCCAATTTATTATTATTATTATCATCACTATTTTGTAGTCTTTTTAAAAATAATTTAAGAAAACAAAATAAAAACGTGCTCTTTTTCTGGGAGGAAATACATAAATCTCCTAAACCCCCATGTGATTTTTTTTTCTTTACAAACATGATATTTGGAACACTTTGTTTTTTCCTGGGATGACATGAAGAATCTTATATTCGTGCACGTGCACTCTGTACCGAGTGCCTGCTTTCATGCAGGGACTTTCTTAGGCACTAGGAATGGAGCAGCAACCACCACCTAGAAACTTTCAGAGTGCTTAGAGTCCAGTGGGAAGCAGAAAACAATCAATTATATCAACTGATAAATGAAATTTCAGCGAAGCATAAAAGCCATGAGGCAAAGAATCTAGGCTGACCTAAACACTGAGAAATCAGCACAAGAAACGAAAGAAAAAATAGGTAAGTTAGACCTTAGCAAAATTAATTATTATATTACCATGGAAATGAAACTGTGAAAAAGAGAAAGCCCATACAAAAATGGAGCCAAGGTTCTCAATGGATATTTCTCTAAAGAAAACGTACAAGTGATTGATAAGCACGTGAGAAGTTATGCAATGTCATTTGCCATCAGCTCATGCAATCTGAACCCATGATATGATGACATTTCACACCCACTATGATAGCGATAATAACGAAAAAAAGGTCTGGGAGATAGCTTGGTGGTCTAAGTGCCTGCCTGGTGAGCACAAAGACCCAGGTTCAATCCCCAGTATCGCATACTGTGCCAGCCCCAGAAGTCCGGGCATTGAGCTGGCCACCAAGACCAAGTGTGGTGATGCACGCCTGTAATCCCAGCACTGGGGAGGCTGAAACGGGATGATCACTTCGAGGCTGAGCTGTGTGGTGAAACCCTGCACCAAATAAAGATAAGATAAAAAAAAAATGAAAAAAGACATATGATCAGGGTAGGCAAGGAAGGGGAGAGAGTGGAGATCTCATATTCTGCTGATGTGGAACGTAAAATGATACAGCAGCCTTGAAACACAGGTGGCTCTCCAAAATTAAAGAGAGATTTACCATAACTCAGCAGGTCTCCTCCTAGGTGTACACCCAAGACAAATGAAAAATTTGTCCACCCAAACAGTTGTGTGTGAATGTTCATGTCAGCATCAATCATGACATCAAAAAAGAAGAAACCACGGAGATACATCAGTCCATCTCGTGCGTACGTGATCTATGTACCTGTCGGAATCTTGGGCACGGTTTGTGCATAGAATTTAGGAGCTTTCTTTAGCTCTTGGCATTTTTGAGATTTTTTTTTCTCAGACCTCAGGAGCCCTAGTTGCTCTATGACCCAGCTTCTTGCTCCATTGGTCAAATAACTATGCTTTCCTATAATTTTAGCTTCTCTACATCATGACTGAAGTCTGCTGTCAGGGCCAAGTTCCCGTATAAGAAAGTCACTTCATTAAGATCTCTTCTTTCAAGGTTTGACTCCCTTCCAAAATTTCTCTCTTCTACCCGTCCTCTGGAGCACTCAGGTGGTGGTTTTGTGGATATTTTATGCAGAATTTATACCTATTATTGCTACAAAGATCGGTATATTGAACACTTACTCCTCTGTCCTGGAAATGGAAACTTGCTTTTAACTTTAGGTGAAGAGCGTGGAAAACATTCGGAAGAGGTCTGGGTTAGTATTATCTTCAACAACAGTTACCTCATTACCCTCATCATAACACAGGTTGAAATACATTTTATTTTTCCCACTGTTTAGAAATTTGGAGAGTTCAGAGAGGTAGTGTACCCAGCAGTTTGTAGCTAGTGGTTGGAGTGAGTTTTAATTTGGAGATTTAACTAGATATTTCTCTTCCCATTCTTCCTTTAAGTTTGAATGACACCATATATCTAAGCTTCACTCATAATTATGTTTACAAATTCCTGTCACTTCTTTTAATTAAGGGAAATGAATTTGAACTTATTAAAGAGTATGTAGCTCAGGTTCAGTTTGAGAGAAGCTATGGTAATCAATAACAATTACTACTTCAGTGGGGATGACCAAAGGATCTAAGGACCCCAAAATCCTGTACTGGTCAACCAAAAAGATGCTCAGCTTTTCCACTTTACTATGTAGCTTTGATCAGTAACTGTTGTCCCTTTGTGTCTTGGATTTTTTGAGCCGCATATTGGATACAGTAATTCCTAATCCAAACCTGGGAGATAACTCAACCATTCAAGCACTGGCTTTATTATTCACAAATGGCAAGGGATCAATTTACACGGACAGAATCAGAGAAGTGGTGTTGGGATCATGAGATGAGAGGAGAGGAGGCAGAGTCGGGTGGCACAGAAGCGACCCACAGTTTCTCGCTGGCTTTTCCCATGCTACGACATTTCCTTGTCTCAGGGCCAGGACGGAGCCCTCCGCCTGACTGGGAAGCAACCTTGCAGGTGACAGGGCGATGCCTACTCCACCTTCCTTGGAGTCCACCTCCACATCTTTCAGCCTTTGACAAATGACCAGGCGGCAGGTGGACAAGGCCGCACATAGTTTCTGGAGAAGTGGCCTCTTACCATTTGATGCCACATCATTAATGTTCCTCATCTTAGTCCTGCCCCGGGGAAGGGAGGCCCCTCCACACAGCCTGTGGTGCTGAGTTGTAGCGGGATGAGCCATAGAAAGTGAAGCATGTCATTCCTCAATTCTTTAGGAATGGACCTGAATAAACAAAAGTACTCGTTTATAAATCTTTTAGTTTATATCCAGAAGTAGCTATGATTTGAATGTTTCCTCAAAGACATGTTGAGAACTAAATCCCTAGACAACCATGAGAAATAAATGCCTCTTCTCCACTATCAGCCCATTCTGCAGCATTTTATTGTAGCAGAATGAGGAAAGAGTACGGAAAATCTGGCTCAGAGATTTTGCCTTGGGGTAGTTTGGGTGAGAACATGGAGGGTGAGAACTACCCATTCATTTTCATATATTTTAAAAATGTCTATGGAACTACACAAAGGCACACTTATTGGAATGACTTGGGTTTCAGGTCCCTGTATGTTCAACTTTCCATCTCTGGAATGCATCTCTTTTATTCTAAATTACCACCATTGCCTCCTTTCCTACATAATTTTCTCCTACATCCTGGATGCTCAAAGCCATACCAACAAGGAAAAGAATGAAAAGAAGCAGAATGCACACCCAGTCGAGGCCTTGAAAGGTTTCAGTGATTTCTACCCCGCCGAAAGCCCCAGCTCTGCAGGCAGGCCCACCTTGTACCCCACGCTGCACAGCTGAAAATGAATTTGTCTGGGAGGTTCTCTGAGTCCATGTCTGTGTGGTGACAGCTGTCCAAATGCGAGAGGTATTATGCATTTGGAAAATGAAGTTGCTTGGCTGAGTTGATGGTGTGTGACTGCGAGTGGCAGATGCCTGCTTTGTGCTGTGCATGATACCCTCACTTCCAGCTCAGTGAAGACGTGTTGGAGAGCAATGGCTTTGAGGCTAACACCATTTCTCTTTGTAGGAAAGAATAACACTTTCAAAAACATGATAAATCCTGCCACAGAGGTCTCGCCACCCAAATCCTGATCTTCCTCATCTGCTTTTCTAAAAAGTTTCATGTTTTCTTCTCCTTGCCCTCTTCGCCCGTAGAAGTCCAGAGGGCCTATGGGCACTGGCCTTTTGCAGGTGCCACCTCTGGGACACTTATGAACAGTCTGTCCAAGTTCTGTCTAGAGTAACTGCCTCTTTTTGGAGCTGCAGTCCCTGTCACAGCCCTGCTTTGTTCCAGACAAAATGGGCTATCTGAGGGGTTAGTCTGGATAGATTTGCATACACAAAGTCTGAAGGCCAATGGGAATCAAATTCCCCTGCATTCTCACTAGCAAACCCCTGTCCTTCACCCAGCTCAAACCTTTCCAACAAGCCAGGCTCCTGACAGTGAACCCTTCAGAGGCCAGTGTCCAAACTACAGCCCCAAACCCACTCATTCATCACTAAATGCCAACACTGCAATTAAACCTGAATATTGAAGTTTTAGTTTAGAAAAAAAAACCCTCATACATTAACACCTCTGTCTTAAAAGAAAATTAACACACATGCCATAGGTTCGCTACCATTGAGCTAGGCAACTGTATATGACCAATTCTTTAAAACATTTAAAAAATCATTTATTTATTTGGTATAAGGTCTCGCTACACACTTGGACTCATAGTGATCCTCCTGTCTCAGCCTCCCCACTGCTGGGATTAGAGGTGTGCACCACCATGCCTGGCTCCAGGGCCAGCACTGCCTGTGGTACCGGGGATCAAACGTGGGTCCTTGTAATTGCCAGACAGGTGCGTAGACCACAGAGATATTTCCCCAGCCCCTCTATGTGACCAGTTGTACTGATATCACTCATGTGTGCAGCTATAAAGCAAAAATACTCACATCTTGAAGCTTATCTGCTTTGCTTGATCAGATGAAAATGTGCAAACAAGCTCAGGACAGGAGAAACTAGAGTGAGGTGTGATGGAGTGGGCCAGAGAGGTCCAGAGTAAGCATGCCACTTGGGCTGCCTAGAAATGCAAAGGGGAGGGGGCTGAAGAGTGTGAGCTCAATCGTGTGGTGACTCTGCTCCTGACAAGATGTGACTTTGACCACAAATGAGTCGCACTGTTCCAGATGAAGAAGGGTTAGGTTGGGGATTGGAGGAAAGTGTCTGCTGTCACCTTCCTATGTTAGTAAGCATCGTCCATGTCCTCAAGGACTCAGAGGAATATGAAAGAGGAGGAAAGCTCACACGGGCAGTAGAACTAGGGAGGAGGGCATTGGGCATTCGAGAAACTTCTCCTAGAGCACCAGGGGATCACAGTCTAAGGGGATGTTAAGAGCTAGTGCAGGCCTCCTTCCAGGTTTGGAAGCACAAGAGCTGGAGGCTAGAAGACATTTGAGGAACTCCACATTCTGATGCATCTTTCACTGCCTGAACACTGAAGAACTGGGAGGTCCTGAGGGGGAGTATAGACCCAGCACGATGAAGGATGCAAGCTGCTGACACTTTGGGGGTACACAGGGTGAAGGTGGGCCAAGCACATGGCGTCAAGTTCTAGATGTGTGCTAGGTGGGGAAGCTTTCCAGAATACCCACATGATGGAAAACGGTACTGTGTAACTCCCAGCGCATCCTCCTAAGCTGCGAATATTTGACTGCATGAGTTAAAGCTAAGTTAATCCATTTGTTTCGGTGTTGCTCTGTAGATTTTGAACAACTACCCTAAGGGAATGCCATGCGTTTCCACTAGCAACACATTTTTACGGAGAAATTAGTGTTGGCTGTAATCTACAGATTATGTAGATAGATAGACAGACAGACAGACAGACAGACAGACAGACAGAGATAGACAGATGTTGTATACTAGGTAACATGAATCCAAAAATAAAGGATGTTACTATGTTTTATTTTATATTTTATATTCATCTATCTATCTATCTATCTATCTATCTATCTATCTATCTATCTATCTATATTTCAGGGAAGGGCCTACAGGGTGTTCAGGGTCTCACTACTAGATCAGACTCATAGTGATCTGCCTGTTTACAGCCTTCCAAGAGCTGGGATTACAGGCGTGCTCCACCATGCCCAGTCTCAATTGCCATCTCAGCGCGCTCCAGGGATGGGGTTGGCATAGTAGACCCGGGGATTGAACCCCCGACCCTGCACCTGCTTGCAGATGCTTTAATCCACTAAGCTATTTGGCTGGCCCTGTTACCATGTTTTAGAAAGGCTTGGAATTAAGTGGAGAATAAAGATGCACAGGCTAAGGTTATAATGCGATTAAATGCTGTGACTGGCCACTGCATAAAGTGTTTGGGAGCATAGATGAATGATAATTAATCTCTCAAGGAAATCTACAGAGAGAAAATGATTATTGAACTGGGCCTGAAGTATTAACTCATGATGCTAATTTATGAGATGCTTGGAGGAAAGAGCAAATAATCTGTTATGATGGAAACGTGAGATGGATGGAGGGGATTACAGGTCATCAGCTGAAAAGATGGGATGAGTTGTGCGCCATGCCAAAGGAATCGTGCTCTCATTCTGCAGCAGTGGACAAGCACTTAATCCATTCTTTTAGAAACATCACTTAAGTAACAGAATCCACCGAAGCCTTGCAGGTAGGTGGTACTGTGAGTACATGCCAAAACCTCAGCTCTGTCCCACCTACACCATAGAAATGATAAACAGAATGCTTGAAAAAAAATCTAACAGCTAGCCAGATAGTTCAGCAGGCTTACGTCCCTGCTTAAGCAGAGCACACTGGCCGGGGTTCGATCCCTGCTGTGCCACTGAGATGGTGACTGAGACTGGGCATGGTGTCGCACGCCTGTAATTCCAGAGCTTGGGAGGCTGAAAACAGGAGTATCACCGTGAGTCTGATCCATGTAGTGGGACCCTGTACACTCTGTACACCCTGTCCTAAAATTAAAAAAGAAGAACTAAATGCATGACAAGCAAAAATGAACAAAACAGTTATTTCTGCCCAAATCTCTCTCTGAAATACACCCATGGTTCAAGTACAGGGAAGCCTATAGTGTTGGGCAGAGGCCATGCTGTCAAGCCAAGAGGAAACAGGAATGACTTCCTGTCATAAGCGAGCACTGGATACTCACTCCAAGGAAGGGGGTGAGCACCCTGCCTCCCCGCAGAAAGCCAGGGGCTGAGCTGAAGGACTCGGAGCATGTATAAGAGGATAACAGAGGATGAGCACTTGGACTCCGAGGCCAGCCTTCCTGCAGTTCCTAACTGTGAGACAATGGACAAATTATCCTTCTGTGCTTCCGTTTCTTTATCTTTAAAGAGAGCACCTTCTTTTTTATTCTCCTCTGGGGATTAGTTAGATGAGTTAAATATGAAAAGTGGTCATAGCTTACTGCACAGAGTAAGATCCTAATAATTTGGCTATTATTAAAAGAAAAGCCAATAGGTCTGTTATCCTTTCCAGGGTTATATTAAGGTAGAGTTCAGGGAATCCTGGGTCTAAAGGGCATGCTATTGATTGTATCCTAGTGATGTTAGAGAACTCAAAAGCCATTTGAAACTGTTAGGAAAATAACTATGAATATTATGGAATGTTGTAGAGTATTATGGAAAATTCTATATTCCATGTAGATCGAATGAAAATCGGTAGGTCTTTCCACGCTCTGTTCTGTACCATAAAAATGCTCTATCACTGACCCTTTGGAATTTCGGTTAAGCCTGTAGACTTGCTCAAATTAATGTTGTTAAGTGAATAAATGAAAATAAAAACTATATTGAGGCGGTTATCAAAATACAAGAAGGACTCCAAAGTTCAATTGGTAATGTAATGAACACACTACATCAAAGGACCCATCAGTGGTCTAATAACTAATTTCAAAGTGAAGATGAGTGAAAATATTACATACATGTCTACAGTTACAGGAAGATGGCTGAAGTCATGAATTCAAGAAATAGTCACTTCAGAATTCAATTTACCTCCCTAGTTTAAGAATTAAACCTCAATATTTCCTTTTTTTAAAAATTAGTTACATTTAGTGGCACATTTTAGTTATGCATAATGATCACATCCATTATAAAGAATTGGTGCCTGTACAAGACATAAGTTGATTCTTTTTTTTAATACATTCCCCTCCCTTCCCTGCAGCCCCTCTTGCTCTCTGCATTTACAACAGCTTTGTTTCCATTTTTTCTTTTCTCCTGTTACCTCTCCCACTCTTTTCTCCCTAGTCCCTTTAAAATTTTTCTTCCTATTTCACAATATCTAGTACACATTTTGGTCCTTGTTTACGCTTTTGGTTTTTCACCTGAGAGGAACAATACCATATTTATACCTGTACGCCTGACTGATTTCACTTAAGAGTATGGTCTCAAGGTGCGTGCACTTGCCTAGAAATGTCTCCAGTTCATCATCTTCACAGCCCAGTAATACTCCACGGTATAAAACCCCCACGTCTTCTTTATCCATTTATCTGTTGATGGGCATTTGGGCTGTTTCCAAGATTTAGCTGTTAACAACTCCACTGCTATAAACATGGCTGTGCATATATTGCTATGGTTTGATGCTTTTAATTCTTTCAGGAAGATAGCAAGAAGGGAAGGAGATGGCTCAATTGCAATATTTAATGCTAGCTTTTTGAGGAATCTCCACACTGATTTCCACAGTGGCTGCGTCAGCCCACACGCTCACCAACAGTGGAGATGGGTTCCTTTTTCCTATAGCCCCACCGGCCTTGGTTATTTGTTGATTTCTTGAAGGCAGCCATCCTTTCTGGAGTGAAGTAGAAGCTCAGCATTGTTTCAATCTGCATCTCCTGAGTGACCAGTGATATTGAACATTTTTTAAATATTTATTTTCTGTTTCAATTTCTTCATCTGAGAAGTGTGTATTCATTTCAGATACCCATTTTTGGATGGGGTCTCTAAATTTGAACGAGGGTCTGATTGTTTTTCTGACTTCCTACATATTATGGATAGTAGTCCTCTGAGAAAGTTGGAAAAAATTTTTTCTGCACTGTAGGTTGTCTCTTAACTCTGTTGGTGGTTTCTTTTGTTGTGAAAAACTTCTTAACATGGCATAATCTCAGTTGTTAATTCTCTGTGATAGTTCTTGTGCAATTGGGGTGTTGTTCACAAAGTTTTTGCCTAGGCCAATATCTTTAGAGTTCCGTCTATTTTATCTACCAGTAGATTTAGTGCTTCTGATTTAGTATTTAGATCTTTGATTCATTTAGTTTTTATTTTAGAGTATGATGAAAACCATGGGTCTAGTTTTAATCTTCAGCACATGGACAGCTAGTTTTTCCACTGCCACTTATTAAAGAAAGTTTCTTTCTTCCAGTGAAAGTGTTTGGCTCCTTTGACAAAGACAAGGTGGCTGAGTGTGTCTGGAGTTGTTTCTGCATCCTCTAACCTGTTCCATTGATCCTTAGCTTTATTTTTTTTCCAGTATCATGTTTTGTTTTAATATATATATATATATATATATATATATATATATATATTCTTTTATTTTAGGGAAGGGTCTACAGAGTGTTCAGGGTCTCACTACTAGATCGAACTTGTAGTGACCCGCCTGTTTACAGCCTCCCAAAGCTGGGATTACAGATGCACGCCCAGTCTCAATTGCTGTCTCCGCATGTCCTGGGGGCGGGGCCAGCATTGCAGGCCCTGGGATCGAATCCCTGCCTCTGAGTCTGCTTGTAGTCACTTCAATCCATTGAGCTATTTGGTTAGCCCTTATTTTATTTATTTATTTTTAAATCACAGTGGCTTTGTAGTCAGGGATTGTGATGCCTCCTGCCTTGCTCAGAATTGCTTTTTGTTATTTTATATCTCTTCTGATTCCAAATTAATTTTAGAAATGTTTTCTGTAGTTCTCTGAGGTATGTAAATGGTATTTTAATAAGGATCGAATTAAGTCTGTACAACAATTTTGTGAGTATGGCCATTTTTACTATGTTGGTTCTTCCTAGCCAAGAACAAAGGATATCTTTTTATTTTCTGATATCCTCTTCAATCTTCTTTTTCAGAGTACTATAGTTCTCATTGTAGAGGTCCTTCGCTTCCTACATTAGATTGATTTCTATGCATTTAATTTTTTGGATGCCATGTGAAAGGTGTTTCTTCCCTAATTTCTCTCTCAATGAGCTTGTTATCTATCTAAGGAATGCTGTTGGCTTTTGAGTACTGACTTGGTGTCCAGCTGCACTACTGAATTGGGCTATTACACATACAAGTCTTTTGGTGGAGTTGTTGGGGTCTTTTATACAGAATGGCAAGTCATCTGTGAATAACAATTTCAGCTCTTTCTTTCCTATCCTTACTCCTCTCATTTCTCCCTCTTGTCTAATTTCTCTGGATGATGTTTCCACAACTATATTGGATAAGAGTGCCCTTGCCTTGCTCTTGATTTTAGAGTGAAGCTTGTCAGTTTTTGTCCATTTAGTATAATGCTAGCTGGATTTTTTTTTGTCATAGATGACTTTTATCAGATTGCAATAAAGAGCATCTATTCCCATTTTCTGTAGAATTTTTATCATGAATGAACATTGAACTTTGTCAAGTGCTTTTCTGAATCTGTTGAGGTGATCATATGGTCTTGTCTTTGGCTCTGTTAGTATGGTTCATTGTACTTACTGATTTGCATATGTTGAACCATCCTTGCATTCCTGAATGAATCCTACCTGGTCATTAATCTTTTGGATGATTTTCTGCATTCTTTTGCCAGTATTTTATTGAGTATTTTTACATCTGAATTCACTAGTGAGATTGGCCTGTAGTGCTCCTCACTAGTGAGATTGGCCTGTAGTGCTCACACCAGTCCTCCTGTTTTTACATCATAGAGAAGAGGCTTTTACTGTGGAGGCTTCATGGGAGTGTGGGCACCTTTGGGGGTTCTGGGCACCTTTGGGAGCCTGGACTGGAGCAGAAACTGGAGCCTTGGCCTTGGCTGGAGCCTGGGCCTTTGGCTGGCAAGGCCTGAAACCCTTGACAATGCAGGCACAGATACACTTCCCAAGCTTTGGGTGGGCAATATAGGAAAGTTGAGCAAGCCCACAGTTTGCTCCCTTTGGAATGATCTTGGGCTTGACCTCCTTGGGCTTGATGAGGGCTCTGATAGCCTCGGTGCATACACTCATGGCCTTGGCATTGTTTGCTTGCATCTTCTTGAAGCCCTTCTTGTGCTTCTTGGCAAAACGCATGTTCCTAAGGAACTCGGGATCTACCTCCTTCAGAGATTCGTATCTTTGTGACCGAGGTTTCTTGATGCCATTTTCGGGACTGGTTGTGTGTAGCGTGGTGCTTGGACTTGGCCATAACCGCACTGTAAACCGCAGCTGCCAAGCGCCTGGAGCTGGAAGAAGAAAAGAAAGCTTATGGTTCAACTTTCGCAAGCTCATTGTTTTGTGGGTTTTCAAAAAATATTAATGTAATTTATTTACAATGAAGTTTTTGCTATCTCATGGGATTTTGCAGTACTGTACAGTATATGTACGTTGTTAAAATTTTGTAGGTTTATGAATTTAGAAATTGGTTAAGAACATTAGAAGTGTGTTTAAAAATGTGGGAAACAGAGTGTGGGAAGAGTTTATAAAGCATATATATATATATACATATATATATATAACATGACATATTTATTTCAGTGTATATATATGCTGAAATAAATATAATGTCATTACTTCGCTGATTTTCACTCATTTTGGGGTGCCAGAAGTAACTTCTGCAGTAAGTGAGGGACCACTGTATAGGAATCTGTCCATTTCTTCTGTGTTTTCCACCTAACTGAAATAGAGGTTCTGTGAGTAGGCATTGATGATTCTCTGGCTTGCTGAAAGATCTGCTGTGATTTCACCCTTTTCATTCTTATTGCATAGACTTGAGTTCTTTTCTTTCTTTCTTTTTTGATAAGGTTGGATAAGGAATTATCTTTTTAATGTTTCAAAGAACCAACACTGTGATTCATTGATGCTTTTATTGTTTATTGTTATTGCTTAGTCTCTGTTGCATTCATTTCTGCTCTGACCTTTGTATTTTCCTCCTTTATATGCTATTTGGCCTTAACTAGTTTTTTACTTTTCAAGAAGCTTGAGGCTGAACATTAGATTGTTTGCTTGCACTTGCCCAGTTTTTCTGATAGGGTATTCACCGCTATAACTTTCCCTTGCAGGATTGATTTAAGTCCCATAAATTCTCTGGCTGACACAGCCTGCCCTGAGGGTGGGGCTGGGGTAGCATATGGTGCCAAGGATTGAACAGTGGTCCTCGTGCTTGCCTAAGCAGGTGCTTTAGTCTGCTGAGCTGCCTTGTAAGCCCCTCCCTTGCTATTTTTAAGAAATCTTTCTTTTCATAATTGCTGACCACAATCTTACTTCCTCAATTGGATGTTCTGTCTTCACATCGACTCATTCTGCTGTGTAGACTTCATAACGAACTTTGACTCTCCTGGCTATCTGTTTGAATCTCATGAATTCAGTTTCTTACCAATGTTGAGAATTCATGATTTCCACAGGGAAATAGCTCAGTAGAATAAGCACTTGCCTGGCAAGTGCAAGGTCCTGAGTCCAATCCCTGGCAGAGAGAGAGAGAGAGAGAGAGAGAGAGAGAGAGAGAGAGAGAGAGAGAGAGAGAGAGAGAGAATTCATGATTTCCATCATTTTCCTAAGCTCCTTTTTCTTAAAAAATCTATATCTGCTCTAGGGTCACTAAGATTGACCTTCTTTATGGTCATGACATCTATAGTTATCTGAGTATTTCTGGTTTGATTTTTTTCTAGACTCTCATTTATCTTCTTTGCTACTGCCATTGTTAAAACTTCAGAGTATCCACGAGGGTGGCTTTGGATTGTTCCACTTCATTGTTTTCTGGGTTTGCCTTTTGTGAACTGGAAGTCTAGGGTTGGATCTTGTTTAAGGATCTCCTCATTTTTTATCTTTTTTTAGTTTAATTAATGGGTTTATGTCTGTGGAAAGACATTAATTGCCTATGGAAAGTATCTTTATTGCTATTATCTAGAACCATTGAGAAATGACCATTTCTCAGAGTTGTGTTGCAGGTGTAGCTGGCTTTTGGGTTTAGAGTCTGTTGCAAGATTCTACCTCTTCAATTTACTGGAGACAAGAAGTCTCTGACTACTTGGGCAGTGCCTGGTTCTTTGGCACTTGCCTGTAAGACCTCTTGTAGTTTTATAAAAATCATTTTCAAGTGTTGACCCGAAAGATTTGGTATACCTAGAGGTGGAAAGGTGGATGTCTTAGTTATTTTTTTTGTCATTGCTGGGACAAAATACCCAACACCCAAAGTGAAGGAAAGAAAAGATTAACTCACAGTTTATGGAGGTTTCAGTCCATAATCTGCTGGCTGCAAGGCGGGGTGGCATGGTACAGGTGCAACAGTCCAAGGTGGCAGAGGGCAGCAAAAGCAACAAGAGAAAACAATGGGATAGAGCAAGCCTCTTCTCCTGCCTTATATTGTATGCAGGCTACCTGTGGTTGTAGCACTCACACTATCTCTGTGCTCTCCTCTTGAACAATACTAGGATGTTTGTAAAGTGACGACCCTGGACACCTTGCTAAGTCACTTAGGTAAACTTCTAAACTTATCAAGTTGACACACGAACAGCATCCTAGAGCAGGAAGGGAATATCCTCTACACACTAAGATATAGGACTGCTGAGTTACTTAGTTAAGCTTCTAGTCTTCTCAATTTGACACAGCATATCAACCATAACAATGGGGGATAACCAGGCAATATCAGTTTGGGGCCAGAGAAATTACTTCATGAATATTTATGAATGAATACACAAGAGAACAAACACATTTGAGTAACCTGAGAAACAGCCAATGTGTATACTTGTGCGTTACCTGTCTTATTGCTTGTTCTTTTTCATCTACTACTTGTACATGTGTGCGATGACTACACTACTATTTACTGAGCAGCTGCTACATGAAAGACCCTGGGATTTTTGGATAGTGCCAAGATGCATGAATAAAGTGGAGTCCTGGCTCTGAAGGAGGATACAGCCTTAGAAGGGTATGACTGGCAGTCAGAGAAACTTCACCTGTCTTAAGCATGTGACCATTTTTATCAATTGTTTTTTTTTCCAAGGCTGCTTCCTATGGAAACCACAAAGGCAAATTTTAAAGTTGGCAATCATGAAATAGCAGCCAGGTTGCAATATCTGAAAATGAAACCTGTCACACACAGGGTTTGTTCAAGCCACACAACTTGCAGAGCTGGGTTTTGAAGAAGTAGGTCAGTTTGCAGAGTGAGCCACCATACGATTCCACAAACAGCTGCCTTAGCTGGAACCTATGTTTGGTAGGGGAGAAAAATCACAGATGGGATCTCTCCAAAATATGCTGCAGAGTGATGCTTGCTGTTGAAATTTTAAAAGATTGTTTTACAAGATGTTTTCATATTGACTGAGAAATAGGTCGCCTTTCCTCCCAAAATTGACAGCACCTGATTGGATATGCAACCTGTGATCTTCATGTCTCCACTTGCCTTTCAGCAGAACCTACTCCACTTTTGACTGTAGAAGCGGGGTGCTCAGGTACATCTACGGTGCTGGTCGGCTGTGGGGGCACCTGCTTCCTTCCACACAGGCCGAGCGCCCTGGTAAATGTGCGTCCAGGATGGAGCAAGCAGGCCTGCTTACTGTCTGCTGTCTTGGCCAATGATGGATGATAAGTGTTGGCGACCTAGAGCCCACTAGCTGCTCCTTGTTTTCTAAATAACTCCCTTTAGAGCCACAACCACACTCATCCAGTTATGTTTCACGCATGTCTCCTTCAACGTTCAACAGCACAGTTCATGGAGCAGCATTCTACGACCTGCAAAACCTACAGTACTTGCAGTCTGAGCTTTTATAGGAAGACTTGACAATTTTCAATGTGGAAGGCAAGCACACAGGGATGTCTGCTATTCCCAGGATGACTGAGATCTCCAGGACAAACACTGGGATGAGAGAAGTCTACATTGTAGAGGGACAATTCTAACTGGCCTCTTCTTTTAAAATTTTGTCTGGATAGAGCAATCAAAATCTGCTCTATCTATGAGAAAATATTTTTTTTTCTTGTTGATGGCAGAAGGGAAGTTAGACAAGTCCATAAGTAATGATAATGCAATGATGAAAATACTAAAAGAGCTGAAGATAAAAATGCGTCAGAAGCTCAGTGTGGAAAACTAATTTGGACTTAGGTGAGTAAAAAAATCTTTGCAGAGAAATGGTGTTTAATTCCAGAGTTGAGTCATGCATAGTATCTGAACAAGAACTCTATAAGAATAGTCAGAAATTATGTATGAAGGCCAAAGACTCGAGGAAAGCATATCTTGGGTCCTTTACACTGACTTATCTGTGCATTTAATGAAGATAGATTAAATAATTTTCTACTAAGTCACAATAATCACATCATGGAGATCCAAGAACAGTTGTCCAACCATTTTTCACTCTTTTCTCAATTTCCAAGGCCTTGCCTAAAATGAGGAGCATGTGAAAAAGATTGGTAAAAGAAAGTAGAGAAGGTGGTGTACGTATGCTATAGACATCAAAGAATTTCTAAAGTTAAAGAAGCTAGATATAGATTGAAGGAATCCAGCAAAAACTGCAACAAGAGATGGGAGAAGTTGGAAGGACAGAATTACTCTGCTTCCGGAACTTGGAGAGGCGATGTAAGAAAGAAGGATAAACCCTTGTACACATGGCAATTGCTAAGTGGAAATTTCATTCATCAGTGAGAGTTCATGGTGAAAGATGTTAATATCCAACCAGAAACTGGGACGGAAGTCTTCCTTTGAACACCATAATAATTTTCCTGCTGGAGTTCAGTCATCCTAGGAAGCTTAGCAGAACCACATTGTCTATGTGAGGCAGAAGTCAAATCTCAGAAAATATAAAAATAATTGGCACCAAACTCTGTACTTTCACCAAACTGGAAGTACAAACAAAGAAAAGCCTTCCAGTAGCATCTGTCTTCTTACCTAATGTAAACCACAGTTTGCTAGGTCTGATAATTAGTGATAAAATATTATGACACTATTTGCCATGGTTTTTATATCTAAACTGTTTTTCTAAATGTTCTCAAATATTCAGAAGTGGATTGAATGAGGGTAGAATAGTTGACTTGCTCATAGGAGGTGGGGCAGATTGGAGGTGGGTGCAGGGGAGCCTGAGCTGGAAGCAGGTATCCTTGCTTCACGGTCCTCCTCTGTCTCTACTTTTCATGCGATGGCCTTCCAGCATGCATTTCTTTTGCCTTGGAGCCAGTCAAATTTGGACTGAACCCACTGGAAGCCATAGGCGCCATCAACCTGTCCTCCTTTACGTTGTGGGTGTTGGGTGTTGTGTCCCACCAGTGGGACAGTGAGTAAGCACTGTTGAAGCATCCAGGCAGGTGGTAGGGAAGATAAGGAGATCATTCCTTACCCCATCGGTCAAGCACACACACACACACACACACACACACACACACACACACACACGCTCATAAATATCAGACAAGGAGAGAGCTATCTTTGATCTAGGCTAGGAAATAAATGATGAAACAATTTGAATTGCACAGAAAGATGGAAAGGTAAGAAAACATAGGATTGAAAAGAACTGTTGGTTTATTGAAAGGAACAGTTCATACTTTTGATTAGTTTTGCATGCCTATATCTGATAATCTGAACAACTGCTTTGAAGAAAACAAAGTACAATAAAACAACCATTGTTGATTTCCTATCACCACGTTTTGAAATTCTGTACCATTCTCAATGGTTTTTATATATTTTTATTCTCTTTAAAATAAAGAAAAGAATGTATCTTTGCAAAATAGAGATGTATTTTATATAAAGTATTTTCTGCTCTTTATGAAAGGAAAATATAATGCTGGAGATATTATAGCAGCTTTCAATGAAAAATGGTAGCTAGAGAAAAATAGAAAATAGCATGAAAACAATGATTGCCACACAGAATTTTAAATGCCAGTAGAAAACTGTATCAACAGTACACGATAACCTTGGGAAGCTTTGCGGGACGGAGGACAAGAAGCAGCGGTAGAGGCCACAAGAATAGGTTATGACTGTGTGCACGAGATGTGTCGTGTAGACTCATGATGCAGAAAACTGGTCTTGGGAGGAAGAAAAGAGAGCAAATACAACAATCAAAGCCCAGACTGAATACAGCGCGCTGGAACTGAGGAACCCAGTCTACTGATTCTCAGGATTTGGCTGTTTGTGAGAAAACTCAGCAGTAGCAAATCAAGCTACAGAGAGATGAGATAGAGATAAAGATAAGATAGAGAGGGGAGAAAGAGGGAGAAGGAGAGAGACAGATAAGAAAGAGAAAAAAGGGGATACAGAGAGAGGAGGGAGGGAGAGACCGAAAGGGGGGGAGAGAGGGAGAGACAGACAGAAAAAGAGGGAGAGAGATGGGAGAGAGGGAGAGAGATGGAAGGAGAGACAGCACTGTCTGAGAAGGGGGAGAGAGAGGGAGAGAGACAGAGGAAGAGAGACAGAGAAGGAGAGGGGGAGAAGGAGAGAGAGAGAGAGAGAGAGGGAGAGAGAGACAGCTAGAGAGGGAGAGAGAGGGGAGAGAGGGACAGAGATGGAGGGAGAGAGACAGCACTGTCTGAGAAGGGGGAGAGAGAGGGAGAGAGACAGAGGAAAAGAGAGACAGAGAAGGAGAGGGGGAGAGGGAGAGAGACAGACAGAGAGACAGAGAGAGAGAGAGAGAGAGAGAGAGACAGAAAGAGAGGGAGAGAGGTGAGACAGGGAGAGGGAGAGAGAGACTGACAAGAAAGAGAAAAAAGGAGACAGAGAGAGGAGAGAGGGAGAGAGAGACAGAAAGAGAGGGAGAGAGAGGGGAGACAGGGACAGAGATGGAGGGAGAGAGACAGCACTGTCTGAGAAGGGGGAGAGAGGGGGAGAGAGACAGAGGAAAAGAGAGACAGAGAAGGTGAGGGGGAGACAAACACAGTGAGAGAGAGAGAGAGAGAGAGAGAGAGAGAGAGAGAGAGATCTTCTCTGAGCACCCCAGCAAAATCAATAAGACAGCTTTACTGTTGTGGAACTTAAATTTTTAGGGAACATCTAATGAGAGGTTTGGGTTCAATAGTTGGCAAATATTAGTAAACAAATAGAAACCCAATATTTGTTATGTCACTAGACAAGTGCTGTGCAAGGCAAAGCTGGGTAATGGAATAGGGAATGGGGAAGGGCAAAGAGTGCAGCACTTCTCTGATAAGTTGATGTTTTCACAGAAGCCCAGAGAAACTGAGGAAACAACCCAGGCAGATAGCTGTGAAGGAACTGTTACTGTCGACGACTGGAAACAGAAACATGCATAAGGGAGAACACGGTGTTTGACAGAAGCAGTGTGAGAGTGGAGTGGCCTGTGCGTGCACATCAACTGGACTATAGTAAGACTCGCCTAGCAAGTTCGTAAGGTCTGGGGGTATTTGTGGATGATTGCCATATAGGTCAGCAAATTGAAGGCCCAACGCTACCCCGGATCTGGGTGGCACCAACCAATAGACTTGTAGCCTGGACAGACCAAAAAGGGAAAGGAAAAGGAAATACTTTCTCTTGTGAAAAATAAGACTATGGGAGGCAGGGCAAGGGGTGAACCAAGAAGACCAAAAGGAGCTGTTGCAGAGACCCACCAGTGAGACAGCAGTGAGTGGGAGTTGATAGAGTTCCCCAAATTTCTATGTAGAAGGCAGAGCACTGTCATGGATTATTCAATGAAGGGCGAATGTGCTGTTCAATGATTTCATCACTGTGGGAACATGATAGGTTATTCTTACACCCCTGGTAGTATTAGTGGTATGAAAGTTCTATAACAGGAACCAAGAGTGAGACATGGGCTTATAATCCCAGCATTCTGGGAGGTCCAGGCAGGAAGACTGGAAATTTAAACACAACTTCTATGGGTAGAATGATGACTCAGGGAGACACTGCTAATAAAATAAAATATTAAAATAAGACTGGGTGTGTAGCTCAATGTGAAGGCCTTGGGTTCAATTCTAAGACCACAGGAGCCAAAACTTCAATGAGGCCCAACCCAAGAGAAATAAAAAAAAATCATTCATATATGTCTGCAAAAAGTGAGAAAATTAAATGGATTTAAAAACTTCCGCCGAGTAGGAATTTCTGCCAACTTCCGGGAACCCCAGACCCAGTCCCAGCCCAGGTCTGGTGAGTGTGTGGAGAGCTTCCTGCTACCCTGCACCGGCAGGACCAGTCCCAGCCCAGGCGCAGCATAGGCAGGACCCTCTCCCACCCCCTCGGGCCGCCCCCCACCACTCCACCTTACCTGCCCCACCACTCCCGCC
>NW_004524577.1:4344268-4361535 GCF_000260255.1 Octodon degus
AAGTGGTTGGGATAGATATATAGTTGCATTCTGTTAATGAATAGAATGATTTGTTCTAATGGTGTCTGTAAGTAGGATCACAAGTCCGCGTCTTGTACAGCAATTAACCACTAAGAAGAACATATGCAGTGTATTATTTGTTTGAAAATAAAAAATAAAATAAAAAAAGAAAAATAAATAAATAAAAACTTCCAGGACGTGCTTGCTTTGGCAGCACGTGCACTAACACCTTCCAGGGCTGGCCAGGAAGCTCAGTAGACTCCAGATCATACTTAGGCAGGTGCAGGGACTGGGGTTCAATCCCCAGCGTGCTGTGCCGCTCCCACCCCCGGGACGCACTGAGACAGAGATTGAGACTGGGTGTGGTGGCGTGCTCCTGTAATCCCGGTGCTTGGGAGGCTGAGAACAGGAGGATCACTATGAGTCTGACCTGTGTAGTGACACCCTGTAAATGCTGCAGTAAAATACATTTTAAAAATTAATAAAAATGAAAATCTTAGACTGGGCCCGGTGGCATGCGCCTGTAATCCCAGCTCTTGGGAGGCTGTAAACAAGTGGATCACTATGAGTCTGATTTAATAGTAAGACCCTGAACACCCTGTAGACCCTTCCCTAAAATGCCAAAAAAATCTTACTATAGCTTTTACTAAAAAATTAAAATAAAACTTGCTTTGTGCTATTACCAAAATATCAGCCAATAAGAGATGCTGGGGGGGGCTGTGGGGGAGAAAGGAACCCTTCTCCACTGTTGGTGGGAGTGTACAGTGGTGCAACCAATGTGCAAATCAACATGGAGATTCCTCGAAAAACAAAACAAAAAACACCAGCTAGGAATAGAAGTCCTATTTGACTTGGCTATTTTCCTTTTTGATACCTGTCCCAAAGACCTAAAAGTATCATAGCACAGCTTTATACGCACAATCATGTCTACAGTGTGCTTGCTACAGTTTGTAATAGCTAAATCTTGGAAACAGTCCCAATGCCCGTCAACTGATGAATGGATAAAAATGATTTTTTTTATATAATGCAATACTACTCATCCATAAAGAAGGGTCAACTTGAAACATTTCTAGATGAATGAGTGCACCTTGAGATTATATGCTTAAGTGAAATACATAGGATTAACAGGTGTGAATATTGCTTTGTCTTACTGGCGTGAGAAATTTAAAGTGGAAGTGGGAACCACATTGTACTAGATATGGGAATTAGGAAGAAATTTTTCAAAAGGAAAGAAAAATTAGGGGAAGAAGGAAGCAAAAAAAAGTGAGAAAAAAGGAATAAAATAGAAACAAAGATTTGTAAGTAAGGAGGGGAAGAAGGGTTAAGGGGAAGAGGAATGGGAAGGAAAGGTATATTATGTACAGGTCCAAATTTCCCTTTGATGAATGTGATCATTGGATATACCTAAATTGTACCAATAAATTTTATTCAATTAAAAAGGAAACCTCACATATTGTAAGAATGTATATCTTTCAATTGGTAAAATAAACAAGTAACGTTTTTGAACATAAAAAATGTACCTTTTTTATGAAGCCTACTGTATCTCTAGGCTCTGTGTGTGTGTGTGTGTGTGTGTGTATGTGTGTGTGTGTGTGTGTGTGTGTGTACAGTGTATTAATCCTAAGGCCATGATGAACAAAACAATCATAGCAGCCAAATACAAGAGAAAAGGATTACTATGGCTAACTGTACTTCTATCTATATACCTCACTTAGCTGTATGTCACATAATTTTCCCGTGCCTGGGACATTTTCTGCTACTGCTTCTGCAAATAATCTTTTTTATGTCATTTGCATTGACTCCTGCTGTTCCAGTGACACTTATCAGTCTTATATTATTTTCTTTGCATCGTCTTTCAGCTGCTGAATTGTTATTTCCTGGTCCTTTGTTATTTTTATGAGATCTTTCCTTTCACAATAGCTGGAACATTGTCTTCAAGGTCTGAATGTCTAACTTTAGTTTTGTTCAAGTAGTCTTGCCTGATTTTAATGGAATTCTTAATTTCCTAAATATCTGTTTGAATCTGTTTCATGTATTCTAATTCTTTTCTGTATTGTTCAATGTTTCTGCCATTTTTCTGGTCTCCTCTGTTTTTTATCTACATCTTCTTTAGAAGGGTTGAGCAATTCTTTCATGATTTTTGTTTTTACCTGAGAGATTCTTGCTTGCTTGCTTGCTTGCTTGCTTTTCTTTTTGTATTTAGGACAGGGTGTACAGGGTCTCACTGCGTAGATTGGACTTGGGATTCTCCTGTTTACAGCCTCCCAAGTGCTGGGATTACATGCACGCGCCACCACGCCCGCTCTCAATCACTGTCAGTGCACCCCAGGGGCAGAGCCTGCACAGCAGGCCTGGGGATCAAACCCCAGCCCCTGCACCTGCTTATAGGTGCTTTAATCTGCTGAGTTATTTGGCCAGCCCTGAGAGATTATTTCTTATCTGATATCCTCCATAGACTGATGGAGTTGTTTCTTTCTTTCTTTCTTTCTTTTTTTTTTTTTTTTAGTTGCTATAATTTCTGAAATTTCAAGTGTTTGCCTTCCAAGTTCTTCTATGTCCTCATTTCCTAGATTTGTTCTGGGTGGGCTGGAGGTTTGAGATTGCCTTTTGAGCCTTCATTTGACAGTTTTGAAACTTCTAACATTCACCTGGACTCAGCAGTGGCAGTAGGGGCTAGGGCACAGGACAGCAAGGCTCCTGTGACAGCAGGGAGTAGGGTAGACACACACTGTCTGGGTTCAGTATAGCTTCTGCGATAGTGAGGGAGTGAGCCAAAACTCAGGAAGGTGCTCACAATGAGGGAGGGTAGGGGGTCAGGCTGAAGCTCCACAAGGCTCTGGTGATAGTGAGAGGGGAGGGAGGGGAGGGTCCACCAAAGCTGCCACGAATGCGGGGAGGTGAATCACAGCTCAGGGAGGCTCCTGTGACATTGGGGGTGGGGGTGGGGCAGCAGGATTCCAAGATAGCAGTTTCCTTGAATAGATACCTGACCAATTTCTGGAGGTTTCATTCCACAATCAGCTGATTCTAAGGCCCAGAAAAGGACGAAATTGCGAGACACAGTAAACATAAAATACACGCTTTGACTGCTGGTGTTGATTTTTTTTTTTTTAAATAAGCCGAAGGATTGCACTCTAACATAATGTTTAAAGATGTATAGCATGGTAAGTATGTGAACCATGAATGTGCTTATGTGCTCAGATTATCAAGTACTATACATACAGTGTACATAATTATATGTGTATGTCTTTGTGTGGCAGGCAGCACGGTAAGTTTGCTAACAGTAGCATCACCATAAACACATGTGTTTACATTGTACAATGTTTACAATGTACAGTGTACTGTCCATTGAGCTACAACGTTATGGATACTTCCAGCTTCCTTATCCTCCTATGGGACCTCTGTCGTATCTGCAGTCTATCACCAGCTGGAATTTTGTGAGTACGTGACCTACTACATCCAATCATGTTTCTAGTCCCTTACGTTCTCATGAACCGCTGTCCTCTACAGTGACTCTTTCTCTTATTCTCATTGCCAAATCCCACATATATAGATGACCTGAAATCCTACCTGAAAACAGAAGTTACTGTCAGATGCTGCTCTCGGGCTCCTTCTGTCTTCACTACTGGTGTCCTGGGGTCAGTGTTTGCAGGAATCAATCCACTTCAGCTGTCCCTTCTGGTCTGCTTTCTATCCGAATGCGGAAGTGTGTTGTGCAGAGCTTTGAGAACATTTCACCAGCTGTCTGATTGCTGCGCTATGCTGTACCCCACACACATACATGTCTGTAAATGAGAGAAATAAATGAACTCAAGAAAGCTGTTTATCCCTTGGGTGAGGTATTTTCACAAACCAACATAAAGGAAATTCTGAGCAAGTCCGATTGTTAATCCGGGTCTCTGCATGGATTCAGGTATTATACATTTTGTCAGCTTTATTTTTTACTGTCTTTATCTACAGTATCTTTTTAGTTTTTAAAGAGAAGGTAGGAAAGCTTATGCTTGCAACTGTTAGCCACTCATGATATCAAAACAGATTATTACCAAAATATCCCTTAGAGGTGCAAAATGAAGTAGCTAAGGCTGTCTGTAGCAGGTAGAGACAAGACCAGGATGGGAACAATTGTGTGCATTATTAGGCATTTTTGTAGCAGAATGAATTTTAAAAAATAAGAATTAGGTACAAGTGGATGATTAATTAAGGAATGCAATTTGTAACATGTGGCCTAAAAGAATTATGACAAAAGTTCAATTTTCTATGAACAGGGGAAAAGCTAGTGTGTAGGCCAGGAGTGCACTTTTATTTTGTTTTAAAGGCTGGTTGTACTTTATATGCCACATTATTTTATCTTTGGTTGTTATAAATCAATCAACCCTTCAGCTTCAAGGTCGTAGATGACAGAGGAGTCCAGGAAGTAGCTAAGCTGACAAACTGCAAAAACAATAGGGTAGGGTTTAGGTCTGTTTTGCCAATTTTGACATGAGTCTTTTGTCTTTTTGTTTGGTTTGTTTCACTTAAAAAACAAAAATACACTCAAAGAATTATTCTTTAAATTTTTGCATAACCAAAGAAATGCTATTATTAATCTAAAATGCTCTGGTTCCATGATTAATGTGCAGCATGTTTTTGCTATTCCCTAATTGTTGCGTTTCAAACATCTCATCAAAAATTTTTAAATGTATCTGAACTTACTTCGAAGATTAATGTAAATGTTCAATAGTATGGCCTAACACAAAAGAAATATATGAAATTAACAATTTGACATATGTTTGAAAGAGAGTAAACAAGCTGCATATACTTATAGAAGTGTGATTTATATAATGTTTTCAAAGTAAAACCTCTAGGAATAAAATCAGCAAACAATAATAGAATTTTTTTCTGAAGAAAAACACAGTAAGCTTGACTGGAGCACATGAAGAAGACTTCAAAATAAACTTAACTAATGCGAAGGCATATCAAGTTCTTAGAAAACTGGAATTTCATCAAGACTTCTTTCTAATTCCTAAAATTAATTTGTAAGTTTAAGGAAATCTTGGTATGTATACCAAATAGGTTTTGAGTAGCTACAGATGTCAAAAAAAAATCTTACATCTCATTTGAGAGAAAATAGATTATAGCCAACAATATTTTGGAAAAGAAATGTAATATGCTATGCTCTAGGTATTTAAACATATTATAAATGCACAAATTACTAAAATACAGTGGCATACACAGAAGCCAACAGACCTTTACAGTAGAATAGAAAATATGGAAATATATTTAAGTACAAGTATTTAATACCAAGAATGTTGACATCTTCAATAAATAAAAGGTGATAGAATATTCAAAAAAAGATCTATGTTTAATTATTTGTGAAACTTTCTATTTTGATTTCATGCTTTGTACTCAATTTCATTTCATCTGCATTAAATAACTAAATAGAACAAATTAAAACATAAAACTCTGTATCAGCTTTTCATTTCTATGTTAAAGTATCTGAGACAGCTACTTCATAAAGAAAAAAGGTTTATTAACTCACAGTGCTGAAGATCCAAAGGCAGGTGCTGGCATTCACCTGGAGCTGACAAGGGCCCCACAGTGATGGCGTCACAGCGGCAGGCTGTGCAGTGAAGAAAAAAACCATGTTAAGAAGCAAAAAGCAAAGGAGGACTCATGGAAAAGGCCCAGGTTTATGTATCAGCTCACGTGCGTGAGGATTTCCTTCTTGCCTCATGAAGGCAGTGTGCTTAGTGAGCCAAGGTCTTCCCATGTGGCTTCAGCGCCTAAGGGTTCACCCCACTCTCAACATCACCATGCTGAGGTCCAAGCTCCGGACTGTAGGGGTCTGTTGGTCTCACTGTGATCGGTTCTACCTGGGGAGAAATGGCGGCAGGAATGAGAAAGATAGACAAGAAGACAAAAGCTGGGCTAGGTGGTCGCTGGTCTGCCTGATGGGCAAAACTAACTCCACGCACAACAAACTGATCCTTTATTTATACTTCGGCAGAGTTAGTAACACATGACACAAGGTTACCTAGCAACTAATAGCTGACCTTACCCAAACAGGCTGTCTCTCTCAGGAGTGAGGAAGCTTGTTTGCTTCAGGCACTGAGGCCCAGTCCCACCTACACATATTTGATCAATTTCCTAGCTTCCTGTGGCTCCCAACACCAGAAACTTGAACTCTTTGAGGAAGAAAACCTAAATTATATTTAAACCACATGTGAAGGAAGTTTTTGCAAATAGGTAATACAAAGTTTATGGAATGAAATCACCCTATGAATATAGCACTACAGCAGCATGCTATGACTCTGTGACAGCTTTTAGCAATTTAAAATAGTGCCCCAATCAAGAGTCCCATATATTGTAGATGGTGGTGACCTAATTAGCATAGGTTTCAGAAAACAATTTATGAAAGACTGAGGAGATTCCCAAGAAGAAATACAACAGCTGGAAAAATAAGCAATATGCTAATTTAGACCCAGCATTAAATATCTAATGTACTCATCTTTTCCAAGGCCTACCTCAGACACCCTATGTAGTGTTTGTCATCAAGGTTTGCTTATTGATCTGGAATAGTGGCCATCACAAGATTTTGTCCCTCTCTTGCCTGTGATCTAAGCATTAGAAAGAGTTGTATACAAAAGCTAGAAGAAACATTTCACTAAAACTTGCAAAACAAGGTGACATCAGTTTGGTGCCATTTATAATTGAACGGAACATCAAATGGATGCGTATGTGCGAGAGATTGATGGGTACCCTCTGAGTCGGGAAAGTCTAGATGAAGCGGCAATGATAAATGATCCTAAAGCTGGGTAACTTACAACCACAAATGTTTATTTCTCACTCCCATTATGTGTCCTTCATTACTCAGTTGCTGTTCCATGACGCTATGTCTTCATCCAGGAGTTGGGTTCATAGACTCACTAGAGGTTTGTGGCACAGAGAAAAGAAGTCTGGGAAGCACAAGGTGTCTCGTGAAGGTTCTATTTGGAAATGATTGTGAGGATTTCTATGAAGACAATCCCCATAAAGCTTTGTATGATTGTAGGTGGGACTTTTGCAAGGTGATTGGACTGGATATGGTTAATCTCCCCACCTGCCTGGCTCCTCCCTTTGCCCCCTGCTTCATGGATGCTATGAGATGAACCACTATTCCTCCTCTGAGCCCCTGTGCCAGTCTGTCCTGCCATGGAGCCAGCCAACTGTGGGTTAAAAGTATAAGCCAAAAATCAACATCCTACTCTTTCTCTAAGTTGTATGTGTCAAATATTGTACCTTAGCAGTGAGAAAAGTAGGACAGTGGCATTTCTGCTTCCATCTCCATGGTCATTGTAAGTCCTATGGTGCCTGCCATCCATGGGGCTGAGACATGTGACCCTCCCCTGGTGATGGGGGTGGCTGGAGCAAGCACAGGAACACTGCCTGGACCAGCGTTAACTATCTAACAGACTCATCTTTCCCAAAGACTATCTCGTTCTTCTGGAACCTATAGGGCCTTAGAACACTAGGTCCATTTGGGAGATTGCCCATCAGCCCCAGACCCAGCAAGGAACAGAGCCTTTCAGGAAGCCTTCTCTTTGCTCTTGCTTTGCTGAGGTGAGGATTCAGCCAGTGGAACAGACGCTGGCTGCCGGGGTGCTGCCAGACCTCGCTGTGATGGACAGCTCCTCTGTTTTGTTTGCTCTTTCAGGCAGGGTGATAAATTCTTCTTCTAATCAGCTTCCGTGTTTCCCATCCTCCACTGCGCCGGTCCTTCTAATGAATGATGCACTGGAGTGAACTGCTGAGCTGTGGCTCGCCGCACACTGCTCTGCCTTTCTTATGCCAAGTCATGTCCTCGCTGTCTTCCAAACACAAAATCAAGTTCCCGAGTGTGGCGTGGACAGATGATGGACTGTCCAGTGGCCTTCGGTGATTTGTTCATGGTAATTCAGGCCAGTGTATGCTGTCGCATGTGTTACTTAATACATTTGGGTTAGCCTGTGGAGAGGGATTTGCGCTCAGAGGGGCCTCTTGGTTCCTTGTAGTAGGCTGATCTCTACACAGACCTGAGAGTTTCTGGGATGCAAATCTGAGACCTGGTGGTATTGATGCCTTCGCGTTGCACCCAGAGGAAGTGTTTGCTGTAGGAGGAGTTCTAAGGCTTAGCTGTGAGAAAGACTTACCTCCTGACTGCCACCTTCACCAGGGCTTGAGAAAAATGAAATTGAGCACTGGTTAGAGATCTTCTCCTCCCTTTCAACCAGGGCTCTGTGTTTAAAATAATGCTAAAACCAAGAGCAGACTAAAAGAGGCAAAGGGAGAAGGTCTCAAGCCATAGCACATCCAAGTGAATCTAGGCTTGAAACTTCTTTTAAGGAGCTAGATCTTAAAAGTAGGGCAGGCATCAGGATTAGACAGCCTTGCCGCATGGCTGATTCTTCAGGCATCAAAGGAAGCCTACGTTATGAATACGTAAAGGGTGTGGGCACAGGGATATTGTTTGGGACATCTTGGTATAATGGAAAATGAGAGTCCCACTGTGAAAGTGTAGGTAGGAGGTAAAGTTTAAAGTCAATTGAATAACAGGGACATGGTCGCACAACTGATTTGCTTTTTTGAGACTGGGTTCTTGCTATGTATTTCAGGCTGGCTTTGAACTCACTATGTAGCTCAGAAAAATCTCAAACTCACAGCCATGCTCCTGCCTCAACCTTTTGAGTGCTTGGATTACAGGCCTCCACCACTACACTCAGCTACAAAATTGAATCTTTTATACTCCTAAGCCAGAGAGTTGAATTGAAACCCTTATATGGAATCAGGCTGAATCCGATCACACACAATCCCATCAAGTGCTCAGCTGGAGGGAGTCCAGACAGGGCCTTGAATAGTCGAGCACAACACTGAGAATTAACAGAGATGAGATTCAGACTCTATAACTATCAGTTGCACAGTAAGCCCTAACCAGTACTCAATGCATTCTTGGGAAAAAATTGATCATGTTTCGACCCAACTTTGGGAACATAAAACACCCCGAAGCTGACTAAACAGTGGTGGCCAGGAAGCTGCAATTTTAGAGCTTCGCTATAAACGGCAAATGAACCAGCCACCAAGACAGTAAAAGAATATTGATAAAAGTGTGTTGGGCTCTGGCTAATTTACTTTCCACATGGGCTATGTTGGTCAAGGATAGTTTGTCAGAGACAGGGCTGATTCTTTTAAGTGCAGCGGGTACAAATCGCAGCCTAAAAGCCTGGAAGTGTGAAATAGGTCTTTGTTTCTTTTGAAACAGTTAAGCCCTTTCTCCAAGTTCCTGATCCTCTGATGGCCTCAGAACTGAGACCCAGGCACCCTTTAGGGCACACCCCCCTGTGGTCAAGTTGTGATGCCCTGAGGTGTGAAAGGAGCCCTGGGATGGAGCAGATTTTCAATTTCTGGGTTTTGTAGGCTGTTGCTGGCATGGATATTGTCTGCACACATGGCCCTTTGCATTCACTAATTTCTACTGTCTTATTTTCTTGACCCCAGTGATATTGCTCCTGTCCACATCTGCCTTTTCACACCTTAGAGCCTCCCCCTCTCTAGGGTCTAGGTGCTCTCTTGCTGGTATCACTGGAAGCAGAGAATAGGTTTTCTCTTTTGGATCATAGATGGTACATTCATACAATCTTACTCTCTGCCTATCTTCTGTTCTGCAAGTCTAGGGAATTATCTGAGATGATAAACCTGCTGTTTTGTGTTAACACTTGAATATATCTTGGACACTGAAAAAGAAAAGCGTTCTTTGAAAAAAAATGCGGGGCAAACATCAGCGTTTGATTGGTTGCTTTGGTTTTCTACTCAGATGTGTCCCTCCTTGGAGTGAACTTCTGTGAATCAAAGGAAGGGAAGGAGGACTGTGTCTGTATACATCTTCCAAGCAATAGATCAGCCACATAAGCAAGCAGGATGCCTCATGGGGACCAAATGACAGATAGACACACAGTTGAGTCTGGTGGGGGACTCATGGGCCTCACAGAAGCATGGCTGCTGTGCTTTCTTTCTCTCTGCTTGGGGACACACAGTACCTCACGCCAGCCTTTCTACTCTCCCTGGTAAGCACAATTTATTCTCTTTCCTTAGCCCTGTTTCTTATTGCTATACATCGTCAGCAGTGCCTGCCCTAACACAGTGTCATTGTCCAGAGAAGACATGATCATGTTGTCGTGGAGACTACTTGGAATCTCTGCACCCCACTCCCAGTTCCTAGGATGGGGATCCTACTGTGCCTATGCAGGATGGCCCAACCAGCTGAGGAGTAAGGTGTCAGAAGCACAGGACCACACAGGACAGTGGGGTCCATACTGTCTTGGGCATGGCTCTCAGTGGAAGCACAGTTCTAAGACACTTGGGAGAAGTGGGTTGGGTGGCACTTGGGAGAAGATCTGTCACAGTCTGTCATGGGCTCCCCTACACTCAGATTCTGTCACCACAGCTGCTACTGTGATAGCTGCAGATATGAAGGGCTATCTCATTGGCCATGGTGGGAAGACAAGGTATTTGACTTGGAGTGACCTTTGTGGAAGCCCAGCTTTTTCTGAAACCTGAACAATGTTTTAGCTGCAGCCAAAGCTTCTTGATGGGAAAATGGGAGTAAAATTGCATAACACACAGGCTCTTTCTGAGAAATCCACTTTTTGCCTTCAAAGCTGTGTTGAAGGCACAACAAACATACAAGTGGAGGACAATATCTACTATCTGTCACTTAGTAGCTATGTGGTTACACGTGACGCAGGGAAGACATGGTGAAAGGGTAGCAAACTCACTGTATAACATGAGAGAACAGGTGAGAGAGAGTGAGAAAGCGAGAGAGCGAGAGCAAGAGCAAGAGAGTGAGAGAGAGTGAGAGAGAGAGAGCGAGAGCGAGAGCAAGAGAGAGAGAGAGATCTGGGTGTAAGCCTGCCTCTACCATCTGACAACTCTAGATCCCATTGACACTAACTCTTTTAGGTGACCCAAGGGGCAGCTCTGAGGTGATCACAACCGCTCTCACCCATGGCCCTGACAAACCTGGAGCTTCGCTTTTCCCAGCCACGTTAGTCTCATCTGAGTTCTCACCGCCAAGAAGGCTTTCTTAGGTCATGGCTCCAGTCAGGGTACTTTTAGAATAGTCCCAACAGATTTCTAACTGACCTATCTCCAAGCAGTCTGACACTCATTTGATGCTAGTCAGGACTTTCAGATCTTGGAAAGTCTTTGAGTTTTAGAAGTAGAGGCTCTAATCCCATAGCCAGTTATGTCTCACAGGACCATGCTTAAGTGCTAGATTAGCGGGGATTAGCTTTCAGTGGATAACTATTTGGGGAGCAGAGACATTCACTTTTAATATTTCTGTACTACATCTGTTCACATATTTTTCTACACTACTTACCCAGATTGCTTGGTAAAGGGTTAGGTGAGATTATATATCTATATCTATATCTATCTATAATCTTAACAAATATATTATAATATATACTATAATTATATTATACATAATTATAATAATATCTAGTTAAAATAGTATAACATTTAATAATATTACTATGATATATTATAACATTATAATGCTATATTAAAATATACTATAATGATATATTTTATAATATATTATCATTATCTTAATAAATTATATTTGTTAAGATAATGATGCTACCAATTGCTGTTAGCACATTAAAAGGAAAGGCATATGCCTACATTGTTTGATCACTTTTTCATGCCTATGTCTTGTAATTCAAGCAACTACTTTGAAGATAACCATATGCAATGCACTAAACATTGTGACTCTCCTACAATCTTGCTTTAAAATTTTATATCATTGTTTTTATTATTTTTCTTTTCCTAAAAAGTCTTTTGTTTCTTTATTTATTTGGTACAGACTCTCGCTACACAGCTCGGACTTGTAGTGATCCGCCCATCTCAGCCTCGCCGGTGCTGAGGTTACAGCTGGGCACCACCACGCCTGTTTCAGTGGCCAGCTCAGCACGGGGCCAGCATGGCAGGCAATACCCGGGACTGAACCTGGGTCCTTGCCCTTGCCAGGCAGGTGCTTAGACTGCTGAGCTAGCTCCCTAACCCTGTTTTTCTTTCTTTAAAATAAAAAAAAAATTTAGAAATAATAGAAGGGCTGAGGATGTAGATGAGTGTGAAGACCCTGGTTCTATCCCCAGTACTCCAATATGTGATTTTTACTGTGGATATATAACTTTAACCATTAAAAAATGTGAAGACATGACGGAATTGCCTTCTGGAAGAGCATCACCATTTTTATATTCTACCAACTGTGTTTATCAACAGGTACTTAATGTTCTTTAAGTTTGCTCTTCTATTACAAAAAGTCTGTGAAATGTCAGCTGTTCCATTTTATATGGTCCTGGTTACTAATAAAATTAAACATCTTTTTCATTTGCATTTCTTCTTTTTGTGTCTGTTTATATCGTTTGTCCAATTTTCTATTAAGTTTTATTGTTTTTATCTTATTGATTTTTGAGAACTCTCAATACTTCTAGACATCGGTCTTTTGGTTGGTTGTATAATGTCTAAAATACTCTCTTCCAGCCTATCACTTAACTTTCAGGCCTTTTAAGGGCATTTTTTAAACATGTAGGATACAGTTAAATTTTGTGGTCATATTTGTCAGTGGTTTTCATTAGGATGTCTGAGTGTTTGTCTTAAGAAAAATATACATTCAAGTTGTTTATAAAAATTTTATGCTTTTCTAACACTTAAAAATCTGGGCATTCAGCTTTTTGATATATCTAGAATATATCTTTGAGTATGGTAAGAAGTAGATATCTACTTTTTCCCCTGAGGGAAAATAGTGTTTGTTGAAGAACACATTCCTCTTCTCTCATCTTGAAATGCTATTTGTTTAGTGCATTAAGTGCTCACATCTACCTGGGCCTCTTTCAGGCTCTGTGCTGTACACTATTAATCTATTTGACTGTTCTCATACCAAAGCCACAGTGTGACAGGTTACAACTTTTCAGGATGCTTTCCCAAAGCTTCAGAGGTAATACAAAGGAATTACTAACTGAGAATGACTTAGAGCCAGATGTGGGGGTGCACAGCTGCAATCCCCAGAATTACAGCAGGATAAGGCAGGAGTGTAAGAAGTTTGAGCTCAGCCTGGGCAACTTAACAAGGCCTGGTCTCAAAAATTTTTGAAAAATGCTGGAGATGTAGCTTGCTGCAAAGACTCTGGGTTAAATCTACATGGGGTGGGAGAGAGAGACGGAGAGATGGGGGAGAGAGACAGACAGACAGAGACAGAGACACAGACACAGAGAGATGCAGAAAGACACAGAGACAGACAAAGACAGAGAGACATAGACAGAGAGAGACGGGGGGGACAGAGGGACAGAGACACACACAGACACTGAAACAGAGAGACAGAGAGAGACAGAGTCTGAGAGACAGTGAGACAGGGAGAAAAGAAAGACCTAGGTCTCCTATTTCTGGACCACAGACGTCTTCCTGGAAACTCTGATTCAGCCTTTCAATTGTTTCCTCGTGCTCTGGGAAACTTGCGCCCACCAGTAAAAGAGCTGTAGGCTTTATCTTTACTCATTGCTTATTAATAATCTGAGAAAGAAGAGAATAAATTCACCATGCCACCTGAGGTTGTACCTGTCTCTCCAATCCTCACATCCCACCCCAGATCCGTTTTTTCCCAAAATGACTGAGGACAGGAGGATCCCTTCACTTCTGGCTTGACCCCACTTAAATCTGCAAATACTGCTCTGTCCCTAGGGACCCTACAAGACAATCACACTGTGATCCTATATCAGTTATTTCAAATTATCTTGGCTTATAGTGCTAAATCATTCCACAATCGTATTGTCACAACCTTGTCAGTTTTAGGATAAAGCAAGCCACTGAGTCCCTTATCAAACGTGGAAAACTCTGAACATGGAGTACAGCATCATCTCACATTGCAGTGCTGTCCCCTTGCCGCTGCAGTGTATGTTACAGATCTTCATTTCTATGTCTCCTTCCAGCCCTGGACTATGAGCTCCTTCAAGGCCGGGTCAGCATTTTAGACCTCTTTGCATCTCCTCCTACTGTTGTGCAGCACTTAGCAGAGTCCGGCATGAAGTCCCACACCGTTACAGCAACACGTGCCTTAGTGGATTGAATAGCTGGCCTTGTCACGCACTTCCCCCAAACATTGCCCCATTACATAAAGCTTTTTCTTTTTCTTTTTTTTTTTAGCTCCTATCACTCATCACCCGCCATGGTGCGATTTCTTTCTCTTCCTCCTCTTTCAATATTTTGCTCAGCTGTGTATGTGACCCTCATGTCTGTCTCCATTAGCATCTCTTGCAATAAAGGTATTTGCATCAGCTTAAGAGACTCTGCAGAATGATCACGAGCGATGGATTTAATTGGCACGAAATAACCAGGCCATCTGCTCTGCGGAGTTGATCTTTTAAGTGTTACTCTCCTATGTGCTCTGAAATGTCTTGGCCACTTGGAAAGACCATGGATGTCAGATGGTAGGTCATAGCAAATGGTTGCTTCAAGACAGACAGCAAGGGTGTAAGGGAAGTTGAAGATCTTTATGCTGCTCTATTTATCCTGCTTTATCTTTCTTTACAGAATTTACCTATCTGTCTCTCTCAATAAGGACTAAGAGGGCAGGGACTTTGTCTTCTCTGCTACCTGCTGACTGCCAGGGTCTACAATGTGAAACCTGCCTTGATTTGGTTGTCAGTGAGTTCTGTTTGGCTGCTGTAGGTTTTAATTTTGCTGTGATTTGATGTTAATGTCGATTCATCTGGGTCTTAGGTATTTTCTCATTGCTAGGACAAAATACCCAGCACCTACAAGGTAAAGGAGGAAACATTTACTGGGGCTCACAATTTGAAGAAGTTTCAGCCTCTAGTTGGCTGGTTCCAAGGCAGGAAAGCATGGCAGAGGGGCTTCGCTGAGGTGAAGCAGTCCGTAGCGTGGCAGGCAGGAAGCAGAGAGGGACCACGGGATTGGGAAGAACCCGCCCTTGCAGGCTATATGGGCAGTGACCCAGCTCTTCCCTCTAGGCTTTTACTTCTAACCTCACAGCCAGCAGTAAGCTGATCAGTGGGCTAATCAAGTGACGGGCATCACGGACACGTGCTCCTGTCCCCTCCCCGAAGCCCTACCTGTGAGCATGTGAGGCTTCAGGGACCGTTCAGACCTAAACCATAATGACTGGGAATGCTGGGGAGGTGGGAAGAGAGTGCAGAAGTTATCAAGGAAGGAGTCTGAAGGCCAGGTTTTGGAACTTCAGTGCCTTAGCAAACTTGAGTTTGATGCTCAAAGACTCGGTATTCACAGGCTCCCGTCGAGCTGCGCAAAGAACACCACAATTCAGTTAGTTTGATAACGTGGACCTTGGAATTGTTTTTTAAATTTTTTAAAGCTAGGTATCTTCACTTGCGAAATAAAGACAGAGCTTGCCACCTCCAGTTGGTGAAATCTAATGACAGAATAAGCATAAAGTAGTAGTCAACAATTACAGCACATGCTGTGTCTCAGGTCGTATTTTAAGTGCTTTATAGATATTGATTCATCAGAACTCTTCCATCTGGGAAATGTTATCATCTTTAGCTTATTCTATTCAGCTTATTCAGCTTAGGGGAAAATGAGCTGCAGAGAGGTGGTGAGCTGTTCCTAGGTACGAAGTAGCGGAGCCAGAATTCAAGCCATGGTGCGTTCCAGAGCCCACAGTTATTTAATAGTAAATGATGAGTGTTTCCCTCTGTGAGTGCCCAGCTTCTCCCCAGTCTTTTAGGCATTGCTGGTGATTCGAAGGGTGGGACAGGAGAGCAGAATTCTAGGCCCCGTATGAGATAATCTATTTATAAGTGGGAGCAGGGTTAAAGTGATGCATCAGAGGCTCTGAAGGTCTCAGTGCAGTGGAAAATTAGAGTGGGACTTGGACAATAGGTGAAGGAACCAGGAGCCAAGAGCAGGTGGTGTATAGGGAGGTGACAACTTGAGGCTTACTAGGCTCATAGGCCATGGAACATAAAACAAGGCTGGTTATAGCCACCTGGCTAGAAGAATAAAGCCCGCATGGCAGCAGGAGGCCACATGCTACATGGCAGGCGAGGTTGGACAATGCTCCACCTCACCACATTCTCCTGGTGTTGGGTTGCTCTTCCCGCCTTGCCTCTGTCCTAATCCAAAGCCATCACCCTGTGTGGCCCACATGATGGACTAAGCACACCCTTCTAAGGCAATCATCCCACATCATGTATGTGAATTTGAAGATGAAGGTGTTCCTGAGGCAAATGAGGTGTAGGCAACAGAAAACAGACTTTTCAGGCCTGAAGATGGAAAAGAGAAAAATGTTGCTTTTGCATTTAATAAAACATTTATATAGTGCTCTTCTTATGCCTCAGGTGCTGTTCTAAGCACTGGACAAGTCCATCCTCTCATTTGGCCCCTCAAAAAGCGTACAGGGCTGATTTAGTAGGTGGGAACACTGAGGCCTGAGGGGATTACTCTGCTCAGGGCCAGCACAGCACAGAAGATGCGCTGGCAGTGCGGTTGAAGGAGGCATTTTTCCCCGGGAGAACTTCAGCTTGGGCAAATTCCAACAGTTAATCCAATTTCCCACAGAAGGCCTCTTTAAGACAGTAAGTTAATTACTCTGCTTAGTAATGAGAATTGACTTTTGTCCAGGCCTCCGCAGGCAAGGATGGGAAGGAGGCCCCCTGCATTTGGAGAGGTAGGCAGAGAGCAGAAGTTGTGATTTTTGCTATTACTTGGCTGATACTCCATTTGAGCTACATGAGAGATAAACATCACCTTTCAAGCAGGCTTTAACTCCAGTTGCCTCTTACTCCTAGAATCTTCCCATCCTTCAGGCTTCCCAGATCCATCACTGAGAATCAGGCTTCCGGGGAACCCAACTCTGATTTAGAGAAGATGCCGGACCTAATGCCATCAGTCAATGGTTGTTCTATTAATTGAATACACACTATAGGAAACCGAAGAAATGTAGGATTCAACTGAACTGTCCCATAAATGTGCAGAGTACCTACCAAGGAGATCCTGGGTTCTGCTAAGCTGTTCTAACAGGCAAAGCTTTCTCTTATCTAAGGCCTAGGATCTGATTCTAGGCTTTCTTTAATGAGTGTTCTCTGTTTTTATGCTAGTGAGGTTGGATTATATATGGATATGTGTGTGTACAGTGTGATATACAGACAGACATGTCTGTGTCTATGTGTGCATATGTGTGAGTGTGGGGAAAGAAGACAGAGAATGGAGGAGGGAGAGGGAGGAGGGAGAGGGAGGAG
>NW_004524577.1:4362220-4362548 GCF_000260255.1 Octodon degus
AGGAAGAGAGAGAGGGGAGGAGGGAGAGGAAGGAAGAGAGAGAAGGGAGGAGGGAGAGAGAGGAAGAGAGAAAGGGGAGGAGGGAAAGGGAAGAAGACAGAGAATGGAGGAGGGGAGCGAGGAGGAGGGAGAGGGAGGAGGAGGGAGAGGTAGGAGGAGGGAGAGGGAGGAAGACAGAGAAGGGAGGAGGGAGAGGGAGGAAGACAGAGAAGGGAGGAGGAAGAGGGAGGAAGAGAGAAGGGAGGAGGGAGAGGGAGGAAGACAGAGAAGAGAGGAGGGAGAGGGAGGAAGACAGAGAAGGGAGGAGGGAGAGGGAGGAAGACAGAGA
>NW_004524577.1:4362778-4379480 GCF_000260255.1 Octodon degus
AGAGGGAGGAAGACAGAGAAGGGAGGAGGGAGAGGGAGGAAGATAGAGAGGGGAGAGGGAAGAAGAGAGCCAACCCAACCATTCCAGCTAAGCACGCATCTGAGCAGGGTGCGCTAGGGCACTGGTTGCCAGTGAGCCCTCCCAGCATGGGCAGGCACGTAGCGATGGCCCTGAGCAGACCCCGAATCTCCGCCAGCACTGCGGTGTACAGCTGCGCACAGGAGGACGTGGTAGGCGCGTGCTCTAGAGCCCCCTAGTCTTGTCGTGCAGCAGCTTTGTTGACTCCGCTACAGCCGAGCAAAGCACTCTGGACACCCCGCTGTGCTGTGTGACCCTGGCGGTACCTCCAAGGAAGGAGGACCGAAAGGAGTGCCGGCCCTCTAAACATCTGGGCAGCAGGTGCGAAGGAACCCAGATTTAGTTGCTAGCCTGTGGTCCTGTTGAGGAAAGGCAGCTTACCTTGACTTGAGGGTGCCAAGCCAGATAAGATCGGAGTTCACTGAAAGGGCAAATCAAATCGGAAAGGTGCAAACATATAGTAAAAGGGAAAGGAGCTGCTTAAAAGGAAAGAACAATTGGGGTGCAGGAAAGGAGAAAAGAAAGAAAAAATGGGGCTGGAGGATAGCTCAGAAGTCTAAGTGCCTGCCTGGCAGGTGCGAGGACCTGGGTTCGATCTCCAGTACCGCATGCTGTGCCTGCCCTGTCCTGAGCCAGCCACTGAAACCATGTGTGGTGGTGCGCTCCTGTGATCCCAGCATTGGGGAGGCTGAGACAGGAAGGTCACTATGAGTCAGAGCTGCATAGAGAGATCCTGTGCCAAATAAATTAAATAAGTAAATAAATAAATACATGATTTTTTAAAAAATTGAAAGAAATGAAACAAAAAGAAAGAAAGAAAGGAGGAAAAACCATGCATGAATATAGACAGGATAGCTAAGATGGTTGTACTATTTATTTCTGTTTGTTTATTGAAGAGAGAAGCTAATGCTTAAATTTTTATTCTGACCAATTTTACCTGCTTACACCTGTAATCTGAGCAACTACTTTGAAGATAACCACGTGCAATATAAAAACTTTTGTCGAATTCTTATCTTCTTGTTTTATGAAAATTGGTATCATTTCTATCTAATATTTTATCAATTACTTTTTATTCTCTTTAAAATAAAAAAAAAGATTTTGAGTTCAGGCAAAATCCTTGTGGGTGGTAGGAGCGGATCCCCATTGTAGGACAGGCTGAAGAACTTGCACAGCCTCACCTGTAGACATTCTTGCTCAATATTTTCAGCAGATGTCTCTCTCCTCTTGGATGAAACTTAGGGCTCTCTTAGAGCTCGCCGGTGCGGCAAGGGCAGCGGCCTCTCCTTGGCCCCAACGTCCAGCCAGCCTGCCTCCATTCATTGGACAGCATCACGCTCTTTGTCGCTGGGCTCTGCACTTGCTTTCTCCTGTGCTGGAGTCTTAGCAAAGCTTTGCTTAGTGAACTTCCACTCTCCCATCAGACAGCCAAACAAATGTCATTCCTGCAGGCAATATTTTCCACATTCCTGCAAGAAAAGTCTTCTCATTGCAACCTGATAGTCTTTCTGCACAAAACTCAAAGTGCGTTTGCTGATTTGTTCTTTTGTTCGCTTACCATTTGCCCCCAATCTCTAGGAGAGAAGTAACTATATCAGCATTGCTTTAGTATTCCAACCACAGGGTTAAACGCAGGCTCTGGAATAGCAAAGATACTCAACACGCGTTTGCACGCTGTATGAATCTACCTTCAGAAAATGTTCAAGTCAAGGTGACTCACCAGTGACATTTGGGAACCACCTTCCAGCACCACACATTGTCTGGCTCATGCAAGGAGCTGAATAAACATTTGTTGACCAATTGACAGGTACGGAAGGAAGTAAGGAGGGTCACTGTCCAAACAGGCTCACTGGCCTCGCTGTCTCCTTTCCAACCTATGCCCTCAGCCACAGGTGCCGCACCAGAGTTTGCATCCACCTGAATCCTGGTGTCCTCTGGGATGGCTTCCAAATTCTGCCCCAGAACTCACTCGTTTTGCTGTGCCCCGTCTCCTGCTGATTACCTCCTTCCTCTTCTATTCCTTCTCTCTGCGTGCTTGGTGGACCCAAGGATTTTATTGGTCTATTCCTTTGCTCCACTCTGTCACTGGAAACACACATGTTCTCCCCTGAGATGCTCATGTTTTTCTTTCCTGTCTGTGCTGGATGCCTCGGATGGGTCCATGTTCTCCAGGCTCAATGGGCCTGTTGAGATTGCACTTCCACATGAGACCTTTGGCCACCACTCAGAACAAGAAACCATTCGGTCACTGTCCACTGTGATCACCGTTGGTATTTAAGATATTTAACTGGTCACCAATTAACTTATAAAACCAGAAAACAGAGCAGCTTTCATTTCAGCTATGCAATGAGGCAAGGCTCTAACTCCAGGTCTCTATTCCTGGCCAGATGGTCCATCTGCGGGTTAGTTATTTAGGCCATTGAGCCCTCCAGGCATTGGCTGGTAGTCGTCCTCCAGCTGGCCAGCAGTGCTGCTGGCCTCTCGTCCTGGCAGCTCTTAGCTGTGGGAAGCAGCGTGAGGCCCTGTGGAAAGCAGTGGGGTTGGCTTCCTGGGACCTGGGATTGAGCCAGAGTGGGCACCTCAGTGACCTCTTGGATTTTCCTCACAGGCCTAAGGGCTCCTGTCCCGGCACAGCCGACTCGGGTACATGCGGCTCCCATGCCTGGACTTCAGCGGAAATCGCCTCTTTCACTCCATCTTCCTCCTTCTCCAATTTGGGTAAAAGCCACAGAAGAATCTGGTAAGAACTTCCAGAATATTCAATATTGGCTACATTAGAAAGAGGAGCTGGGAATTGTAACGATCTTGGTCCAATTAATGATCTCGGCCTAGCTTCCTCTTAGACTAATTAAAAGTGCCTCTCAGCATTGGTACTTTTAGGGATTTCAGCGTGCACTGTGACAGAGATGGTCTAGCACAGTGTTTCATAAACACTAATGCGCATAAGGATAACTCACCAACCCTGAAAACAGAGACTTCTAAGTCCCCAAGCCCAGAAATATGGATTCCATATTTCTAGAGTGCGGTCGGAGAATGGGCTTCGTGGTACATCTGCTGCCTGTCCACAGACCACACAGTCCGGGAGTCGCTCGGCTCTTGAGCTTTGCTCCTCAGTGCATGGCCCATGATGTTCCAGCACACACACGGTCCAGGAGCTTTCCAGATATTAGAAATTGTAGGCCCCACAGAACTGTCAGAACACAGCCCCTGCTTTCCCCCTATTTTTATTTTTTATTATGTATTTAGTACAGGGTCTACAGGGTCTCACTACACAGACTGTGCTTTAGTAATCCTTCCTGTTTTTCAGTCCCCCAAGCGCTGGGATTACAGGTGCGCACCAGCACACCCAGTCCCTAATGCAGTCTCAGCGCACCCTGGGGGCGGGGCCGGCACAGCAGGCAGCGTCTGCCTAAGCAGGTACTGTAATCCACTGAGCTATCTGGCCGGCCCTGTTTTTTCCTATTTTTAAAATGACTTCAAGTGATTTGCGCGCGTAGCAAGGACTAAGAAGCAATAATACATAGAAGGCGCGAGCTTGCAGCATCCAGCCCAGAGTATATAATCTGGTTTGTAAAGAATCATTTTCAAAGTTAGAATTAATTGATAATGCTGGAGAAAACTGAGTTGTCTGCTCCTCTTAAACAGCCAGGGGACCACCTAGCAACAGAGTGTCCATTTGAACTTGCTGACAGCTGCAGTCGCCAAAACGCGCTCAGAGCTACTACTGAAACAACTGCCCTCGCTTGTGTTGGCTCCGGGACTTCTGCAGACGCGGAGATTGGCAGCTGCTAGCTCATTCCTCGCCACGCTGCCTGTTCTCCGATTGCGAATGAAAGCTAGCAAGCACTGTACTTGGAGCCATTTCATTTTATCTCTTTGTACCTCACTCTGTTCATCTGTGAAATGAATTGAGAGGCTTTTTAAGTTTTCTGTCTCTGCTTTGCAGTTGAGGAGCTGTTACGCCTAATGTCTTCTGAAGTATGGTTCTTGGACCCAAAGCGTTACCACCACCCGAGTACTTGCTTGGGTGGAAACATTTGAGTTGGAACTTGGACCTAAATACTCAATGAATTATAGATTTTTTTGGTGTGTGTATTTTAGGGAAAGGTCTACAGGGTGTTCAGGGTCTCACTACTAAAATGGACTCATAGTGACTCACCTGTTTACAGCCTCCCATGAGCTGGGATTACAAGTGTGCGCCACCACGCCGGGTCTCAATTGCCTTCTCAGCATGTCTCGGGGGCAGGGCCAGCACAGCAGGCCTGGTGATTGAACCCCTGGCCCAGGCATCTGCTTGCAGGTGCTTTAATCCACTGAGGTATTTGGCCAGCTCTGAATTATAGAATTTTGAGAGAGAAAGTGAAACTTTACATGGATCAAAGCCTACCATGGAGGCCATAATTTATGGGAAGAGAGTCAATCAAAGCTCACAGGTGGCTGAAGTGTTTTGTTTTCTATTTTTGTTTGTCTGTTTTTTAAGACAGGGTCTCCCTGTGTAGATCAGGCTGGCCTCTGACTCATAGCAGTCCTCCTGCCTTTGCCTCCCAAGCGCTGGGATTACAGGCGCGTGCTACCCTGCCCTGCCTTGAGGTGGCTGCAGGTGGCAGAGATGAAGGGAAGAGGTTAGATATGTAGGAAGGAGCTTCCACGTCCCCTTTTATCTGTAATCTCTGGTCCTACTCCTGCAGGGGAGTCTAGGCTCCCACGGGCCCAGGGCTGGCTGTGACAGAGCCCAGCTCATTCATTGCAGCCCAGCCGGGCTAAACCTTGGTGTGTGGGCGGGCACAGGCTCCTGAGTCAGGTCACTCTCTTGCACCATATTTTCCCAATCTGGGTAAAGTACTTTCTGCCCCAGCTGACCCCGTGGGACCTTGGGTTATGAATGTATGACCACAGTTGCGAGCATCCTCAGGTCATGTTTTCTAAACCTGTTCTGCATCCACTACTGCATTTTAGACATTGCACATGGAATGGATGGTCCATCTCTGCTGTCAGGCCAGTTCCTCCACCCCTGCTCTCTTCTCTGCTACACTGACTGCATTTCTATCACCTAGACTGGCTGAGACCAGAGCCTGCCTGACTAATAACAGAAGGGGCCTGGGGTTCTCCGACCCTCACTCAGGGGAGGAAACAGATTGGACAACACAGTTTTTTCAGGCAGAAGTTGCTTACGGAGGCTTTCACACCAGAAATGTCTCTGTGCTACTTACGAACAGGTCATGCAATGAGACAGCAATGGAAAGGGGGGCAAGAAGACAGAATACGTCTCCCAAGGTGATGATGGAGTTGTACCAGTGGAGACTGCTGAAGGTTCTTCAGGAACTCTTGCTTTAACAGTTTTTAAAGAGTGACACAGCAGGAGTGACTCATCCATCTGGGATTAATTAGCATAAAACAGGAAAACAGGCTGGAGATGATGTGATTTTTCAGAACTATAAGCAGAGGACTTAGTCAATAATAATGGTAATAATGATAAGGATAATAATAGCCATTATCTTTTGAATGGCAGGCATTTTTCAAGGTGGTTTGTGTACAAATTGTGCCTGGGGTTGGCACACTGCTGTAAAGTTCCGGACAGTGAATGTTTTGCATTCTGTGACTCGCTCTGGGAAGACACTTTAAATCTGTCTTTGAGCTACAAAAGCAACCATAGATACTGTGTAAACATTGGACAGTCTGTATTCCAAGCAAGTGCCTACAAAAACAGGTGGAAGGGGCGAGCTCAGCGGATTAAAGCACCTGCAAGCAAGTGCAGGGGCTGAGGGTTCCATCCCCGAGACAGCGAGTGAGACTAGGTGCGGTGGAGTGTGCCTGTAATCCTGGCTCTTGGGAGGCTGTAAACAGGCGGATCACTAGGAGTCTGACCTGGTAGTGAGACCACGAACACCCTGTAGACCCTTCCCTAACATACAAGAAATTTAAACAGATGGGAGACCAGAGTTGGCTTGCGAGCTCTACAGCTTGCTACCCCGTGCTTCATCTCGCTGGCCCTCCCGACACTACGAAGTCAGTGTTCTCACTGTTCATCTCACAGCTAAGGCATGTCCGGCGTCACCACGTGCGGGTCACGCTTCCTGACCTCGAGGAGTCTCCTCATTGCAGGTCTCCGTAACGCAGAGGAAGTTCTTCAGTTATTGGGGGCGGGGCGCCTACTAAGGTGCCCAGCTGGCTGCCTGACCTTCTTCAGTACGCGTCTCATTTGTCTATGGGGAAAACCGCCTGCGGCAGGCAGCGCAGTGCTGTCCCCACTGAGTCCAAATTCAGGGATTTTCCTGCAGGACATCTTGGCTCTTGACTTGATCTTAGCCAATGGCTAAGAAGCAGCCCATCTTGTTTCTTGATTTAAAGGGCTTTGACAATTGTTGAAGGGCTGAGGGAATAGCTCAGTCGAATAAGTGCTTGCCGGGCAAGTGCAGGGTCCTAAGTTCAATCCCTGGTACTGCGATAAATAAATAAATAAGGCAAAAAAAATAATTGTTGAACACTCCAAATAGTACATGTTTATTTCAGAGGAATTAGGGCAATCTCAAAGAGAAACAACAATAAGGAATCACTCAATCCCCTACCCAGAATTATACTCTGCTACTAATTTGATTTTTTTTTTAATCTTAATCCGTGGTTATTTTCCCACACAGTCATATATTAAATGAAATATTTTATATATTTGTTACTTATTCTTTTACAACGGGAGCTCTCTCTCTCTCTCTCTCTCTCTCTCTCTCTCTCTCTCTCTCTCTCTCTCTTTCTGTGGCATTTGGGATTAAGCCCAAGTCTTTTGCTCTTAGGCCTTTAAAATTTTTTAAATACAGGCTCTCACTAAGTTGGTAGTTTTTCCAGCTGGGCTCAAATTTACAATCCTCCTGACTCAGCCTCTCAGAAAGCTGAGACTACAGGCACGAGCCACCACACCTGACTGAGATTCTGTATTTATGCAATGATTCTTCAGTAAAAGTACCACTTTAATGGCTTCATATTTTCCACTACAGGAAACAACAACATAATTTCCACAATTTAGATAGTTTCTTTTTTTTTCTATCATAAATGCTTTGATTGCATTCTTTTTGAAAAATGTATAGTCTGCAAATAAAAATTGTGTGTATACAGGGTACTCTTTACGATGACCTGATATATGTATAAGTTGTGTAGTGCCCACCAAAATCAAGTTGATGGACACATTCATTACCACTTTGTGTGGAGTGGTGGGGGAAGGGAATGTCAATTCATAGAAACAAAGAGAAGGACAATAGTTTCCATGTTCTAAAAGAGGGGTGTTGGGAAATTTTAGCCAATTTATGGACTGCAGATGTTATGCTATAAGATGACAAAGTTCTAGAAATTTAATACATAGCATAGTGACTATAGTTTATAATACCATATTGTTTCTTTGAAATTCTTGTACAAACGTCCCAATTAGAATCTCCTATCATTTCCCTAATATAGATTCCTATGCCAATTATTGACCTAAAGTATTCAAATTATTTAGAAAATTATGCATGCAGAATTTGTTATACCTTGTGTCTAGTTGTCCCCCCAAAGTCTCATGCAGTCATGTGGCAGCTTCTAGAGGTTGTGATTAATTCATGATCCAATGCTGGGATTATGGGTGTGAGTGCTACACCTGTCCTGGGGCAGAGAGCCTGAATTCAATATAAGGAGGGCAGAGGGGCTGGCGGGCTGCAGCTGCTCCTCCAATTTTGCTCTGGCTATTTTGCTGTTTTCTGATGCGATGAACAGCTTCCCTCTGCCACGTATCATTCTGACTTGCAGCCAGCTGAGTATGGACTGAAACCTCCATAAACCATCAGCTAAATAAATCTTTCCTTCCTTAATTTTGGGTGTCAGATATTTTGTCTCAGCAATGAGAGAAAAGTAACCAAGAGACAATTCTAAATTGGATGTTCTAGAATTTTGTGCAAACCTATATTTCTTTCAGCAGTCAGATTACCATAGTACAAATCAATAAAAAAGTTCTTTTTGGTAGCATCATGAATAAAGATAGTAAGTCACATATTTATTTGTATTGATGAATAATGAGGTTTTAGTGTTTTCTTGTTGGTCTGTAAATTTTTTTTTATAATAAGGATATTAGTAGTTCTTTCTCTGGCACATATAAATCCCAGGTTTTATTTGTCTTAGTAGGGAATACTTACTCTTCTTACTCTTAGAAAAGGATATTCTTTTCTTTAATTTTTAAGGAGACTACAAAGTAGTATTAAAACAGGAAAATTACAAATGATACAGAAATACACAAAATAATGAGAATTTCAAAGGATTAGTTGTACTGCATAGTGTTGTCTCCAAGTTAATTGTTCATATTACTGGATATAGGCATGCAAAATTGGGAAAAGAAAGAAAAAAGAAAAAATATGTATAATAAAGTAGAAAGAGGGCCAAAGAGATAGCTGGGCAGCCTAAGCTTCTGTCTAGCAAGCAGTCCCAAGTTTGATCCCTGGTACCACCAAAAAAAAAAAAAAAAGTTTAAAGAGAGAAAAAGAAAAAAGAATTACATGAAGAAGACAAAACAAATTAAGGATGAACTGCTGTTTTTCATACACCAGCAGAAATCCACAGTACAATTGTCCAAATTGTCCTGATTACATACACAGATATACCTCTTTCCCTACCCCCTCTCCTGTCCTTCTCCTCAGTAATTCCTTCCTCTTGAGTGGGTTCATTCCCTTTTCCCAGTATCTATTGTACCCTTTCAGATTTAATTTTCTCTTTCAGGTTCTCACACTAAGGAGCTAATATGATGCTTGTACATGTGGGTCTGATTTAGGATGTTCATCTTTTAACCTTCAGCAAACTCAGCAGTAAGACTGGCAGCAACAGAATCTTTTGCCTTCAATCACAGCTCCTACTTTGAAGAAGTTCGACTTCGTAAGTGGCTGTAATTTGCAGGTGAGGGCTCAGCAGCTCCTCCTAGGTCTCTGGCATCAGCCACACACTTGTAGTCTGGGGTGGGAAGCAGCCCAGTGAGGCCACAGCTGGGCGACACATGAAGAGGCCCTTGAGGTTGATGACTTGCACCGGAAAGCCCCACTTCCCTCTGTCAACAGCCACAGAACTCTGGCTACCTCACCCTCCTTCCAGACAAATGCAAGGAGGCAAAAATACAATGAGATGAAAACTTTTAAGATGTTATTTAATTGAACACTGGCTCGAATTTATTTTCGTATCTTTCAGTAAATTTTAGAGCGAAGAAAAATGCTATGAGGCCTGACATTTCTCCATTACTCCCCCTTCAATCCTCAGGCATGTTTCATTTTGAGGAAAAATAATCCATCATGTCAGGTAAGTCCCTCATTTGGGGGCAATAAAATTTCTTTCTGTGCCTGGCATGAGGCACTGTAATGCTTCTTAATCTTGGCGCTATTGGCATTTTGGACCAGACAATGATTTGTTGATGGGGACGAAAGGATGAATTAATAAAGGAATGATCCAATAGTTGCATTTAAATATTGGAAGAATTATGATATGAAAAATTCACCCTTATTTCCCCTGTTGGTCTGTGGGGCTGAATTAATTACAGGGACACAGATACTGGAATCCAAGTAAGAAATCTCTATCATAATGAAAGCTTGGCCAAGATGGACTGATCTACCACCTGAAGTAATGAGCTCCTTCACAGGGAGGTATTTAAGGAGAGACTGGACTGTCCACACGCAGGGGGCTGCACAGCACATTTGTGCAAAAGGTGGGTGATGCTACGTTTTAGGGTACCCTCTACTCCTGAGATTCTGCATATCTCTGTTTCCTATTTATATGGTTTTTAACATTTCATTTTCAAGAGTATTTCCACTTGTGACACTTACTTTTCTTAAAACAGCAGTGAAATTTTCTAGAATGCTCAAAAATCATCATATAGATTTCAAAAACTAGTTTTGTGGAGGTTCCAGAGTGATATTTTGAGGAATTTAAATTAGGGATTTCCAGTAATGAACTTCATTTCCAGAAATGAACTTCATTTCTACTAGTCCAGGGCTCAGGGTCTTCACAGCTTCTCTACCATGTTATTGAAAACCAGTGGTGAAGTCAGTTCATTAAAGAGGACACTATAGGGGCTGTGTGCATGTGTGTATGTGTGTATGCGCATGCGCGCGCGTGTGTGTGTGTATTGTGTAGGGGGCTAATGTTGGACACACAGGTAGTTTTCAGTTTCCATAATTAGTGCTATAGATTTCTGTTGAGATTTCAGGTCAACCTGAACCAATACTAATTTTTCTGGAACCTTGAATCTACTGAGTGGGTGGATCCTTCTATATCTCACACTAGATAATATGAGTCTGTAGCAGAAAATACCTCCCACCCCCCAGCCAGTACATTTCAGTCTCCTAGTTGTCCACGTAACAGTTCCTGTTCCAGTTCAGGTTGCTCCTGTCTCTTAGAAACAGCCGGTCACTGTAATGCACATTGTAAGAACCAGTCCCTAGTGGGCAAGCCATCCTGCCCATGTACTTCCTGCTTGCTTATCCAATATAAGCCCAAGACCACCAAAGATCAGGGCCTGATATTCTGAGAATGACTCTGATTGGTGCCTGTTGACATAAGTAAATCTGCCTCCAAATCCTGGGTGTGCTTTCAGTGTTTCTACTTGCCACAAGACATGGATTATCAGGAGCCATCTTAATAGAGATATGGATCTTCAGGGGACATCAAGGGTCAGCAGTAGGCATGAGTCAGTGAAAATCATGAGGAAGCAGTAGTTATGAGTTAGCATAGTCATGTATCAGCAGGAGCCATAGTCCATCAGGATCCAGAGGATCAATAGACGCTATGGGTCAGGAGGAAACCATGAGCCAGCAGAATCCAACGGTCACCAGAGACCACAAGATGCATGATTCAGCAGAAACTTTAGGTTATTGTATCAGACCCATCAGTTGGCAAAGGCATAGGTCAATAGGAATCATTGTCAGTAGGAACCGTACATCAGCCAAAGAGATTCCACAGTAAGTGGTGGGGGCAAATAAAAGACACATAGGAAGATGGAAGACCCTGGCTCTGAGGTGGCTGTTACCATAGGTAACTGAAGCCATGATTTAAAACAAAAAAAGCCAGAAAGCAGCCAGAAGCTGAGTGGAGAGGACGTACTAATTGTAGTACTGATAAAGTATGGAGAATAAGTAAATCACCCTCGTAACAGGATAGAGAACAAGATGTTTCTGACAGAGCTGTAACCCTTTTGTTTACCCCAAGCTACACGACTTGTGAAAGTTACAGTTTGTAAGTGGAGATGGAGTAGCAAGTCCATCTTGTGGCTATGGACAATTCAGAGCACTTTGCAAATGGGTAGAATTTGCTCTTGAAAAGATCAGAACTGTTTGGACATTCCCGTTTGTAATGTCCATTCCATTCACTGTCTAGAATCGCAGCTGTAAATTCCAGTGTTGCACAGTTACAGGCTGGGAGAAGGAGGATGGACAGATACGTCATATCCAAGCCCTGGGGCCAACAGATGCCAGTGTGCTCCTGTAAAAATCATAGGAACAGTGCACAAAAACTCCTTTTATGTGTCAATTTTGGTAGCAGCAAAAGTCTAGCACTTTGGGAGGAAGCAAAGGTTGATAACTCTCGTTGTGAATGACACAGCATCGAGGAGCACCCCTAGGTCCACTGAGGCAAAGCAAAGACCTCCCCCACACTGCCCCCCCAGGACACTAGAAAAAGGAAGTTAGTTTTGATTCAATTTGGGCTCTTCTAATATCTTACTAAGCAAGCACAACTGTCCAAGATACTCAAGAAATTTCAAGTAATTTCTCCCCTGCCCTGTTCTCTTGCACTGTAAAGATTTCCAGAATATCACCTGCTCCTAAAAAGGTTCTTCCTTCTATGTGAAACCCACGAACAGCTCCCTGGAGGCTTGTCTGGATGTGTACTGAATGCCCGTGCCCTAGGGGTCTGTCCCCAAGATAGCTTTTCTGTCCAGAATTTCCAGCAAACACCCCTGGGGAGCAGTTACTGTGGCTGTTTGGTCAGGGAAGCATTTTCCATGAAAACGCAACTCTTTGCTATCCTCCTGGTCTCTGCTCTGTGGTTAAAGAAAAAACAGGAGTCTCCTTCAGTTCTGAGAGTCTACCACCCTTCCCCTTTCACAGCTCCTTGGCCCCTGTGGGGACCAAAGTTTATGTCCATGGGTCACAGTACTTGGTGGTTGACACAGAGATATAGTGAAGTTTGAAAAGTACCCATTTTAAAGACCAAAATGCTGAAGATTCTTACAGAAGAAGAAAACAACTTTTCCTAGGGAGCCTTAAAATCTCATCGAGAGGAAGCCCTGAAATTCTGTCTTGAAGAAAGAGGCGTTTGCAAAGTGGGGATATGATGGGTAATTTTGAAACGCTAGCGTGTTGTGCATATACCAAATGTCATCACTATTCTTGTGTTATACATATATGTATTGTGTGGATTTGTCATGCAATGTTTACATGTATTAATTCATTTATTTTTCCCAGCAAACATTTGAAGAACTGACATTACCCCCATCTTATAGATAAGGAGAGTGAGGTCAATAAAAGTTAAAGTATTTGCCCGAGGTCACTCTGCAAGTGTGTGGTAGATCTGAAATTACACCCCAGGCTTTTTAGATCCAAGCCTGTGTGAGCTTCTTCAAAATTCAGTCTGACTGGACGTGGTGGTCCAAGCCTGATATAGCACCTGGAGGCTGAGGCAGGAGGAGCACAAGTTGGAACTCAGCTTAGCAACCTAGCAAGACCCTGTCTCAAGTTAATAGACAAATAAAAGGGCTAGAGGTTCAACTCAGTGTGAAAGCTCTGAGTTTAATCTCCAATCGGACCGTCAGATAGACAGACAGACACAGACACACACACATACACACACATGGCTGATATGATGATCAAAGGTCAAGGTGGCCCTGTAGTGGCCTGAAACTTAGCCCCAAACCTTTGCTATTCCTCTCTACCATAGATGAAGCTGAACGTCTCTCTCTTTTAGCTTGGGCTGGTCTTAGCAATTCCCTTTTAATGAAGAGAACAGAGTAGAAGCAATCTTCTATGACTGGAAAGATGAGGTCATAGCAGAGTGGCTTTCTCCTCTCTCTGGGACAGTTTCCTCTGGGGAAAGCCAGTCATCATGGTGTGAAGACACCCACAGGACCACCTAGAGAGGTCCACAGGGTAGGAGTCTCTGGTCCTGTGCCTGCCCGGCAGCCAGCAAGGAGCAAGGAGCCAGCAAGGAGCTGGCCCTCCGGCCAGCAGCCGAGTGGTGAGCCTAGCACTAGATCCACTGTTCTCCGTGGCAACTTCAGCTACTGCTGGCAGCCTCAGCCTACACTTTGCCTGAGTCCACGCCAGCGCCCTCAACTCAGCTTCTCCAAACTCCTGACCTGCATGACTGTGGGAAAAGAAACATGTGGTCTCCAGCCCCTCGGCTTGGGGGGTAGTTGTTACACAGCAGCGGATTATGAACACTACTGGGAGCCTGTCTTGTGTCTTCCATGGGTCAGCAGGCAGTGTTTGGAGCTGAAGCTCAGGTTTATAGATAGAAGAAGTGAGGCTTTTAGGATAAGTTCAAGGCACAGTGGTCCTTCTATAGGGTAAAGCTCACAGGCCCAAGCTACCAAAGGCATCTCCCCAGTTCTCCTGTCCCTGATGTCTCGCACACAGCCAGAAAGTGCCCCATTTCTATGACCTCTTGTCTGCGCCACTATCTTGCATTCAGGCCATTATGCCTTGTCGTACAGTCACTTGCGGACACGCTTTTCTTCCCGACTAGGGCACCCCCCTGGGCCCTGAGCTCTCCTTTTATTCTTCTTCCTCCTGCTCGCAGTCTTTTGGTCACCTCAGGAGCCCCGTAGTGCTCGGGAGGCAGGAGGATGAACACTTCCCGCCCTGAGATCACGTTGCTGATGGATGGACTTTTATCCAGTTCTAGCCAGAGTGCTGATGTTTTGGTTTGGAGAATAATATCCACGAGAAAGATGGATCGAGACCCAAGAGGCAAATTAGTTTAAAGTCCTGCAGAGATGCCGGACACTTTTAAAATAGTGGTGCGAACTGATGCACTCCTCCACAGACTCGAGAATGATGCATAAAAGTATTTTAATAGTGGTCAGATGGAGACAGCAAGGAGCCAGGCACGTTTTAGGAAAAAAGGCTGGCCAAGAATGTTAAAACACAGCAATCCAGACCGTAGCACTCACACCCATAATCCCATGGTTGTAGCACTCACACCCATAATCCTATGATTGTAGCACTCACACCCATAATCCCATGGGTCCTTTCCATGTAGCATATGATCTGATTCCTTTTCTCTCTGATTCTCTGCTATTTGTTCACTTCCTACACATAGAACATGTGTGATATATATTTGTTAAGTGACAGAATACTGATGTGAATCACATTTATTACTCATGATAGTCAACTTCTCCAAGCTCTTCTTGCTGATAAAGAAGAGAATATTTATGGATAAAAAGGGACCGCTTCTGGTTGTGACACCCTGTCTTGGTTACTTTTCTCTCATTGCTGGGACAAAATAGCTAACATCCAGAATTAAGGAAGGAAAGGTTTATTTAGCTCACAGTTTGTGGAGGTTTCAGTCCATACTCAGCTGGCTCCAAGACACAGTGGCACATGGAAGAGGGCAGCCGTTCATGGCAGTGGCAAACAGCAAAAAGCAAGAGCTAAGTAGAAGCAGCTAGCCAGCCTCTCTGCCTTCCTTGCATTCAGGCTGTCTCTCCCAGGACAGGTGCAGCACTCACACCCATAATCCCAGCATTGGACCATGAATTACTCACAAACCCTAGAAGCCACCCCATGACTGCATGAGGTTTTGAGGGTGGGGGGCATCTAGACACAGAGCATAGCAGACCCCAAGGCCAGGCACATCTCAGCATGAGCAAAGAGGCAGAGATTTTCAGAGCCTAGCACGCTGAGGCATGGGTTCAGCAAAGAAAGTACAAATAAGAAGAGATCAGCAATATTGGGGTGCATTGGAGGCATTGTCTCTGGAGACTTTTCACCAGTTTTCATCCTTCTTATAATAATGGTTCTCACTACATGCTGTGCTGACTCTGCCACCAGGAGGCGCTGAGCTGGCTATCAAGTCAGGGCGTGGTGGTACAGGCCTGTAATTCCAGTGCTCGGGAGGCTGAAAACAGGAGGATCACTGCAAGTTCGAGCTGCATAGTGAAACTTTGTACCAAATACAAAAAATAAATAAATAATAAATAAATAAATAAATTAAAAATAATAGTTCCCAGGCTTTCACAGAGAGCAAGTTGGTCAGGCAATGGCCGTGACTCACCCACATGGCTGACACTGACAAAAGATCTACAAACTGCAGTACAGGGTTTCAGGGTAAATCCTGAGGGTACTTGACTGACCTTGTCAGATACAAAAGTTACATTTCTTGTTATATAGGTCTTGCTTTATCTCAGTCTTAACCATCCAGCAGAAAAGTATAAAAACAAGTTATAAAAAGTAAAGCCATATTAATATGCTGAGCTGTAAAAGGCTCAAGTCAACAACTTCTGACACAGCCAGTCCTACGGATAACCCACCACTATTATGGACTGCTGGACTATATTGGATTGTTTTGCTGACTTCACGCACCTACAATATTTAAATGGCAATGGAATACCCATCTCTGACAAAACTAAACAAAAAAAGGGGATTCAAATGAAGGACTACTTTGTGTCTGTATATACAAAATAATTAAGATAGATATACAGTTACTTTCTCTTAATTCAATGAGAAGAAAGATTTGTACTAATAGTGTTTGGACAGGATATCATGTTTGCATCGTGTACTATGAATAGCCACTACGAAGACAACAATGTACAATGTATTAATTATTGAAACTGTCCTATTAATCGGTTATGAAACTGTCTCATTGCTATTTCTTTTTCAACAAAATTAATAAAAAAATTATAATAATTCTGTGAGATCCGCTGGGAAGCTACCCCTTTGCTTATCCATTACTTACTCATTATGATTTGAATGGGAGTCCTTCTTTATGGTAGCATGCATGCCCAATCTGGCCAACAGAAGCTGTGTTTGTGGCAGTCATGATTGGTTCCAGAACGGGCCCCTGACCCAGTCCAAGACAGAAATGGTCACTTGAACATTTACTGTGAGTGCTGCGATGAAGCTTGTCCTCCTGGCTGCTGCGCACATGCTTGGGACAGACTAACATCTATCTTGCCACCAAGAGGCAGAAGTAAGGATGGAGCCAGAAGCATGGAAATCGGAGATTTGATTGAGAAACAGACTTCTGATGACGCCATTCCAGACTTCCCAGGAGGCCCTTCCCTAATAGATCTTAGGGGCTTTAAACTGCATATGCAAAATTCTTTTTTTCTTAGTCAATGTTTTTGTTTCCTTTCATTTATAACTTCAAAAATCTTAACCAAAGGGACTTGCTTGGGATATCGAACCAGTAACCAAGGACCCACACATAATACACAAAATATCCAGCTCAAGAAAGCAAGCTGGAGGGTCAGCCAGATACCTCAGCAGATTTAAAGTGCCTGCTTAGGCAGATGCAGGGACCAGGGTTTGATTACCGGTGGGCTGTATTCCCCCCCTGGGGTGTGGAGTAGGTGATTGAGACTGGGCATGGTGGTGTGCGCCTGTAATCCCAGCACTGGGAAGGCTGAAAACAGGAGGAT
>NW_004524577.1:4379580-4386355 GCF_000260255.1 Octodon degus
TATATATATATATATATATGCAAGAAAGCTGAAATTAATCCCTATTACTTGGTAGAGATGAAGACTGGAATCTACTGGCTCCTTAGACACTGAACTGGACTTTAGGCTGAGAAGCTTCAGTATCTGCAGTACAGCCTGCCTGTGGCCACACGGGGTGGAGGAGAGTCCACACCCTTCCCTCACACACCACCTACGTGCCGGGACTCCCGCCTCTTGCATCATTGAACTGGCTGCCTGAAACTATCCTCTGCAGTCAGACTTCAGGCGTAGGCACTGTGATGGCTGAGTGCTCGTGTCAGCGTGAGAAGTTCAGTTAAGAGAAGTTTAACTAAGCCAGCCCAGCGATTCCACACTCTAGGGCCGCTCACCACCTGGGTGTCTAAATGGGAAATGAGGACTGACAGATCTGCTTCTGTTTCTCGAGGAGCTCCAGGCTTCAGGTCACCTTGGACGTCACCTGGTTTCCTGTGCAGACCCTTCAGCCTTGCGGGGTGGACCCCTCAGCCTTCTGCTGCGGATGCCTGTGTCTCCAACTTTCCCAGCACACTGCGGTGAGCTCCTGACCTTGGCCTGTGTCTCCAGTGTGTGGACGCCTTCTGCACACTCCTCATTTGAACTCAGTGGGTGACCCTTTCTAAGCCCATCTGGTATAACCACGCGCATGTGTATATCTTGTGCTATGTCTGCTTCTCCAGCAAAACACAGACTGATACAGGCACCACTCGGGTTCCTGTTACACGGACACAGATGCGCACACGACAGCCCTGCTGGATTAGCCTTTCTCCTACTGGCATCTACCTGAATGATGTCTGCATTGTGTGGCCTTGATATTAAGGCAAATGATTGCTTGCCAGCCTTCTCTGCTAGACCCTGCCGCCTGCCTGGACCAGGTTTCCAGCTGTCCCTGCTGTGTTGCTTGCTGAGCTATCCTATCTGAGAGGAGGAGAAAATAGAGATGGCAGTTGTTATGGGTTGCGACTAGTTGTCCCCCCAAAGCCTTGTGCAGTCATGTGGTGGCTTCTAGAGTTTGTGATTAATTCACGCCTCAATGCTGGGATTATGGGGGTGAGCGTGACACCCACCTTGGGCAGGTAACCTGAATGCAATATAAGAGAGAGAGGCCCGCCAGCTGCCGCAGCCGCTGCTCCTCCCCTTGCTCTTTGCTGTTTTCTGCCACCATGAACTGCTGTCCTCAGCCGTGTGCCGCTCTGCCTCGGAGCCAGCTAAGATGGACTGAAACCTCCACAAACTGTGGGCTAAATAAACCTTCCCTTCCTTGATTTTGGGTGTTGGGTATTTTGCCCCAGGAATGAGAAAAAAGCAACCAAGACAGTGGTGGAAATGAACAGCTTATAATATAACTGACAGAATTCAGAGTCCTTAAAAATCTCATCATAACCGTTAATGTTACAATTAAATAATGTGATGCAGAGAACAGACTGTCAGACCTGAGTTTCTTTGATTGCTCATGCAATTGAATATCTTTTCATGTTTGATCATTTATACATCTTGATATATAAATATTTTCTCTTAGTATATTGATACTTTTGGGGAGATACTTATTCATCTATAGTTATTTGTAAGGTTGCTTGCCAGTTAAAGATATTGGGGGCATGGTGGTGCATGCCTGTAATCCCAGCACTCAGGAGGGTGAGAGAGGAGGATTGTTTTGAGTTTAAGACCAGCCTGGGCTACAAAGTGAGCTCAGGGCCAGTCTGAACTGCACAGAGGGACCTGTCTCAAAAAAAAAAAAAAAAAGAAAAGAAAAGATAGTTACATTTTATAATTTTTTGTACTAAGAATTGAACTCAGGACCTTGTGCTTGCCAGGCAGGCACTTGTGTTCAAATATTTTTATTGTTTTTGGATAACTTTTGTGAATTAATGAGAAAGATGTATACTTCATGTATTCAACTGTGAGTCAAATATTGTTTTTTCCCAGTGGTTAGGTAATAAGCTCTAGATCATTGTTATTATAAATGTAAAAGGCCACTTGTGTCATATTCCACATTTTTATATAATTTTCTTTTATGTTTCTAGATACTCTAGTACGTTCTGTTGAATTGTGTACTGTTGTACCACCATTTTGCTGTTTAAGAAACTACAGCTTTGGGCTGGAAAGATAGCTCAGTGGTCTAAGCACCTGCCTGGCAAGTGTAAGGACCCAGGTTTAATCCCCTGTACCCAAGCCTTGGCTGAAACTAGGCAGGGTGGTGCACACATGTAATCCCAGTGCTCTGAGCACAACAGGAGGGATTGCATGAAACCGAGCTGCATAGCTAGATCTTGTACCAAATACATTAAATAAATAACTATAGTTTCATGTTATATAGTGATAGCTGTTGAATTTTTTTAAGTGTATTTGGTTGTTGTAGGGTCCCACTACGCAGCTCAGACTCATGGTGATCCTCCTGCTTTCAGCCTCCCCAGTACTGGGATTATACATGTTCACCACTACGTCAGACTCTGGCCAACTCAGCTCGCCCTGGGGACATGGCCAGCACAGGATGTGGTGCCGGGGATCAAACCTCGGTCCCTGCGCTTGCCTAAGCATGTTCTTGAGTCTGCTGAGCTGGCTTGCTGGCCCGCTATTGAATTCTTATTATCCTTTTTTTTTTTTTTTTTTTGTAAAATTCTGTTCTCTGTTCCTGGCATGATATTGTTCTAAATAAGAGTTAGAAACTTGTCAAGAACCAAAGAAATCCTTTTGGGAATAAGATTAGGAATAATGGGAATTACTATATTAAGGCTTTCTTCGGGATTCTGATATGTTTCCATTCGGCTGAATCTTTAGATGTGTTTCAACAAAACGTTCAAGCCTTGCATGCGGGTATAGTACATTCCTGTTCAGCTGGCAAGCTGTCATTACGGATTATTTTTAAGAAGGGAATTTTTCAAACAATACATCTTCTTGCCAGTCGTTTCTCACACAGTCGACCTCATCAAATAATAGTTGTTTATGAGGCTGCTCAGTGGAGAAAGAGAGATAGACCCTCTATCCACAGTTAATTTTACAAATAAATGAAACAAAGAAAGACTATTACCACTGTTTTCCCCTTCGGCAATAACTTGCTGCTTCTGCTTATGTAAATATAGAAGCATAATTTAGGAGATGAACATTTATTTAGTGACCTGCTTTACAAACTTCGGATGCAGAAGTTCACGCACCACTTTTACTTTGCCACTAACCTGCCACGGTGACATCTCGGGGAGGGCTATTAGTCCCAAGTTGCCTGCTCTACCCCAGGAACCTCGAGGCACGGAAGTCCCGCCTCCGAGCCACAGGCCGCTGGGAAGCAGGGAGAGCGGGTCGCAGGTCGGGGACCTCCGCATTCTGTTCGGTCCAGCGAAATCTCGTGCCCTTTTATGGTGACAGCCTTACTGATCCAGGGTCCTGGGGACCTATATACAGAATCCAGATGCACCCCCGCTCAGCCCACATCCCGCTGCTGTTTTAAAAATATGGATCTACAGTGACATAAAAGAGCTAATATTTCTCCCAGAGAACCCCCGCAAGCACTTTACTGCTACTTCGGAATGTCAGAGGTGGACGAGCCTTCCGGATCCGCCTGCCTCTGCAAATTGTGGCTGCTGATGTCCCTTAAATTCACAGCAAAGAACACATTTATATACGAGGCATTCTATGCAGCATGAAAAGTTTACGTGTCCTGGACATAAATTTTACAAGCAGCCATATGTGTTCCCATGATTACTAGTACGCAAATTCCTTTTGGCCTGGGGAGATAGCTCAGTGGAATAAGCGCTTGCCTGGCAAACGTAGGGTCCTGAGCTGAATCCCTGGTACCCCAAACACGCAAACAAACCAACCCGATTCCTTTAAAAGAGTGTGCCAAATTCATAGCATTTGATTTCTTGTTTTGCATTTGATCAACAAATACCCCTTTGGTTTAACTCGGCAGTCCCCTGAGGATAAAGCATCTTTTGTAGTCTCCCAGGCAAAGCAATTTATTTCTTCCCACCTGTGCCCTGGGGGAGTGGGGAGCAAGGTATGGTTACTGTGGCCCTGGCCGCTTCTCCTGTACTTGGAGGTCATTTTACTGTTCTAATCTATGTTTTATATTTTTTATTTATTTATTTATTTATTTATTTATTTTTGCAGAACCAGGGATTGAACTCAGGCCCTTGCGCTTGCCAAGCAAGTGCTTATTCTACTGAACTATTTCCCCGGCCCCTCTAATCTATTTTTTTTTTTTTTTAAAGGACAGAAGAGAACCAAAAGCTATTCCGCTGAAGTTTAAGCTGCTCGGCTTCCACACCCTTTCCTAATTTATCACTTTTGTTTCTTTTTCCATATTGGAAACTGAGCCCAGGTCCACATCCTCAGCCATTGTTGCGTTTTTGCTTTGAGACACTGTCTCTTACCTCAGTATCCCAGAGGCTGGGATTATAGGAGTGTGTCTTGTTATGTGGCTTCATCCTATCACTTTTGTCGAATGACAACTTGCATCCCATTCTTTAACATATTTTCCCTTCTTTTATTTTTAAAGAACACAAAATGATGATAGAAAAAAATAAAGACAGCATTAGAAACAATACAAGATTTCACTAAACAAAGCAATAGGAATTCAACAATGGTTGCTGTATTACCTAATGCTATCTTCAAATTAGTTGTCCAGATTACCAGGTATAAACGCATGAGATTTCTTTTTTTTCTTGTGGCCCACCCTGTCCACCTGCCCTCGGGGTGGGTCCGGGCTGGTGCTGCAAGAGGTGCTGGGAATCGAACAGCAGTCCCTGCTCTTGCCTAAACTTGCCTAAGCAGGCACTTTAGACCACTAAACTATCTTGCCAGCCCCAAGATTCCTTTAAAGAAAACAAATAAATAACAAAGAAGTTATAAAAAATTCAAAAGAGGGGAAAAAAATCAGAGTTAAAAAAATTTTTAGAGCTGGTCAGATAGCTCAGTGGATTAAAGCACATGCAAACAGACGCAGGGGCCAGCGCTTCAATCCCCGGGCCTGCCATGCCGGCCCCGCCCCCAGGGTGCGCTGACAGCAATTGAGCCTGGGCGTGGTGGTGGGTACCTGTAATCCTAGCACTTGGGAGGCTGTAAACAAGCAGATCACTGTGAGTCTGATGTAGTAGTGAGACCCTGAACATCTGTAGATCCTTCCCTAAAATACAAAAATAAATAAATAAATAAAAATTAAGCATTAACTGCTTCTTTCAAAAGATCAGCAGAAATCGGCAATGTAGTTACCCACACCCTCGCACATATACGCCTAACTGTATCTTTCCCTTCTTTCAGCTGCCCTTTCCTCATCCCACACTTGCCCTTTCTAGCGCAGAGGCTGCCCTCCGTGGCCAGACAGTCAACCTACACAACGTGCCTCAGAGGTGCGATTTCCAATGTTTAGGGCTTTGGCGCGGCGTTACATCTTCAATTTTTTAAAAAATTTGAAACAAGCTGTTGCTAAGTCCTTCAATTGCCCAGGCTGGGCTCTAACTTTTTTTGGGGGGGTGGGGAGGGGATCTACCTTGCCATCCTTTCGCTTCAGTCTCCCAGAGCACTGGGATGACAGGCTTGCACCACCGTGCCCGGCTAATCTCTTTGTCTGAAAAGCCTTTCTGTGCACTCTGTCTCAGCCACCCGTTTGGACAAAAGCACCTCCCGCACTGTTATCCCCTCTGAAGCCTTCATTCCCAAGGCTAATTCAAGCGTGCAAACTCTCTATCCTTCCCGTTTACTTGTTCAAATATTTTTGTTGCTGCTGTTCTTTCACCTCATAGATATTTCTGGGTCAATAATTTTTGTATCAGTCAGGGCCCATTTAAAAGGGGGAAAAAACCCCACACAACTTATTTGGAGAGAGAGAATTTAATATTTAAAAGGTGTTACTTGATATTAAGGAGCTGGAAAGTAAGAATTCTCTGATTTGAAGATAAGTTGAAGGCAGCAGCCCTGGGAAAAGGAGAAACGAAGGGAAAATGTGAATCGTTCAAAGAAGGATGCTGCGGGTGGGCTAGACAGCTCTGTGAACAGAAGCGCCTGCTCAAGCAGGCTCAGGGACTGGGTTCGATCCCTGGGCCCGCAGGGTGTGCCGGCCCCACCCCTAGCATGCGCTGAGAGGAGGAGTGAGACAGAGTGCGGGGGTGGGCATCTGTAATCCCAGCGCTTAGGAGGCTGAAAACAGGAGGACCTCTACGAGTCTGATCTACAGAGTAGGACCCTGTACATCCTGTACCAAATACATTAAAAAAAAAAAAAAAAAAGATGGAGACCTGGAGAAGAATCCTGTGGAGCCAGTCCCCAGACCTCTGAAGAAGAGCTCTGTGCTGCTGCTGGTACTGCTGTCTTCAGAAGGAGGTCCAGCGTGTTGGAAAGTTCCAGAGTGAAGTGAGGTGCCCCGTCATGAAGAAGGCCTGCTGGGGGGTGATGGGCACCAGAACTTCTGGGGCTGTGCACCTCCTCAGCTTGGGACACCCCTGGCCAGCACTGCCACAGCTTACTCCTAGGGAAGAGCAGGTGGCACCAAGGAACGTCACTTGCTGAGCACAGACCTGGACTCGAGGTATGCTGGAAGCTGAGACAAAAGCTTCATAACAGGAGAAATCCTTAACTCCTTTCCGCCCACATTCCACACTTCCTCGCTTTCCAGCTTGAGACAGATTATCTAACATTTCAGTTACTCCGATCAACATCATAAGTTCATTTCCTTCAAACAAGCAGTTCGGCACCACTGGTCACCAGCACAGCACTGTCTGAAGGCTTCTCCATATTCTTCTCACCAGTTTGTTTCTCCACTTTAAAAAAA
>NW_004524577.1:4386455-4405217 GCF_000260255.1 Octodon degus
TATATATATATATATATATTTGGTACAGGGCCTGGCTATGCAGTTCAGAGTCGTAGTGATCCTCCTGTCTCAGCCTCCCCAGTTCAGGGAGTACAGAAGGGCGCCACTAACCCAGGATTCTGTGGCCGGCATGGCATGTGGTACTGGGGATTGATTCAGGTCTTTGCACTTGCCAGGCAGACACTTAGACCCCCAAGCTATCGCCCCAGCCCCTGTTTCTCCACTTTTGACTAAGACTGCATTAAATCTTCTCCACTCTCCCCCAATTTCAACCTCTTTTGTCCTGCTAGTATCTGCTTCAGAGGCAGAAGTGACCCCCTCATCCCCCGTCATGAGCACCCAGGTTTCCCTCCTGAGCTCCTGCTTTAGTGACAGAGACGGACCCTAACCCTCCTTCTGTTAATTTTAGGGTTCACCTGTGCCCAACCTGTTTCGCAACTTTGCTTTCTTCCCCCTTATATCCTTGCTGGAGGCTTTTCATAAATGTTAATTTCATTCACAACTTTCTGAAGGCAATTAAACTCATGAAAATTGTGCATCTGTGTTAGAGAACTATTAAGCAGTCTGTTATAAAGGTTAATATGTACTTGACATAAGACTCAACAAAGCTATTCCTGGTTGTTGCTCAGGACAAAATAAAACTCATGTTTCCTGAAAATATTTTTTATAATCACCTGAAACTAAAGACAATATCCATCTTCTTTAACCAGTGAATTGATACAGTATGGATCATCTGGGTGATAAAACACAACACGGCAACCAAATGGAATGAACTATTGATAGACACAACAGTGATGACTGTGAAATGCATTATGCCAAGTGAAATGAACCAGACGAAAGTAACCAAGAAAAGGGGACACAAATGAAGGACCATTTTGTATCTGTGTATACAAAATAGCTGGGATAGACATACAGCTACTTTCTCTTAATTCAGTGAGAAGAAAGATTTGTACTAATAGTGTTTGGACAGGATATCATGTCTGCATCTTGTACTATGAATAACCACTATGAAGACAACAATATGCAATATATTAATTATTGTAACTGTCCTACTAACCTGTTTTGAAACTGTCCCATTGCTATTTGCTTCTCAATAAAATTAATTTTAAAAATACAAAAAAAAAAAAAAAAAGAAAGAAAGAAAGAGAAATGAACCAAAAAACTGACACCATAGATCCCTATATGTGACACTTTGGACAAGCCAAAGTTGTAGAGAGGGAGAATAGATCAATAGTTGAGAAAGAAAATCTCTTTTCAATTTAAATAAGTCTTCTGTTTTAACAATATAAATCTCACAGAAACAAAATATTCCACTCTGCTTTGCAAGTTATCGTCAGTTTTGCTTTCTTGTTCATAGGAAATTAAAAAAAAAATTGTTGGGGCTGGGGAATTAGCTCAGCGATAGAACGCTTGCCTAACAAGCTGAAAGCCCTGGTTGGGGCCTCAGTACCAAAGGAAAGAATGCACAGTCAGCAATAAAAGCTTTGCCTCTGCCCACTTTTTCTGTCACCTCTGCAGCTGTTCCCTTCATGAGCTCCTTCACCCTTGCTTCCACCTTTTCAAACGCAGTGGGCTGCGTTCTGTGCTTGTCTCTCCGCTGAGACCAGCCGCTCCCCTACGAGCTGGATCTCTCCCCTGAGGTTAGATTCCTGCCCGGGCAGTGCAAAGGCAGACAGTTTCCTGAGCCTGCTCTGTGATTGCCCCAGATTCTGCAACAGTTCACGCCGCAGAATCAGAAAGACCCCAGTAGAAACGGTGGCACGGCCTAATATATATATATATATATATATATATATATATAGAGAGAGAGAGAGAGAGAGAGAGAGAGTCTTGCTATGCTGTTGGGACTCGTAGTGATCCTCCTGTCTTGGCCTCCCCAGTGCTGGGATTACAGGCATGCACCACCAGCCTGGCATGCAGTACCGAAGATCCAACTCGGGTCCTTGCTCACCTGCTTTGTGTCTGTATAGTATTTCCCCATAAAGACCTTTCTGCCATTTATCATAGCCAGGGCAAAACAAAACCAGAGTGGGCTGCAGGGGCACAGCAGCTAACAAGGGCCTCTTCTATGCTTCACTTTTAGCTCCTCTAAATGCATTTCCCAAGATTCTAGATTTCCTTTGTACAACTTGAAGGAGATTCCTTTTCGCTGGGGAGGAGTGGAGCCCCTGGATTTATCACGAGTTCTGTGTATTCTCTCTGACAGAGCGGTGCTGCGCACTTGGCGTCAGCATTGCTCATGGTCCCCTTGACAGAACGCTGCTGCACAGTCATTAGGGCCTCTCCAAAGCTGCAAAGGATCCACTGCCAAGCAGGGGACTGTCCCCTCGCCTCAGCCAAGAGATGCACAGTCAGCTCCCTGGGGCCCTCTCGGGTGCCACTCGGGCCTCCTTTATGTCCTAGCGACTCCATGAAAGCAGGTCATACCACTAATTTTGCTCAGTGAAAAAGATTGAGCAGAATTCTGTTAGCATTGCAACGCTTTATGTTTATTTTTTTCCTTAATCAGTATTCAGTGGGCTTTTCTTCCATGTAGAGCACAGGGATACTATGGAATAAATAGGTGGAATTGTCTTAATTATGAGGCCATCAGTGTGCTTTAAAGATCTTTCTCTCAGCAGCTTATCTCAGGTGTCTAAAGTGCCACCATTGAATGTATAGTACCTTTATGGTGAAATTAAGAGATTCTATCCTAATTTAAAAAAATAAAAATGAGTGGGAGGGGAAAACACATTAAATCTGATATATTAACCCAGCTCATGTACACAAAGCAATTAGTACAGTGGCTGGAGCAGGGAGAATGCTCAACAAATAGAATATATCATTTCTATTACTAATTGCTGGAGCATTCACTAAGCAAATTCCTGTTGAGCATCTCATTGGTGTTAGGATGCCACAGTGGATGTTAGGGATGCAGAGATGAGTTGCCATGATCACTGCTCTTGAAAAGCTCAGGTGGTCAAGGCAATAAAGTAGTCAGGTAAAGAATTAGCGTTATGCGTAGCAAGTATTGTCCATTGTAGAGGCACTGAGAACTACCTGAAGGTGGAGAAGCATTCACCTAGTTGGGTAGGGGGAAGACCACGGGGAAGGGCTAGAGCGAGACCAAAGGGAAGGGCTAGAGCTGGGAATGATGCCCCTGAAGCTTTGCCTCATGAAGAATAAGGGTAGGAAATTCTGGGTAGACAAGATGGCTTCGAGAAGGCAAAATGACCTAAAAATAACAACAGAATGATAGAACAATCAATTTCACTGTGTTCAGAGCACAAATTCCATGGAGGGTAATGGGAGAAAACTTGTGAGAAAATATTCTGAAGGACTGGACACCACGCCTATTGCAAGCTTTTAACCCTGTAGGAAATTCAGGACCAAGGAGAGTGGCGTAGACTCGCTGTACAGCCCAGGCTGGCCTCACATTCACAGCTATCCTTTTGCCTCAGCCTTCTGAGTGCTGAAACTATACGTGCGCACCATCAAGCCTGGTTCAATTTATTGTTTAGAAAAATGTGTTGACTGTGACCAAAGAGTAGAGCCTGGCTAACTATGGACCAAGGGTTAAATCTAGTTTCCTGACTTTTTATTGTATATTACATGAGCTAGGAATCATTTTCACATGTTTAAATGACTGGAATTCAGTAAAAGGGGAAGAGTATCTTATGGCACATGAAAGTTACATGAAGCTGAAATTCAGGATCCATGAATAAAATTTTAAGGGAACATAGACATGTCTAGTCATTTATGCCTCATGTGTGGTAGCTTTGGTGTCAGAGCAGCAGAGATGAGTGGATGCTACAGGAGATGTAAAACATTTACTATCTTCTCTTTAAACAATAGATTTTCTGGGCCCTGGTTGAAGAATATGCATGAGAATAGTAAAAACTGGAGGCAAGTCCAGGCCTAAAGTCTGAGCAGAGAGATATTCCTCTAGAGTTTTTCAAGCCCAGGTATTGTACAGACCCTCTTGCAAACTTCTCTCACAAGTCTGGGCTAACTTGACTCCCTGCAATCAAATGTAAGTTACACATTTCTAGATAGGAAATCTTTCCTATGCTAGTTATCATTTCGTCCCTGTAACCAAGTAACAGAGAAAGCCAACTTGGAGGAGGAAAATGTTTATTTTGACTTGCAGTCTCAGAGGTTTGGTCCATGGTAGATTGACACAGAGCAAAGACATTTAAGCGCACGTTTAAGCGCACAGAGGAAGCAAACAGCTCGCTTCATGACATCCAGGGGCAGAAAGAAGAGGGAAGAGCTGGAGATGGAGGTGCCAAAGGCAAGATGCAGTCCTGGAAGTCACAGCCCTGCGACCCATTTCCCTCATGAGGCCTCAGGTTCCATTCCCTTCACCTATCAATAAAGTCATCATGTGATGGTCGCATCAGTGGGTTCCTGATGAACTTAGGGCCTTCATCATTTACGCGGTTTAAAAGCCTATCAGCTGGCAAAGCTTTACTGCAATGAGCTTATGGGAGAACATTTTAGATAACAACCATATGCTGCCCCAAATTCCTTATTCTTTCAAGCCTTAAAACCTTAGATCAAAATAAACTTAAAAGTTAAATACTAACCAAAATATAAGCCCTTTCAATTTCACATTAAAATCACTGCTTAAGATGACCATGATGTCTTTCTGGGTTTCTTGGCTCAATACTTTATTAATCACAAGATTCATCAGAGTCTGAGGACAGATGTCTACCACCACACGATGGCAATGGCTTGATCCTCTCTCAACCTTCTTGGGCAGAAATATCTCAGAATTCCCATTCATGTCACACAAGGCCAGGTAATAGGCAGTTCTGCTTTTGTGGGACCCTCCTGGAACTGTTCAACTCTGCCACTGTATCTGGAAAGGACCACAGACAATACTTAGAGAAATGGGTGTTGTTGTATTCCAATAAAACTTTATTGTCCAAAACAAGTGGGGGGCCAGAATTGGCCTGAATGCTGATAGTTTGCAATGGTTGCTCTATATCAGAAATTTCTTTATCAAGACAGTGGGCAATAGAACAAATTTTCTGTTGGGCTGTGGACATTTATTTAACAAGTGAGGGGACCATTGTGAAATGAGGAGGGATCACGCATAGAACTTTATTTACAAAATCAGTCTACGGCCACACCACCCTGAATGCACCCGATCTCATTTGCTCTTGCAAGCTAAGCAGGGTTGGGTCTGGTGAGTACTTGGATGGGAGACTTTATTTACAAAATAAATATTAAAGATCAGGCAAGAGGTTGATTTTGGTACACAAAGCATAGCTTACTGACCTTGGAAAAAGAGTGAAATTACCTCTTCATTTAAGTATCTGCATCCAAACCAGCTCACAGAAAAATGATCATGTAACCAACTTCCCTTGTCCCCAAATGGGGTTTCACCCATATTTCTTTAGCTTCAGAAGTGGACGCCTATTGGCAACCCAGTGAAGGGCTTCCCTTCAGGTTACAACCATTTGGCCCCTGATGGAGTACCAGAAAACCTGGGTAATTAAGGATTTCCTGCATTAGCGCCCAGAGAACAGTGCCCAATAACCAATCCTGAGCACCTCTGCTGCCACAGTTCTTTATCTCTAAATTACACAAAGCAGGGAGATTTGGGAATAGGGTTTTTAATTTGGCGTCTAACTTTTTCCCCACACGGCAAGGCATTTGGGCTGAGACTTGTGATTCTCTTTATGACGTCCTTCCACATATCGGAGCACAGCCTACCTTTCTCCTGCAGCCAAACACACCAGAGGATTATTTTTATTAGTCTTGTGTCTTAGTTTTAGACAAAGAATACATTTTGAAAGAAAGGCCAGAAAATAAGTCAGATAAGGAACAGAAAGAAAACGTTACCACGTATTTTCTTTAACCTGGTTAGTCTCTTTCTCAAGCCATCAAATTCTGCAAAAGGAGGAGATAAAATCAGATGTTATTGATAATTATTATTATTATTGATAATGAGTTGGTGGCAGTTTATAAGCTGGACGAAGAGCATGAGCCTCCAGAGGGGCTTTGGGTATGTCTTACTGAGTAGTCTATGACCAACTTCTTTCCGTTACCCATAACCCAACTTATATGTGTGAAGATCCTCAAAGCTTGATAAAAGATGTGGTCTGTGTTTAATTTTTTTTTTTTTTTGTATTTGTATTTGGTACACAGTCTCGTTATACCACTCAGAATCATAGCGATCCTCCTGTTTTCAGCCTCCCAGCCCTGCGATTGCAGGTGTGCACCGCCACGCCACGCCTGGACTTGGTCACTGACTTGGTGCTGCCTGTGGTGCCTGGAATATAATCCCAGTCCCTGTGCTTGCCTAAGCAGGTGCTTAGTCTGCTGAGTGATCTTGCTAAGCCCTCCTGGTTGGTTTTGTTGAAGAGCCTGCTTTATAGTACTCCAGATTGTTTTAGAGCAGAAAAAAAATCAGCCAGGCTTCTCTTCTAGAGATTGCTGTCCTTCCACCACAGCAACTGTGGAAGAACAGTAGCCCTCCTCTCCGCTTTCCCCAGCCACGGCCCTCTGCTATCCCATGGCTGTGGGCCCCAAAAGAGCCACGAGGTGACTAAAAATGTGAGCAAACCAAAGCACAGCCACCGTCGCATATGCCTCACCAAACACACCCACCAAGTCCATGTGGGACATGATCCAGGAAGTGTGCGGCTTCACCCTCTGCAAGTGGCACGCCATGGAGCTGCTCAAGGTCCCCAAGACAAACATGCCCTCAAGTTCATCAAGAAAAGAGTGAGGAGGCACTTCTGCGCCAAGAGGAAGCGTGAGGAGCTGAACAACATGCTGGCCACCATGAGGAGGGCAGCTGCCAAGGACTGAGCCCCTCAGGAATGAAGCTTTGCAGAGAGAGAGAGAGAGAGAGAGAGAGAGAGAGAGTCCTGTGGTTAAATAACTGTCGAATCCTTTTCCCAAGTATGGCCTTCACTACCTCTTAATTTGCAGCTGAAACCACTCCTTATCCTTGGGAGCTGTAGGACCCTGCCATTCCTTTTCTTTTGTTTATTTGTTCCTTTTTTTAGTGCATTACATGGGGGATTGAATTTAGGCCCTTGATGGGCCAGGCAGCTGTTTTACTACTGAACTATAATTCTCAGCCCTCTCTTTTTTCATAGTTTGTAAAATGTGTATTTGCAGTTATGTTTCTTATCTTTATTATTACTTAAACTCTCCCTTTAGAATGTAAAATCAGTGAGAAGAGGAATTTGTGTGCTTTGCTGTTCTATCCCCAAATTTCCAGAATAATGCTTTGTTATTTACAGTAGATGCTCAGTTAGTATTTGGGGGAATGAAGAGCTGTGGGCTGAAGAGCTGAAGATTGGACTGAATAATTGTGGTGGCTTATCCAGGTCTTTACATTCTGGTTGCAATAGTCAAGAAAAAGATGCGTCTATTTTGGATGTAAAGGTGCTAGAAAGCAAGCTCTCCGTCCACCCACACACCTGAGCGAGGTCACCCTGGAGCTGTGCATTTGAACCTGGATGAAGCCTAAAGGTTCAATAAACATTTATCTTCAGTCTAGTCCTCTGGTCCAACGCAGACAGTTGAAGAAGAGCATTGAGCACATACGGCAACTATTCCCTACATCTCAGTGGCAGCCAGCACGAAGTCTGTGATCTGAGTTGGAAATATTTTTTTAAAAAATTCATGGGAGTGTCTCTGAGTTTGAATTAACATAATTATAAAATTTACAGGCAACTGGAGTGCTTTTAGAAGGCTTCTGTAACAGATGTGTCAAATATCTAGTTTTGAAAGGGCTTCATAATTCAGTTCCACTTTCCTCTGGGTTAAATATTAGTGGCTGAGAGCTGGGAGAGCAGGAGCGGCACGCTTCTTGACGCATCTTCTGAATGCGAGATGAATGCCGTCTGCGGTACAGGCTTTCTGTCCATCTTTTCTTCTTCATCCCCTTCTGTAAAGGTTGAACCTGACTCTTAGATCCTTTCAATATTCAGGTTGCTATCAGTTTTTATTAACACCCAAGATATCGAAGGATGAGCATACCAACATTTCTTCTTGGGTAACCAACAGTGATCATCCCTGGAACTCGGATTGGACAGTAGATGCCAGTGAGCAAGTTTAGTGTCACGTGTTCGTGTGGTCGCTCCTTTCTTTTCATATGTGTATCTACCCAGGCCGAAAGTCCAGAGATCATTCTTGACTTTTCCTCTATCTTTATCCTGGCTATCATCTAGGCATTAAGATCTACCAACTTTCTACTAAATTCTTCTTTTTTTAATTTTATTTTTCCCATTTGCTTCCCCCTTTTGATTAGTATGTGTTTGTGATACACAATGAACACTCATCATCTTGGGGAGTCGATCAAGGTATGTGTTAAATCTTGTGTGTTTTACTTATACTTCTCCTGTTCTCCTTTGCACCTTCCCTTGTCCCCAGACCCCCTTCCTGTCTTCATCTATGTTTCCCTCCATCCTCACCCTGGCCTGGCTTATGGTGCCTTATTGTTCTGGCTAAGGCCCACAAAAGAATGACTGATGGATTTAGATTTACCCAAGAGTGTTCCAATTTTAAAACTAAAAGTCCTACACCCTAGGACCCACCGCACCTCCATTCTGGTCAGGACTGTGGGTCACCCGACGTGCTAACATTACAAGTCTTCTTTGCTCCAGCCTGTTACCCCTCCAGTCACTTGAACTCCACTTGGGGCTTCTTTCCTGCCCCAAGGCCTTCCACACAGGCTGGTTTGCTACTCTTTGCCTAACAAAGTCTGCTTTCAATTTTGGGTGAAATATCAAATTTTCCAAAAAACACAATTCAGCACCCAGCCTCAAATAACTTATTGACTTTTGGCCTCGCTCTCTCTCTCTCTTTGTCTCTATATCAGGTTTGATTTGCAGGTTTCTTTTATTCATGTAATTACATATTTACAGTAGGACTTCCTCATTAGGACTTCAACCCCTGGAAGGTGGAAGCCATGCATTTCATGCAGCTGTTCATCTCCAACATCTGCTTCCTGCCTGGCAGGCATGAAGCGCTTTGCAAAAATTTCTGCAATAAATTTGCTTTTTATATATATTTCAATTTTACCTTGAAATTTGCAAGATCTTTGTCTCTCTCCCCTCCTTATTCCCTCCCTCCTTCCTCTTTCTTTCCCTCTTCCTTTGTTCTTCTTTGTTAGGGAGAGACAACCCTGAAATTACCTCCCAATTCTATATGCTTGTTATTATTTCTAAACCAATAATTTCTGCTTTTATTGATAGCATCTCTTTCATCACATTTCCCTCAGATATATTATTTCTTTTTATTTTTTGAGTTCCAGGCTCACTTGATATCACTTTCTTCCTCCTCCTACCTGATTTAGCTGCATGTGGTATGCACCTTTCCTGAGGCTGCTGAGCATTTTTAACTTTGAGATTCTTTCTTAACATGGTATTTTCTCTGTGTGATATATCCTTCCTTCACTAATTTAACAAATATTTAATGAATACCTTGCCATCTTTGTCAACTGATCTATAAATTCTTTAACAGCTGCCTGGGCTACACCTGAGCTGCAAGACTTTCCTGCCTCTCGCCCCCGTGAGTTATTCCACTTCTCAGTCCTGGAATGTGTGTGACGTAAACCTAAATTATAGCACTTACACTCCTTTTTCCCTACTGAACTCTTGAGCTCGCATGCCAGTGTCTGACCCTGTGTCCATTTGCCAGGAGGTTTCTATTCTGGAGGAAAAGGGCACAGACAATTAGTGTCTCTAAGGCCTCTGGGATCTTTTCCCCCCTAACAAACAAAGAAATCATCTAAAAAATGTAAGCAGACTATGTCAGTAAGGAGATGAACAGTCAGAAAAGACTACTAGAGCATGTGCAGTGTGTATTTCCAACTGTATTAGATAATGAAGGTGGAAATTTCATTTCTCAGGGCAATAAGAAAAAAGGAGAAGTTAATATAAATTTGATGTAGAGAAGAGGGTTTGAGAAAGCTCACACTGGGCAGACATGGCCCCACAAACAATGATACAGAAGAGTCTATGGTGTTGGGAGTCTGTTCATTCCTGTGTTCATCACAACTTAATCTCTGCAGCAATCTGCTGCCTCAGTGCTGGGCCACCTATAGTACCAAAGGACAACAGTACTCACAACCTGGAGGAGGAGGGGTTTAACTTGTTCATAGCTTCAGTCTGTGATTCACAGGCTTTAAGGCAAAGATACGGTCATGGTGAGACACAGAGGACTAATTCATGGCATTCGGGAGACCCAGCAGGAGAACACTGCTGGAGAGGAGCAAGTGAGGGGCCGTGTACAGCACCCAAGACCACATCTCCTCAACCCACTCAGGCGCACCTAGGAACATGCTCTACGTACAAAGGTCAACCTTCACACTCCAAAGTCTCACATTCAAGGCACTTGGAGGTGGACACTTGGGGGAAGTAATTGGGATTAGATGCCAGCAGGAGGTGGAGCTTCTCGCAGTTGCATCAGTGTCTTTAAAAGATGAGATACTGGGGCTGGGGAGATGGCTCAGTGGAATAAGCGCTTCCCGGGCAAGCGCAAGGGTCTGAGTTCAATCCCCAGTTTTGAAAAAAAAAAAAAAAAAGATGATATGCTCCAGTTAGGAGGCTTGTTCTGCTTCACCACACGATGCCCTGCAGCAGCAGACAGGCTTACCAGTTGCTGAGCAGGCACCAGAGCCGCAGTTTTGGGCCTTTGACCATGGGAGGGTCCCGGACGTTGGAGGCATCAAGGGCCCCAGGAAATGGAGAACAGGTATCCTTCACGAGTTTATGCGGCATTGCTCAACGTGGTAGGGTCAGAAAGGGGAGCTTGATGGTGCGGCTGTGACTTTAGAGCACAGAGACAACAGAATACCCCGTGGGGAAAGTCGGCAAGGATGCTCCTGACACTAGGTGACATGTTCTCCACAGCCCAAGAAGGGTACTGCCACCCAGCTATGAGAACGAAGTGGTTGCAAGTGACAGATGACAGACTGTTTTTCAGTTTTTCAATGTTTTATTAAATTCTTTTTGAAAAAAAATTGGAGACACAGAAAAGATAAATGGTTGCCAGGAACTGGAGGAAGAGACTAACTACAGTTAGTGCACAGGAGTGTTCTGCACTGAGTGGTGTATTTGTATCTGGGCATGATGGCAGGCACCTGTAATCCAGGCCACTCAGGAAACTGAGGCAGGATGATCACAAGTTCGAGACCAACCTGCGTAACAAAGTGGGATTAGCTAAGAACCCATAAAACTGCATTTGTCAAATTCAGCCTGGAGGCCAAAAAGTATGAATTTACTGACATAAATTCTAACTCTTTTGTTTCTTTGAGACAGGGTCTCACTATATAAGAGTTAAAGAAGTAGAATGGGAAGTTACTGTGGCTGGAGGGAAGGATTCCAGAGTTTGCACAAGGTTAGGGCAGTTCAGCATCAGGTCCACAGGTTCTTTCTGGTCAATGCCACACTTTTATCTCATTAGATAGAAATGGGATGAGAGTTAAGAGATATTTAAAAAAGTAAACTGATTGTAGGAGTTCTTCAACACCTTCATGGTCTGTCTGTCAAATACAGTACAAATTCTATTCAAGCCTCTAGCGTTGCTTCTGCCTTCCAGCTCCATGAGAGTTCTACTAATCAGGGCAGCTCTGAGCCCCAGAGATGGCATTGTTCATTGGATGACGGAGCAGGTTTCCGAGTGACCAAAGTGTAGCAGGGCTCTTTGCAGAAATGGAAGGAGGAGCAGATTCTCTATTTTTTTCACTAGAGCTCTTCAGTCTTCTTTTATGTTGTCTGAAATACTAAGAAACATTAAAAAAAATAGAATAAGTCAATACCAAATGGACAAGGAAACAAAGAAACAACGCTGGTTGTATACCATGTATATTTCCAACTTTATTAGGTAAAGTTCTGAAAAATTATTAAGACAGGAAGAAAAGGAAAGAGAAAGCTAAATATACATGGATACAGATAAGAAAGATTCTGAGAAAACTCACATTGAGTAAACACAGTCCATACAAAATATGATCATGAAGGACTATAAAAGGTAAACAAGAATGATTCTTAAATACGTTGAGCTTCATGCTGATGTGAAGGCAGGTTTCCACTGTCATGTGTTCTATCTCTGTCCTTTCTGGAAGAAACACAGATCTTGGTGTTGCTGGTAAGGCCAGAGTAAAGAGCCACATGAGCTAACCACACACACTCCACATGAGAAAGACCCATCAGCACAGGCTGGTGTGGGGGAGATGTGGATGGCAGATCCAGTGGTGAGGATTTCTCCAGAGTCCCCCTGTGATACTCCTAAGGCAGAGATATTTGAAGCAACACAGGGATACAAAATGTGGCCAGGCCTGTAGGCAACTCAGGCTGTGTAGAAATGATGGTCATATTGATGAGAAAGTCAAGCAATCATGGACAAAACATGATGGAAACTTACGATTCTGAGATTAATAGCAGGGGAAGTAGGAACGGAGAAGGCACAGGGGCCAAAGTCAAGGTTTCTAACTTCAGCAACTAGGATGCTGGTGATGGCACAACAAAGAAAGATCCATAGGTAACAGAGAGGGAAGGGAAGAACAGGGGAGGGAGATAAGCTCCTTTAGGCCACACCCTTCCAACCAGACCCCACCCCCTAGCAGCAAAGCAGCTATAACCCTCATAGCCCAGTCACCTTCTAAAAGCCCCACAGGTAGGGCTTTTGGAGGACATAAAGACAGAAACCATACCAGCTGTCCATTTGCAAAATCAGTTCCTAAGGCAGCTATCAAGGGGGCTGGCTTGGTGTGTAACAGTAACCCCTTGACAGCTGTGACAACTTTAATGTTAGGTACTGCATTAGTCTGTTCTCTGTTATGACTACATAAGTAAATAGCAGATGCTGTTACTTTTTAAAGACGCGAGGTTCATGTGGCTCATAATTCTGGGGCTCCACAGCATGATGCCAGCGTGTGCTGGGCTCTGGAGAGAGACTGATAACAGATATTGTCATAGAGAGAACTCTCATGAAAGATGAGCTCACAAGGCAAAGCAGGAAGCCGGAGACTGGGGAGGGTCCAGTTTTTTTCTTATAACAACCCTCTTGTGAGGAATACCCACGGTCCTATGAGAAGGACAGCAGTTCCTTCAAAGTTAGTGCCCCCTGTGACCTCCCACTGGCCTCTACTCTTCAAGTCTCACCCATTCCCATGTCGACATACATAGGATGCACTCAAACCATACCCAAACCATAGCAGTCCCCACAAACCATCCTTGTCAGTGCTTTCTCCCACTTCTGCGTGTCCATTAACAGCTTAAACTGCTGGAAAATGTGAGAAGTACCCATGACAAGAAGATTCTCCTGATCAGCTTGCTCCCTTACCAGCTACTGACTTTGGCATTCGACTTCAAAATACCTGTGAGTTGAGTTCACACCTCAACATAATCTCACAGTTGTTTGACTTTACTGTCACTGTCAAATAGTCTAAATTTTGTAAAGAACTGCACAGCATATGTAAGTGCCAAGGAATTATTTCCTAGGAGCCCATTTCTAAGCCATTCTGTGAGATCTTACACTGTTAGCTAACATTTCTTGTTTTATTTTTCCTGGTCCTGGGAATCAAACTCAGGACCTTGTGCTTGCCAGGCAGGAGCTTATGCCAATGAGCTATCTCCCCAGCAGTAATATTTCTATAGAGTCCTCTGTTTTATCTTGTTTTTTTAAGTTCTATTCCCATGCCATGCTCCCAAAAGTTACTTTCAGGAGACTATGTAGAACTATGGTGTGAACTGTGATATGTTTGGTAAATAAACTCTCCAGAAAGTCCCATTATTGATCAGACTAATTTTACTACAGGGAAAGAACAGATCTATGATTGATTCATTGGTTCTTACAGATTAACACAGGGTTGTATTTCATATTGGATCTACAATTAAATAATTTTGTTAAACCTCCTAAAAAAGAATCCTTTAGAAAAATTTTTTAAAGATTATTAATTGGGAGGTGGGGCAGTGAGATAGCTCAGTGGACTAAAGCACCTGCTTAGGCAAGCACGAGGACCACGGTTTGATCCCCGGCACTACATGCTGTGCCAGCCCTGCCCCCAGAGTAGGCTGAGCCAGCCACACACACACAAAAAAGAATATTAAATGGTAAAAAAACATACATTAGAAATGATACAAAATTTCATCAAAGTAATAGGAATTCAACAATGGTTGTTGTATTGCATAATGTTATCTACAAATTAGTTGTTTAGGTTACCAGATATAAACCTGAAAAATTGATTTAAAAAGTTATAAGAAATTAAAAAGAAAAAAATTAAAAAAGAATGTAAGCATTAACCGTTCCTTTCAACAGACCAGTAGAAATCAGTAGTACAATTATTCAAACTGTCCTGCATATATACATAAACATGTTTTTCCCTCTTTCTTTTGACCTTTTCTTGATCCCAGGTTTCCCTTCCCACTGAACAGATTCTTTCCCTCTTAGTGTCTATTGTACCGTTCAGGTTTTATTTACTCTTTCAGGTTCTTACACTAGCGAGACAGTACGATGTTTGCACATGCGGGTCTGATTTATTTCACTTACCAGTACAGTCTCTAGTTGCATCCATTTCCCTATAAAAGCCTCAAATTTATCTTTTTTTATAGTTGAATAATACTCCACTGTGTAAAAATACCACATCTTTTTTTATCCATTCCTCAGTTGGTGGGCATTTGGGTTATTTCCAAGATTTGGCTATGACAAATCACACTGCTCTAAATGAGGGTGTGCATATATCGCTGTAGTATGAGGGTCCCAGTTTTTCTAGAAAAATACCTAAGAGGAGGACATAGCTGAAATCACTGGTTTCCATAGTGGTGGTACCAATCTGCACTCCCACCAACAGGGGGAAAGGGTTCTTTTCCCCAAAAGCCTTCTCAGCACTTTCTAATGGCTGATTTCTTGATGATAGCCATTCTTGCTGGGGTGAGATGGAATCTCAGCATTATTTCAATTCGCATCTCTAGAATGACCAATGGTGTTGAGTTTTTTTCATATATTTGTTTGCCACTTGCGTCTCTTCATTTGTGAAGTGTGCATCCATCTCAACTGGCCATTTTTGGATTGGGTCTTTGAATTTTGGAGACCTGAGTTTTAAAAATTCTTTGTATGTTGGAGCTAGCAGTCCTTTGTCTGAGGGACATTCAACTAAATGTTTTCCCAATTCATGGATTTTCTTTTTACTCTGCTGGTTATTTCTAAAACAAAGCCTTTCTACCAGGTCAGACAAAGAGATTCACTTCAGAAATGCCCTGCAGAGCTTCCAGGCGGCGGTGCCTGTGCCCGCGATTCTTTGCCTTCCCGTTTCTCTTTCCTGTGGAAGAAGCCTGCTGCGTTCACACGGGGTTGCCATGTCATGGTTTGCAGGGGCACCATTCACTTCCACGCTGACCATTGTACCTTGTGAGTGCAGAGATCAGAGCAAGACGGGGTTTTCAGTTATGTACATAAATATAGAAATCTCTACATTAAAGTGTTTTTTAGTGTTTTAAGTCATTTCCAGGGCCTGAGATAATTTTCGTGAAAGTAGTTTATTAAAGTGCTCTCTGGGATAGGACCACGTGGAAAACAGGATAGGGAAGAAAACTAAGCACCATGTAGTCTTGGGTGGAGACTCCCTTCAGCCCAGTGTCCCAGGCAGCGCTGGGCCACTTTGAGTCCAGGCAGCTGGTCTTCTGTGATCAAACTAGTCCTTGGTCCTGACTTCCTGCTGTGGCGGGGAGTAGCATTCCATGAAAAGCAACTCCACTCGGGCAACCAGTGTGCAAGCAAGTGAGGCAGTGTGCGTTCCTGGCACCTAGTGAGCAAGGGGAAGGAGGGGAGGGGTAGAGACCAGCGGGGGAGGCCTCACTGACCAGGCAGCTGATAGGCTGGAGCCAAATGGTAAATGTCAGCTACAGAACGGACTTGGAGGAGCAGCAGAGGGCCTGTGTCTCAGGAGGAGGGAAGAGAACACCAGTATGTTCTTGCCTCCTGATTCTGAACTGAGGAGAGGTGTGCTGTGGAACTACCACAGATTTAACTGCAAGATGGGTAAAGCGTTCCGTACCTTTGAGGTTCTTGAAAGGCTCTCATAGGTTTTTGAAAGAAAATATCGTGATTATCTCTGGGGTTCTGAAGTTTGCTAATGTCATCTTCCAAGTGCTCTGTCCTGAAGTACGTATGGACTCTAGAGGAACTGGTCGTAGTCCCAGTGGCTGGAAACCTTACGAACACCTACCAGTCAAATTCTTCCTCCAAAAGCTGCAAAGTCCTCTGTTTTCAGTGGTGCAACTAGTCCACGTGTGTAGACATAAGCTTAATATGTGCTATCTATCACCTATTGACCTATGGCACCCAGACAGACAGACAGACAGACAGACAGACAGACAGACAGACAGCCTAGATCAATAGACAGATAGATAACAGCTAAATAGACTAATCAATGACCAAGGAGCTTACAATACAATTTTTGCATAAATTCTGAAAACTCAAAAGCGATGAATACTGTGTCAATTATCTAATAAAATGAAAGGCGTTGAGAAGAATGAGCCCTTCTGTCTTCTCAGTGGCCCGGATGCAGGTTGTTTTGGCAAGCCATAGGAAGCTAATTGAGGCAGTGGGCTGCAAGGACAACTGGCAGGGCGAAGGGCTTCAATTCTGATTTTGCATACAAGGTACCCAATAAATATTTATCAAGCAGCGAACAAATGTCCTCTTGAGGCCTCGCCTCTCACCAGCCACTACAAAGTCAAGCTGTAAATGAGAAGAGATAAAGAGAAAAAGGCAGCACAACAAAGGGATGATAATATATTAAGATAAGCTCAGAGCTACAAATTTTAAAATGAGTTGGGAGAATTTCAATAAAAGATGGTGAATTGAGGACAGATATATACCCGGTTCCCTTTAAAATGTAAAAAAAAAAAAATTATACTTTTAAAAGAACGAATCCATAATAATGCTAGAAAAGTAGAAATGCAGGCAGCTGGAGGAGGACATTTTGAAGAAATCTCAGAATGCAGAAACAGATGGAATCTGATTAAAGATGGAGCTGATCGTGGAAAGTTGTAGCCCAAAACACTGGAGGGAAAAAAAATTCTGTCCCAAAGGAGTCCTTTAAAAATTCTTACTCTACTAATAGAAAGATCAGGATGAAATATGGCACGAGTGTCAAGGTAGTTAGTAAGTTATGGCCAAGTCCTTCCATGCAGTCTATTTTTCTATCTCTCCTGGCCCACTCTTTCCCCAAATGCTGCCCTCCAGCCTCCTTTCTGTTCATTTATACAAATTATGTTCCTCTGTTTAGAACAATCTTACCACTGGACACAGAAACAGCTGACTCTTCTTTACATACAAGCCTTATCTTAAATGTTCAAACTCAGAGAAGCCTTTTCTGACCACAGATTAGACCCTAAATCATGTCACCTTGATCCCTTTCCTTCATGGAGTGTATTAGTGTTTGCCTTAATAATTTCTTTCTTTCTCATTATCTCAGGGTAAATACCTTATTCACCTTGTTTATCATAATATCTTCATCTGGCATTACTACAAGATGCAATAAGACGGTTGCTTCTGTTTTGGGTATGCAATAAATACCTTCAAATAGATTGGTTCCAATAACAACACTTTATTTGGTATATTATTGGGTCTACTAAGCAGGCAGGTCAACTACATCTTTCTGGGTCTCTTCAAGCACCCACGGTTGGCCGGCACTTTGGCTGGTCATTGCACAGCCTGTGCTAAGTCACTTCGACATGGCAAGCATTGTTCGGGACGGCACGGGCAGCTTGAGCCTAGGACTTTTGCCACCCAGCGGAGTAACCTGGGCTTCTTCATAGAAATGTGCAAACGATTTTCTAGTGTCTGTTTCAGGTTACTTTCCAATGAACAAAGGAAATGCAGTGTGCAAGACAAAATTTAAGGCAGTGCAGAGAGACTAGATCTTCCTAGTCTCAGTCTGGCTTTTCTTTCCTTTTTCTTTTTCTTTTTAAATCAGGATGCTGCTGACCTTACCAAATTAGTGTAGGAGTATTTCTTCATTTCTTCCCCTTCCATTGTTTTGAAAGAATGTGAGAATTGTCATTATTTCTCTTTTAAAAGTTTGATAGAATTTAGCAGTGAAGTCGTCTGGTCCTGGATTTTTCTTCAATGGAAGACTTTATTCTTTATCCAACCTTCTTGCTTATTCTGTTACTATTTTTTTCTGTTACTATTTTTTTAGTTTGTTATAATTCAGTCTTAATAGTTTCTATGAATCAAGAAATTGACTAATTTATTTTAGTCTATCCACTTCATGGGCATATAGTTGTTTATAATAGTCTCTAATTATCCTCCATATTTTACATTCTTTTATTCTTTAAAATTTTATTTATTTATTTTTCTTTATGTTTTAGGACAGGGTCTACAGGGTCTACATGGTCTCACTGTGTAGATTGGACCCATAGTGATCCTCCTGTTTACAGTCTCCCAATTGCTGGGATTATAGGTGCACACCACGATGCCCAGCCTCACTCACTGTTTCAGTGCACCACGGGGGCAGGGAACCCCGGCATGGCAGACCCAGGGATCAAACTCCTGGTCACTGAGTCTGCCTAAGCAGGTGCTTTAATCCACTGAGCTATTTGACCAGACCTAACCTCCATATTTTAATTGTATTGGGTATAATGTCTCCTTGTACTTCTAATTTTGTTTGAGTATTTTGTCTCTCTTCTTATTTTCTTGATCCTTTTATTTTTATTTTTTTTCTTTTCAAAGTTTTATTGATAAACATAAAGCAATGAGACAGTTTCAAATCAAATCGAAAGTACAGTTTCAACAAATAATACACTG
>NW_004524577.1:4410087-4411040 GCF_000260255.1 Octodon degus
GAGTGGTGGGGAGCGGCCCGAGGGGGTGGGAGAGGGTCCGGCCCACGCTGCGCCTGGGCTGGGACTGGTCCCACCGGCACAGGTTAGCAGGAAGCACTCCACACACTCACCGGACCTGGGCTAGGACTGGGTCTGGGGGTTCCTGGAAGTCGGCAGAAATTCCTACTCGGCGTGAGGGGTGGGGAGGTATGGCGGAGTGGTGGGTGGCGGCCCGAGGGGGTGAGATAGGGTCTGGCCCATGCTGCGCCTGGGCTGGGACTCTCTTGATCCTTATAGTATGATGTTAGGAAGTTTAGTTGAAATCTATCTTCATTTTTGACGTTGAAATTTATCTTCTTTCTGATTCCCAAAGGACTGAGAATCTGGATCAATGGTAGAGTATTTGCCTACATATGCAAGGTCTTTAGTTTAATCTTTATACCACAACAAAACAGCAAAAAACCAAGACCCAAAACAACAAAAAACGAACTCCAAAACCCTCACTCTTTAAACTACTTTTGTTGAAGCCTGTAGGTTTTCTCATGCTGTTTTAACTTTGGTGTTGTCTCATAAAAATTTTAAAATGTCTTTATTGGCTGTTCACTAATATGTTGTTGAATTTCTATGTATTTTTAAATTTTCTTTCTTTCTTTCTTTTTTTTTTTTGTAAGCCAAAAAGAGAGCATTGATATATTTGTTATTTACTAGGCTAAAATAAATCTCAAAAGTGATTGCTATAATTTTGGAAAGAATCTCAAAGTCCAGCCTCTACTCAACATGAGCATTTCCTTGTTCTTTCAGTTTTCTTTTCTTTTTTTTCCCAAAGTTTTATTGATAAACATATAGCAATAAGACAGTTTCAAATCAAATCAAAAGTACAGTTTCAACAAATAATACACTGCATATATTCTTCTTAGTGGTTAATTGCTGTACAAGATGCAGACTTGTGATCCTACTTACAAACACCATTAGAA
>NW_004524577.1:4411140-4413625 GCF_000260255.1 Octodon degus
AAATCATTCTATTCATTAAGAGAATGCAACTTATTTTTAAATTTTCTAACTTGTTCCTGTTGCTGATTTCTAATTTTAGACCATTTTATTTGACATAATTTTAATTGTTTTAAGTTTGTAATACTTGTTTTTAAAGCTTTACATGCCAACTATCCTGGAAAATGATCCACGTGCAGTTGAGAATATATATTCCAAATACATTTGATGGGATACCGTGTAGATGCCTGTTAGGCCAGTTTATTCTGGAGGGCACTTTGCATCACATGTTTCAGGCAGGAGTGGTAGTGTGCACGTGCAATCCCAGTATTCTGGAAAGCTGAGGTAGGAGGATCAAAACTTGACTCTCAGCCTGGAAAAATTAGTGGCTTACTGTGATTCTGTCTCAAAATTGGGAACAATTAAAAAAAGAGTTGGTGATATAGGTCAGTGAAAAGGTACAGGGCTTAAACTCCAATACTACAAAAACAAAAAACAAAAATCAAAACAACCAATACAAAAAAATTCATTTTTGATTTTCTCCCTGGATGATCTGTCCACTGCTGAAAGTGGGATATTAAAGTCTTTTATCATTATTGTATTGAAAATCTTTCTTTTAAAATTTATTTATATTTGATTTATATTCAGGTGCTCTGATATTGGATGCATATAGGTTTATGATTGTTATATCCTCTTGCTGAATTGACATTTACAGTTCTTTTTTTTTTAACTTCAAGTGTACTTTATGCTGTAAGAAGAGTTACCTCTGCCTTTTTTTTTAATTTCTCTTTGTGTGGATTACCTTTTTCCATCACTTCACCTTCATCTCTGTGTTCTTAGAGGTGAGTGAGTTTCTTATAAGCAACATATAGTTGGGTCTTCTTTGTTTCTCCACTGTGTCTCTCTGCATTTGTGAAGGTTCTTATCTTGTTTTTCCTAGATTCTGTTTTTTGTTTGTTTTGCACCAGGGATTGAACTCAGGACCTTGTACTTGCCACGCAGGTGCTTATGCTGCTGAGCCATCTTCCCTGTCCTCTTTTCCAATGATGCCAGGCTCCAAACCCAGGGCTTTGTTCATAGCACACAAATGTTCTACCAACTGAGCTACATCTCCAGTCCACTCTAAATTTTGATTAAGATATTTAATCCACTAAATTCAAAGTAATTGTTGGTTGCTAAGGACTTATTACTGAATTTTTGTTAATTATTTCCTAGTTGTTTTGTAAATACTTTGTAAGTACACTTTGTTCCTCTCTTCTTGACTTCTTGCTTTGTAGCTGAGTAATTTTCTCTGGTAATATACTTTGGTTATTTTCTCTCTTTTGTATTTTTACTATGGGATTTTGCTTTGTAGTTGACATGAGGCTTACAAATATCATCTTATAGCTACAAAAGTTATAGTAAGATGAAAACACCTTAACTCTGGCTGCAAAAACAAAATAAAGCAAAACAGCAAAAGCTTTTACACTAGTACTTTACTTCCTGAACCACATTTTGAAATTTTATTGGTCAGGAATATGGAGCTATGGGATAGGACCTGCCAATTCTGGGTCTTGCTGCAGGGAAGTCAGTGTTGGGGTCCAAAGATCTTGCTCATTTCCTTGTTTTACCTAAAGCAGACAGTAGCTTCCTCAGCCCTCTGCTGCCTGGATCTTGGAGGAAGAATGATACAGCAAAGTGAACATATTCTTTCTGCCCTCTTCAATGTATATTTCCTTATTATCCACAGCCAGGTACCATGATTTCTCACTTGCATCCTTTTGCTCTTTTGAAGACATTTTTATGTTCAATTGCTTGATCCAATTGCTGATTCTGTTGAAGGAAGAACTAAAAATATTGCTAACTACCAAATTTAGCTAATTATCATTGAAATTTCTGGCTTAAAAATACAATAGTTATTTAAAATAATAATCTGACTTTCTAAATTTTATTTTGTTTTAAAGAGTAAAAACAGACAAAATCAAAGACAAATAGCATAATCAAAGACAGAAACAGAGTATTATACAATAATATATATGGTACATACATATGGTTTTCAAAACAAGAATGGCAAATTAACAGTGGTTGTTATATTACCTTTTTAAGTTTTAATTTTATGTATTTGGGACAGGGTCACACAATGCAGCTTGGGCTCAGAGTAATTCTCCTGTTTCAGCCTCTCCAGTGCTGGGATTACAGGCATGTGCCACCACGCCCAGTCTTGGTCACAGGCGTGGCATGCCGAAGGCTGGACTTGCAAGCACGTGGCACCAGGGATCACACCCAGGTCCTTGTGCTTGCCCAGGCAGGCACTTAGACCACTGAACTATCTCCATGGTCATAAAATATATTATGTATTTTTATCATCAAATCTGTTGCTCAGATTAACAGATCTAGGTATGCAAGACTAAACAAATAATTGAACATTAAAGCTTGCTTGCAATAAACCTTAATTTTTTTGTTGTCCTTTCTATTTTTTATTCTTTTTTTTTTAAAAAAATTTTTTTTTTTTTTTTTTAATTTTTTATTT
>NW_004524577.1:4414465-4415893 GCF_000260255.1 Octodon degus
AAAAAAAAAAAAAAAGAATTCAAAGAGTTACATCAAGTGAGTTCTTCCTAGTTCCTAATGCTACTGAAATTCTCCATGTCCTGTTGAGTTTTTATATCTATAAAATATGAGAAATGACTGGTTAACTGGAAGACACTACTTTTCTGTCTTCAAAACTTAAAATTAAGTAGGTTCTGATTAGGTACATATAGTCATCCTTTAATGCTTTCCAACTGTATATAGAAGGAGGTACAAAGCTCTCCAAATATAATCTAAACTTTCTTAATCTAGGACTAACCTGTCATATTTACTTCTTAATCTCAAACTCCTACCGTTCTAATTTATTAATCTCCTCTAAACCTGCCAGGAAATTTCTATTTCTCCTACTCACATATCCTCTGCTTGAAAAGCCTGGTTAACCTAACTCAGTAAAGATTTCCAATTTGCTCTTTAAGTGGAGTAGAAAAAGTATCTCCTCTAGTAATATTATCAGATTCCTCAAGCATAATTAATTACCCCATTCTCAGAACTTGGTACAAGGATTCATTGACCTTAGACTCTTTTGCTTTATATGTATGTATCTGTTCTTTTCCCTGTAGCTCCATTTAGCCTATTTGACATGCATATTGAATCTTACTCATTTTCATATATGTTGGATATTATCAAATAAACCTGTTCAATAAAAGCTTTTTGTCTTCTCAAGTCATAAAATGGGCTAATATATGGGATACTACAAATGGGACATAATATAAATGTCAGGGATACTATTTTGGGAATATTATTTCAAAATGATATTCTTAACATGATTTCTTTCCTTTTTCAGTACCTGTAACTAACAAATTTTACATTTTCCTTTAAAAGGAAATCTTTATACTTTTCTTCTTATTTCTATTTTTGCCATAACAATCTAGGCATTGCTATTTGCTAACTTTGTTTGCATTGGTTTACAGTTGTACATCAAGATGTTTCTTGAGATGACTTTGTTCATGTGACAGCTACAATTTTTTATTTAAGGGTTATAGGTAGGGGAAAAACAGGTCATGAAGACTAAGACAAAATAGGAAGACTTGAACAGTTGCTTACTTTGATGTATGTCTTCTTTTTTTCCCATAATTTTATTGATAAACAAATAGTAATGAGACAGTTTCAAATCAAATTGGTAGGACAGCTTCAATAATTCACACATTGCATACATTCTTCCTAGTGGTTAATTGCTGTACAAGATGTGGACATGATATCCTATTTACAAACAGCATTAGAACAAATCCCTCTATTCATTAAGAGGATGTAACTATATATCTATCCTAACTACTTTGAATACACAGATACAAAATGGACATTCATCTGTATTCCCTTTTTTTGTTAAGTTCCATTATTTGAATATTATAGGTGTGTAAACTCAGTAAAATATTCTAAAAGAGTCCAGCAGCCCATAATAGTATTGGGTCT
>NW_004524577.1:4416353-4416823 GCF_000260255.1 Octodon degus
TAATCTCCTTGATCAGAAAATTTGGGACACTACTGAGTTATATGACGTTACAGTACAGGTTCTCATATGTCCTGAGTCTTAATTGACCTTAGAAGACTAGGGCCAAAATGTTGGCTTTCCTTGCATCCCTCCTTTTTCTCTAATTTCTATCTGTAAACTTAGGTTGTTAACCATCCAGAAGACAAGCTTATTATTATTACCATACATCTTAGGCTGTTAAGCTAAACCTCACTATCTGTCTGCACATCAAACATCTTAGGCATAATATGGAACAGGTATTTTTCATCGAGTATCGATATGTTGAACTTTAAGTCCCTACATAATATGATAAAAAGTTAAAAATTAGAATCTATTTTAAAAATAGGCATAAAGAATTATATACTTCTTATGTTTACACATAAGTCCAAAAATTTCACCATAAACAACCTTGAAGCAAGACAGTCCCACATTATTCCTTTTCCTGTCTCTTG
>NW_004524577.1:4417430-4425326 GCF_000260255.1 Octodon degus
AGAGAGAGAGAGAGAGAGAGAGAGAGAGACAGACAGACAGACAGACAGACAGACAGACTGACAGAGAGACAGAGACAGAGAGACAGACAGACAGAGAGAGAGAGACCTACTAGCCATAATATCTGAAATTCAGTTAAGTCAGATGTATTCAACACATATTTAATGAGTAATATAATGGGACAAAAATGCCTACAAACTCTGGCCATCTCTGTATCCCTGCCTCTTTTCAATATGACTTTGAGTCTCTTCCTAATAAAATGATAGATCAATATCCTTCATGAAAACACATTCCAAAATTCTAAATAAAATATTGACAGTCTGACTTCAGTAGCATGTTACAAAGATCTTTCACTACAAGTCAGATTTATCTCAGGAATGCAAGGATCATTCAATACATGTAAATTAATAAATGTGATTGTGGAGATTGATACATTGTGTTGACTTAAGATGTCAGGAGCTTGGCTGAATCAGCTTGGTGATTCCGTGCCCTGGGGTGTGGGGGCCCTGCCCCAGGGCAGAGAGGGCCTGCTTTAAAGTGAGTCAGCACAACATTGGCCAAGCAATGGCCGTGACTCATCCACATGGATGTCCTGAGGGGATTTCACTGACCTTCTCAGACCAAAAAGCTACAACTCTTGTTGCACAGGTCCTGCTTTACCTAGGTCTTAACCATCCAGTAGAAAAATATGAAGACGAAATATAGGAAGTAAAGCCATGCTGTTATGTTGAGCTGTGGGGGACTCAGGTCAATAATTTCTGACATTGCCAGTTAAAAAGAAGACCCAATACTATTATGGGCTACTGGACTCTTTTAGAATATTTTACTGAGTTTACACACCTATAATATTCAATAACGGAACTTAGAAAAAATGGGGTATACAGATGAATGTCCATTTTGTATCTGTGTATTCAAAGTGGTTGGGATAGATATATAGTTGCATTCTCTTAATGAATAGAATGATTTGTTCTAATGGTGTTTGTATATAGGATCTCAAGTCCGCATCTTGTACAGCAATTAAACACTAAGAAGAATATATGCAGTGTATTATTTGTTGAATCTGTACTTCCGATTTGATTTGAAACTGTCTCATTGCTATCTGTTTATCAATAAAATTTTGAAAAAAAAAATGATTCAGCACCAAAAGTGTATATAAAGGGGTTGAGGAAGACTTCTGCACACCCTACTTCCTTGGAAGAGCTTGATCTTTGCAGCAGCCGCTACTTCCTTGGAGGAGTTCCTGTCTCCACAGTTGGCATGGAAGGGAGAGAGAGAGGCTCAATAGATGCCACAGCTGCTGCTCCTCCTCTGCTCTTCATTGCTGTCTGTTGCCATGAACTGCTACCATCTGCCTTGGATCCAGCATAGTATGGACTGAAACCTCCACTAACTGTGAGCTAGAAAGTCTTTCCTTTCTTAATTTTGGGTATCAGAACGAGTAAAAAGTAACTGAGACAGTGATATATCAGAGTAATAGATAAAAGCTCAAAAACCAATGTGATGCATTTAAAGATGCAGAAAAAGCAATAGACGAAATTCAATATCCTTTCATAATGAGACTCTTAAAACTTTAGCTATACAAGGAGTCATATCATGTGATAAATATAATAGATATAGCACAATATTATATAATATATAATTTATAATATCACATACCAGATAAGGGCCATATATAATGAATCAATAGCTAAATTAATACTCAAATGTCAAAAGTTAAAAGTCTTTCCTTTAATAAACAAAGCAATTTGTTTAATACTCAAAGTGTTCTATTCAGTACTGGAAAGTCATTCCTGGGCACAGCTAGGACAGCTGACTGGTTGGATGGATGGACGAAAAGACAGAAAAATGTAAAGAAATGTAGATTAAAAAATAACTATGCTTCTTTCAGGAAAATTCCAACTGGCAAATGTGAAGGGAGTAGCAATGCTGGAAAATTCCCCTGGAAATGATCATATTTGAAGACTGGTTTAAGCAATTCCTGTCAGTGGAGACTCAACTAAGGGACGAAAATGTGACATAAACAGGATAGTTACATGATCTTAAAGTGGCTCCTTTAGAAGATAATTTATTAATTACAAGAGGATAATAGTAGGTATTTTAATATATTAGGCAACTTTATCAGATGAATAAAATTAAAAAATGAAGGGAATGTGGGCATCATGTGAATTCACCTGTACTTGATTTTTTTACATTTTTAAAAAAATTTTTTAAAGAGAATAAAAAATAGTAAAAAAAAATTCCATTAGAAATGATACAAAAATTCTCTGAACAAAATAATAGGAATTCAGCGATGGTTGTTATATCACATGATGTTGTTTCCAGATAAGTTGCTTAGATTACTGCATCTAAGAATGCAAATTTGGTAAAAATAAAAGTTATAAGACAAGGTCAGGTGTGCTCAGGGTAGTATGGTTGCAGACAAAAAAAAAGTTATAAGAAATTTAGGTACAAAAAAAAGAGGAAAAGAAAGAAATTTAGAAGACATAAAATTTAAGCATTAGCTACTCCTTTCAATAGACAAGCAGACCAGCAGAAAATTAAAAAAAAAAACAAACCGAAAAACAAAAACACAAACTGGTTTTCCACATGCCAAAGACTTAAGTTAGAGCCATGTCTATTACCATGCACTAAACTATAGTCAAAATGGATCAAAGATTTAAATAGTAAAACAGAAATACTAAATCTACAGGAGGAGAAAGTAGGTAGAAATCTTGAAGACTTATGCGTAGGCAGAGAGTTCATGAAGGAAAATCAAACTGCATAAGAAATATTTTAAAGAATCAACAATTAGGTCTCATCTTTTCGAAAAATTTCTGCATGTTGAAAGAAATCACCAAAAGAGTAGACAAAACAAAACAAAACAAAAAAAGAAGAAGAAAGAAAAGAAAAAAAACCCTAGAGTATGTCCCTCGGACAAATGACTTGGACCTAGAAACTATAAAGAATTTTTAAAAAATCAAGTCCCCCAAATTCAAAGACCCAATCCAAAAATGGACAACTGAGATCAATATTCACTTCTCAGATGAAGAAATACAAATGGCAAATAAATATATGAAAACATGTTCAATGTCATTGATCATTCAAGAAATGAAAATTAATCTTAAAATAATTTTATTGAGAAACAAATAACAATGAGACAGTTTCAGAATGGATTAGTAGGACAGTTTCAATAATTAGTGCATTGCACTTTGTTGTCTTAGTGGTTATTCATTGTACAAGACGCAGACATGATATCCTGTCCATAAACACTATTAGAACACATCTTTCTATTCATTGAAGTAAGAGAAAGTAGCTGCATATCTATCCTATTTTGAATATACAGATACAAAATGGTCGTTCATTTGTATTCCCCTTTTTTGTTTAGTTTCGTCAGAGAAGGATATTCCATTGTCATTTAAATATTGTAGATGTGTGAATTCAGCAAAATATTCCAATAGAGTCCAGTAGTACATAATAGTAGTGGGTTTTTTGTAGGACTGGCAATGGCAGAATTTGTTGCCTTGAGCTTTTCACAGCTCAGCCTATTAATATGACTTTACTTTTTATACTTTGAGTCTCATGTTTTGTGTAGCTCCTGTGTGTAACACATAAAATACTTTGTGCCTGTCATACACCACCCACGTTTTCTGTTAATCTGTCTTCTTTTCATTTGTTTCAAAGGTTTAAATGAGTAAACATTCAGAAAGTAGAGAGACAAGTCCCCTTCCTCCCAGCAGTATACTGATAGAAAATCTGAATATTTGTGGAAAAACATATTTGGTAACCGTTATAGTTCATATCTAACTGTCCCCACAAAGCCTCATGTACTCATACATAGGACTTTGAGGAGATGATTGGATCATGCATGTGATACTGGTTTAGTCTGCTGATGTGCTTCTAGCTGGGCTTGATGTTGGAAGGGGAATCCTGGAGGCAGGAGGTGGATCACTGTAGCCATAGTGCAGTAGATTTCCAACCTGTGGTCAACTTGTTACACCCAGCTGAACTGAGCTAGCATGGTGCTGGGTGTGGAAGGCCCATGCAAGAGTTGTTACCAGCAGCACAAGAAGAAGTGCTGGAGAAGTGATTCAGAAGCTGTTAGGGAAGGTGTTTGGAGAAGCTGTTGGAGCTGTTAGACGCTGCTGGTTCTCTTGGGCTATTCTGATCAAAGACCATGTCCTGCTGCTTTTCCTGGTGAACTTGGCTGTTCTTGTCAGAGGAGGAGGTCTGGACCTCAGAGCTCTGGTTCTCAGCTTGAACATTGCTTCCTGGCTCCAGAGGGGAAGACAGTGCATGGCTCAGCCTCCTTGTGAAGCTTGTTGTGTTGGTTTTTCTGATGGGAATTCAGCTTTCCTCATCACTGCAGGAGTCTGGGACCTCACAGTCGCTGAGGACAGCTGTGGTACTTTCGCGGGGAGCTCTGGTGCTTACCTTGAACCTTGCTTCCTGGTTCCAGGGCAGATCCCTCAGTCCACTAGCACAGATCCTTCATCCCGCTGGTACAGACTTCCTAGCTTCTACCCCTGACTTTTGGGTCTTTCCAGCACAGATCCGTGAAGTGAGCTGCATGAGACATTGTCATGGGCTCTAGGCCTCCAGCTGGTTTTGTGAGAGGCGTTGTTATGGGCTCTAGGTCTTCAGTGGGACTCATATGGGATATTAGGATCCAGCCCCTCAGCTGGATTCTTTGGTTTTTAGTGTGTGGACAGATTTCCTGTACTGTTTGCATATGATTCTTTAGGTGATTATAAAATAATCTTATACGTTTCCTGCATTGTACTGTTCCCTTGCAAAAACCCCAAACCACCACACGCTTTTGTGCCTAGAATGCTCACTGCTTCCTGCCTATGTATGGATTTATTTTCTCCAAATAGGAAAATTTGGTCCTCCATGGAAATCTGTTAAGGGAAGCAGTTGTCTCTCCCTGTGTAACCTTTATCGTGTGTGATTGTGTAGCATTTTGAAGCCTACCTGCGGCCCTCATCCATTCTTACTGATGGTGTGCTGATTCGGATGGGCCTCAAACCTGGTGGGAACAACTGGGGAGTCAGCAGCCCCTTTATGACCTAATTACTCCTCAAGTTCTCTCTGTCAATTAACACTAGGCGGATGAGTGTCCGGCTTTGATGTTAATTCTGTTACCACAGACTCAAATTTTTTATCTTCACTCCTTCACTTAGTCAAGTAGTTTTTCTCACGTTTTGATGAATATAGCTGATGTCCCAGGCAAGCTTCCTTTCATTCTTACTTCAAAACCACTCATGCCCTCCCCTAATTCATGCAGCAGGTCTTTTGTTTGACTTTTATTTCTGTAAATCTCTCATTTGTTTCCATTTTCCTCATGTGTCCTGTCATAGTAACCTTTTCAAAGTCTTTGCTGCTTTTTCAATTAAATCAGGTATGATGGTGACAATGGCATTTGTGGAATATCTTCTCACAAAGCACGGACATATCAAGGCAGGGGGCCTGGGCAACAGTGAGATGCTGGCACATGTCACCACAGCGTCTGCCTGCCGGAGACAGCTTGACGCACCCTCACTTTGAAAAGTAGTTTTCATTATATCTATGAGAATTTATAAATTCAATATTGGTTAATAGGGCAGCTTCCAATTATATTTGTATTTGTAATTTATTTTTGTTTAACTTATGAGTATGTATTCATATTTTATTTTGTAATTACAAAAGCAGAAAATAATATAAAAAGGAAGACATCTTGTAATGGTGGTGTTTACGGGCAGGCAGAATTGCATTTCTGCAAATGTTTATTTCTTTATGAGAAACACTTCTGGTTTATTTGTTTGCTTATTTTGATCTAATTATGGTTTGAGAGTTCTTTGTGCCTAGAAAAACAATAGATTCTTGTCTTTTATGTAAGAGCCTACTACTTAACTGGGGACCTGCCCAATTTTGGTTCCAGTTAGAACCTCTAATTCCATGGAAAAAATATTCCAGAAAATGTGTCAATTCAAAATACTTCAAATATAGATATTCGAAGTTAAGATGAACAACTGGAAGAGTTTAACCCAGTAATTAATTAAGAATAAGGGACTGTACAAGTTTAGGTTGAGAATATATGCAAACATAAAGGAAGCTATTACAGATAAAAATATATTGAAATATTGATAAAGCATTGTTTCAGTAACAATAAGCCTACAATTTCAAAGTATATGGCAATGATTAACTGAGGAAAAGGCTGAGGGGAACTGAGTAGCAAAGCTCTGTAATTTATTTCAAATGCATAACTCGATGTGTCCACTTGACTTGGTTATGGGGTGCCCAGATGTTTGGTTAACCATTATTCAGGAAGGTCTATGAGAGTTTTCAGGATGGGGTCAGCATTTGAATTGGTACGGTGAGTAAAGTAGATTGTCTGCATTCAATCTGCTGAAGCCTGAGTAGAGCAAGATTGCTGATCCTCCCCCGAGGAAGAAGGTTCTCCCTGTCTTCAGAGTAAAATTGAAAGATCAGCTCTCTTGGCTCTAGGCCTTCTGATTTGGACCAGAACCATATCCTCTATTCTCTTGGATCTCTTGTTGCTCACTTTGGATGTTGGGACTCTCAGCCCCACAGTTACAAGAGCCACTTCCTTAGAAGATATATCTCTGAGATCCTACTGGCTCTCTCTTTCATTCTTTCTTTTTTTTACAACCTTGAAATATTTTAATACCTCCAGAAGTAGCATATAGGAAATAACAAATAGCATAATTCAAAAGGCAAGAGAAGTTGCAGTATGTTCCTGGATGAACAATAAAGAGCTCTCAATATGATAGTTATGCAGGACTATATAAAAGATATACTAGATGAACCCTTATTTAAAGGTCATTGCAGATTTCTATGAAACAGTATCAATCTTATGTTGGGTTATACACGTATTTTTTTTCATATGTGTGTGTGTATGTGTGTATAAAAGATAGGGAAGAAGTAATGTAAAGTCAACAGAAAATGGAAATATACTTTTTAAAGTTTCTAATACTAGGAGAAGATATCATACAATGTCTTTTAAATAATTTGTAGGTCAAAGATATAGTATAAATCTTAGAACAAAAATTAAGATTAAGCAATATTCAGAAAATTAAATACTAATTAAAAATTAAATGTTTCAAAACAATTGAACTAAGAAAAGGTTTTCATGATAGCAAAGAAATACTAAGAGTAAAACATAAGATAAATAGTGGGATGGCAAGTAAATGACCAGCACTTCTAACAGTTTGAGGATAGGCTATTGCACAAAGTTCTAGTGTGTTGTGGACATGCATAATGACTGTGCCAGTTACTGGTGGCTAGGCGTCACTTGTGGAACTGAGCTACAGCTATTTCTTTGAAATCCACCTTGTAGACACAGGTGGAATCATGACCCATAGGGTGGAAGAGAAGTCCATTTGTAGAGTGTGCTGATGGAAATATTTTGCTGCTGAACACAAAACAATAACTGAGAGACTACTATTGTATATCTCTTATTCTCCTGTGTTTAATTTTTGGCCCTATTTGGTGGATTCTTTCCATTCTCATTCATGGGGCTGTGATCAATTTGCTCCCTCTCTAGAACATCCTTTAGTAGTCTGTGTAGGCTTGGCTTTGTCATCATGAAATGCCTTAGTTGTCCTTTGTCATGGAAGTATTTCACTTCTCCATTATACTTGAAAGAGAGTTTTGCAGGATAGATCAGTCTGGGTTGGAATTTGTTTTCTTCCAAGACTTGAAGTACTTTGTTCCTTGCTCTTCTTGACTTGATGGTTTGTGAAGAGAAATCTGCTGTTATTCTAATGGGTTTTCTTTTAAATGTGATCTGTTTCTTTTCTTTAGTGGCTTTTAGTATCCTGTTCCTATGCTGAATTTCTGGGATCTTGATTATTATATGTCTGGGTGTGGTTTTCATTGGGTTGATGTTATTTGGAGTTCTATATGCTTCGTTTAGGTGA
>NW_004524577.1:4426026-4441372 GCF_000260255.1 Octodon degus
GGTCGTCTCACTCACTCACCGGGCCTGTGCTCTGGGTCTCTGGCTCTTTTTTTCTTGAAAACCTTGGCTAATACAGGCAAGTTAATATTCTTTTATTTATGGCATTTGCATTACTTGAAAATCATAGTTATAGCCATGTGTGGTGGTACACAACTTTCATCTCAGCACTTGGGAGGCTGAAGCAGGAGAACTGGAAGCTTATCCAGCTTGAATATCTTAGTGACTTAGAGATTCTATCTCACAATTAAAAAGAAGTGAAAAGAAAAATGACAGGAGATGTAGCTCATAGTAAAGGCCCTGGCTACTATAAAACATTTCATCGTTGTGGTACTACAGGGGAGGCTATAAGCTGTCATCCAGAGCCTTGTATTTCTCCTGGTCTTGGGCGCTCAGCTAGGTAGTGACTTTGAACTATGTTTTAGTCAGTGGAAGAGGAGGGAAAATGATAGATATTGTTTGCAGGCTGTAACTTTTGGAAACCAGCTGGGTCTTTACACATCCCTTTTATCCTTGTAGAGCCTATGTACAGGTGGTAAGAAAGCTATCAGGGGCACTGGAGCCAAGGGGCTTGGGAGGACAGCCACCTGCCCAATGGCACTGCCTACTTTGGCCTACAAGATGATTTTTTATTATTTATTTATTTATTTAATTATTATTATTTTTTTTTTGGTGGTACCAAGGATTAAACTCAGGACCTCACACTTGCCAGGCAGGTACTTATGTCACTGAGCTATCTCCCTGGTCCTAAGACAATCATTTTCAATTTCATTAACTGATACTGGGCTATTCAGAATTTTTATATCTTCTTAATTCATCTTGGGTAATTCACATGTGTCTAGGAATCTGTCCATTTGTTCTATGTTTTCCATTCTGGGACAGTAAAGATTTTGGAAGTAGGCATTGATGATCTTTTGAATTTCTATAGGATCTCTAATGATTTTGCCCTTTTTATTCCTGATTGCATGAATTTGATTTTTCTCTTTCCTTTTTGAAGTAAGGTTGGCTAGGGGTTTGTCGATTTTATTTATTCTTTCAAAGAACTAAATCTTTGACTCATTAATCCTTTCTATTGTTTTCTTAGTTTCCATTGCATTAATTTCTGCTCTGAGCTTTATAATTTCCTGCCTTCTTTTGACTTTGGGTCTGAGTTGCTCTTCTTTTTCTAGAAGCTTGAGGTGCCGCATAAAGTTATTTATTTTTGCTAGTTTCATTTTCCTAATGTGAGAATTCACCACTATAAATTTCTCTCCTGGGATTGCTTTCATTGCATCCCAAAAGTTGTATCTGCACTTTTTATATCTTCATGTTGTTTGATTGTAAGTATTGTGTAATGTCTTTAATTTTGCATCTTTACGTCTGATAATCTGAACAACGCAGCAACCATTCATTTCTAATGTTGTTTTACTATTTTTTATTCTCTCTTTCTTGTTTTGGTTTTGTATTTAGTACAGGGTCTACAGGGTCTCACTATGTAGATCTCACTCATAGTGGTTCTCCTGTTTTCAGCCTCCCAATTACAGGTGCGCGCCACCACACCCAATCTCATTTGCTGTCTCAGTGCATCCCGGAGGTGGAGCAGAACAGCAGGCCAGAGATTGAACCCATGCTTCTGTGCTGCGCCTAAGCAAGTGCTTTAGTCCGCTGGGCTATCTGGCCGGCCCTTTTTATCAATCATAAATTTCTACTGTCCGTGAATCAGTCTATGTTTTGGGGGTTGGCATCTGCTTGCTATTTTCTTGGTTAACAGAACTACTTCAGATGTATAAAGCATCTATAACATACACTATACTGATGGGCTCCATACCCACAGTAAACAGATGTCTTATTTGCCATATTTGCATCAAATGTTTTTTTTTTTTTTTTTTTTTTTTTTTTTTTTTTTTTTTTTTTTGGTAAGGCTACCATTACAAAAGACCATGCACTGGGTCGCTTAACCAACAAAAATTAGCTTCTCAGAATTTTGGAGGCTACCTGTCTGAGATCAAGGTGTTGGCTGGGTTGGGAGACTTTTGAGGCTGTCTTTGGCTTGAAGGTGGTTTCCCCCCACCCGTGTCTTCACATGACCTTCTCTCTGTGTGTCTGTGGCCTGATTTAAGTACATTAGTGTGGGTTAGGGCCCATCCACATGCTCACGCTTCTCCTTAACTTCCTCCTTAAAGACTGCACATCCAAATATGGTCAGAATGTACTCAGAATTAGGACTTCAGTCTACACACTTTGGGGAAATATAATTTCACATGTATCTGATGTCTTTTGTTCTCAAGGACTAAAATGTTGCTATTGTACCTAAAACTCACCTTTCCATCTCATTCTGCCCATCATGGTAGGTATCAATGACAAAATTGGTATGAACCATTCCAAGAATATATGTGTAATCATTAAGATATGAAATTAGTGCGCATTTAAAAGTTGCAAAACTTGAATCCCATTGCCCATGTCTCATTTGATTGACTCTTACTAATTCCCAGTGTCTTCCTTGCTTACCCTGCCAACACATTATGTTTTAACAGTAGTATACTATTCCAGTGTACAAGTAAACTAGGGCAATACATTTGCTTCCTGATGAAATGTCTAGTTTGTTTTCTCCTTTATACCACCAGAAAAACATTCTGTGTGTCTTTATAAATGTGCAGCTTTTAGTGCAGTCCACAAAACCTGGCATTTGGTCAAATGGTGGCACATGTAAGCTTTCACCTGCTATTGTCAACTTTCTTTAGTGTAGTTGTACCCATTTACACTCCTTGTAGTGACATATGAGAACTCCTCTGCTTGCATTCTTGCTAAATTTTGAAGGTACAGATATGAGTACTCCACATCTGGAAATCTGCAATCTCAAGTATTCCAGAACAGGGGCACATTACGGATTTCAGAGTTTTGGATTAGAGATATTCCACTGGCAAAATTTATGCCCCTATTCAAAAAGCTGAAAAACTCTGGAATCTGACACACTTGTTGTCCCAAGCATTTTGTATCAGAGAAATATAAGTTGTCTAAGACATTTTTTTTGCTAATTTAAAAGGCAACACATTAAGTATGAAGTACTTCATAGTTACTTTTATTGTTCTGATCATTAGTGAAATTCAATATAATCTCATGACTATTTTCCATACATATTTTGTCATTTATGAAATACCTATTACACCATTTTACATTTTAACTAGTGATTTTGTAAGTTATTTTTATATGATTTCTCATACATATTTTGTATATTAAAACAGTATCCCAAGCTGCTTTATCTCTTCATTCCTTTATATATATATATATATATTTTTTTTAAAAGAAACATAAATGTGATAATATTTGTTAATCTTTTACTGTATAGTATGTGCTTTTATTTTTTTCTTTTTATGATATTCTTTTCTACATGAATGTTACAGAGATTGTATTTATGTTTTCTTATAAAAAAAGCTTTTCTTTTAATACATATGACTTTAGTCTGTTTAGATTTATTTTGGATGTAGTTTCAGGAAGGAGCTAGTTTTCTCTTTCTGCCTGTCAATAGACAGCCAATGATTTATTCAAGGTCTCATTCTTATCACTGAAGATGAGATTAGAGTATATATTTACATTTCTTTCTTCTCAGATATTCCTATTTGGGAGCTGCATCTTAGTTTAATACCAACAAACCTCAGCTCCTTGATTACTTCAGGAAGTTTTAAATGTCATTCTTCTTTACAAGAATATGACTGTAAGTAACAGCACCTGAATACATAAGGTAATTTTTGGATTACGAAATTCATTTCAGTGTTTTCCTTTCCATTCTTAAAAAAAGACTCATTTTTTTTTCTGATCACAACTTTTCTTTTTCTCAAGGAGAAATTAGTATCACTTTCCTTCCACACTTCCTTCTGTAATTTAGAATCAATTTATAAAATTATGTACAATTCACACCTACACACAATCCTTTGGGACTTTGGTTGTAGTTAGTTCAATTTAGTGATGAATGGTGAGAATTTTATTTTTATAACACTGAATCTTTCACAAATATAAACACACAAATATGAATGGTTTATTCATTCATCTGTTATATGCATTAATGTTGAATTATTTTGTTTTCTCAAAAGATATATGAGAGTACTATTCCCAGTACTTGTGAGTGGGACCTCTTTTGAAACAGTCTTTGCAGGTAAAATGAAGGTTGGATGGGGTCATTAGCTGGGTTCCAGTCCAATATTAATAATGTCTTTGGAAGGGGACAGTGCAACGCAAAAACAGAAATGGAGGAAAAGTATCACGTGATGACATAGGAAGACAGTGGAGTGATGCTGATACCAACCAAGGAGCACCAACATCAGGAACAATGCTGATGCTACCCAAAGCTAAGAAGCTGTGAGGAATGGTTTTTGTCCCAGAATCTCAGAAGGAGCATGGTCCACTTTCTACCTTGATTTCAGATTTCTAGCCTTCAAAACTGGGAGAGAACACATTTCTGTTGTTTTAGGTAATTTGTAGTACTTTGTTTTGGTGGCCCTTGGAATCAAACTCAGTGTCTTTCCAAGCAATAGTTTTTAAGTTTGAATGCCTTTTATTGAGTTTATTTCTATGAACATGTTAGAATTTATTGTAGTTTTGAATGCAATCTTTTACAATGATCTAATTCTGTTCTCATTGTATGAGGTGTGATTTTTAAAAAAAAAAACTACAATGAATTAAAGAACTTTAAAAAATGTATTACATCAAGACATTCAAAATCATTATGGCAATTACCAGTGAGTCCACAATCCCCAGCTCCGGTACCAGGCAACCTCTGGCTCCTGCCCAGAGTACAAGTGACTGTGAAAGGTAAATATTTTGAATTAATTCAGAATATCGGGGCAGCCATGGTGGGGCAACTGAGGACTCCCAGAAGAGACTTCCAGAGCTGCTGCAGAAAGAGCCCAGCAGGATGCGAGAAGTGTGCTGTAGGAAAGGAGGGGTCTTGGGGGGCACTCATGGCAGCGTCTCCTTCAGTGCAATGCCTTTCTATAAATTAAATATTCAACACACGCTTTGAGCACACCTTTTATACAGAGACATTGGTACTGTTTGTAATGTTATTATTAAAATTCTTATTTAATAATTTTCATTAGTATATATCTGTGATACATAAGCAATACATTCACAGTGGCGAATTCATGCATGTAGATACTGCTTCTTGATCTTCTTACTTTCCTAGAGTGAATTTTACTCGGCAGCCTTGTCAAACTGTTCAGTTGGTGTACTCATAGATTGTCTTTTGTCAACAAAGGTGTAGTTTGCAAACACTCCTAATAATCTCTATATTTGTTTCTCAACCCGTGTCTTTCACTTTTCTCATCTTATTCCCTTGGCCGAGGGCGCCAGTATAGAGCTGAGTACAAGCTGTGGCAGAGAGCTGCTTTGCTTTCATTGCTTCTGTGTTGAAAGGGTCTTGTTTTGAGATTTGGTCATATTTTCTATAATGTTGGCTGTACAGTTTTGGAGAACACCTCTCTTCTCTCCAGAATATTATTTTCTATTGAGGTTGCTTAGTGTATTTATAAGAGGCGAAGTAAGTGCGAGGTTGCACAGATGAAAAATAATCTTGTTTTATCTGGCTTACTGCAATCTTTCCCACATGGGGAATTCAACGTCCTTCTCTCTGCAGAGGCTTTGCTTATGCCTGAGGCCTAATTTTGGGGTGCCAACGAGCTCCCTTGCCTTCTGCATTCTCTCCTCTTTTTCATTTTTTCTCACTTCACAAACCCTGCTTAATGGTTTGCTTATGTCTGTCTTCTGATGAAATAAGGGATCTTCTTGTCTGTTTCATTAATTTTATCCTCTTTCATTTAGGGCTCACTCTACACTAAATTAAAAATGATAGTTTAAAGAATGACTAAATAAGTGAATGAAACAGAAAGGAGTAAGAAATTTCATAAAATTGAACAAAAATTAGATGTCAGAACAATAACCCACTAATTCAGGTTTGTACAGGGTTACTATAAAACAATCACAGAAATCTAGTAAGAAATATGGATGAATTAGCCAAATGTAGTGATGTACACTCTAAACCAGCATTCTAGGAGGCCACTTAGCTACTTAGAGGGAACCTGTCTCAACTCTACATCTGTATCTGTATCTATATCTATATCTATGTATCTATCTATATCTATTTGTGTTACATGGGAAGCCCTCATTAAGTTCTAGGTTCATTTTACAGTGTCACAAAATGAACAGATGAGATATATGAATGGAGCTTTGAATGAAGGTTTGCTTTGTATATCATGTGATGAGAAAAATTCTACATTATGGGTTTATCATTTTTATATATTTTTTATTTTAAAGAGAAAAATGATACCAAATTTCAAACAAAGATAGGAGAGTGATAATAATACATTGCTTACCATTATGTTCAAATTAGTTGCTCAGATTGTAAGATTTAAGCATGAAAAACTGATCAAATGATATAAATACAAACTTTTCTTTTCAAAAACCTAATAGAAATTTGTAGTACAGCTATCGTAACTAATATATATGTGTATATATATATATACACATATATATTTATAATATATTACATGTAATACATGGAGAGCATGACTCTGAGTTCCACAAACATCCCTCCCATTTCTATTGTACATTTGAACTTTGTGCATCTCAGTATCTTTCCTTGAGGGATGCAGAAAACAATCTATGTGTTTACTAACTTGGTATAGTGAATGACACGGTGTGTGCATGTGGCAAAAGTGACAATATGTCACCTTCTTCATTATGCTCCATAGAACTTTGTTCCATGTTTGTTTACTGGAGCATCACAAAGGGTCCAATAGACCCAGACCACTCCAGAATTTGTTATACAAAGTTTACTTTTGATTTTTTCTGGTAGAAGTAGCACAGTTCAGTACCATGTCACATGAAAGAACAAATTTTCAAGTTTTGGAGGAGGTCAGAAGTGAATCAGATGACTCATGCATGGGTGATAAGGATAATCCATAATGGTAAAATACAGGCTTGCATAATAGAAGAGTGGTGGGGGTGGATAATGATGTGATGATGGTTTTGACATTGGCCACATGAGCCGAAGTTCCTGTGACAGTGAAATGGACCAAGAACTGACTGATGCAGACACAGGGAACGCAGACCTCCTTAATTCGGATGACAAAGAAAACAGTAATGTGAGCACATATTTGACCAGTCAAGATGTTTTAAAATGGCCACACAACCATACCACGTGGAATGATGCAGTGCTGTAACTAGTTCTGAAAATATAGTGAGGTTCTTGGCAGGTGTGAAAGGAACTGGATAGAATGCCAGCACTGCCATTTGGTGTTGGAAATTGTAGCAGAGGAAATGCTCCAAGATGCTGTGAAATACACAAGGGCTGAAATACAGGGGAAATGTTTTGTACTCACTGGTAGTTGTATTAAAAATTACATTTAATACGACACCTCACTAGCTGAAGTGAAAAGTTCACAAAGATGCTATACTCAGCAGAGATTTCACATGGTAAATTCAGGAACATAAAAGACTTGTTGAAAAGTAATGGGTCAAAATTTGACATAAAATTTATGCCCTTATACATGTGAAGAGTTATTATTCTTTCAGTTCAGACATTTACCCTGGAATTCAGCCATCAGCTCATTAATCATATAGTAGCAAATCAAATGATGTTGTAAGCAGACTTGTTCTCCCATCTCCCAAACTAACTGGAATATAATATTCTACAACTGGCTTACCAGTTTCCAGTTGATGTTATGCTTGCTAATAAAACACAAGTTGACCAGCATAGGAACTATACACAGGATCAACACAGAAATTTCAAACGAAATGTTGCAATATCAAAACATAGAATTGTGTAGTATAGTCTTTGGATTTCAGAAAGATATAACATTGGGCTGGAGAGATGGCTCAGTGGTCTAAAGCACCTATTTAGAACAAGCTTGACAGACACAGGGACCGCGGTTCAGTCCCCCAGCACCACATGCCAGCCAGCCCCGCCCCCTGGTGGGCTGAGCTGGCCACACACACACACCACTCTCTCTCTCTCTCTCTCTCTCTCTCTCTCTCTCTCTCTCTCTCTAATAAATAAATAAATAAAATTTAAAAAAAAAAGAAAGATATAACATTGGCTTCATATATGGCAAAGAAAAGCAAGCTGGTACTGTTGATGCCAAACATTGGTAGGGAAACCTTAACAGTCTGTAATACTTAAATCTTGGAAAAATTGAAACTCCCATCAACTGGTGAATGGATAAAAAAGATGTGGGTTTTTTTTTTTTTAATACAACGGAGTACCACTCAGCCACAAAGAAGGATAAATTTCAGACATTTATAGCTACGCGAATGGATGGACCTTGAGATCATACTCTTACTTGAAATAAACTGGACAAACATATATAAATATTTGTTTCTCTGGTGTGAAAAACTGAAATTGTAAATAAGAACCAAAATGTATAATAGACATAGTAAAATATGAAAAATTGTTTAAAAGGAAAGGAGATCTAGGGAAGAGAAAGGAAGGAAAGTAAAAGAAAGAAATGAGATGAGGAGGATAAAAGGATTAAAAGTGAGAAAAGAATAAAATGGAAACAAATCTTTATCAATAAAACTTTGGAAAAAAATCATTCTTCAATAAAAAAAAATAAATAAATGAAAGCATTGGAAAAAAATAAGGAAGGGAAGATGGATTGAGGGAAATAGGAAGAAAGAGGAATCAAAATGCATCATGTAGCAGTACAAATCCCCTATGGTGAATGTGGATCATTCTGTATATTGATCCACTTAATAATAAATTTAATAATAATTTTAAAAAAGAAATGGAAGCCTGGGATGGAAACTTTCTTCAACAGAATTAAGGTGGAGTAGACGTTGTTGAGTTACGCAGCAGCTATGATATTGCTTGAAATACAAAGCATTGTGCAATGGTTGTGTTCTAGACAATGATAGACATGTGGTATACAAAGGAAACCAAAACTTCAAGGTATCACAGAAAAAGGTTCTCAGAGAATTGGTGCCGGAGCTCCTAAGAGATCATTAAGAGCAGAGGAAAAAACAAAATGTTTCTTCTCAGAGAATGATGCCAAGAAAAAAATGTGGAGCACAGTGGTGAGCGACAGGTCAGCAGGCAAGGGCAGCATCCCAAAGACCCACCAGGACAATAGGAAAACAAAAAAGATGTCAACTGAGCCCTACACAAAAGCGTAGAAAAACAAAACATACACATCACCACTATAAGCAATACTTACGTAAGGAACATGCGGTTGTTAGGCCGAGACTGCTTGGGCGTGACAGTTAAAGAAAAGTTACTTTTTGTGCTAGAGTTTTGTTTGCATTTACATTGTATTTTGTGTAGTGTTATGGTTCGTGTCTAGGTGTCCCCCCAAAGCCTCATGCTGTCACTGGGGCAGGCTTTTGGAGTTTGTGATTAATGCATGATCCAATGCTGGGATTATGGGTGTGAACGCTACACGTGCCCTGGGGCAGGCAGCCTGAATAACTACAAGGAAGGGAGAGAGGCTTGCTGGCTGCCACTGCCTGTTCTTCCCTTTGCTCTTTGCTGTTTTCTGCTGCCATGAACTGCTGCTCTCTGCCATGTGCCACTCCGCCTTCGAGCCAGCCGAGTACCGACTGAAACTTCCACTAACTGTGAGCTAAATAAACCTTTCCTTCCTTAGCTCTGGGTGTCAGGTATCTTGTACCAGCAAAAAGAGAAAAGTGACTGAGACCCATGGGCTTTGATTTTTATGTTATCTTTTAGGTTTTGTGAGGAAGTAAACAGCTGATGAGAAAAAGTAGATGTCTAGTCTAAGCATTCATTACATATTTGATATTTTATTGTAGTGCTAGCTTAGTTCCCTGCTTGTAAGCAAGTACACAGTTCTTGTGAAAATGTTTATTCTAAATGCATATTCATTACATAGTAAGAATTTAACATTTTGTTTTATTGATACTTTATGTTCCTGCTAACTACACTCTATAGTATATAATAAGAACCTCCTGACACAGCTGCAAGACCAGCGAGTTGTCAGGTATGTCCTGAAAAAGGCCAGGAAAGCACAACACCTGTGCTGTCAGTGAAGGTCACGTGTGTCTCTGGAAGGTGCTGTTGTCATGTGTGGAGTCTGGCTGATGCGTGATAATTGAAGTAACTATTATTTTTAAAAAGCATTTTGTTAAATGTTATTAGCATTTTCATTATACTTCATGTAGGAATTTGTGTTTGTTCTTTTTTATACTTAGTACATCAAAATGTTGATGTACAAAATTTCAATGCTTTGCCATGAACACTCAATAAATATTAAAAATTCAATACTTTATTATTGTGATGTTCTTTTCTGTTAAGTATTCATTGGTTAACATAATAAAACTCATAAAATTAATAATTCATCAATAGAGATATTTTAAAGAATAAACATGGGTCTGATAGACTCATGTTTAATATTAGAGTCTACAGCTTCCACATACAGATTTTGAGGGCACAGAATGCAGTTAATAAAAGTAAATTAATAGCAAATAGAAATAAATAAATGCTCTTATCTATATCATTTCCTTAAATCTCGATTCTTGCTCTTTTTCTAGCTGAGTTGAACATATAGCTCATTTGCTTAATTTTATTCTTTTTAAAGTATTGTATATTTGAATCTATAATAATTTCAATAAGTATTGATTAATTACATCTTCCAGATTTTTTTAATTGCAAACTTTATTTATTTATTATGTATTTGGTGCAGGGTCTCACCATGCAGCCCAGACTCACAGTGACCCTCCTGTTTTCAGCCTGCCCTGTGTAGGCTTGCGCCACCACACCAACACTTGGGCACCAGCTCAGTACGCTGTTTTTCAATGCAAAGGCCTATACATTTTTAATCTTTTGTTCCTTTTTCAAGAATATAAAGTTCTTTTTTGTCATCACATTGGTTTTGATTAAGTTATGGTTTGTGTCTAGCTGTCCCCCCAAAGCCTCGTGCAGTCATGGGGCAGACTGCGATTGATTCATGAACCCCTGGGTTTATGGTGAGAGCGCTACACGCCCCCTGGGGCGGGCAGCCTGAATGCGACTTCAGAGAGAAAGACGTAGGCTCTGTGGCCATTGCTGCTGCCGCCGCCACTCCATTTGGCTCTGCCATGAAAGGCTGCCCTCTGCCATGTGCCACTCTGTCGTGGAGCCAGCTGAGTATGGGCTGAAACCTCCAGTAACTGTGAATTAAATAAACCTTTCCTTCCCTAATTTTGAGTGTTGGGTATTTGTCCCAGCAACAACAGAAGAGTAACTGAGACAGATTGGAAGTTTCTCTCCTGATTTTCCTTTTTTTTTGCTTGGATCAAATCCAGGGCCTTGCACATAGTGGGCAAGGGCTCTACCATTGACTTCCAAGCCCAAACTAATACCTCCAGGTTTCTACACATACTTTTTAATGATAGGTGAAGTACAGCCTGGGAAATTAGATTTGTTGTTAAGAAACTCTAACAGAATTAGAGCATTCCCTGCTCCAAAGCCTTATGTGGTCACAGGCTGGGCTTGTGCACGGTGCGTAAATAATGTGTCAATAAGCTGAACTGCTGTCAGGATGTGGGGTCTGGGCAGAGAGGTGGGTGACTCAGGGCTCCCTGGTAGGTGTATCCCCTTGCTTGGCTCTTCCATTCTTGCTCTGCTTTCTGGCCACCATGACATAAGCAGCTTGTCTCTGTCTGGGTCCTTCCAGCATGTGTTTCTACCCTGGAGCCTCCTGACCACGGACTGATCTTCTGACATCAGCAACCAACATGAACTACACTGTGAGTTTCAAGTACGACATCCCAGCAAAGGGAAAGTGGCTAAGACATCTGCTATAGATGAGATGAGGGCTCGTCCATAGACAGACAGGTACATAGATAGACAGATAGATAGATAGATAGATAGATAGATAGATAGATAGATAACATTTCTAATCTGTCACTTATCTTTCTAGAAAGGAATTCTACTATTGGAAGAATAGTCATAAGGGCACTAATAGCATGTGTATTATAATTGGGACAGGCAGAGTAGGTTGCATTTGGAAACAATCATACCTCATCTTGGGTGCTGTAATGATGCCTGGCTATGTATCTTGACCATGCACAAGCCATGATGGGCTGGAGACATACCATTATTTTTTAAAAAAACATTATTTATTTGATACAGGGTCTTGCTACGCAGCTCGGACTTGTAGTGCTCCTCCTGTCTCACCCTCTCCAGTGCTGGAAATACAGGTGTGCACTATGATGCCCGGTGTTTGGGGCCAACCCAGCATGCTGTACCAGGGATTGAACTCAGGTCCTTGCACTTATCGGACAGGCACTTAGACTGCCAAGCTATCTCCCAAGCCCAAGAGGCATACCATTCTTCCTTGACCTGGACCGCTAAGCATATTAAGGCTGAAAACCACCTCGTTTCTTCCACAATTGCTAGGCAGGACAATAGACATGAGCAAATCTCTATCTCTAAAAACTTCAGCCTAGAAAAAGGAATTTTAGTTCTGCTCCTGCTTTATTAGCCAAAGCACCCCACAGTTACACCTAACTGGAAGATCCCACAAAATACATGCTACCCTGTGCTTAAAAAGAGACTGTACACTATTTGGTCAGTGGCCTTAATAATCACTATATACTCTACTGACTTTGGGCATGCGTGACGGGTTAGCCATGAAGCAAGGGCACAGATACACTGCATTTTTCAGGGACAAAATTTTATTTTAGATCCAGTCCTAGCCCAGGCCTGGTGAGTGTGTGGCAGAGCTTCCTGCTACCTTGTGCCCGCGGGACCTGCTGGTCCAAGCCCAGGCGCAGCGTGAGACCCTCTTCCACCCTCTGGGGACCCCCCCACCACTCTGCAGCACCTCTTACCCTGCCCACCCAGTGAGAATTTCTGGTGCATTCTGGGGACCCCCAGATCCAGTCCTAACACAGACCCTGGTGAGTGTGTGGGAGAGCTTCCAGCTACCCTGCGCGGTGGGACCTGCTGGTCCAAGCCCAAGCACAGTGTGGGTGAGACCCTCTTCCACCATCTTGGGACCTCCCCCACCACTCCGCAGCACCCCCACCCTGCCTGTTAATGAGAATTTCTGAGGTGTTCTGGGGAATCCCCAGATCCAGTCCTAGCCCAGGCCCAGTGAGTGTGTGGGAGAGCTTCCTCTTCCCCCTACTCCACCTTGACCCCTCCAGACTCAGCTAAGGGCTGGCATACAGGCCTGGGGTGAAACCTTGCAGCTGCAATCCCTGAAGAGAGTGCAGGGGACAGAACCACCCAGCTAGTCCAGGAGCAGAACATCTTGCCAGAGGGGCATAACAGGATCTACTCCCAAGGGCGGCAGCAGGAAGAAGCTGAGCACAGCAGCCAGACCCAAGCCAGGCACAGCTGGATAAATCCAAACTTTGTAGATCTACACCTGAACTTCAGTAGGTGCTAAGGTTAAAACTGAACCAAAGCTCTACAACAAAGGTCAGAAGACAGTGCTACACAAAATGACAATGAGAAGGAGCAAAATGCAATCTCAGACCACAAGCCCACACATAACAAGTGCAGAGGACAATAACACAGAACAAATTGGGAACCCCGCAGCTGAAATCAATGAATCAACAACTTCTGAAATAAAGAAACAACTGCAGAAAGGTATAGAGGAACTCAGATTGGAAATGAAAAAAGAAATCCCAGAGTTAATAGCACCTACAGTAAAGAATCAAATGCAGAAACATATGGAGGAAACCCAATGCCCACACAGAACAAATATATAGGACACTAGCTCAGCTGAAATGTATGAATTAATAGCATTGATAGTAAATAAGCAACAGCAGAAAGTTATAGATGAACTCAGAGTAGAATTCTTTCCTGAAATAAAAGAGGAATTGTCTGAACTCATAGCATCTGAAGTAAAGAATTAAACTACAGAAACATAGGGAGGAAACCCAATCTGATGAAAACATTGCAGTAAAAGAATTAATAACTGCTTCTAAAGAAGGCATTGATAAAAAATAGAGGAGATTAGAAAAATGACGGATTCCTTGAATGAGCAATACAGGAAAGAAATAGATTGCATGAAGCAGAGTCAAAGAGATATAGAGGAAATTAAAATCTCAAACACACGCTTGCAAAACCGTTTAAGTGAAAGTGAAGACAGAGTTTCAGATCTTGAAGATGCTGGTGTAGCTAGTGAAAAGGTAAGAAAAGATCTCTTAAAAACAAGTGGGATGCAGGAAAAAGTAATTCATCACTTGCAAGATGATGCAAAGATGAACAATGTGAGACTAATAGGCATCAATGAGAAAGAAGGAGTCAATACAAATGACATTAAAAAAAATATAGGCAGAAGTAATAGCAGAAAGCTTCCCAAATATGAGGAAACAATCTGATATTCAGGTAACTGAAGCATACAGAACGCCAAGGAACCTCAACCCAATTAAAAACACACGAAGACATATAATAGTCAAGATTCCAGAAATTCAGCTCAGAATAATATGCTGAAAGCCACTAGAGAAAAGAAGCAGATCACATTCAAAGGAAAACCCATCAGAATTACGGCCGACTTCTCTTCACAAACCATGAAGGCAAGAAGAGCATGCAGCAGAATACTTCAAGTCCTCTATGAAGACAAATTGCAGCCCAGACTACTATACCCTGCAAAACTCTCTTTCAAGTTTGATGGAGAAGTGAAATACTTCCATGAAAAAGAACAGCTAAAGAATTTAATGATGACAAAGCCAAACCTACGCAGGCTACTGAAAGATGTTCTAGAGAGGGACTAAAATGATCAGAACTCCACAAATGAGATCAGAAGCAATCAACTAAATAGGGCAAACAATTAAACACAGGAGAAAAAGGAGTAAATGACAACAGGCAAATAACATGTCAATCATACGTCAATACATCTCAATTCTAGCCATCAATGAAATGGACTCAATTCACCAATTAAGAGAAATAGACTGGCACAGTGGATTAGGAAACAAAATCCAACAACATGCTGTGTACAAGAAACACATTTAACTCATAAGACATTCATAGGCTGAAAGTCAAAGGATGGAAAACAATACTACATGCTCCAGCACCTCAGAAAAAAGCAGGGGTAGCAATCCTATTCTCAGACAGTCTCAACTTCACACCAAGAGTGAACAAGCGAAATAAAGAAGGCCACTATATACTGGTTAGGGGAAAAATTCAAGAGAAAGAGGTAACACTCATAAATATATGTGTACCAAACACGGGAGCATTCAACTATATAAGGCAAATCTTAATGAACATGAAAAATCTAACATCTAATACCACAATCTTAACAGGAGACCTTAACACCCCCTTATCCCAAAAAGATAGGTCAACCAGACAAAAACTTAGCAAAGAAATAACAGAACTGAACCAGAGCTTGAAACAAATGGACTTGGTGGACATATACAGAGTGTTCCA
>NW_004524577.1:4445635-4446469 GCF_000260255.1 Octodon degus
GGGAATTTTCCCAGAGGATCTGAAAACATCATATCATAGGGATATATGTGTGCCTATGTTTATAGCAGCACAGTTTGTGATAGCCAAATCTTGGAAACAACCAAGATGCCCATCACCTGAGGAATGGATGAAAAAGATGTGGTATTTTTATACAATGGAGTATTACTCAGCTATAAAGAATGATAAAGTCGAAACCTTTATATTTAAATGGATGCCACTTGAAGATATACTCATATGTGAAATAAACCAAACACACATGTGTAAATATCATATAGTTTCCCTAGTATAAGAACTCAAAAGAAGAAATACAAATAGAAAGATATAATACAACCAAAAGGAAAGCAAGAACTTGAGGACTAGACAAGGAAAAAAGAGTAAGGAGAAGAGCTAGGAAAGAAGACAGGGGAAGCCATACAATTATATGTGGAAAACGGGTAAGGCAATGATCCTGAGGATCTTCAGAAGATTTTTGAATCTATCAGTTAATTAGAATGATTCTCACCCTGACTAACTATATATACAGATACCTGTGAACTAAGCAACTGCACTGAAGATGGCAATTTGTAATAGTAGGTTAATGCTTGGAGTGCCTTGGAATGCTCCACATCACTAGCCATCCACGAAATGCAAATTAAAACAACACAGAGTCATTCTGGTCTTCTGAATACGGGCTGCTTGTCATGACATGCCAGTTGCTGCTGTGCTGTCTCTCAGGTAGATCACTGCTCAAAAAGAACCGGGTGGTGAATGAAGGCAAGAGACAGGAAAATGAATGTTGTGGGACTGTCCTGCTTCAAGGTTGTATATGGTTAGATTTTTGGACTTATGTGTAAA
>NW_004524577.1:4446869-4450753 GCF_000260255.1 Octodon degus
GATGATGTGGAGTGTGCCTAAGGAGAGTCACATGGAGAGAAAACATTCTCTCAGGCTTTCACAGAGAGCACATTGGCCAAGCAATGGCCGTGACTCATCTACATGGCTGACACTGACAAAGGATCTACAGTCTGAGGTACAGGATCTCAGGATAAATCCTGAGGGACTTTGACTGACCTTATCAGATCCAAAAGCTACAACTCTTGTTGCCTAGGTCTTGCTTTATCTTGATCTTAACCATCCAGCAGAAAAGTATAAAAATGAAGTAGAAGAAGTAAAGCCATGATGTTATGTTGAGCTGTAGGGGACTCTTGTCAACAATTTCTGACACTGCCAGTCAAGTGGAAGACCCAATACTATTATGAACTACTGGACTGTTTTAGAACATTTTGCTGAGTTAACACATCTATAATATTCAAATGATGGAACTAACCAAAAAGGGGATACAGATGAATGTCCATTTTGTATTTGTGTATTCAAAATGGTTAGGATAGATATAGTTACATTCTATGAATAGAATATATAGTTTCATTCATTCTAATGAATAGAGGGATTTGTTGTAATAGTGTTTGTAAATAGGATATCATGTCCGCATCTTGTACAGCAAATAACCACTAGGAAGAGAGCATGCAATGTGTTAATTATTGGAACTGTCCTATCAATTTGATTTGAAAGTGTCTCATTGCTATTTGTTTCTCAATAAAATTGTGGAAAAAAATAATCTGAAAATAAAATAGGTGCAGCTGGCAACATTTCTTGTAAAAAGGTTTTTATTTTATTGTTTTAATTTTTGGTACAGGGTCTCGCTATGCAGTTTGGGCTTGTAGTGATCCTCCTGTCTCAGGCTCTCTAGTGCAGGGACTGCAGGTGTGAGCCACTACTCCTGGTTCCAGGGTGGCACAGCATTTGGTACTGGGAATTCAACTTAGGACCTTGCGCTTGCCATGCAGGCACTATGCTGCTGAGTGATCTGTCTAGTTCAGGAACAACATTTTAATAAGAAAAGGAGGAGATGGTATGAGCCTTAATTCAGATCCAAATAATTATTGGTGGCTACATGTTAGGCGGAGAGCCAGGTATTTTATACATGCTACATAACTCTATTTAATTCTTTTTTTTTTTTTTTTTTTTTTTTTTTTTGCAGAACCGGGGATTGAACTCAGGCCCTTGCCCTTGCCAGGGAAGCGCTTATTTCACGGAGCTATCTCTCCGGCCCTCAATATAATTCTTTATAAAAACAATTCCAGGTGAGTCTTTTTATTCATTATTTATACATACGGACTCCAAGGCTCAAGGAAGGAAAGAGAACCTCTTCACTATCCCTCAGGGAGCAAATGACAGCTTTGTTGTAACTCTTTCATCTTATAATACTTAAAAAGGGTAGCATAAAGCATGAGTATTTAGATAAAACATGCAGTTTGGCTTGGCAATGCTGGGAGCGGCATGAAAGGTGGAAAGGGAAATTTGAGTGCAGAGGTAGAAAGAACTTGGAGTTAGTAGGCAGCGAAATGCTAGCGAGGGCATTAGGGCAGGACTAAGAAACATTCCTGGGAAACACTGACCCTGTGAATGCCTAGAAGCCTGGAGATGAGCTGGAAGGACACTGGAAATTCACAGAGGCCTGCAGGAGTGGCCCATGTTCTCAGGGGAGACAACAACAACGTGTGAGCCCATCTCCGGACCCACTGGGAAGCACAGAGTGAACTTGCAGTTCTCCTGCTACACCGACGTTGCTCTTTGTTGTAGGCACCTTGAGGACTTCCTTCTAGGAAAAAAAAAATGACTCCATACAAAACAGAAAGCAAAAAACAACCGCCTAAGTGTAAAAAAAAAAAAAATGAACCAAGCTCCTCTCTAAATAATGAAAACAACCCACATCATCCCTCTCCCCCGTGGGCTTGACATTTCATGGGGGCAGCCCATTCTGTCAGGAACGTGGCTAAATTCAGCAGGAGATGGGAGACTGAAGATTCCTAAGGAGCAGATTCCTAACTAGCAGAGTGCAGCAAGTAGCAAGTGCTAGTGGCCGTCTGCAGGGACAGCCTGCAAAGGAAGCCTCTAACCAACTCCTTAGCTCTGGCTGAGAGAACCTAGCTTCTAGATCTGCAGGGCTTTAGCAGACACTTTGTATCCAGTGCTTACACACATTTTGAACCTAATGTAGGGAAAGCCTGTAATTTAAAAAGTTTCATTAGCTGCAATTATGCTCCCCCCAATTTTAAAAAAGTTTAAATTGATTCTTGAATTCGGAACAGCGCATGTTTGTGGATCATACTGATTGTGTCTCTTCTGCCGGCCACCTTCAGCCCTCAGCTTGCCATCCCTGGGCTAGGTTTTAACGCCACTTTAGCAAAATCTTTCTAAATCTCAGAGCACGTTCTTCCGTGGAACTGGACACTGGGCAGGCTGATTTGGATTGCCCAGAGGGTGCTTCAGAGAGAAGCTTGAGTTCTGGCAAAAGCTGTAGGGAGTTCCTGGGCCATGTGCAGGGAGTCTGGTCCTGAACCAAAGAGGGGCGAGGGCCTTGGCGTTCATCAGCTGCAGCGCGGGCTTCCAGGGCATCCACCAGGACGTGGGCAAGAGCGAAGCGAAGCGGAGGGCTGCACAACCCTTGCGCTTCTCAGAGCTTCAGCTGGCTGATTCCCATGAACATTACAGAAATGCGGTTGTGTGGTGTTTGAAAAAGCTTCCCTAGTTACATGGAATGATTTACAGGACACCAGACTCTGCATTTCAGAGGTCTCCTGTGTACCATAAAAAATATATTATAAAGGAATAATCTTTATCTGAACTAAAACTCATGTCCAGCTGAGAGCAGCAGCGAGCTTTTGTTCACTCAGGCAAAAGTCCGTGTTCTTCATCTTATTTGATTAACATTCTTCCCCCTCTTTGGCACTAGGAATTTTGTTAATATTTAGACATTATATACATTTTCTTTCAACTCGTGTGCCCATTACATGATCAAATAAAACCCCGGAAGTCTGCACATCAGCAAGCCAGAAAAGCAGCGCTTCTAGGCGCCCAGCTGTGGATAGCTGCGTACCCGGGGACACCGTGGAGCCAGCGCCAGGGGAACACGGGGCAGCCCGCGCAGGGCCAGCTCCTGTTTCCTGCACGCAGGATCCCAGAGTGCTGTGAATCCCTTCGCAGCGTCCTCCCACTCTAGCCTCCCCTCGCGGTCCAGAGCAAACGCAACAGGAAACTATTTTGCACCAGCCTTGTGCTGTTTATGGTTTCCTAAAAAACACCCTTTACACATTCAACGAGGCAACGCCCACGTACCCTACAACTTACCTGTGTCCCCTTATTGGGTGTTTCTAGGGACGCGGGTTCTAGGCTACTTGAGTCCAGAGAAACCTGGATTCCTTCAGCGGCGATGCCTCTCAAAAGGCACAGGTGTGTGCACCTGCGGTTCAAGGTATCAAGGAGGCCACGGCGCGTTCCCCGACACTGAAGCAACCTGGGGACAGGGCAGAGGCAGGGGAAGCTGGGGCTGGTGTCAGAGCGCCACGCATCAGCTTCCCGAGCAGATGGGGAGGTTGTAAAGAGGGAACTTGGGATGGGAATGCAGTGGCGACAGAATTACTACTCCCGGACCAGGGCCGGACGTCACACCCAGGTCTGGAGAGGGAGGGGGGGTCAGGGACCGGTCGAGTTTGCAGGGCGTCCCGCGGGAGAGGCCGCAGCCGGAAGAGCTCGCCCCTCTCGTGTCCCCGTCCCCGCCGCGCGGCGTCTGCGGCTGGCACCAGCTCGGATTCCCTAAAAGTATGTCAGAGCAGGCTGGCCGCACCGCGCGGGGCTTCAGATTCCCCCGGAGGCTGCACGCGGCCGGGCGGGGGCGGGGGCGTGCGCGCGTGGGCGCGGGGGTCGCGCCCTCCTCCTCC
>NW_004524577.1:4451660-4460312 GCF_000260255.1 Octodon degus
GGGACGCCTGGCCCCGGACCCCGCTGGCGCCCGGCGAGATGCTCGCGGCGCAGAGCGCGCTGCCGGACAGGGAGGCGCAGGAGCCCGGCAGCCCAGAGGAAGACCAGGCGGGCCGGAGGGCGGCCAACGCGAGCTCAGAGCGGGGCGCCGCGGCCAGCACCCCCGACTACGGGGAGAAGAAGCTGCCCCAGGCGCTGATCATCGGGGTCAAGAAGGGGGGCACCCGCGCGCTGCTGGAGGCCATCCGAGTGCACCCGGACGTGCGCGCCGTGGGCGTGGAGCCGCACTTCTTCGACAGGAACTACGAGAAGGGGCTGGAGTGGTACAGGTAGGAGCCCTCGGGATGGGGGGGACAGACACCTGCGGCCGACGGAGGGGCAGCCGCGGCGTTCTGAGCCCTTCGCACACTGGCGCCGGCCTGAGGTGCTTCAGCCCCAGCAAGGGCTCTGCCGGTCCAGGTGGAGCTGCTCCAGAAGGTGTTTTCTGTATCCCACCAGCTCCAAGTCTGGGAATCCCCGGCCCCAGTACCTGCAGGGTGTTTCCTAAGCCAGGCTCTTTGGGGACATTGGGACTCTGCCTTGGGATGCAGAGAAAGGAGACAGGATAGCCAAATTAACGAAGGGGCTTTGAGATCCCCTTGAATCTATCAGAATCGCCCTCACACGCACTTGTGTGGCTGGAATCCAACTTCGGTATTTTAAAGTCAGAGCTAAATGAATAGAGAATTATTAAAAGGAGGATACTGGTTCTTTGGGTTTCTAATAAGGACTGGATCTTTTCCACCTCCATAACTTTCTGTTCCCCATGACTGAATGAATACCTGACTGGTTTTGCACCGAGAGCCTCACTGTCTAAGGAACAGTTGGTCACCTATGAGTGCTTATTCCCCGCATCCTGCACCCTGCTTTCTCATCTGTACCTCTCTGGGGACAGCTTATGTCTTCTGGGATGTTTCTGTCTCTGACCCAGTCTGGTGGTGGTAAGAGACGGGAAGCAGAAAGGATTGTGAAGTTGAGTGCAGGAAAACTAAATTAATAATCCTGTTTTCTTGCCAGACACAACGTTTCAAATAACATTGGTGCAGATGCTTAAGATGCAAACCTTCTTTGCTCTCATCCCTTTCCTTTCTGTCTTTCCTGTTTGGAATCTTCTGGAAAGCAGATGTGGATGGGTGGTCCCACTTCGATTGCGTTTCAATAATTAATTGCAATTGTCAAACAGGAACACAGCCTTTGTCAAGGAGAGGGATGTTACCTTCTTAACAGAGTCAGTAGGTAAAGTTGTTTCATGACAGATCCCCTTCTTCTTGAAGAGATGGGCTTTTTAGGTTTAGATTTTACAGCTTGGGAAAGTTTTAGAAATAACTTAAGAAATATATAACAAATATGTTATTGTGATTGATTTCTCCCACTTTTAAAAATATGCCTTATGTTCTAAAAGCCTGAGAGAAGTACACTTCGGCATAAACATTCCAGCACATTATCCTAAAACAGCAAACGTGTCTGTTAATGTCTTGTCTGTTTCAACAGCCAGAACTAATTGCAATATTTTAGGAGGCTTCAAACAGTCCCTTCCTATCAAAACATAAGACAGCAAATGCCTCATTTAACTGGAAAATCAGTATTTATAACATCACAAGCCATGGCTTCCAGTTTGCGATTATAATTAAAAAGGTGTTAAGATGATTAATGCAACAACAGCAAAATAGAGATGTCTGGAAAGGTGGTTCGGTTGTTTGTTGGCTGCAGAACATTCTGGTTCCTTCCCTGGAACAGCTTCGGTCTTAGAGGGTAGCGCTGGGGTTTTATTTCTAATTTTAAAGCTGTGTGTCTTGTGAGAACTATCTAGTGCCCTTCGAGGGAGGCATGAATACCAGCTCCTTCCAACATGTGTTGGGGTTGCCTTACTGTAGCTGGCAATAGAGAAAAATGACTTCTTAAAATGCATTGAACTAAAGTTGGCGAGGGGTGCTTGGGTCCCGCTGTGGTGTCTGGAGAATTTTCTGAATGACAGGCAAGAGCATGCCAGGTTTTCCTGTGTTCTTTTACCCCGAGGCTGGGAAGAGAAGGTACGTAAACCACTGTGCTGTCACAGTGTGGCTACTGGAGTTATCGCAGCACTGTGGCATGCCTAGCCTTCTGCTCATAGCCAACAGCTGAGGTATTTGGTAGCTAGCCCTAGGACTGCTAACCTCAAGCGATGAATGAGATGCACCTGGTCCTCACTTACGAGGACCATGTAACATCTCTGTGTTTTGAGTTCCTCTGCCGCACCTTGCACATGGTATCTTTACAGTGCTGGGGGCTGCAAGAGGTGGGGGAGACGCTCTTGACAGTATTCCTGATGACACATGTGTATCTTGTACAGAAGGGACCCTTAGCTCCCAAACCTGGCTGGCGTGAAGACACTAGATGCTCTTGGGACTTTCAGGGACCTCCTGTGCTCTAGCTGGCTCGAGGCATCTCCAGACTTGTCTCACACAGTGCTTTGAAGGCATTCAGAGATTTTCGATAGTCCTGTCTCTTCAGACCTTTGCTGTCTTCTTTCCTGTGGAGGAAGAAGGGAGGCAGAGAGCCCCTTTATTGTAGAAAAAGGAACAGGGGCATTGATTCCAACCAGGAACAGGAACCTTTCGTCTTGATTCCCAGGTCAGACTCTGAAAATGATGATGTGTGCCCTGAAACGGCAGTGTTTCTCCCCACTTTGGGTTTGTGGTCCAGGATCTTGGAGCCTTATCGGGAGCCACAGGATAAAGCTTTTGTTTCTCTCATATATTTGCTGTTGGCATTTTCAATGTGCCTTCCATAGCCTACTAGTTCCGCAAGTGTGTCAGGATGTTGGATGTTGGGGGGAGAGAGAGAGAGAGAGAGAGAGAGAGAGAGAGAGAGAGAGAGAACAGACAGACAGACAGACACACACACACAACCAGCCAGCAAGAGGAAATGGGGCTGGCTGCTGTCACACTGCTGGTTTGGGGGTCCCCTCTTTTTCCAATAAGAAGCCCCAGCAGTTTCCTCTTTTTCGTGTCATTCCAGTTATCTCTAACTCCGGGTTTTGTTTTGCTCCTCTGCTGTTGATCTAATGTGATGTAAAAACACATTTGAGATCAGAACATGTGCATTAGATTTGCAGGGCAACATTGACGAATGGATTAGGGTGTGTGTGTTAAGGCTTCAGAGAAGCCAGCCACCCTGGGTGGATTGACACAAGCCAAGGATTAATAACTCGGGGTAGATTAAGGTCTTCACCCCTGCCTTCCTGCCCTCTCCAAAAAAGAAAAAAAGAAAAAAGGGAAAAGCCACATCCAACTCTCAGTATGAGCTGCTACAAGCTTTCTAGGTACAGACTTTTAACTCTCCTTAGGGGCGGGACCTTGGGGCAGGCACCTGGCTGCCGCTGCAGCACTTGTCCATGTGACAGAGTCCAGGTGACAGAGACAGCAGGAGCGGGTTCCTCCCTCATGACTCACATGCTGTGTAGAAAGTGTAACCGTGTTAGCCTTGCAAGTCACTCAGCTCCAGATGAAGGGACACAGTCCTTCGTGGTTTAATCTTCACTGTCAACTGTTAGAGCCCCTGTTCCTGCTGCGAGGGGCAGGGACCCTGGACGCGGTGCACAGAAATCTTGCTTGAAAGAGGTCGGTGGTCAACAGCAATGTCACCATGCCACCTGGGAGAGGGAGAAGGGTGGTGGAGAAACACTGCCCATGCAGAGTGCCCACTGCTGGGGTGTTGGTGGGGCTGTCACAGGCAAGCGTCAGGCTGCCGCCAGCAGCGGCATTCTCCTGTGGTAGATGGCCCTTCCACTATGTCAAGAGAGTAAATGACTGGCTCAGGGCCGCTCTGGCGTTCAGTGTCTGAGCTGAGATTTGAACCTAAATCTGCCCAGTTTCAAAGTGCTTTGTTTTTTCACCTGCCCACACTGGTTGCCACCCATGAAATCCTAGGAAGGTCTGTTCTTCATCTGTTCATGCAACTGGTATTTCGTCAGTACTAACTGTCCACCCAGTACAAGCACTGAAGAAGGCAGAGAAAGCGCTCTTCTCCTGGGGTGCAAACTTTAGTCGGAGAGGTGGGGAGACAGGAAAAAAATAAAGACAGCCCCATGATACACAGTACAAATTCTGGTTCTGATGAAGTCCGTACAGGGAATTATGTAACCCATGGCCCGGTGTTCATTTGCCCATTAGGGCGGCTGCTGTCTGCGTGCAGCAATGGACTATTTATTGTACGTGAAATGTCCAGGTCGCGATGTGCTTTCAGTATAAAACCCCCCTCATGGCAAAGTGCTCGTGAATGCATGTATATTGACTCTTTTGTGACATGACAACGTTTTTTGAGTAGCTTGTAAGTTGAATCTGATGCATTATTAAATTAATTTTACTTTTCAAAGTGTCTTAAAATGAGGCTGCTAGGAAGTTTAAAAGTACACCTGTGAGTCAGGCCACGTTCCTGGTGGCCGGTGCGTGTGCGGCATGATGCTGTTTGAACTGCATCCCCTGGCCGTCTCGTGAACAGGAAGATTCTGACCCCGCCAGTCTGGGCAGAGCTTGAGATTTGGAATTTTTAAGAAGTTCCCTATGGTGTTGTTGCTGCTCATACCGGGCCTTCACTGTGAGAAGCCCAGGGCTAGGCGTTAACCCCTGCTACTGCTGGAAGGTAATTGGGGTGTGTGTGTGTGTGTGTGTGTGTGTGTATGTGGCTACCCATGAATTATTTTAAGCAGGAAATTAGAGAAAATCTGTCTCTAGAGGACAGCTGTGCGAAGCAGAAAGGTAAGAGCCCCCAGCGCAAAAATCTGATGTTCGAGGTTTGCAGGTGGAGGAAACAGCAAGGGCAGAGGTCCTGAGGTGGAAACACGATGTCTCTAGAGAGTGTTCACTCATTCTTCTCAAGTACTGTCTTTGTGTCTGGGTGCCCCTGGGTTCCAGCCTGGTGCCATAACTTCGTGGTTGGATAATCTTGGTTGGATAAATTAATCAACATCGATCAGCTTTGTTTACTTATCTGTAATTTCTTTCTGGTAGGGCTGTTGGGAGGAATATATGAAATACTGAAAGTGCATGTATTTCTGAACAAACTGGATGTCCTGCAGTAGAAATCCTAATGGACCTGACTCGGGGGTTTTTTCATTTCTCACATTATTTTGGTCTCCTGGCTTCTATTACAGATATGTCAATATTGACTGAGTTGTCTTACTTGGGATGGTTTGGGAAGAGCTCAATAGTGATCCGTTTGCATCTTGGATCTGCTTAATCTTTTAAACCAAAGGGCACAAACGGATGCCCAAGGGGCCCGTGCAGATCACGTATGCTTTTTTTTTTTTTTTTCCTGCGGAACCAGGGATTGAACTCAGGCCCTTGCACTTGCCAAGGTAGTGCTTATTCTACTGAGCCATCTCCCCGGCCCCAGCTGATGTAAATGACCGTAGCAGAGTGGGTGGCGAGACCCTCACTAAGGGGCATCCACAGATTCTTTTCAGTGGCCAGCTGTGACATCAGCTTTGCCCATCTCCCACTTTGTAGCAGAAACCGGAAGGCCAGGTTTTGATGTGAAATCTCCTGATTTTTCCGGTTGGCCCCAGATTTTAGTTTCTTAAAAGCACTATGTGGGCCAACAGGGCGCGAGAAACAAAGCCCATCTGTGGGCTGGCGGCGGCCAGCTGGCAACCCATTTGTAACCTCTCGTTTAAGCCCATTTCAAAAAGTAACTGGCAGCGCCTCTGCCCTCTGCTGTGGCCAGAATTGTGGCTTATGTGGTATTTTGGTTTCATATTTTTTTCCCGTTTTACAGATTTTTGCAGTAGCCTGAGGGACATACTGCCCAGATGTATTGCGACAAGAACGAAAAGAGCTTGATGTAAACAGGGACACTGAAACATATACAGAAACTGCCACATATACGGTTCCTTTTCCTTCCCAATTAACATTCGCCTGGAGGTACGAAAATTCTCAATTTTTCGCTCACAAATCACAAGACCCATGATTGATCTGCGGAGCTCGCTAACTTGAATTGATACAACAGATTTGGATCAGGTGGAGGAAGACTTGGGAGGCAGGAAAAAAAAGTGGGTCCTAGGCTTTGCCCAGCTCTTTTGGGGAGCAGTTACGTTGATCTCTGTTTCTTAGTTACTAAGGCCATAAAATACCATATATAAGATAATTCATGTATCTGCCAAAATATTTTGATCTTAGAATATTTTGATTTTGATTTTAGGTCCTACACCCTTCAGACACAGGAGTCAAGGGGAGTAGCGGCAACGTGGTTTGGGGATGTTTAGTGTCTCTGGCTAGAATCCACTGCACATTGTACCCAAGACTTGGTATTGCTGGCTGAATCTTAGGACTATATGAGGGATTCCGTTTCAAAGGCCCTAGGCAGCATTTGCTGCCTCCCTCTCTCTTGTCCCTCTCCCATTTTTCCTTACTTCCTTGATTTCCCCCTTATTTTGCTTTAATGCCTTCCTTCTGTCCTGCACATCAGCACAGAGGGCCCTGAAGAGAAAGCTGGAATGCATTTGTCGTTTGAATATAGTCTTTTATTCCAAGATTATGTCTGAAGGAGGGATTTTAAGCCACGAAACAGCTCTTAAATAGCACCCCAGAGATTAATCTCAACTGGATTCCAGAATTTGGTTTATTGGCACTGGAGCTGAAGGAGGAAAAAAGTCTGATTTCCCCAGATAGTTGTAGCCTCAGTTCTGCACCCAGGGAGCTGGTGGGAGGTATCCAGGCTTTCAGGCCCTGCTCAGAGCCTGTGCCTCGGCCTTGGGGAGTCCATGATGCCATGTGCCCCCAGGAGGTGCTGCGGCTCTTACAGCGCTGGGGCCTTGCTTCTGGCCCTTGGCATTTCTGCAGAACTGAGAGCACTAGGGGTACAGGCTTGCTAGTGAAGAGCCCGTCTCCCTCCCCAGCCTGAGGCGTGGCGCGTTGCACCTTGCTCTCCTGCCATCCTAACCCGATTTATTATTTTAGTTTTGTAATTCATGCCAGGGCTTTTAAAACTTTTAAATCGAGTCGGGAAAGAGGTCTCCAGACTTTAGGAGAATGAAAGATTGTTAGAGTTGTGCATTTGAAAGTTTTAAAGGTTTGGGTTTTGCATAATGGATGATCTCTCTGGAGGGGATTGAACCACCACGCTGGCAAAGCCTTCTCCAGTTCGCTTGGTTTCTGCAGTTTAACAAGCTGCTCTCTAACTGTCTTGGGAGTTTCAGTCTGAAATTATAATTCATGAAGGGAGCGTTTCAGCCAATCGCCATTAATTAAGAGCAGGCAGTTGACTTATTTTTTTTTTTTTTCTTTCTTTTTTATGTTCACCAGTCAGGATTACCCTCTAACTCTTTCCTTTCTTTCTCTGTCTCTCTTGCTCTCGCTCTCACTCTGTCTCTGTCTCTGTCTCTATCTCTCTTTTGTGGTGCTAGGGATTAAACCCAGGGCTTCACATGTGCCAAGCAAGAATCCTACCAGCTATATTTCCAACTGTGAAATTATTTTGACCTTTAAGTATACACAAGGTATATCTACTGGGGAACAAGACAACATATGAATTAAGCCATATATATATGTGTGTGTGTGTGTGTGTCCATATGTATTGAGTCATGTGTATATCAAATATATAATATGCTACAAATTATAGAAAGCACTTAAATGATTATAAGCAACAAAAAAGATAGTTTGTTGACTTATATGGGTGAGATGTCTGAGGCAGCAGTTAGGAGATGCCGGATCCAGAGGCTCTAGTGCCGTCACTGGGCCGCCGGCATTTCCCTTTCTTCCTTGCTTCCTTCTGAGACAGGCTGTCCTAACACATTTATTCGAGGTGAGAAGTGGTAACCCTAGAGGAAGATTTTAGGTTTATCTTTTGGAAATAGTTTTGGAGAGCTTCTTTGTGAAATTCCTGAAGATGCTTATGGTCCTGGTTGGGACCTGTGTTTGTTGTAAAAGGGTACTTACACTGTAACAATCAGGCCCTATGAAGTACTGGTCCTATGACTTGGAAGGGTGGTAGGATAGAGAAACAGAGTTAACCATGAGAAACCAAAGGAAATAGTTCACCAACAGAGGGAGGGGGTCCCAGGTTTCCATTGCTAGAAAAGTATGGGCCGGTTAAACTAGTTATCTGTAAGGCATAAATATCTACCCTGGCACAGGCATGTACTTTCCCAAGTTCAGTGTTCAACTGGAAAGAGGTGTGCAGGATTACTTAGGGAGGTTCAGCATAGCTGTTAACTCACGTTATTCATTCACAGGCCTTGTTAACTGCGTTGCATGTTTGGTTCCAATTGAAAGGATCATGATCCGTGATCTGAAAAAGCTTACAGAGAGTAGAAATAGACATGCAATCAGTTACATTACAAAGTAACAAGCTCTGACTAGGGAGAATGTATTTCAGGAATGAAAGGATGGTTCAATCCTGAGAAGTTTCAGGGTGATTGTTCACATCAACACATGAGAAAAACTGTGGTGTAGTTTATGGATGTTGAAAAGGTATCCAGTTAAAACAAATATCAAGTCCTAATTGTTGAAAAAACTTACTAAGAAAATATGATCATACAAAGAGCATCATGTGGTACAGCAACTATTGTTGAATTCTTATTACTTTGTTTGTTTTTAATGCTGCTTTTGCTGTTTTGTATTCTTTTTTTTTTTTTTTT